>NW_025408596.1:2400000-3000000 GCF_019456465.1 Bacidia gigantensis | reverse complement strand
ATATTTTAGGGTAGTATACTTAATAGAGTCCCCTAGTCCTAGGTTCGATGCTAGGGACAGTATAGGGGTCCTAGGTATTAAAATAAATCCTATATTTATTTATAAATTATTAAAGTATAATAGTTATTTGCCTATACAAGGGCTATACAATAACTAGCTTAGGTTATATATAAGCTAGGTTAGCTTAGCAGGTAGTAACAAGCTATAGATATAAGAGAAAATAAGCTCTAAACAGTAAGCTTAAATACTATAATAATAATATAATTTATATATAAAGCTCTATTAGGGTATTTAGTAATAAATATATTAATAACTAAAAAGTAAACTATCTATCGCTAAACAAGTAATATTATATATTAAATAGTAATCGCACTATTTATACTATAACGCAGGCTTTAATATATATACCTTATAAATATTATATTATAATAAGCGGGCCTAGTTGGTCTCGCTAAGCTAATTAGTAACAAGTGTCCTTTATTCCTCTAGCGCAGTTAGTGCGCTATGTAGCCTGCGGGGCGTAATAGCTTCTTTATTAGCTTATAGAAATTATAGCTTATTAGTAAATACTTTTAATTATTTTTTTATATTTTTAAAATTATATTTTTTATTTTTTAATTTATAGCTAACTTAAGCTTATAAATTAATAAGTAGTAAGGAGTAATAAATTTAAATAGTTTATTATTATTTATTTAGCTTATAGCTTTCTTAGCTAAGTTATTAACTAGCTTATTTCTATAGATTTCTTTATAGTTTAATATTTAATAAAGTTTAATTATAATTCTTATATTCTAGAGCTAATTAAGGAATTTTATTATATTTTATATATAATACTAGCCGGATTTATTTTTAAAGTCTTAGAATATTTAAAGTACTTTTTAATTATTAATAAATAATATTATTTATTACTTAGGGGCATTTAATAATATAAAAACTAGTAATTAAGTAATTTTAATTATTTTAGTTATAAAAATAATATTAATTAAGTTTAAGCCTAAATAAATATTATAAGTAATAAGCTTTTAATAATATATTAAATTAATTAGGGCCGCCGCTACCTTAATTTTTTCTCTAATATCGTTACTATTAAAGTAGTAAATAGCCTACTTTTTAAGCTTTTTCTTTGCTTTTTCTAAGATTTTATTATAGGCTATAATCCCTAAATTGTTATTTTTAGCTATATTTATTATTAATAGGACTTATTATAAATAAATTATAAAAAAAAATATTTTATTTAATTAATATATTATTATTATAAGTTTAGCTATTAAAAATATTTTTAATTTTATATAAAAAACTATCTTAGCTCCTTTAACCCTTAATATTAATTTTTTTTATATATTTAAAGAATTTTTTAATAGACTAGTAAGTAGTGGATTCTATTTATAATATAATAAATTGTTTTTATTAATTATAAATTTATAGGTTTAGTACTTATTTCTATATCTAGTATAGTACTAGTAATATACTAAAGGGCTCTTATAGCTACTATAATTACTTTTCTTTAAAAAGCTTTAAGTCTTTAAATAATCTTTTAATAATAGCTTTTATATCCTTAACCTCGCTAGAGTAGTACTTATATTAAATAGCTATAAAGTAGCTTTAAAAAAATAGTAGCTTAGAATAGCTTTATTATTCCTAGTAAAGTAACTTTTTATATAATTTAAATTAAACTTTTTAAAGCTTCCTTATAAGCTTTAGCCTTTTTTAAAGTAATTTCTAAGTAAGATTATTTATTTAGTATTAGATTAAGCTAAACCCCTAAATAGTAAATACTTTTAAAAGGGTAGACTTCTTAAGTATATATTCCTTCTTAAAGTTTAAGCTTTACTAGCCTTTTTTATTTTATTTTTTCTATTTATTTTAGTTGCTAAAAAAAGTAGATTAGGTTATATTTTTAGGGAGTAAAAACTACTTTATATTTATTTATTTATATTTCAATTATAATTAAATACTAGCTAGCTTTTAGTAGGTTTTTTTAGTATTTTTTCTAACAACTAGTATATATATATTATCTATATATTTTATTAATAAGCTTTTACCCTTAGTTAATATAAAAATCTTATAATTATAAAATAGCTAAAAAATTAATAATAATAATAATTTTTAAAGAATTTTAATTTTTATATTTAAAAAAAGTATAAGCTTTTATATAATTTTAATTTAGCTAAATTAGCCTATTAAAAAGCTTTATAACTAGCCTACTAGGTTAAAATTAAATCTAAACTTATAGATATTCTAGAAAAATTATTTATAATTAATATTATTAAATACCTTAAATATATTTAAAAGTATTAAGCTTATTATTAATTTATTTTTACTTTTCTAAACTATATATACTTATTTTATAAATAAATAAATAACGTATTTATAAAAGGTAGTTTTCTTACTTTTATAATAAATAATTAAAAGTAGGTAATTAATTTCTATAATAGTTGAAATTCTTTTTATTAAGATATATTCTTTTATTTTATTTAATATTTTTAGTAAAAAGATTAGCCTATAAGATTTTAAATTTAAGTAGTTTTTTTTATAAGTTTTTAAATTATTATTATTATAGCTTCTTTTAGTATTGCTAGCTAATACTAAAGCTTAAAACTTATATTAAATATATTAATAAAGAAACTACTAATTGCTAGAAAAGCTATTTTTAAAACTTAATTAATAATTATATTTAACTTAAAAGTATTATCTGTTTTAAATTCTTTAATAGCTTTAATAACTTTTTATTCTATAATATTTAAAAAGGGAAGCGGCTTGTAAGGAAACGCAGTGCGTAGAGACCTTAATAAGCAATATATGCAATGTGGTTAGTTGATAATAGATTTATTAAAAGCTATCTAACAAGCTGTAGTAGAAGTAGGGCCTTATGCCAAGCCGGGTAGGGCTGAGCTAAGCCTAATCAGGACATCCCCATCCTGCTCTTATTATAATCCGTGACACGGCTATAAAAAGTATTATAAACTATATTATATATTAAAGAAATTTATTAATAATAGTTTTAATAAAAAAAAACTTAGAAAACTTTAACTTTTTTTATATTATTTATCTATAAAATTTTATCTTAGCTTTTAATTTATAGAAAAAAAGTAAAGTAAGGGGCTCTATATATTTTTAGCTATTTATTTAAAGTAAATAGTTAATTTATATTTATAGTTTTAAAAACTTTTTATTTATAATTATTAGCTTAAGCTATTTAAATAATTTTCTTTTTCTAGCTATTAGCTATCTTTTTTGCTACTTAGTCCTTAAAATTATATATAATTATATATTTATATTTAGCTTTTTTTTAATTATTAATAGCTTTTATATATTTTTTATTTTAGCTTAGCTTTATCTTTATAAACTATTTAATTTTTAAAATAAAAGCTTCTAAAGCTTAAATAATAGAACTAATTAGATATTTAATAGTATTATTTAGATTAGCTTATATTTTAAAGGTTTTTTAATTCTAAATAGTATTTATTAAATAATTTAAGAATTTTTCTATATTTATTTTTTTAAAATTCTAGCAATTAAAAACTATTATTAATAAAGTTTTATATTTAAATATTATTTTAATTAAATTATAATTAAAGCTAAAAATAAGCTATTTTAAAGACTTATAGTATAAAATATATTATATTATATTTTAAATAGCTTAGGCTAGATTAATTATAAATTTTTCTAAACTAAAATTATTTAAAAATTTTATTACTATTTTAAGCAGTATAATTAGCTAGAAGTTATATACTATTATAATTTCTTAAAGAAATTAAGTTTACTTTTTTAATAATTATTAGTTTTTTAAATTAATTAAAGTACTAAGTATTAAAATCCCTTATAATAAGCCATTAATAATTATTATAAAAAGAGAGTTTTTCTTTAATTAGTATTAATATATTATTATTAGTTATTACCTTTTTAGCCGCATATAATAAAGCTAAATAAATATTATAAATAATAATATAGTTTTTATATTTTTTATTTAAAAACTTTAAAATTAATATTTAAAATATATTAAAATAGTTAATAATTTATATAAAGCTAGGGTTAATATTTTTACTTATATATATAGAGATTTAAGCTAGCTTATAGCTTATTTAATTTAGAATTTTATTTATAAGCTAGAAGAAATAATATTTTTTTTTATAAATAATAAGTAATTATTTAAAATAAATTGCTCTAAGGCTCTAATATATAAATAATATAATAGACTAGTACTTATTTATCTTTAAATACTTTAGCTATAACTCCTATTTTATTTATTTTTTATATTATATTATAGTATTAATAAATATTAAGTATAACTTATTTTTATATAGCTAAGTTTTTATAAATCTACTTTTTAATAAAAAGCTAAAGCTTCTTTAGAGTATAACTTAATTGTTATAGTTTTAAACTATTTAAAAATAAATTTAAACTTTTTTTTTATTATTAACTTTATTTTTTTATTAACTTTAGGTTTTTTATAAATAAAGTTAATAGTAAGTTTACTAATTAGTTTCTACTTAGTTAATAGTTTTTTTACTCTATTCTTTTTTACTATATTTAGCTAATTATTAATTTTTAGTTTAAAAGCTATAGTTACTTCCCTCTTTTTTATAGCTTTCTTTAGGGCTAACTTATTAAAAATAAATATAAAAGTAAATAAAAGCTTTAAGTTAATTAACTTAGCTAATATAAGTTCTAGCTAAAACTTCTTTATAGTAGTAACTTTTTATTTAATATATTCTATCTCCTTTTTTATTATTTATAGTTTCTAAATTAAAACTTATATAGTTTTCTATACTATATATATTTAAATTTAAAAATATTTTTTAAGTAAAAGTAATCTTTTAAAAAATATTTTTCTAAGTATATATTATACTTAATTAGGTTTTTATATAAAGCGGCTTTATATTTATATTTATAGTATCTATAATATTAGTTTATTATATATTAATTAATATATTAATATACTTTATAGCTTTAATTATTTTAAAATATATTATAAGTATTTTTATAAGGAAACGTAGTGCGTAAAGACCTTAATAAGTAATATATACAATATAGTTAGTTAATAATAGATTAATTAAAAGCTATCTAACAAGCTATAGTAGAAGTAAGGCCTTATACTAAGCTAGGTAGGGCTAAGCTAAGCCTAATTAGGATATCCTTATCCTACTCTTATATAATCTATAATAATTAATTATTATATTATAGTTTATAAGGGACATAAATTTAAATATTAAAAGTATATATATTTATAGCTTTTAAAGCTTTTAAAGCTAATAGATTTTTTAAATTTATTATTCTCTTAGAATAGCTATATTCTAGCGCTATAGCTTTTTAATTATAGTTATAAGGTTATTTATATTTATATTTTTAAGATAGATTCTATTTATAATTATATTATATATAAAAATTATAATTATAGTTTTATTTTTTAATATAAAAGCTTTTAGCTATTTTATTATTTTTTTTATAATTTTATTATCTTTAGTAATATATATTATTAAGTATATATTGCTACTAAAAAGTAGTTTAACTAGCTTAAAATTAACTAATATTAATATCTAAATTATAGCTAAGCTAAATATATATTATAATTTATTTTTTAATAAATATTCTTTTATATAAATATTAATGCTAGTTTTCTTTTCTAGGTACTTATTATATTTTTATTTATATATATAATTAAGCTTTTTATAGGTAGAATATATTAATTAGTTTATAAAGTTTTTTATATTAGTTATAATTTCCTACTTTTAATAATGCTTTTTAAAGGAAGCTATAACTACTATACTTATATTAGAAAAAGATTTAATTATAATAATTATATATATAAGTAAGGAAGGAGTAAGTAGTATAATAGCTATAGTAATAATTATAATTTATATTTTTATAACTTATAGTTTATTAATATATTTAATAGTTTTAATATACTATGCTTTTTACTAAAAAAAGGCTTTAATAATTAAAAACTATAATAAAAACTTAATATTATTAAGTATATTAAATATATTATAAGTATTAGCTATTTAACTAGTAAAAATAATAATATTTTCTATAAATTTTTAATATATATATAGGCTAGTTAAAGTATTTTTATTTAAATATTTTTATATAATATTAATAATTTCTCAAGCTAAGCTAAGCCTTATAAGCTTATTATTATTAGCTATTATTATTATTATAATTATTATTTTTATAGTAGCTAGCTAATTATTCTATAATAATTTTTATTTATTAAGCTAGTGAAAAGCAACTATAATAGGCTACGCTTTAAAGTAAGTACTATTTAAATGCTTACAATAAGCCGATTAAGATGCAGCTATACTAATAATAATTGCTATTGTGGTTGTTGAGATGCTGATTTGCTGTGATGTGATTTCCTGAATCTAGAAATCCGGCAAGCCAAGCCCGCTTTGTTTAGTGAAGTCTTGGCGCGGGTGGCCCGTCAATAAAGTGACGAAACGAAACTCTGCATGGAAGTCACTGCCAACGCACGCGCTGACCTCTGAGGGACGTGTTGGCCGCTGCCAATGTCACTCCTTTCATGCCCTTTCTCGTGCAGATGGTCACCCTCCAATGCTGGCTTATGCTGCTCAATGCGGAGGTGTCTTCCAGAATAATCCCTCTCAAAAATTGACCGCTCTCAGGCGCTGGCGATCCGACAATCATGGCCCAGCAAGAGAATATAAGGAGTCCGCCCTTGAATGCCCAGGTATCGAACATTGCAAAGGCAACGGCACGTTCAAGTCTATCTCCTCTCCGGCATCGACCATTTAATCGGGCGTCAACCTTTGCTGATGGCTACCCTACTCTGAGACCTCGACGAAGCTCTACTTTCTCAGATTCAGCCCAATCTTTCAAGTCATCCACAGATAACCTCCTCCTACCGAGGGCGAAGAGTCCAGAAGAGATTACACACCATGAGGAGTCACATTGGCATTCAATTCCGCTTGTCTTAGCCTTGTTGCCTGCTGTAGGAGGCTTGGTGTTCAAGAATGGTGGACCAGTGGTGACGGACGTGACTTTGCTGGCCCTGGCGGCCGTCCTGCTGAATTGGTCGGTCAGACTTCCATGGTAAGGCAATAGAGGCATGTGTGACCAGCAGTTTCTAAATGGGTTAAGGGATTGGTACCGTTCAGCGCAAGAAGTCTTGGTTGACGAAGCGCCCTCCCCACGCTCTTTCCGAGAGCACGACTCGATTATTGAAGAAGGTAGTGATGAAGACGTATCCGACAACGGTCAACCCAACACCACTGCGCCAGAGTCTAGACAAGAGCCTGTCGACCAAAAATTGAAGCCTTCCAAGCCTAAACGCGACCAGGAATCAGCAGCCAGTGAGCTGCGCATACATGAACTTTTCGCTCTTTTCACTTGCTTCCTATCGCCCATAATTGGCGCCTGGCTCCTACACCATATTCGCGGCCAGCTAAGTCGTCCATCAGAAGGTCTTGTCTCGAACTACAATCTCACAATCTTTCTTTTGGCATCAGAGATCCGTCCACTCTCTCATCTAATCAAGCTGGTCCAAGCAAGAACACTGTCCCTCCAACGCATTGTCGCGTCCAATCCTTATCAAAATTCTCCCAATTCCAATGAAAAGATCAACGACCTTACAAACCGAATAACAGAGCTCGAATCTAATACGTCTGATACTCAGCCTCGGTCCCCGACTGCTACCCTGCAGCAGCAATCTGACATTCTTGCCGCCACACGCAAATCGTTTCAACCGGATCTCGATGCTCTCAACCGCGCAGTGCGTAGGTATGAGAAGCGCGCCACACTTCTTACCATGCAGACCGAGTCCCGTCTTCAAGACCTTGAGAAGAAACTTGCGGATGCTATTACTCTAGCTGCAGCGGCTGAGAGAAGCTCGCAAGCCTCGAAGCAGCGAAGAGGTTCAACTGTCATCCTTGAGTGGATAAGCGCAGCTCTGCTTTTGCCGGTTCAAGTGGGTTGGTCAATCATCAGTTTACCCGGCAAAGTACTCGCTGCAGCGCTCATCTACGTCGAAGATGCGGTTGGCGTAAGAGTGCGGAGGGAGATGAAAACCGCGGGAAAGGAAAAGAGGGTAGGCAGTGATGGAGAGAGAAAGAGAGTAGGGCGGGGTCAAAAGAAACAGTCATGAGCTTCACCATTTCTTCCATCTTTCACTTCTAATATTTCTGGCGCTTTGGGTGGGATAGAGTGGAATGATACCCTGGGTTTATGGCTGGGCTAAGGCATCGCACGAAACGACAATTAGACACAAATAGATATGAAATCGAGAATTGATACCTTTTGATCCTGAGACTTTGTATACTCGATCTTGTCTGCTCTCTCCGTGCGGAATGTTTATGACGATTTAATGCATTGTAATGTAACGTGCCGCCTTCTGTCATCCAATTCCGGAATCGATAACCCTGCATTATCTCAACACGGCACGATATCAAATCCTCCGGGGAAGGCGCTCCGACAACGTGGCAATGACTTGCATGATGACCAGACTAGCAATACTATGGAAAAGACACGATTTACACGTCGAAGAACGCGCGATATGGATCGAGGGGGCACGTTTGAATTGAGAAGGTCGATTGAGTGGTATCACTATGCAAGAATTTATATCACAAAACTACCACCGAGATGCATGAAATGCATGCTGGAGAAAAAGGAAAGGGTATCAACACCGCAAACACACCTCCGCTGGCCTCTCATCAAGCTTCTCCCCGGATAAAATCGCCAGTCCCAACCTCAGGCTCACATCAATTCACCCCAATCGGTTCATTCGCAAAACACTCAACCCCCCAAGACACCAAATATCAACACCCTCTCACATCTCCATCTCCAACAAATTAGCCAACGACCCCCGTCTCCTCAAACCCGACCTCCGTCGCGCAAACTGCACGCCCGCGTCCTCCCGCGCAACTAGCATCTTCCACCTCTCCCCGATACTGTCCTTGCCGCCGCGCTCGCTCAGCTTGCGGGCGCATTCGTCCCAGTCTTCTTGCCGGAGGCGCAGTTTGCTCAGGATGAGGGTTGTGAGAGCTGCGTCGTCTTCGGGGGTGGGCATTGGTGTATCTTCTTGGTTTTCGTTGGGGAAAATGCTGGGGTCAAGAGAAGAAGGTGCGCCAGGGTGAAATGGGAGATTGAAGGGGAGAGGGCGCGAGGGCGTGGTGAATGTGGTGTCGGGATACATCTGGAATGGAGTGTGCGCGGCAGTCTCTGGAGTTGAATGCGAGAGTAGGTCGTCGAAGTCGCGCTGGTCTAGTCCTAGTGGGAGAGTGGGTGGGTACTTGCGCTGGCGCTTTGGCGTTGATGGTTTGTTATGGCTGCCATTCTCTTGATCATTTGAAGGTCCCAGGTCGTCGCTGAGAGCCCTGCGACGCTTGCGCATTGGTGTCCTCGGGGCTGGCTTTGTGACTTTGTAGCTATCTTTCTTCTTTCGTGGTTTCAGCGCTGGAGCTGTGGTGAAGCTGATGGGACTTTCGAGACGAGGTGTAGGATCTGTCGGTGACATTGAGGGGAGGGAGGTCTGGAGGAGGGATTGGAGCGCGCGACAGGTGCTCACGATGCTGGAGTTGGGCGCCGAGCATGTCGGTGGAGGTGAGCGCATGCGCGACATGAGTGATTGTGGTGGTTGGAGGCGAATATCGCATGGGAAGGGCGATGGGAGGAGCATTTTGCTCATGGCGCTGGTTCAGCGCGTTGGTTCTAGCTGCCTAAGGTGGGTCTATGATGCGCCGGCAGCAACTTGAGGCTTGAGGTGTGTCGCCAGACGTTGTGCAGTATCTTATTTTGTTCTTTGAGCTGTCGCGATTCGATTGATACGGGTGTCGGTGCAATTGCGATGATGTTGAGGAGGAGGTGTGATGGAGGATGAGTCGGTGAAGTAGGCTGGTGATTCAAACAGAGAAAGGGCCCGGGGGAGGCCGTGAGCAGAAGGCGCTAGTTGGAACGCTAGGTCCACATCCGAAAAGTGCACGAGGACCGCGTCGCAAGCCTCAGGTCCCCAAATGCACTATTACCAAGTCTAACCAATTGGATATCTTCCCTGGATCCGGATGAGTCGATCTGTGGAGTCTATGTGAAAGAGACTTGGTACCTTTCCAACTACTTACTGCTCTCGTCACATGAAGATTTTGAAGAGTCACGATCTACCCTTAGTAGTACAGTAGGACTTCGTAATGCATTTTAATGAACGCGTCAAGCTCTTGCCAGGGGGCAATCGGCGATTTGATTCAGGGGCAAATCACTCCAAGACGGAAGGCCGAAACAGCGCATCCAACGCATGTCCTTGCGGTGTTTGAGCTCCTATATTTACATTGTGTATGTCTGCATGAAGTATTCTCTAGCCGCTTACAAAGTCTACCTGCAATTTACAATGCCGTCCGTATGCAACTGACTTGATCTACTGCGCCCACCTTGTCCTCCCCAAAGTACGGTTGGTGAAGAAGAGGTCCTTAGCATTCACTTCACCGTCTCAAAGCGTCGAGATTCAATTGTAGTAGATTCAGCGTAGGGAGTAGTCAAAGCGCAGCTGGACAAATGGAAGCACAGATGGTAGCAGATCCTCGGATCTTCGATCGCAATTTTACATAGAGATGCTGTCACCTGTCTGGCAACATCCGTTCTGGGGTGAAGACGCGTCGAACGCGCTGCGCGTTCTGCGCTAGTCTACCTTCGTGCTAGCGTACAATTTGGAACTCTGCCTCGGTTAGGGGACGGATTGGGAATCTCTTGTTGTTGCGTGGAGAGACACATTTGTCATATCCGGGTATATAGTGAGTCATCACAATTCTTGAGCTTTAATTTGCTGCCTCTTTATCTTTCCTTGATATCAAAAAAACCGAACAATTGTCCAGGAGCTCAGTGTAGGGGGGACCAAAACCTAGGTGCTCAAACATCCTACCTGAGCACTATACCTTGAACACTATCTGGCCATTCAACGTACGCTGGTAATCCAATTTGTCCGCAGCCAGTAGAGACAATGCTCTCCATAACCCTAAAGTTGAAAAACATTCTGGGTTGCCTCAACACTAGGTTATCAGCTTCGCTGCTCCTTCTATCGAGGGAAAGGTAATGGCTCTTCCTGACCTTATTTTTGCTCTGCCAGGCCGCTGGTTGCTCATGTACCAATGATCTCCTGGCGCACTTGATCTCGAGGCATTCTTGATCCGACCGAAAAAGGGCATAGGCACTGCTTCCAGTCAACAATTCACCATCTCCAAAGATTAGAAGAGCCTTGCCGGTCTCGAACGGGTGAGGAGGGTCTCCGACCTTGTCGTTGCGTCATTACTTCCTATCCTTTCAGACGACAGAGTGATACTTGGGACTAGCGTGTGTTCTGAACTCGTAGCTTTGTAATGTTTATTGATTGGCTTCTTTCTTTAGTCTGTGGAGGTCACCCTTGAACTGTTCTCATGGCTTGAATTCGGAGGAGCAGCGGCAATGATTCATGTGACTTTTCGAAGCATCGTCGAGGTTCGATCCAGAAAGTCAGTTGCATATTCTCAGAGGTGAACACAAAGCGTCGACGCGCGATCCTATCGTCTTAGACTTCAAATCATCACTATCATCCAGTACTAAACTACACCACCATAATCGACTTTCCCAGATTCAATCCTAATAGATTCCCCAGCATTGATATACCTTTCGCCACATCCTGAACGTTCCATGTATCCCAGAGTACGGAACGCCGCATCAAAGCAAAGTGCAGTGAGATTGCAAAACAATAGCAATCAAATCGGGGCTGATATGTGGCTCAGCAATGGCTTCTCCTGATTGCTGACAGACAGAATGACTGCTCTTTACGCAAGTCGTGACAAGTGTGCTTGAGTTGTGTGATAGGCTAGGATGTGAGTCGAATATTTTCAGGATTGTTATGACCCAGTGGGGCTTATTTCGGGGGTTTCTTCTGTGAGAGTGGAGACATCATTGCCAACAAGAAGGAAGAAAGCAGATTGACGATGGCAAAGGGATTTCATTTTTCTTGTTGGGCAATGAAGACCACCAGCTCTGTCAGTGGCTACCTAATGCATTTTGATAATTGCTCTATCATATGCGTTGAAGGATACTTGCTCTAAAGAGCCGTGTACTCTACGGGTACCTACTTCCATGCCTGAAATTGTTTGCTTCACTCGAACAGCTGTTTCGTCATCACGACACCAACGACACAGTGAAGGTGTCGTTTTTGGGACTAGCGTCCACACAAAGGATAAACAAAATTTTCCACCCGAGCCTTTTTCCTCCCTCATACTTACGCGATCTTTGAAGAGCACAGTGATTACAAGTCAACCAAATCGATAATCACCTAGCGTTTCTCAACTGCGCGTCTTTTAGTGTCCCCTCTCGGCCGCTATGGACGTGGATCCTCCTCCTGATGGGGGTGGTGAAACCCATAGCGGCGGTGATGGTGGAGCAGCTCAAGTAGCTGCAGCTGGGGCGAGCTGTCGTTCGCTCCATGATCAGAACGTTTCTTCTTCGGAAGTACAGGCGGTGGAGCAGCTCTAGTAGCTGAAACTGGGGCGATCGGACGATCGCTCCATGAAAACTCTTTTTCTTCTTCGGAAGTACCGGTGCCGCACGGTCGTGCGGTACCTGAACCATTTTCTCTTCGCCCTGATCAAGGCGACATGAGCCTTGACAATATGGCTGAAGCTCTACCTGCAGTGGCTACTGCGCCGCGAGCTCCTCAGCAGCAGCCAGCGCCACAGTTGTCTTTCCTGCAACGCATAGCAGCGAAGAGGGACCTGCTGAGGCCGCAACAACTGGAGTCAGAGGAGGAGACTCAACCGAAGAGAAAGCGAGACTCTGAGAGCGGTGGCGAAGTGCCCAAGAAAAAAAACCCAACTAGACGGGTTCCCCTTCCAAGAAATTGGGAAGAAGCAGTATCTACGATGTCACGTCGCAATCTTCAAAGATGAAAATTTGGTGCGCAGAGCAGGTGATGTCAAGGCGCCAACACCAGGCGTGGGCCTCAAAGTCTGTCCGGACCCGGGTCGACATGGCGAACCATGCCTAACTCTGAACTTCGGAGCCAAAAATACTCCAGAAGAAATTCAGGAAAATGATCGTCCCGTGACAAGTCTCGCTTTCAAATGGGAGCCGTCCACCCGGATCAACGGCGAGTACGCTCTTGACCAATTCGAATTGTTTACGCACGCGGATAGACCGGATGAGTTTGATGAGATCGTCCAAAAGCAAGCAATGGCCGGCGTTTCCGCTGAAAATGCGAGCATGGCATTTCTCTGCTGTGCCAAGTTCAGGACTCATTATTATCCACTCTGCAGCGTCATCGACCCTGTCTGGGATGACTGGTACGAGAACAAGAGGCTTACTGACGAGGCCTCTAAACAGATTACCAACATGGCAAGGGTGCTAACAGCGGTTTCACAGCAAGGGGTCAAGAACACCTTCACGATGTAAGTCTTCTGGAGAAGCAAGACTAGCCATGACAAATTTCTCAAACATATTGGTCGACCACTACAGCGATGTTTCGATGAACGCTTAGACCGCTGTCACCAATATGGCAATCCTCCAGTGATTGACATCAGGCAATCTCCCCTGATTCATCAAGTCGGTAACGGCATGATGGTCGGCGAATGGAAACGACCGAAAGGGGCAGATTTCAACGCGCCACTAGTGCCAACGAGGTTCTTTACTTACGACCGCAAATTAGACTTCGTAGACGAGACCGAATGCCTCAAAACTTACGGTGTTGACGCAGTTCGTGAGGGGCAATAAAGCGAATCTCTTGTCAGCGAGATCAACGGCTCTGACGTCGCAGTCTTCTTTCATGCGAAAGAAGACCCACGAAAACTTATTCCGACCTTGCCAGCAAGTTACTTGAAAGGTAGCTATACAGACTTCTGGCGAGTCCATATTCGTTGTCTTACGACAACGAAGACGAGCGACCTTAACTTGCAACCAGGATCCGGCGTGGTAACCCCACGTTCTGCGGATGAGCTGGTGAAAACTGGATGCGATTTTGCAGGAACGTTGTGGAAACCACATCGGGAAAAGCCACCTCTAGATTCTCAGGTGCATCGGGAGCTCGTGTGCTTGCCGAGCAGTTCCCTTCCAACGGGACGGATCTCAGTATCCCCCGATCTCAAGCAGCACGAGGCTGAAGAGAATGCTGTTCACAAGCTCCTCACTTCGGATCAGCCATTACTAACCGCGATAAAAGAGAACATCGTCGGTAAGCAGCTACGACAGGCGCCAGTCATTAATAATCTCCTTGCAGAATCATCGAAGCAACAGGAAGTAGCAGTGTTTCCTCCTCTCATCGTTCATCATACTCCTCAACAGCTCGATCGGGACTCAAGAGCAGTGACAGCTCAAACGAAAGCTGCAGAATCGTCGGCGGAAAGTGCGAGGTTGGAGCGTGCTCATCTGGAGCAACAAGAAAGGAGCAGGGAACAGGCAGACGATCAGATTGCAGCGTTGCGCATACAGATGGAGTTTGATATTCAAATGGCTAAGGAGAAAAAGGAGGAGGACTTATGCGTACTGGATGCTCGGTTGAAAGTCTTTCGAGATCATTCACAGCTCCATCGTGTGAGAAATGAATATGTGAGGAACAGCTAAGTCGTGTAATCTCCAATTCGGTGTCTCGTTTCAAGTAAAGAGAATGAGTATGCCGACGGCAATTCTCTAAAGAGAGTGGGTTCGGCGAAGTTTTCAAGGCCCGATTGCAAAGGAAGGGAGTAATGACGAGGACTCAATCATGTTTAGGGAATGGAGAAGGCAGACATCATTGCGCTAGTTGGAGGCATAATAAAAAGACTGATAGAAGCTGGCTTTCGAAATTGTTCTCTGCCTCGGAATGTGCGTATCTACATGTCTGACCTTTCTGATCTACCACCTTTACCTGAGATCCATATCGATCATGCACAGACCTGGGGCTCACAGCACCTTCGTATCCACTTCATCCCATTTAGCAAACTGTTGCAACCGCAAAGATAACCATGGCTGTCCCTGGTAGTTCCTTTACGATCGCCGCCTATTGACCAGCACGAACGAACGTGCTTGGGGGGACCTTCACTCAGTACGCTTCTCTGATGGACTGTACGCACGTTTTCTTAGGCAGCATGGTGTGGCCGCAGTGATCGCCGATTCTAGTGTCTTGGCCCGTCCATAGAGTTGACTCTGCCATCCACATGATGCCACTGCCCTAGCCTCCTTGCCGAAAGATCTCGGACTACATCAAACTTTGACTCGACCCTAGCCTCCTCTGTACTCTGAATGGCAAGAACATACTTTGAGCCTGAAAAGCCTATCTATCAAGACTATCCAGGATACTTTCCAAGGGCAAGCTGTCGACATTAGCTCCGCAATGGGTGCAGAAGTCAAAAGGCGGGTCATCCCTATTGTCCGATCTCGGTGGAAGTTTTGGCACAAAGCGGAACCGAAAAATACAACGTCCTATGATAAAAACTTCCGACATCTATGGTAGCGGGTGAGAAGGATCTAGGACCACGTCGTCCGTGGAAGATCCAGAGCGACTACTCGAAACGGCTAGACAACGGGGGCACAGTCGATAACGAGTTTAAGGTTTTAAACCATATGGGGAGACTGAGCGACGTGGCTCTCACCAGATCTCAGAACGCTGCCAATGAACGTGCGAAGATCATGATGCTCAGCGCTCGACATATTCTCCAGACCATTACTGAGCGTAGCCAACATCTCACCCTTTAATCCGAACCTGATTCACGCGGTCTAGCTACGAAGCCCTCCAAATCTCGCGTTTCGCCCCATACATCGTTCCACGTGAGGGTAGAATCAAGTCGAGACCAATTGCGGCGCTTGAAACAGCCACGTCAAGTCGAGGCCCACTTGGAATCATGTTAGCAAGTCTCTTCTAGTCTTCTCAGTATGACAGATGTGGTCTTTAAACAAGATTCCGGACGAGCAGCTGACAGCCTGACACTAAGAGCCAGTAATTATCAAGGCTTCCGAGTCGGCAACTCTTCACACAAGTCAGAAGTCTGTCCAGTGCGCAGTTATACCACACTCCTTTGTAAGTGGAACCAATCGACAATCAATGCTTTTCATCTTGGCGAATATGAAATTTAGGATCTCATGCTTTCGATTACGAAAACATTTGGGAACATCGATTCTAACTTTGAGCGTTCTGTGTGCCCTGAAAGCTTATCGCCGACACCAGGGTATTCACTCTAGTCCCAAATGATACCGGCCACTTGATTGATGGTTTCAATGATTTTGACGTTGTCCTAGGGACGCCATCCTAGGTTAGATTAGCTGTGACCCTCACCTGATGTGATACATGTTGACCCTTGAAGCTCTGGACTATTGTGCTCGCCCTCTCATGAGCACCCAATTGAACTCAAGCTTTGGATATCTACCCCAGGTTTTTGCAGCTTGCTGGCACCTTTTGAACGCTCCAGACCTCAATCAGCCTGACTGCCAAGAACTTTCTCTTCTTTGGTGCCATTCGCATTCTTTTGCGGAGCTAATCCACTTCGAAATTAGGTCCGCCTTGAGCGACGAGATCCGATAGTCTTTGATGCAGGCTTCACAATAGACGATAGTTGATCCAAGATTGTGGACCACAACCTGCTTTCAAGGGAATTTCAGTCTATTTACGATCTCTGAACTTTTGGCCTCGGCTGTCTAGGGCAAAACGCCTGTACCAACACAACTGGCCCAGAAGTCTAGTACCGAGTACCCAAACAGCGTTGTCTGCGTGGCGTGATAGCCCACGTTGGAGCTTCACCGATCGCCCTGTTACTGTTTTGGACTTTCGGAGCCTTCACACCGTGATTACGTTTTTGTGGCTTGTATAAGGTCGGCCCATATCTTGCTACGAATGAAGGATGTAAGTAGTCCATATTCAAGCTCTGAGATCATTTGATGGCTTCGCACGCTGAGAAATATCTTCCCCCCGTTCTCTAACCGTGATATTCGTGATTTCGTTGATCAAGCTCGCCCTTCGAAGGCGGGTGCCCTCCCGTCAGACTGAGAAACAGTCTAGGAAAGAACCTCCTGGCCTCTATCGGTACGGGGATACCTGTTCACACAACAAGGCAGCTAAATTGTAGTGGTCCTCGGATGAAAAGTGTGGGGTTCATGGACTTCGTGGACAACAGAACACCTCACGAATCATATCTGACGAGTTCTTAGCGGCTTGCTAATATCTGATGCATGTGACTGTCAGTAGATCTAGCTTTCATGAGCAGACCATACTCTGCGTTCTAGACTCACGGACTATCAGCGCCTTCTCGCATGCTACTTCAGCATATCGATTAATTGGTAAAGCTTATAACAAAGCCGCGAAAGGAAGGCTCTCTCTAGTCTTCCCTCCCAACAAGAGCTTTGCAGGAAAGAGTGATAAAGAGGCCGTTCCGCACTCGACAGCCTCCTATTCTTTTCACGCACCTCCACCAATTTCGATACAGACCTCTCCTCTTCATAGCAGTACCTCATCTAACCCCCCCCCTATTGATAATCATGAAGCCAGTCACTGTAAGTGCCCCGACTGTATCTCCCTTTCCCACACGCTACCATCCATCATGCGGACAAACAAAATTGACGTACCCAAGATAAGTTATCTTATCATCCTACTCGCTGCTTTCGTAGCCGCAGCTCCCCTCAGCCCAGTTCTTGAGCCTGAACTGTTGGCTCGTGACGCCGAAGCTCAACCCACGCCAGGCGGATCCTTGTGGGGAGGCAAGCGTGACGCTGCGCCAGGCGGATCCTGGTGGGGAGGCAAACGCGACGCCAATCCCGAGGCCGCTTAAGTAGAAGTCCGTGGGGAGGGAAACGTGAAGCGTGTTTCTCAGCCCGGTGGGGGGCAGTAGGGTGGCTGCACGCTGTGAGATGAAGCAAGGACGGAGGCGGGGCTGGAAGTTTATGTAACGCTTGCTGCCACTGACACTGGAGGCGTTGTTTTAATGTGGTCTAAATTTGAAATCGCAAGGACTTGGGAGGCTTTTGTGCACGAATGTGGGTGTCGAGAGAGGCGCCTTCAAATCATATCTATTTATTTTCTGAGTACACGAAAGATCCCAACCCGTTTGATCTAGCCAAAAAACGAGTGTAGCTCATGACATACAATAAATAGTTGCCGAAGAATGACTCGATGGAAGTCAAGGATTGACAGCATCAGTCAGAATAAGACGGCATCTCGGAAATTGATAGTCTGAGTACTGTGGCTATTTCCAAGAGCAATGTGCATGTCTGGAGGCAGCGAATTAGGCCAGACAATGTGGTTGGAGACTTGTACTTGGCGAAGTCTTCCTTTCTGTCTTTGCGATCTATGTTCCTCTCAAATTCAAGTTGCGCTTCAAGTAAGCTGATTCTGTTCCAGGCTTGTCTAATCGGTAGGACGGTCCTCTTTAGGTGAGATTATGAGTCTAGCATCGAAACGGTATCTCAACTCGGTCTTCTCTGCGACTTCCAAGCTGAGTCGGCATTGGTTTTTCCTCGCCCCAATTCGCGAGACCTACTGGCGACTGAAACGACATGAGACCTTAGTACCACAAATTTTGGACGAGCCCATTAGATTTCATTGCCGTCTTCAGACATTCCCTCCGATTTGTAGACTAATTCGTGCCCTGTGCAAGTCCTCGCCATTCATCTCGCACCAGTTGCGAAAAGACGCTCAACCACACACAGGTCATCGTCTCCTTGCAAGTTATTCGGGAGAGCATCTTTCATCAGCTTTGTCACCTCTTATTGACTCTCATTCTGTCAGCGTCATCTTCTTTAGGGCCAAAATACCCCTATGCGATGCTTCTTTGAAAAGGCTTGGTGATATGTGTCATCGAAACAAGCCATCCCATTATCTGGGTCCATCTCTAAATGGCTTTTCTATTTGAGAAGTTCACGACTACCCAAATGAATGCTTATGTAATAAAACTCGAGGTCTGCCTGTGGAAGTACTTGTTGACAAATCCTCCGGGCTAACTAGTCAAACTGCTGTTTTTCGAATACCGTCAGTAGATTTGTTCAAGGTCATGGATCCATGGGTCCGTGACGAACTACACCCGTCTGGTAAGGAAGATCTACTACAAATTTCTCCTATCAGTAGCAACGCTATTAAAAATTGCCGCCAGCATGGTAACGAGGGCCAGTTACAATCAAACACCGCCAACATCAATGTTGATGATACATCAGACCGGTGGCGCTGGTACGTCTCAAGTTCCTAGGTGTAGCAATGCTGCTACTTCTGCCTTGTCCAGCAGCGCGGGATATGATCAAAGCTTCATCGAAAACAAAGTGATTGATACTTCCAGGCCCATTAATTTATTAGTATATGACCAAAACAGTGCCCGGCTGCCTAGTGTCTTGTTCTGTTTCGATCATTGAACCGCAGTAGATGACACTACTAGCAGCGTCATCAAGGTGTGATGAAGCCCCTCTAGCGGCTCGCGCTTTTGTCAACAGCGGTTCGGTGTCTTGTCCCTTTCTTCCTTATACATCAACATCATCAAGAATATCTCAACGGTTGACTCAAGCAGACTTACTGAGATTTAATATTCTTGAGATATTGTGGGCGCTTTAGATTGTTCGCGCTGGGTCTCCCTGGGTACCATTAGGTACTCAAAGATCCAACCATGGATTCTCACGTCCCTGGTGATTCTGCCTCGCGTAGCTACGCGAGGTTTTATCAATCAAACTTCGTCAGCAGCAATGCTGATGACTCTGTCTCGCGCGGTCGTGCGAGACATGCAAATCTCTTCGTCGCCAAAAGCGTTGGTGACATGTCTTACCGGCTCGATGGTGCTGGTACATCTCAAATTCATGTCCCCGGCTCTGTAAGATCTTTTGCCTTACGAGATCGCGCGAAACATGGCCAAACGAGCATTGGTGACGTTGATCATCTTAGCAGGAAAACCCTCCTCAGCGACACTCGGCCTGAAGACATATCTGCAGGATCAACGAGTCGTCGATTGGTCCAATCAAAAGATAAAATGTCGACAAAGGGTGAATCCGTTGCAGGCCAGGATTCCCAATTTATCGAAAGGGAGAAAAAATATCTGAGCAAAGTAAATGAGCTTCAGCTTGAATCAGAATACGCTAGGAATAGCTCGCGACACTATCACGATCTTCAGAGGAAGTTCCGCTCGGACCTGCGAGATTGCATGCTTGAGCGAGACGAACTTCGACTTGAGCTGGAGGAAGCTAAAGGCAAGGTCCAGTACCAACGAGATGTTGAGCTAAATGGAGCTAGACGCCGGATACAGTATCAACGTGAGGTTGAACAACACCTCCGTGCCGAACTCAAGAATTATGTTCGATGCGACGATAATGTGGGAATAAGAGTGCGACGCATCATAGACATCTCTAAAACAACGCGTCTGGATCTCGAGAGCAAGACAAGAGAGTGCGCTGAGCTTGAGCGAAAGTTGCTTGAGTCGGAGAACTCTAAACAGGAGTTGCAAAATCGCATAGGGAGATTAGAAACCGACAAAACCAAATTGAAGTACCTGGCGAACGAGTGGGAGACGTTCGCAGAGGATGTGTGCACTTGGCTCGACTCTCACAATACACCTTTGCTGGAGCCTCCAGAAAACGAGACCGCTATCAAAAAAGGGCAAGTCGAGCAGACCAAGCCTCACGATCAATTTCCCGCCACGGTGAAAGTTGAGCAAGAGAAGCCCGGTACTTATACGGTAGACGATCAAGATGAGAGTGATCATACTGATCCTGATTTCTTCGCTGACAGTGTAGAAAAGCTGAACGAGTACCAACTTGGGCATGCCAAAGCCGCAATGAAGCGAGCCTTGTCTAGTAAGTGGCAGGAACGAGTGACTGACGATAAACAAGCGCGGGCACTAGCATCCTCTTCCAAAGGTCTTCCTGACATCAGTCGTCGCCAGCGTTCAGAACTTGCAGCTAAGAGAAACTTCGATTCGACGCGAGGCAAATGAATTCAGCGTGTAGGCCGGGTTTCAGAGTAGGAAAGTATTGGATTGGAATATCTTGGATATCTGGCATACATTTACAGTAGAGTCTAATTAATGTTTCGCTCTCCTAACTCAAAAAACTGAGTCGTGTCAAATCAATCTTGCTGCTAAAATATCTGCCCATCATCTCAATCTGCACGCCTTCTATCCTTACTAAAAGCCCACTCAGGTAGCGGAGCCATCTTCATCCGTCCATTGCGTTTTGCCTCTCTGAACTCTTCCCCTGCAAACTTGACGACCTGCGACGCATGAGGTCTTCTCGATGCAGAATAGTTCAATGCCATCAACATGGCATTGACAAGTTCCTCGCTATACATCTCCGGCACGTCCGTTCTCACGTACCTGGCCTCCGGCTTCTTCTCCCACGCCACTTCGTTCTCTTTCGTCGGCGTGAACTCGCGAGGCAAGCTCGCAATAGGGGCATGTCCGTAGATGAGGAAGTGTATGACGGCGCCCACTGACCACACGTCTGTTTTGGGGCTCGAGCGCGGCATTTCAGGTGCTGAGCATGCGGGAGTGCCGCAGGCGTCGTATGTGAATTGCTGAAGGGTGGCATGACCGAAGTCTGTGAGTACGACGTCGGGAAGCGTGTCATTTCCGCGGCCTTGAGGCAGGCGGACAAGGATGTTCTCTGGCTTTATGTCGCGGTGGACAACGCCTGGTCGGGTGAGATCGAGAGAAGACCAAGATGAGCGCTTGTCTTTGCCAAAGTTGGCTCTTCTATTGAAGCCATAATGAAGGTATTCTAGGGCGCACAAGAGCTGGCGGTAGACTTTCCAAATGAATAACTCTGGAATCTTCCTTTGACGGTCAAAGAAGCGGAGAGAGAAGTCGAATAGGTCACCAACAGGAAAGTATTCACTGTAATACTCGGCGACGGGTATTCTGCAGGTTTCGTTATAGACGGACCATTGAATGTCGATGATGTTCCGGTGGGGCTTCTTTGCCAGATCGAGGACATCCATGATGTAGCTCTCCCATGGGATCTTACCTTTGACGTCGGGTTTCCGAACAATCTTCATACAGAAGACTTCACAAGTCGACTTATGTTTGACGACGGCGCAACTTCCTTCGCTGCCCGAACGAAGTCGTTTCACTACTCTGAACTGTTTGAGACTGTCTTCCGAATGCTGCCTTTCGTCTTGCACTGATTGTGATCTCCTCTTGCGTTTGAGATTTCTGTAAGGTAGCTTCGAGGGGTCGACGAATTCCCATGTATCTGTAACATCTCTGCCTTCAAAATTTCGAGACACCATTGGCATGTCTTGATAAAGACCGTTCCCAAGGTATTGAGGCATTGTGATACTCTGGGCTACGTTAGCGCCTTCTTCGTCTGTGATCTTGAGTCTTTCCAAGCCTTGCAGTATGTCGTAATAAGCTGGTGTAGGTCTTGCACTATAACAGCTGCTTGGGCTCTTTGGACTCAAAGGCACTGAGGTTGCAGGAGTTGGGGAGGGAAGGCTCACATATGATGCGTTCCGATTCCGATAAGATCTTGTGTCGTATGGTTCCTGCTCTTGAGATAGACCGACACTCGCTGTGACACTTGCTGTTAATGGAAGGAAGGAAGGAGACATTTCTTTGCAGTAAAGATATACTCAAATCCTAAGCTTGAAGTAGTACGACTGTCACTCTTCAAAAAGGTTGCACAACAGCGCCGGTGAGAGAAGTCGTATATGAAAAACTTTTCTTTTTCGGAACATTGAAGAAGAAACAAGACAATCCATTGTGATTGAGCAAAAGACAATAAGCAAGACACGTAGCACGCGTCTTTGTTCACGCATTGCTTGTCCGACACATCCCGCCTTCTCCTCATAGCGTTTTCCTTTGTTGGTCGACGCAAATGTGTCGACAATTGTACATTCTCGAGTGCTTCACATCAGCTAGTTTGCCAGAAGAGACTAGGATGTAGACTTACCTACCTACTTGGTAGATTGGTTTGGGGCGCAAAGTCCGAGTAGACTGATAGCAAACGCCTCCAGCAACACCAAATGCTTTGGCCGCAGTGATAGTGGGTAAGTTGCTCCTTCCTCCAACGCCGCCCATCTCCGCTGAGAACCGAACCTCCGTCATAACACTTCCATGAGATTATGTAAAGGGTGTGTTGCCCCCTTTTCGGGCTTAGTGCCACGCGTCAACATAAAACAACACCTCTCGCCCACATTTTTCCTTCCTCCTTCATACTTCTCACTACTACCAACTGCACCTGCAGTCGGTGGTATACAAATTTTTTGATATCCTCCTGAGCATGAGGCTAAATTGCTCATCGTTGTCGAGCGGTCGCTTGATAACTGAAACACAATCTGTCAGACAGCAAGCAGATTTGCAGGTCGCAAGAACTCGTCTGCGAAGCTGTCTCCCTTTCCACCAGGCCTCTCTTTGGGAAACCAGAAGATGAGTGGGAGGGTTGGGGGTCACTCCCATAAACCCAACACCAAACAAAAATAATTAAAATTCAAACAAATCGAGTGACCCCGGCAGTTGAGGTCGCTCCTGAGCACGAGGATAAAATGCTTAGCCCCGTTTAAGTTGGGTTTGGGGGCTTGTAAATCTTTGGAACACGTCCTGAGCATGACAATAAAAGGTTTCGCTTTGAACAAGAGCTCAAGGGGTTCTTTTTGAATCTTTAGAACCGGTCCTGAGCATGACCATAAAAGGTTTCGCTTTGAACAAGAGCTCAAGGGGTTCTTTTTGAATCTTTAGAACCGGTCCTGAGCATGACCATAAAAGGCTTCACTTCGAGCGCAAGCTCAGGGATATTTTTAATCTTTGGAAACTGTCCCGAGCATGACGTGAAAAGGCTCCCCTTCAAGCTTTTGCTGGGGATTCAATCTTTGGAAATCGTCCTAAGCATGACGTTAAAAGGCTCCATCAGTGCAGTAGCTTAATGCTCTGCGTTGGAGGAGCGAGCTTACAATCATGATTTCTGAGTGTTAGTGGCGTTGGGAGTGGCGTTGTATCTTGTAGAAAGTTGCTCAGAAACCATAGACAGAGTGCAAGACATAGCGTAAGGGTCGAACAATTCTACCGACATAATTAAGGCTGTATAGTAGTTGAAGAGTCAAAGCGAGCAAAAGACCTTATCGTTTCAGGCGCCACATGAGCTTCCACTATATCTTCATCTGCCAAGTCAAATAGAGCGTCACAAGCATCACATATGAGTCTCTCCCCAAAGTCTTCGTTCGCCGAAGACGCTGCTCACGAATTTGAACAGCAGTAAGCGTCCGATCGTTGCCAATGGGTCTCCCAACTCAGAGGTTCCTCTTTTCAGATCACGACACGAATGTAAAGATATTGATCGGGAGGTTCTTACTTACTCCTGCCACTTCCGTGCGATCCCTCATGTCTCTTTGCTTTCTCCTTCCCCTCTTCTTTCCTATCGATCCCACACCAAAATCTTAGTCTAGCAATCCCCTCTCTTTCTGTCTTTCTCAACTGCTTGATCTCGTCATCGGTAGTCTTCTTGTCCACCCTGTTACTCGCACCATTATCAATCTTTTTCCTGATCTGGTGGTCAATTCTTTGACGAAGGTCGAGCTCCAATCTACTGTAGCACTGGAAGCATACACGTTGGTCAGAGACGGCTGTATGAATGACTTTGTTGTTCCCTTTCCTGCAGGAAAGCTGTGAGCATGAGAATCCGTCTTTGCAGGTTTGTTGGAGGCGGTACCTACAAACGTGGGGACATTCGATGTAGGATGTTGCTGTTACTTTGCACATTTTGCCAACGTCGAGATATTATTAGAACCGAGACAGGGATGAGATAAGGAGAGGAGATGCCTGACGAGAAAGAGGTATGATTAGCTTTTGTAACATCACAGAATGTACTAGGAAACAATGGGCTTGTCAAGCTCAAAGAACACAATCACAAAGGCAATTTAGGATGTACAAAATGAGCCGCACTTAGCTTCTTTGTTTAGAAGGACATTTGTCTCTCTACTTGGGGCTTGAAATACCAAGAAGGGAAGCGAACAACCAGTACGTGGCTTCACACGGTGCTTGACGCGAAGAACGGCTCTTAATATGTACATTTGTTGACGTTGAAGGGAATGACAGGCGATGACAGTTCTGGGACCGTCAAAGTCGATGGGGAAATCGGCACACAAAGCTCAATATCCTAAAGCAGTGTACGAAGAGGCCTGAACCTTAGGTTTCTTTTGATACCAGTCTCGCCTTGTCTATGGCAGTTACATTTGACGTCCGACGAGCACATCAACCGAAGACAGCATTTTCATTCCCGTGATTTCTTTCTTCGCTAGGACTCCGACGCAATAGTCCCAGATTTGTGGCTATGATGAGCTGTATTTGAAGCGAGACACTGCGAGCAACGGTTTAGCAACCGAAGTGGACTTTCTTATCAAGCCGCTGCCGGAAAAGTGTTGGCCAGCCTCTCAGACGAGAAAAGAACGGCGAAGGTATCCAGATTACGATGAGAAGGAAATGCGAATCAACACCGAGCTTGGCTCGAGGTGGTCAAAAAGAATCTCGTATTTTATACGGGAGATGCGACAACGTGTGCATCTTGAAGAGCTGGCTGGTAGACTGGACGTACCTTTTGTAGCACCTGTGATCGAGATAGGGTACAGTCTAGATCCTAAGAGTCGACTGAAAGAATACAAGGGGCACGAGAAATCGAATTACATCCTGAACCTGGGGGATGCCACATTTGCTTACATATATCCTGATGTGTTTTCCTTTTTTCAGAGGATCACTTGAGCCTGCTTTCGCCCACTTCAGCCCTGGATAAGCGAAATTATGTTCACTCAAATGGCGCAAGAGTACACTAAAGGAGCAAAGGGGTTCAGCCGTTACCCAGCAGGAAGATCCAATGGAAGTGCCTACGCCAGTACAAGCGCCGACGCCCGGACATCATATATGGATAGGGCCATCGATGAACATGAGCTATCACGGAAAATGCGAGAAATAGCGGAAGAGAAGGCGGCTATAGACGCAGCGTCGGAGGCGAGTCGACATGAAGAACGGGCTGAGATAGACGCCGACATAGATCGATGGAATGATTTGACGGAGGCTGTTGAGGCAACGACCGAGTTTCTACGACTCGAAATGGAGATGAACTCTTTTCATTCATAACTCGGAATACATTAGGTTGGCGTGGTTGCAATGGCATTATTGCAATCTTCCACACGTTGCTGTGGCGCGTCATCGGCATCTCTTTCTGATTCTCTGCTCAGTCTTTGTATTCTTGCATTTTCTTCCTCCTGGAGACTGTTCTACAAAGTTTCGAGCCTTATCAGAACGGCGACTCTCAAGCAAACAATTGAATTTTCCTATGACTTGGTACTGGCCATCTTTCGACAGAAGGTAATATCTTCGTCAAGCCTATATCTTACAAAGCGTCCCCTATTACGCATCCTGACCTTGTGACGTCTTCGGTGTAAATCATTTGTTGTGATGTCGATTGTTAGTAACCCTAACACAAGACCCGTTGATATTTCTAGTTTTCTCGTCTGCCTTTCCCAAGATTTTGATTGCAAACACTCCGCCATTGACGCACAATCAGTGAACTTTGGTTACCAGTCCAGTAAGTTGCAACGTCTATCCAGAGTGTTCCTGCTCCAGCTTCACCGCTGGTAAACAGGATATCAATGTTAGGTAGATGCGTTTTAATTTCGTTGTCAGACAGCGGTCTCTTCAATTCTGCAGATTTTATTCCTTCGTCATGAGAGAGCCTTACTCTGACTTCATTCCAATTTGTAATCTTAATTAACACCAAATCTTAATTGACACCATCACCAAGGGATGATGACACTCTAGCGGCTCGCACATAGCAACAACAACATCCCACGCGTTGTCCGTTTCTTTTTCTTTCTTCCCCATACAGCAATATCATCAATCTTCTTTCAAAGAGCTTATTCAAGAAAACTCTATTGAAATCATCAATCGATTGGTGTTGTGAACGCGCTTTTGTTCTTTGCTTTTCTCTTTTTTTCGCGGGGTCTTCTGCGTGCCTTTAGGTGCGCAAAGATCCAACCATGGACAGCAATGTCCGTGATCTTCGGAGCGGCAGCAATGCTGCTCCTACTGCCTCGCGAGATAACGCAGGGCAAGCTTCTCTTCCTCCCCCCCAAACAGCAATGCTGTTTCTTCTGTCCCGCGAGATAACGCAGGGCAAGCCTCTCTTCCTCCTCCCCCAAACAGCAATGCTGTTTCTTCTGTCCCGCGAGATTACGCAGGGCAAGCTTCTCTTCTTCCTCCTCCCCCAAACAGCAATGCTGTTTCTTCTGTCCCGCGAAATAACGCAGGGCAAGACCAAAATCCCCTCTCCACCAACAACACTGCTGACACTCCTATCCAGGGAGACGACGCTGGCGATGATCAAATCGGTGCTGACGAAGATTTGGTCTTTGATCTTACACAACGACTAGGAGTGTTTCAAACGCAGTTGATAATTGCTGAGCTCAAAATACGGAAACTCCAAGAGAATGAAACCAAAGGTCGCAAAGACAACGATAGTCTTAGACTTAAACTGCGCGAGGTCACGGACGAGTTACAATCACTTCGTGACTTGACAGAGCAAGACCATGCTAAGAAGAGTCATACAGCAGAATCCGCCGACTCGGTGGATGAGATTGCTAGTTTGACGCAAGGGTTTGCTAGATTGACGCCTGGATCGAGGCAGGAGACCACGGATTTACGGCAAACGCACTCTGGACTTCGAGTGTGGATGGAAGCGGCTATGGCTTTGTTCAACCAGCGCGGGATCAGAGCAAGGTTGCCCGACGAGTATTACAAGATATGCCCTCCATCAAACCCAGCTCAGATTATAGGAGGTGCAGATTTTTCTGCGGACGAGGATTTCGAGGATGAGATGGGGAAGGCCATAAAGAAATCGCGAGAGTCCCAATTCCTCCCGCAACAAGAGGGAGAGGGTTTTCTAGCTCCATCCGATACTCTCTTGCACGCGGAGGATGTCGACGAGGGCTTCGAAGCGGAAGGTGATACGCGCAAAAACAAACAAAAGCTGTCAGCCTTCCAGCCTTTAGATAACGACCCAGACCCATCAGATACGCCTAAGGAGCCAACACTGAATGAAAATTTACCGCCATATTCGGCGGAAGGGTCAGGGGTCCAACCAACAACCGCTCCTGGGACTTATGGACTGTTCATCCAGAGGTTCGGCGACCGTATACCCCAGCCTGTAGGTCCGTCCGAAGGTAATGGTGATGCTCTAGCGAGACTGTCGCTAACTGGGTTCCCCTCCATTGCAATCGCCCCAGTGTCATCGGCACAGCCAGATCTCCAGCTTGGTGGCATTGGATTTGCGGACGCCTTGAGAGCACCACCACCCGAGCCGGAGGAACCGAACACGACGACAAAGCCGAAGCTCTTCAGCCTTACCGAAGCAAACCGTCGGTTAGATGCACTTGTTGCAGACGAGAAGCGGATACAGGACGAGGAGGAGGCACAGAAGGCGATGCAAGAACAGGGAGCTCAAGCCCAAGAAGCTCCTAAAGTGGTTGCAACAAATTTCGTATCAACTCATAGTCTGAAGCGCAAGTATCGAGGCGACAGCCCCGAAGGAAGATTCTCGGTCAAGGCTCCGAAGCCCGCCTAAGCTCGAACAACGCCAGCTACAGCTCATACTCCTCCATCGTCGACGCCCGCGGATACCACGGCAACTGCTCGGCGGCCTTCAACCGCGGCGCCGCAGCCGATAGCGACTCATGTGCCATTATCTCCAATTGTCATCCTTCTAAGATAGCAGTCGTCCAGGGATAAGGGATAGGTCGATTCGAGTGATTGGCACATGTCAACAAAGAAAGGGCAACGTTTTGGCGGCCAACGGTCTCAGGAGAAAGTTCTCACGTTCTATCCAGGCATACACGAGCCAATAGGAGGGAAGGACGAGGCCCCAAGAGATAGAGACGTCAAAACTTCGGCGATTTGGAGCGTGAGGGACGATTCTTCCTGGCCATCAAGAGGCATGATAATATGTGGGTGCTGCAGGGACATGAGTTATTACGAGAAGGAAGTCGGGGTCGATGATGGCTTTGGGAAGAAGGCGGAAGTTTGAAACGAGGAGGAGAAAGAGAGGAAGGGATCAATGGCGGCCATGTATGTAAATCAAGGCGCGGCTGATACCGGCAGAGAGAATCAAATCGTCGCATGCTGCAGACGAGGTGAATAAAATCAGCTGTCGAAGCAACCTCTGTCAGGGTTATGAGACTCGAATTCCGGTTTCAACATGCTCTTTCCAATCACGTAGTGGAGGCTGCCAATCGCTCCCAATCAATCAAGTCCGTAGCGCGAAAGTAGTTTCATGTTTATTGCAAATATACGTGTCATCGAAGAAGTCTCTTCGCAGAATGCCTTCCCAGTTTGTGTTGCCTTTTCCCGGAAATAGCCCTGTCTTGCTGACCGTTCAATCACGGGAGAGCCGTGGAAGGGCGGTCAAGACTTGATCGATGGGTGGACAAGACGTCAGAGACAGCACATTGTGGGTGGACAGCGGCTGAGTAATGATAAAAGCAACGATGTCGCAGCAATGGCTGGAATCGACAAGACGTTTCATTCCTTGAAAAGAAAGATGTAGCAACTTTCTGTTGCAGCGATGGGGTATCTGGTCTATGCGCATGAAACATTACACTGCATCTGCCTCCCTATGCTCGCCAACCCTCTCGTAGTCCTGAACGCCGTCACGAGCTTTCCACTCGTCACCTTCCTCGCCAATTCTGTAGGTGAAGTAAGCCGCCGCGAGGGCGGTCACCCCTCCGAAACTGAGGACCCATCCGACACTAGAATCGTAAGGCTGCCCTCTAGGCTTCTGGGCGATCTGGAAGATAATGCTGGCAACTATCGTAGCCAGGATTTGCGGTGCAGATATTGCGACATTGTGGAGTCCCATGATGACTCCTGCCTGGTCTTCTTGCTCGCCTTCTCCGCGACCTTGCTCGACCTGCCGTCGTGCACGGGTGTCCCTTTTCGAGACCTCAGCGGAAATCAGAGCAAACGGTGCCCAGAGAGACATAGCCCAGGGCAAGCCAATGAAAGCGGTCAAAGCTGTAGCACCAGCATAGTTGAAGACCAGGAATGTGGAAAACATACAGATGGCAAAGATTATGTGGGACATCAACCAGGCTCGTCGGAGGGTCAGCCACTGGATCTGGAGGCGTGACAGAAAACGATCAAGACGAGCTCGAAGCGCCGATGGTCGTGGAGCGGTTATACGGTCAACGTGTTCGCTCTGATTAGTAGATGGTGATAGCGCATATGTTCGGGTTATAAAGAGAGGTAGGACAATACTCGCTGCGAATGAGGTTATAGCGAAGAGTAGTAATGCAAAAGTTGCATCTCGTGTAGCGTCCTCCCAGGCGTCTTCAATTTCTTCCGGTGTAAGATTGTCATGGGAATCGAAATAGGGATTGAGCTTCACTTGGCCCACATAGGTCGTCATATAGAACAAGAAGCCAAACCACCCCAGCCAATTGAAGAATTGCGCCACACAGACTTTGCGAATTTGAGGCGGCATTCGCTTGGCAGAGCGATACGTTTGGGTGAAGAAAGATATCAGGCCTGGATTTTTGGTGATTGGAGGACCATCAGCGCTAGGGTCTCGTTCTCGAATATAGAGGGCTGAGATAAGAACGGTGACGCAGATCGCGAAAGCTGATATGGCGCAGAGTACCTGCATTTGCGTTCCTCCTAACCAGGGAAATTGTTTTGGAAGATCAACGTATCCCGAGAGAAACCCAAGAATGTTACCAACGCCTGTTATGCGCCCGGCCCATGCATTGGCATCTTCTTGTTGATGGTAAGGGGCGTTGTCCACGATGAAGGCCCGTATTCCAGCCTGAACAGTATTGATGGAAAAGTCGAGGACATACACACAAACAATGGCGAAAATGATGATGCACACCTTTACACCATTTGACTCTGCATCTGCTCCAAAGATTCCAAGGATTGACTGAACGATACCTCTCGCCCATGCCAAGCACAAGAAAGATACTGAAGTTGCGATTGCGCCTGCGACCATGAAAGGCAGGCGCTTTCCCCATCTAAGGCGGCAATTGTCGCTTCGAATACCAATATACGGTTGGACGAGAACTCCGGTCAGTGGACCAGCAATCCATACCAAGGCTAAGAGTGATTTGCTCATCCCAAGGGACTGCAGGTATGGCGTACCATTGGAGTTTTCCGTAGCCCATGATATTTGCAAGCCTCCCACGCTGAGTGTGAGAATGAACAGATAGAAGACGCTCTTCAATGGCTCCGGCGCATCTTTCGCATCGTGATAGTCTAGCGACCTCAGAGAATCATCACTACCACTCTGCCGGTGAATGGATTCTCCTTCAGACGACAATAGCGAAGAGGTTTCATTCGAGTTTGACATGCCAGTTGGCTCTTTCTGATCATTGTTCGGACTCTCCAACCTCATTGTAGAATCATTTGGCGTCTCAAATCCCTCTAGCTCTTGATCGTCCGATACATCAGATAGGCTTGAAGGCTTATTCGAGGTCAAGGTTTCGTAAGCCATCAATATCCACACCGTCCTAACGATTTAGTCGTTTCCCTCGCAGTGATGAGCATCAGGTGAGCTCTAGGTCATGAGGGAGGTATTGAAAATGTCAGGTCGCTGGCGGTGAATTGTGGGGACACATGGTAGGTCTTGTGATACAGCCTGCCATTTCCAGTACCTCGCAGCTTACATTTGGCGCACCCACAAAAATGGCAAATTAAATCCTATATGCACGACATTGTTGTGCTGTGAGGATGGCCTTAACCAATGCGTCATCGTACGTCCTCCTGTGCATCCACTCTCCCAGTATAATCCTGAGCGCGTTCAGCGTGGTCATCTTTTAGAATTTGGCTCAATGGAGACGAGCGGGGCGGGGCGATTCCGCAGTCCGCAACCTTTCGAGAGCTCAGAATCAGTCAATTGAGAGGACCCCTCGGACTGCAAAAGATGCAAGCTTAGAGGAAGCAACTCAAAGTCACGATAGAGGCAACGAGCGCGTTGATTTCCGCGTTGGAGTAAATCAAAATCGCCGTTCTGCCACCCGGCCCTATCGAGTTCAAGCGACCTAGGCTGCTACCTTTGGCGACACCAGAAAGTGGCTGCGGGCGGCTTTCTATCACGTCGAAGTCGCTCAATCGACTCAATGGTAACTTCGTCGATGAGTCCGATGCTGTCTATTCGCACAACAACGGATCTTTAGCTCTTGATCCTCTTCATGCGCGACCTGCGCCAGACCGTTCTATCACTCACCCAGCATGGCCTCCCATATAGGAAATGCCATCTACGAGCTTCTCAGTATGTGGAAATGTCATTGTCATGAATTACATTAGGCTAATAGGAGGCACCTGCTAGAACGTGAGAGCGAAGAAACGGACCCTGAAGATGGTATTTGAGCAAAAGCATTCTATCGGTCCTTCAAAACTGATTACAAGCCTAGAGCCCGAAGCAAGTCAGAAGGAGGTCTTCTCCTCATGGGCACTATTCATCCTCATCATGCTCCTCATCTTCGCCCTATTTGCTAGCTACATGCTACAGCATAAAAAAATACAAGCTATACATGAAACAGTCTTGTCAATATTCGCCGGTAAGCGGGTACGCCATTTAAGATGGACGACTTTGCTGATACTTGGCAGGGATGGCCGCTGGTTTGGTCATCAACTTGACAGAAGGAACATTCATCCAGAACACCGTCAGCTTTAACTACCAATTCTTCTTCAATCTCCTCCTACCACCCATCATTCTGGCCTCCGGATATGAGTTACATCAGGCAAACTTCTTTCGACATATTGGCACAATCTTGACCTTTGCTTTTGCTGGCACTTTCATATCGGCGGTCGTCCTGGGGGTATTCCTCTGGCTGTGGACACGGCTACCGCTGGATGGGTTCCAAATATCTTTCGTTGAGGCCATTTCCGTTGGGGCCACCCTATCAGCTACTGATCCCGTCACCATTCTTGCCATCTTCAATACGTACAAAGTCGATCCCAAGTTATACACAATCATCTTCGGCGAATCGATCCTCAACGATGCCATTGCAATCGTCATCTTTGACACCGCTCAACGATACGGACCGGACAAGACAAAGGGGGCTTCTCTGACAATAGGAAGCTTTTTCGAAGCCGTCGGGATTTTCTTTCTGGTCTTCTTCGGAAGCATGTTGATTGGTGTCCTGATTGGTATTGGTACAGCACTCCTCTTGAAGTTCACGCTTGTCCGCCGTTTCCCAAAGATCGAGAGTTGTTTGGTCATATTGATCGCATATGCCAGTTACTATTTTGCAAACGGGGCGCTGATGTCAGGTGAGTCCCCTGACTTGCTTCTACCAGACGCATCACGAGCTGACATGCGATTTAGGTATCGTGAGCCTTTTATTCTGCGGCATCACACTGAAACACTACGCCTACTACAACATGTCCAGACGTACGCAATTGACAACCAAATACATGTTCTCGGCTTTAGCTCAACTATCTGAGAATTTCATATTCATCTACCTGGGCCTGACTCTATTCACGGAAACTACACTCTATTTCAAACCACTATTCATCCTGATCGCCGTTATTGGAATATGCGCTGCCAGATGGTGTGCTGTGTTTCCCCTGTCCAAAGCCGTCAATGGTATCATAAGATATCGCGCAAGACGACGCGGGCAAGACGTGGCTGATGAGCTCCCTTATTCTTACCAAGTCATGCTCTTCTGGGCTGGTCTGAGGGGGCTGTGGGTGTAGCTCTCGCAGCAGGCTTGACTGGCAAAAACGGTTCAGCATTACAAGCGACGGTGCTCGTAGTGGTCGTGCTCACGGTCATCATATTCGGCGGGACTACCGCTCGTATGCTGGAGATCATGGGTATCCGTACAGGTGTCGTTGAAGAGGTCGATTCAGACGATGAGTTCGACATAGAAACAGCAACGAATGGGACCTACTACAAGAGCAACGCAGTAGGCTATACGCCGAAACCAAAAACGAGTGGGGATTATCGTGCTAACGGTACGGACGGTGCGCAACATACCTACAGCAGCGGCACTCCGAGTCTCAGTCCTCCCGACCGACCAACGTCGCGCAACAATTCTACAGCTGGCCAACGTGAGAGAGATAAGGAGCAGTCGCGGCAGTCACTTCTGGCTCGTGGTGACGAACTACCAAGCGATGATGAATTTTCCGACAGTGATCTTCCCCCTGCCGCTCGCCAGCCCAGAAGGAGATCCCCACCGTCGCAAACTCCTCCCGCCGCCTCATCCACTGATCCTGGAGCTGGAAACATCCACCCAAGCGGTAGTGAGGGGCACATCACCGCGACCGGAGCCATCCAGCAACTCTTTTCGGGCACATCGGAGGAGCAGGCAGCTTGGTTCAGACAAATCGATGAAGGCTTCATCAAGCCTAAGCTACTTTTGGACCAAAATCGGAAGGGAGGTCCTTGAAATGGCATATGAATATGACGAAGGCGTTGGGAACATAGACTTGTAATGATACCATCTTGATCGCATCGGAATGCGGAGGATGGATCCGTCGCTTGTTGATTAGTGGGCAACATGTTCATTACAATGAACTGCTTCTGCTAAAAGACATCTCGTATTCTGCGTTAGTTGGGTCTCCTGATCTCCTCCGGAAGTATTCACCACTTGATGAATCACCACGGCCCGCTACAAATGCCAACTATCACCATAGATATGAGAAACTTCTGCATTGAGGCGGTCTCGCTTCTACCGTTCAAACTTAGGGAGTAGTGATAACCGAGGTGTGCGTGGGGCGGATCTGAGTGGAATTGGGGGCTTGAGGATATGGTCCACCGTAGAAATACAAGCATTCAGATTTGGGACTAACGTAGCGCAGAATTAGGAGTGACTGGCGGACTGGGAAGATTTGAGTGATGAACCACCAGAGCGCGTCCTGTAGTCCCATTCAAAGGGCGCAGTTTCCCCTTTGTCAGCTGCCCCAACACCATGGAAATCTTCCCATGATTCCTATTAAAGGCACGATAGTTCTGAATGATCGCAATCGATGGGTTTTCAAATAGACCATGTCTATCAAATCTACAATAGCCCGTAGAATTTTCCGTAGTCCACCAAATGATTATGCTTCAATGTAGTTCGGGTGCAAATTCTTCGAAAAGCGTGTCTGACGGCAAACAAAGCAAGGCCACAGGGCTGCCCACCCACCGCAGCGACCAAGGAAAATTCATCAGCGCCACCTCTCCCTTCATCACCCTCACCTCTACCTTTCTATCCCCTTCTCCATCCTCATCAACCGCTATCGTCCACATCGTGATTGCCAAGCTGCCAGATCGCCAGCTCCCATCCATTCGTCTGATCATTGCGTTTCAGCCGAGCAGAAGCAAGTCGCTTGTACCACGGCTAGGGCCTGCCGCCCGAAGACGAGTTCAGCGACCTTACTCCTTCATCTCGACATTCCTCCCTATCGTCATTCAGTCGATGCAACTCAATGTTTTCCACCCGTGACCTTGCACGCCGATGAGGACCGCTTGGTCAAGGGGAGACCCTAGAACGGCACGAGGCCGACGAGGCCTTTTCGCGGGGAACAATGTACAAAGAGCCAGTACCACCATTGCGCAGACCCTTAGACGAACATGAACATCCAAACCAATATCACGCTCATTCCCCTACACACGCCCATCCGTACTCCCCGACGGATGGGATGCATCCACCGTCACCCCAACACCAGTACAATCCCGGATCTGCCTCTGCCAACAGGCAGCTTCCCCAACACATCAGCCCGCGAATCGGGACATCCCCTTCACCGAGAATGAATGGCCCCTCTCAGCCATTACCACCGTACAAATCCGTCAGCAATGGTCCTTCGACACGTTATGATCCGATAAAAGATCATAGAGACCCGCATTCTGCCAGGAGGTCCACGAGTCATATGGAGTCACCAGTACAGGTATGTTTCTGCGGGAAATCTTGACCCCGAATATCGCTCCAGTGGCGCAACGAGAGTATTGGGCTTACATCACATTAGTCTCGAAGCTCTCTTCCCTCTTACAGTAGTCATCAACCAGACCTCACTCCATCGCCCAAAACATATCACTCACCGACCCAGCCACGGTTCCCGCCGCAATCGCCCATCTTGCCCTCTCATGCTCATCCTACTGCAACTCCTGTGTCACCACAAAACATCAGTTCCATCTCACCCACAATGTCTACGCGAGCTTCAGGCCAAGTAAACCCACATACAATCAACGGGACGGGAGAAAAGCAATTATCGCAAAAAATGTTAGAAGGACTTGAGTACGAAGTACGTGACGAGGCCGAAATGCCACGCCCTGCCGCTCCCAGGAAATCAGACCCTATGTCTATCTCCAATATGTTATCTGCCGATGTTTCAGAAGCCAAAAAGCCAGAGACTTATGCTGCATCTCTGCCGAAAGCTCCTGAATCCACTTCGCCAAAGATGAATGGTGACAACAGGTCAACGACCGTAACCCCACGGCGATCTACAGCGACGAAAGTTCCGTCGCCGAAGTCCAGCACTAGCATGCAGAATGCCCACAAAAACGACATATTGCCCTCGACACCGCCCAAAAACTCAACAGCGCGTAAGCGCAAGCAGGTGTTCTCAGTCAAGGACAACGAAAAAATACTCAAAGAGATAGCTAAGATTGATGCTATGGGGTTCAGTGACCTTGAATGCGAGGAATTCGAGGAAGCAAAATTACAACATGCGAAACGAGCTGAACAACGGACACGGGAGATAGGGTTGACAGAAGAGTCGAAACGCAAGCGTCGGCGCACAGCAGGAGGAAGGTCTTTATCGAGCCAAATTGGCTCATATGCCGAGGAGGGCAGACAACGCTTTCGAGCTTTGTATGAGGCTGAAGTACAGGCTCAGGTTCATCAGAAGGAGATACAGGATGATAAAGAGCGAAAGAAGGACATGCAGCGAAAAAGACGACGAGAACGAGCGCTTCAAACGCAGGCCAAGACATACAAAGATGCGTCTGAAAAGGCACAAACGGCTGATAATGATGACGATAGAGAACGAGCCATTAAGGAGGCTCAACGAGCTGAGAAAAGACTGAAGACTACCAAACGAGCACTGGAGCGTCGCGAAGAGTCTGATGGCATTCGAGAGGTCACTCCGTTGGCCCCAAATCTCGAGGGCGGCATGATGGGCACATTTCAGACTGCGAGCAACCTATCTCCTGAACCTCCAAGAAAGAAAATCAAGGCTGTAGGGGCGTCGCGGCCCAAGAAATCCAAGGAGAAGAAAGAGGCTGAGAAGGCTGCTGCCGAAGCTGGGTTCGCTGCAGGCTTACACACAATACCGAGCAACGAACCTGTTGCCATTGCTCCCAAAGAGGACTCCCCCATGGACTATTCGCGCGAAACGAGGCAATCAAGAAGCCTCGCTATGAAAGACGCTTCGCTTTCGACTCCCAAAGTTCTAGACTACGATTCAAAAGGCTACAGCCAGATATATGAGCAGATTTGGAAAGACATTGCTAAGAAGGATGTGCCAAAGGTATTCAGGATCAAAGAAAATTCCCTTGCCATGAAACAATCCAACCTACGGAAGACAGTGCAGTTGGCCTCTAAAGAAGCTAGAAGGTGGCAGTGGCGAACTAACAAGGGAACGAAAGATGTTCAAGCTCGCGCCAAGAGGAGTATGCGTGAAATGATGGGTTTCTGGAAACGCAATGAAAAGGCCGAGAGAGACCTCAGAAAGAACGCAGAGAAACAGGAGCTCGAGAACGCGAAGAAGGCAGAAGCTGATCGAGAATCCAATCGACAGAAGCGGAAACTCAACTTCTTGATTGAGCAAACGGAGCTATACTCTCATTTCATTGGCCGGAAGATCAAAACAGATGAGATCGAAAAATCGACAGATAGCGCCGAGGTCGCCACGTCTTCAGAAACTGTTCAGGCAGGTAAAGCGGATGCTCATACTGTTACCTTGCCCGACGGAAGCGCCAAAACGGGCTCTAAGGTTACCAATTTTGAGCAGCTTGACTTTGACGCCGATGATGACACTGCTCTTCGAGAAGCGGCCATGGCCAACGCGCAGAATGCTGTGGAGGAGGCACAAGCGAGAGCACGTGCTTTCAATTCTGGCGGAGACGACTTGCAAGCTCAATTCGATGATGGCGAGATGAATTTCCAGAATCCTACCGGCATGGGAGACATCAATATTGCTCAACCCAAGATGCTGGCTGCTCAGCTGAAGGAATACCAGCTCAAGGGCCTTAATTGGCTTGTGAATTTGTATGAGCAAGGCATCAATGGTATTCTTGCAGACGAGATGGGATTAGGCAAGACAATCCAATCTATATCTGTCATGGGCTATCTTGCCGAAAAGTACAATATCTGGGGACCTTTCTTGGTCATCGCGCCTTCTTCGACTCTGCACAACTGGCAGCAGGAGATTACTCGTTTCTTACCAGGCATCAAATGTCTACCATACTGGGGAACAGCCAAAGATCGTAAAATTCTCCGGAAGTTCTGGGACAGAAAGCACATTACGTACAACCAGGATTCTACCTTTCATGTGCTGATCACATCATACCAACTAGTGGTTCAAGATACGCAGTATTTCCAAAAGATGCGCTGGCAGTACATGATCCTTGACGAAGCTCAAGCCATCAAGTCTTCGCAAAGTTCGAGATGGAAGTGCCTCTTGGGTTTCCACTGCCGCAACCGGCTGCTACTCACCGGCACGCCGATTCAAAATAATATGCAGGAACTTTGGGCTCTCTTACATTTCATCATGCCAAGTCTGTTCGACTCGCATGACGAGTTTAGCGAATGGTTTTCGAAAGACATTGAGAGTCACGCACAGAGTAACACGAAGCTCAACGAAGACCAATTGAAACGACTACATATGATATTAAAGCCATTCATGCTCCGTCGGGTCAAGAAGCATGTCCAGAAAGAGCTTGGGGACAAGGAAGAAAAGGACGTCTTCTGCGATTTGACGTATCGACAACGTGCTTTCTACACCAATCTGAGAAACAAGATCAGCATCATGGACCTGATTGAGAAAGCTGCGGTTGGCGATGATCAAGACACTGCTACCCTCATGAATTTGGTAATGCAGTTTCGGAAAGTCTGCAATCATCCGGATCTTTTCGAAAGAGCCGACACTTCATCGCCACTTTCACTCGTTCACTATGCCGAGACTGCTTCATTCCTACGAGAAGGCAACAACGTCAACGTAGCTTACTCATCTAGAAACATCATCGAGTACGACTTGCCCAGGCTTTTGTGCAGTCCAGCAGCTCGACTTGATGTAGCTGGACCATCAAATGCTATCGCGGGGTCTAAAGGTCGCTGTCTTTCTGAGCTAATGAACATATGGACACCAGAGAATATCCAAAACAATACGTCCTCAGCAAAGGCCTTCTCTTGGCTGCGATTCGCAAACACTTCTGTTGGTGAAACCTACAAGGCCTCACGTCGAGGAGTGCTTGAGCGAGCTGTAGAGCTTGTTACGAAAACCCCCACTCATCGCAGGCCCCAAGTCTTAGACGAAGACTCAAAGACCGTTGTACCCTCACATGCTCTGTTCAACATACTCGAGCGCAATGACCGACGTCCCCTGGCCGATATTGCTACGGAAGGTCGCATGAAATCATTGCTCAATGTATCTCGGAATGTCTTTCAGGAAAGCGGCCTGAGTGTCACCGAACAATGTGCCAGGCCAGCTGCTTCTTCCCCCCAATACAAATTTCTTGCTCGAACCAAGACACTCTTATAGAGAAGGAGAACACAATCTTCAACGTCCACGTCCGCAAAGCCCTTTATGGGACCTCTGAGAAAACAGAAGCCGCTCTTCTAGAGGCGAAATTAAATCCTAACAGTCTTTCCGTACGCGACATGTTGCCAGAGCCTGTCTCTCAAAAGGCTAGGTATACCAATATTCAAGTACCCTCCATGAGTCGCTTCGTAACGGACTCGGGCAAATTAGCTAAGCTTGATCAGCTTCTTCGCGAGCTAAAGGAAGGTGGTCATCGTGTGCTGCTCTACTTTCAAATGACGAGAATGATTGATCTGATGGAAGAATACCTGACATTCAGAAACTACAAATACCTTCGTCTCGATGGTTCTACCAAATTGGAAGATCGCCGAGACACAGTCGCAGACTTTCAGACCAAGCCTGAGATGTTCATCTTCTTACTCTCAACACGTGCCGGTGGTCTTGGTATCAATCTTACAGCAGCAGATACCGTCATTTTCTACGACTCCGATTGGAACCCAACAATTGACTCCCAAGCTATGGACCGCGCCCATCGTCTTGGTCAAACGAAGCAAGTCACAGTCTATCGCATGATTACTCGTGGCACCATCGAAGAGCGCATCCGCAAGCGTGCTCTTCAAAAAGAAGAAGTGCAACGTGTGGTCATCTCAGGAGGTAGCGGTGCAGGTGTTGATTTCAATACCAGAAGCAAAGAGAACCGTACAAAGGATATTGCTCTATGGTTAGCAGATGATGAGCAAGCCGAGATGATTGAAAAGAAAGAAGCCGAAGTTGCTGCCAAGGGTGACGAGAAGGCAAGAAAGAAGAAAGGCGGGGTGCGTAAGAAAGAGATCAGTCTTGATGACATGTATCATGAAGGTATGTCTGCTATCCACAACTTCCTCCCTTTGCCATGCTGACTTAGCTTTCCTGCAGGTGAGGGGCATTTTGATGACAACAGTAACAAGCCCTCTGGTACTGCCACACCAATTGATGCTCCCGAGCCATCAGGATCGGGCAGGAGGAAAGGCGTATCGAAGAAAGCAAAGACGATCAAGCAACGGCTTGCTGTTGCTGACGGCAGCGCTGCATGAACAATTCGAGCAGCTTACAAAATAAAAGAAAGCGCTGCTTGACAGGACGACTAATCAAAAGGAAAAGAAAACTATCGGTGTATGGCGTCAACTCTCCGAAAATGGAGAATAATTTGCTCAACATGCAAATGTTTTGATCAAGCCAGATAAGGCTTTGGTATTGTTGTACACTACCGCATGCAGGGATACACGGCATTGCTTGCGGGCAGGATAGGGAGCATATTGTAGATGGAAGGACAGCGCTTGTCTTGTAGGGAATAGAATATGATTTTGATCTTGCCAGGATTGACCTTCTTTTCGTCCTTACTTTCATCCAGTTTGAGCTTTGATCTTCAATAGGATCTCTTAGGCCTCTAATGTTTGACGCTCCTCCGCTTTACTTCCAAGGCAAAATTTCGTTATGGCTTGAGTCGAGTATTGCGGGGCTTGCGAATAGTTCCAATCCCTTGTGGGGCTTAACGAAGTAGAGACGTTGAAAAGGAGCATTCCCATGATTCAAATTACAATCATTGTGAAGAGACTGCAGTGCCGAAGTAATTCCCTCCGCGAGTAAATCATGATTCTCTCGGACACCCAGACAACAGTACTCGCAGGATCAAGGCCTGACCTGCTAACACGCAACATCGAGTCCTGCTGGAAATAAAGTAATCACAAGGCTACATTCGCGCTAGACGACTATTCTTAGCTTCAACTATACCAGCCTTGACCTAGCCCTCGATGTCCTGCATCTGTCAGCTCTCGACATCGGCGACAAGCATACACCAGCAAGAGAAACATCCCACACATGCCGGTCCAATGCTACGCATACACGCTTTTCAAGGCGTCCAAGTCTACGCCCTACGCCAGCATTACTGCTCAGGCTACCCTCTAGCCATGTTTCAACATTCACCAGCTGAATAATCTCCAGAATCCTTCGAGCTCCTGATCGCCGCCGTCCATTGGCTAGTTCTAGCATAGCCCTATATCCTCCTGTCAAGATGCTGTCAGCACTTACGCTCCTGAGGCAAATTCATCGAGACCCCCTTCTGCTGCCCTATAGGCTTCTAAATCCCGATGACTGCATATGCGGTGACTGCATGTGGATTATGCTTCCTCCGCATTGGCTCACTGGAAGATGTGTGCGTGCGGCGGGGACTTATACAAGTGGTGTGGATACGTGAATGATCGATGAGCGTGTGAGTGGGCTGGCTGAGCTCGTCGCTAGGATACTGAGGCAAAGGAGTGGGCAGTAAGATCTTCGTGTGACCTATAATATGGCTGTCAAGATGCTCTCTGGCCAAGGTGCTTTTGCCAGCTTCGACGTTCCTGCGTGTTCTTGCAATATCGCATCCTTTCTCAACAGCTCGTGTGTCTTTTAAGAAGAAGCCGATGGCGTACAATGTTGCCAGCCTCATTGGCACTGCTATCGCGTTGCCCTTGCTTGGAGTCATTGCCGTTATCCTGCGTTTCTACGTCCGCTTGCGATTGAGGCCTACTTTCATTGGTATCGATGACTGGCTGATTGTGCTGGCTGTGGTGTTGGTTGTCGGACAGTGTGCTAATCAGGTCGTGGGTATGTACTCCTTCTACAGAGCAGTCATTTCCACTCTACGGACTACATATCAGAGCTGGGAGTTGACTCGCTTGAGTAGCTGCGGTCATTGGTATGCTTGGGCGGGATAATGAGCCGGTTGTGGACTGGCGTGTTGCGCATGAATCGAAAGTGAGCATATCAGCATGATCCTTATCACGGCAAGGTCGATGAATTACTGACTCTCTTCACTAGATCGACTATGCGACCCTCGTGATAGAGAAAGTGACATACAGTGCTATGAAGCTGAGCGTACTCTTCTTCTACCGCCGCATTTTCTACCAGCAGAGAGGCTTCCGCATAGCCAATTACATCCTGATAGTGCTCATTAGCTTATGGGGCATCGCCTTCCTTTTTGCCGAAATCTTCCTCTGCGGTGCCAACTCCCATGTAAGTAGAACTCCGGGACATTGCTTACCGCCATGGTATAGCTGATCCGACTTCTAGCATGGGCATCCTTGCGCTCCACAAGAATGGACGTCTCTATGGTTTGCCATCACAGAGGTTATTGGCGACATCGCTATACTATCCCTTCCTTACCCTTGCATCCGGAAGCTTCAGATGAGCGGACGAGACAAAATTGGCCTTTCGGCCATATTCTTCCTTGGAGCCTTGTATGTCCCTTCTGCGGTCCGGTTGAGCTTGTATTAAACCAATCTCAGGTCAACAGTTTTTGGCATAATACGTCTCGGTTTTGTCTCAAAGACCTTCACTAGTAAGCTATCTTGCCCAATGGCTCGGTCTTAGTCCTTTTGCATAGCTGCTATCCTCTCGCTCTCACAAAATCTCGTCCCAGTGTAAGCTGACTTCATTCATCTCAGTCTACTTTCACCCCTCCTCCTCCAATACATCCCCAAACCGTACTCCACCTTCCTTCTGGACCACAGTCGAAGTCTCCATCGGCGTCTTCGCCGCCTGCCTCCCTCCCCTCGGTCCCCTAATCCGCAGCACCCCGGGCCCTAAGAAGCTCTACAACTCCCTCCGCTCCTCTCTCCACTCCAATATCTTTAGCTCCATCAGAGGAAGAAAAGGCAGTGGATCTGCCTCCTCTTCCGCGTCGAAATCCAGACTGAAGAGCTCCGAGCACGATCTTGAGAAGGGCCGCTCGAGTAGTCAGGCGAGTGCGAGGATTAAGGAGCTAGAGATGCAGCTGAAGGAGGCGAAGGCGAGAGAGAGGGAGCTGGAGATGAATTTGAGGTCGAAGGGAAGAACCAGGGAGGAGGACGTCATACAGGAGGAAGGATTGGTTGATGAAAAAGCTAGGTCTGAGAAGACCATGGATGAGGTGGGTGTTGAAACTGCTGCCAAAAGTGACGGAGAGTTCAATCCGAGGCCGATGGACTTGCTGGGAGCACCAGCGATTGAGAGAGGGAGCGTAGGGTTCCCTTACGATCGGTTCCTGTAATTCAATGAGGCAGCGACTTGAGTCTTTGGTATTTGAAAACATCTCCTACAGCGTTTTCGTTAGCGCTATGATACCCAAGGCATGATGATAATGATATCCTTTGAAGATTGTGCTTTCCACCTTTGGGTCCCAGCCTTTGCTCAATTCCGGGCATTCTCCGCTGAGTAGAGAATCGTTAGCAGATCGTTGGTGTAAGCTCGGCGGAAAATTATTGATTGGCAGGTCAGAATCATAATTGATCAGCCTGATGGCAGACCGCTTCCTAGATAGAAGACGACCTTGCTGCAGTCGGACTGCACAACATGATACGGCTCCTGTGTCCGGATGTGCAGACGAAGAGATGAACCGTTGGAAAGGTGAATGAATATTAATAAAGCCTACGCTAGGCTAAATGCTATGACCATAAAGCAGATTCAGTTTCGCTCATCATAAAATCCTCTCTAACGTTAGCCCATAGCCATGTAAGCATATCGGGGTATCTTCCTATCCCATGTTAATCTCGATCCAAGCGCCATGCTATTGTAATTCACAGTGGTATCATGTTCCAGCTTTTAAAAGAAAGCAAATTCATAGGCCATTCCGTTCTTCGTCTTTTTTGCGGCAATTGTTGTGGTTGTGTGCTATTCTTCACATGAGAGCGCATTCGCGATCAGGTTTCTTGCTCTTCGTGATTAGATGATTTTCTTTTGCGACGCCTTTAGCTCTCTCTTTGGCCTCCTTCTTCAATTTTGTTTTGTCCCCTGCCTTGTCTGGGGTCGAGATTGGGCCTGATATTGACGTCGTCCCTGGCGTGAAAGTAGATGGTCGTGTCCTTTCCCCTTGAGCAGGCATATTGCTGAGTTTGTCCCTGCTCATTCGATTCGTCAGGCGATGGAATGAGTTGCTAAGTCTGTTTTCTCCAGATTGGCTACTTGGTCGACTCTTGCTGCTGGTTTTGGTATTCCTGGACCCTCGGCGTGAAGTTCTCAAGTTTGCTAGAGCATCGCTTAGTGCGTTCGGATCAGTGTTCACTTGCGGAGGGGAAGCTCCATGGTCTCCACTTTCGAAGCTGGGATCCGGCGCAAAATCGACTTTTTCGCCTTGGCTTGCAAGACCTGAGCGTCCTCTCTCGGCGTCGGATATTGAAGTGTCTAAACTTGACCGTTGCGCGGCACTTTCTTCACTCGTACTGAAAGCTGTAGAGTTGTCGCTGGTGTTGGGTTTCGAAACCTTGCTTGCATTTGACTCTGCATATGATGGAGGAGCTATATCTTGATTGACCTCGCCGCTAGTTGGTGACGGGGGCTCCTCGATGGGCATTACTTGGTAGAATAAAAGGTAGGGCGTAGCTTCACCTTTAAGCCAATCTTCGATCCGGACGTCCAATACACGTTTTTTAGCGAGATCATCAAATCGCATCCACTGATCTTGGCCCCGAAAGAATGGATCCGGAGTTCGTACGAGGGCAATGTAGTGACCCGACTCTGTGGAGATACCTTGATGGCATACAGCAGACTGCAGTGAAAGCTTGAAGTTTCCGAAGGCTGGGCCATTGCAAGCATCGTCAGCAGTGATAAAGTGTGGTAGTCCTATCTCGAGCGGTATATCGACATGCGTTCTTTTCTTGAACGAGACTCCATTCGGATACATGCCATATCTCTTCAGGCAGATACCTAGAATCGGCCGATCTGTTGAGAAATGTGCTGCTACCTGGGCGTCCGTTGCTGGCGGACATTCGGTATACCAAGCTGTGCTCAATCAGGAATGCAGGAATACAGCAATACAGGCACGACTTCACTTACGGATAAGTCGAAAGAACTGCCACGCAGGCATCATGACTTCTCTTCGGAGCCTTGGAGACCTTGCCTCATTCTCGCTGTTTAATAGGCCTCGCTTCTCATCAATGTAGTGTTCTTGTATTATGCTAGGTGCCCTCTGCCTTTTAATAGAGGGTCGGACAGGTGACAATATTGGTGCTGACTGTGGCATGGGTGACGCAGGCTGTGAGGTGCCTACCTCCTCGACTTCGATAAGTGAAGCGTGACCTTTAGTTGAGTCAATCGAATCCCTTGAGCGAACAGAGCTCAGAGTGTTTCTTCGCCCAATTTCTTCCAGATAGCGTCTCACTTCGATCCTGTTGTTGAAATACATCTCCAAGCAGTCCTCAAGCTTTATTTCTTGGCCATCTGGAGGCTGCTCCGGAATTGCAAGTTCTAGAAGCCGCTCCTTTACGATCTTGTGATCATCCTCTTTGTCTTCTTTACCAACGTGAAAGAGATCCATTTGGAGGGACAGTAGGGGAAGCTCAAGCGTTTCGGTGATGAAGGTGAACGCTTCGGAAGCATCATGCTGACGAAGTTCTGCTGCATCGTCCCAGCCGCAGGCTGCTAGTTGGATTTGTATTTGTTTTGTCTGGCAGAAAGTCAAGCTCTGTTCCGAGCGTGGGGTGGGAACATGCTCACAATTTCTACTGTAATGAGCTTCCCAGCTCTCAGTGAATTTATCCATAGTCTCAGCAGGATAGCCAGCTTCTGCCGAGGCTTGTCCTCCTTGAAGGTCTTGTATAACACGGCTTCAAAGTTCTCAAGTCGTGCAAACATTGCGAATAGTAGAGCGTCCAGCCAACAAGTCACGCCGTTTCGATTGACTGCTCCGAGCAGCTTCACTTCGAGCTGGTATGGATGTATAATGCCTTCTTCGGAATCTTCAAACAACATGAGTAGCTCGTAAGCCTTGTCTTTATCACCTTTGGCGTAGGAAGAAGATAAGGCATAAAATATATCCGAATCTTTCAGTGATTTGACGCCCCTTCGAGCAAGCCTTTGCTGAATCATTTTGATCTGCTATCATCAGGCTTTCGATTCATACGAGGTTTCCTTACGTCGTCAAAGCACACCTTGATGTCTTCCTCTTTCTCCGGCTTTCGAGGCTTGCTGTCGTCAATAAAGACGCCATTGAGACTGAGAGGCTCATTGTGCGGCTGTAGCAAGTAGTTCTTCGTGTTAGCACTGGAGCATTCAATCATGCCATCGCAGACTTTGAGACAAGGCGATCTTTTCGAATTCACCAGACGCGAATAGGGTAGAAAGGGAGCATGCATGTCACGGCTAGTCGAACGTGCCTGCACTGAGGAGTTCGCGGCCATTGAAGCGCAGGGCAAAGAGAAAGGGCTCGCCGGGATCGAGGGTGTCTACCTCAGGTTTCTCTTTCCGACTGAGCAGCCGATGAAAGGTACTCATGCCGCTGTGAGGTGGTAATCAGAGGTCTAGTCTCATGTGTATCTGCATCGAGAAAGCAGTTCAAGGCCGTTTGAGCGGACGGGGCTGGCTGTCAAAGGCTATTTCCTTCTAGCATAGTCCTACTCATGCCAGTCGATACAATCGAGTCAACTGCACGCCCAAAGTATATACCTTGTGGTTACAAGTCTGCCACAAGTGAGGGTGAGATGATCAAGTCCAGCAATATCCGACAATATTGACTAAACCTAGCCTCCTGGCTCGTGCTCTGCATGACTCGCCTGATTCGGGGAACAGCGCCGCTAAAGCTGGCCCCGGGGATATCACCTTCCAATTGACTTCTCGGTACCGCCGGCGGGTCCCTGCCTTCAAATCTTCTTAGGGCAGCGGCAGTCGACTTGTATGGGTGCTTGGGGTGGTTGAATAGATTCAACCCTGGGTGCTTCGGGCTCTGGAGCCAAAGCAGAAGACAGGATCGCAGAACAGAATTATATAATGTGAACCACCTCATAGCAATGCATCATTTATTGCTGAATGTCCTAGAATAGATGCTCTAGTACCTAAAGAATGCTTCCCAAAGGATGCTTCCTCCCATCTTTCAAACACTTTTGTTTAGGGTCTTCCCATCCTCTTTCCGTCTTTGAACAGCCTGTTTGTGGCAAAGGTAATGTACAAGAATTGAAAGGGTATAAATGCTTGTGACCGCCGTCAACTCACATCTTCTCTATGTCATGAGGAACATCCAACCTCCAGTGCACCATCCTAAATTCTGATTGTGTCTTCAACCGTCGAGGTAAGCAGCCAAAGCCATCGACCCTCCACAGTTCTGGGTGCTGTTTCCATGGCAGGCCATGTTGCAATGAGAAGAGTTGACCTTATAGCCTCCATTCACGAAACCAGATCCACAGTGGCATTCCTGGCCATATTCCACGCCTGCGTGTGGAAGACCGTGCCCGGAGCAGAAGCGAATGCAGTCATCTGCAGTCATACCGTCTACGTCCAGGTATGAAGGGCCGTCAAGCGTACGACCAGATGTTCCCTCGTGCCAGCAGCCGTCGAAAACATAGGTCAGTCCTGGAAAGAAGCCTATGATTTTTGGATCGTCATCCACAGGGAGAACAGCTCGAGCAACGATGGCTTTAGCAAGGACCGCTTGCGAGCCAACGCCTTTCGTGGAGACGGCGTGGTCCTCACGTTCGCTCGATTGAGACATCCCGTTGAGTTGCTCGCCTTCTGAAGCCCATCCGTTGATAAAGCTTCCGTAAAAGCCGAAGCCTAGAGGTGGTGTCAACGATCAGGGATCAACCTCACCGTGGATCAATGAGTGACTTACCAGTATCATCACCATGTGCGAACATGAAGTGACCGCCGTCTTTCACGATAGTGTTCAGAGTGTAGCTCATTTCGAGAGTGATTTGCATGAGTTGAACTGGATAACTTGAGGGACATGCGTTGCCAGATTTGTATGCGACGTGGGAATTATCTGCTTTGAAAACATCCTTGCCGTTCCAGCAAGACTGAAATTTCGCCTGGATGCGAAGAGTGTTGGTACAGTCAGTGAAATTCAGAGATCCAGAAGCCAAATTGCTGTTGAGACAGGTGAAGGTGATATCTTCAACGGAGTTGTCCTCGTGATGACATGTCTTTATGCTGCTAGAGCGAGCGAATGGGTTGCCAGTCACCATACGAAAGCCAGGAGGGAATGGTTTGACGTTTTGTACATCTTTCCCATACGAGACTTTGAAGCCGTCACTGGCAACGTTCTCGATGGCTCCATTAACGTGCTTGTATAAAAGATGAGGTGTCACGTAAAGAGATTTGTCGGCTTCTTCATCGCAGGTAGTTGACACTGATGCTTGAAGATCACCATAGGTAGGATGAACGCCAAACTGCGTGGCTCCAGCGATTGCTTGAAGGTGATTAGGAACTTTACCAGAACCCACGGTGATATCAACGCGGCCAGAGTCAGTGATACCGCAGCTGACAGAGTCAAGAGCACTGATAATCGTGGCAAGGACCACCGTTACCAGAGCGGTGGGTGTATGCATTGTTGGATCGAGGAAAATTGAGTCAATAGGCTTGAGCAACAGAAGGGTAGTGTACAAGAGCGAGTGAGGGGTGAGTCACAAAGAAGAAGGATGCTCTTTCAGAATGTAACAAAGGTGGATGACGATTTCAAAGTGTAGAAGTTGGGGGAGTTGTTTATTCGGAAATGCAGAAGCCGGGAAAGAGGTAGGGATCGAGATGAACAGAAATCAAGGAAAAATAAATGAGAAGTCTAAAGAGTACATATCACACTCACCAAGGTTGAGGCAAATTGCGGAGAGGGGGCAAACCCTGGTCGCTGGTATTGTGTCGGTGGAGTGTGACGAAGTTCTAGACCCGTCGACCCGTAATAACACCAAGATATGAGCTGACCATGTTTTTCCCCGCGTCCTTTACATGCGTGACGGGCCCACATGGCACTGTGAATGGCAACAATGGCGGGGTCGAGCCCATTTGAATACCAAGAAAGCGGTCAACACGGTCCTTCTGTGCATTGACGCCTCTTTGCGAACGGTGACGGACATTCACGGGGTAGCAGGGATACCTGGTGTTCGCCTTCGAATCCATTGATCTGGACCTCGAAGGCTAAAATATGATCTGTAGACGGACACTTGCATGAAGGCCATTGTCCAATGACGAGGCTTGCCGGCATTGCAGCTGCACCGTGCATGCCGAATTTGCAGGCCCGAGGGCCGCACAACTTGCATATGCAAGATCTGAAACAACTGTAGTTGAGCACGTACCTAGTGAGCTGCAGTCTGGCTGTCTTATGACTTGTCAGAAGATTGTTTGTGCATGGTACCGTGGCTTTTGCGCGCAGAATACTGAACCGACCAAAGACCACAGAGGTGCACCAGAAACACAGACTTTCCATTCCAGAGGTCCGAATCCAGGCGTAGCCTTCATGTCTTAGAAAGTGCCTTGGAGCATAGCGAATATGCTCGGGCATTCTCCAGACAGCATCTGTTATTTGTCTGGTACGATCGCATGAACGACCACCTTCTCCAACAGCAGCGTTGTAGCCGGGAATCCGGATACTTGGAAGTTGGGCACCTCACGCCCACTGAAGGGGGGCTTCTTCAAAACGGAAGAGACAGAAAGGGTAAAGGCCAACTGTGGTTTTAATTGAGCTGCCGAAATATAGTTGCCGCCCTTCGAAAATGACCTGTTCTTCTTTGAGCATCCTCTACACCCTCAGGCTTCTCGGACATGAGCTAAAGAATCCGGAAGGTGAAAGAATGCGAAGTCCTCCTTCCACTCCATTTTCTCCAAAACAGCAATCCAACCTCGTGCCTGATGTAGTAAATAGGTCATCATCCAACTCATGAGTGGTTAAGCCCGAATTTTCGCCATTTTTCTTTCCAGTCGTATTGCCCAGTTGCGATTAAACGCACTGATGGCTTGGTAAAGCTCCTCGGGAGCATATCTTGGACTGGTTGGGTAAAGTTGAATTTTCCTTTGGCACATCTAAGTGGTGGCAGGATCCTTGTGGCTTGGGTTTCGGTCTTCACCAGCAAGTAGAACTGTAATCACTGCCGCGGCCGACGACATACTCACGGCGAGAGTGATAGGATGGCTCGCAATTCTCTTGAATCGCAAGACTAGCAGAGATGAGAAGAGGCGTTTAGATACACTTACAGGGCCAATGTAGGAAAGTCATGCTCTCGCTTTCGGATGTCTTGTATGTCGTAGAGCCGCCTAGCATAAGTGAGGCCTCCTTTTTGCAACGCAGCAGAATCTTGGCCCGTCTGAGGTTCTAGTGGTCGATCTTCTTGAATCGAAGAGGCTTGAAGGGCTGCGTCGAATGATGTGTAGAATATTCAGTTTCTCGGCTGTCAAACTGGGGCTTGAGCTCGGTAGATCAATCACAGTCAGAACGAAGCCCACTTCAATGGTTTTTTTTACAAGAATATATTGAGAAGTTAGAGAAAAGAAGATGATGGAACGACTAAAAGATCGGCTCATGAAACACCACGCGTTTCGACAATGCCTGGCTAAGGCTATTGAGCCTGAATCGCAAGGTGGCGTACGTTCTTCAACAGGAAAGGATCCCTACTATCTTGATCTCACCCTGCAAGATAGAGAGGCGTCCAAGTGTAGCAAGGGTTCCTCCACGGTCTCAATTCTAATGACAATTAGCTGACATTGTAGAAGTGATTGTGAACAGACCGGCAATTGAATGGAATTGGGGTTTCATGTTACGTACACTGCATATTCGAAACCCGACCAAAGATGCCTAGCTCGCTCAAGCAAATGCAAAGGAATAGAAGCGGCGCTTGCCGTCAACGAGAATCTCTTAGTGTGGACTGCTCTTCATTATATAGGAAATGATGACAAATGGCTTCGACGAAGAACCGTCAAGTACTCATACAGAGGATACTAAAGCAGCCTTACCATAGTCGTACAGCAGAAAATTCAGCACCTCCCGACGAATTCAAGGTAGACGAGGAAAAGATGACTTGTGTTAGGGAGTATTCTCTCAGGCACAATCACACCTGTATTTGGGAATAGCAAAAAGGTATAAGAATGACGAAAGGGTATATGCTTTAGCAGAATAGCAATGCCGGATCGAGGCACTTTTACCATTGAAGACGAGCCTGATTAAAGCAATGTTTGAGTTCATTGGATCTTCCACCACTATATACTGTTTCCTGCTTGTAGATCGACTGCACCATGTCGTAAGAGAAGTTGTGAAGATAGGGCAGGGCCTCGGGCCTTCGATGACGATTCAGCAACAGATTTGCCAAGCCAGCGCTAAGCCTCGCTTACACTAGCGTGCCGCCCCACAAGCCATGGCTCGAACGTCAATTGCTGGTCATTCCCTTCCACCAGGAACTCCCATCATCACCAATATGTAAGTACATGATACCCGTCTCTTTCTAGAAAACTTTGTGGCTCTCTGGCACGGTTCCACAGTTGTGAGTTATCTGAAGCCCATCGTAAGCTTACAAATCTTCTCTGCAGCTCGAAAACCTCTATTGGACGATGAGAGCCAAGTGGAGGAAGAAGCGCGTTCGCCGTCTCAAGAGAAAGAGAAGAAAGACGAGAGCCCGCAGGTACGTAGCACTTCCCCACATAGTTCATCTCCTTGTGTTACCTCAGTGTTCGCGGTTGTGAAACTTCCGAGCTCTCGCTAATTGTCTCTCTTACAGCAAGTAAACATACCGCACCTACTTGAACCACGCTTTCCTTCCTCCGACCATACCAATTAAAGAATACAAATTATGTCCCCATTGCAAAGTACGAGGCAGTGTTCGAAACATCAAGGAAGTCAATCGTCTATTTATCATGACTAGGGGAGTCGGAAAGAGGAAAGCAGGTGAAAGAATTTCGAGCAGGTTATGGATCGTTCTTGCACACAAGAGCTGGTGAAGCATGGCTAAAACCGACGAGACGTCTTTGCCCATTCATCAGTCTCAATCAGCGAAATAGTGTCGATAAGAAGAAAACGCACAACGGCATGCGGACAGCTCCGCTTAGCAACGATGATTTTCTCACTCTTTGACTTGGTTGTCTCCCACAAATTTTCATTCAAATAAGATCATGGAGCCGCTTTGCCGCCAACACCGCGCTTTTTCCCGTTATATACATTGGCCCGCCTAATATCAAATCGTAGCGACCGAGTAGCCTTTAGAATCGGATCTCATAACTTCCCGCCCTTGTCATATACCTTACCCATTTCACACTCCCATAATTGTTCTTTTCAAATACCTTCAAATACCTCACCAACAACCCGCTACTTGTGAACATCAACAAACTAAACCCCAAACTCAATGGAGGCCGGCTCCATGCCTTCTGCGTCGTCATAGCACTCAGCTGGGCCTCTGCACTAAGCACAAACTCCTGCTGACCGCTGAACCGTGGGATCTTCCACACGATATTGTTGTGCTCTGGCTCATACTTCGCTTTCCCTTGACTAACACGCTCCGTCGTCTTTGCAGTGTTCAGCGGTGTAGGTACCCTCACGACAACATTTGTAGCAAACAGCTTGCTCCCGTAATTCGACTTGATGGCGATACTGTACTCAACCTTGCTCTTTCCCACTTCATTCACGATGGCGTGTACCCTGAACGGCAAATTCACGTTCTCAGTTGCACGATATCTCATCAGCTCAAATTCGCCATCTGGCGGTACGAAGCTTATGATCCTCTCGCTCTCAAACCTCCCTAATTGTACGCATTGATGAAATTGGCAGTCTTCCAGCGCCACACTTCCAGCAGCCGCTTTCGTCGCTTTCGTCCCACCAACATTCCCAGAAGGTGCACCAAGCGACTGCGGGTCTAGCAGCAGTCGATCATTGAGCCCAAATTTGCAGTCAGGCATACCGCTCAGGTATGCGCGCATGATAATGTTGCCATTCACGTCAGCACGGAGAACAGTACCAGTCGCGGACATGAGGAGATTCACATCCTCGATCACGTCGACGAAGGCTTCGTTTTTACGGTAGCGTATGTCTGGTTTCCGCCAGGAGAGAGCGCCGGTGGCTTGCATTGTAATTTTTGTGGAGTCTTCGGTATTGCGGTCGGATTTCACACCTTCGGTTGTTATGTACATCTTCAGGGTATCGGTTTCGGTATTTTGGGGGTAGCCGAAATCGAGAATCTCTATATGTATAGATTAGTGTCGGTGCATTTACATCCTCAAAAGCTATCCAAAGACTTGTCACACCGCACGATGATGTAGCATTCGAGACTCGAAAGCTGCAACGTACCATCCAACAGCTCATACACAAGCACAAAGTTGCATTTCACGGCCTCTTCATCGAATTTCCCAAAGTAGCTCCTCCCCAAGCTCACCAGCTTCCCCAAAACTTCAAATATGAGGGCAGCATTGGCATTGCTTTTGGTGACTGCCACCAGATATATGTTCTCATGCTTCACATGCGAGAAAGTCGTTGAGCCAAGCGTAAGAATGGGCGAGCGTACTGCAGGGTTAGATATGACTTGAATTCGAAAAACATCCGCAAGTCTCGGACGACAATCTTGCCGATACGAGCGAAATATGAGGTTCTCGCCTTTCTGATTGAATATAAGAAGACCAGATATCATGATGAATGTAAAGATCCAAATGTATAACAATTCTCCCCCCACCCTCCGTACATGGGACTTCTCAATATCGAGTCTTGGCAATTTCCCACTCGAACGGGATGCATTCATGCGGGCCGAAGGGCCAAGGCCGCCTCATTAGCACGAACTTACAACAGGTACAGGGCACATCTTCCAGGGGTTTTAGGAGACTTTAACGATATGAGCTATTTTTTAAGCACGAACATTAGGTATTATAGGATTTAGTATTCTACGATCATCACCTGAATCTTAATCAAATCTGCGAAAACGTACTCCTGTCCTTAGCTGAAGCGCCCTATGCTACTTGTATTGACCTAGGATGCACTCATGGCATTCTTTGACATTCCTCAACCCTTCCCTCAACCTCAAACTCGGTCCTGATAGAAGATACCTGACTGGAATGTCTCACGACTGTTGACCCACAAAATATTTCGGTGAACTTGAGCAACAGGTAGATGGGATCGTCGTGATGTTGTGGTCCTTTAATCAGCCACCAGAGGACACTCCTCTCAATCGTAGTCCGTGCATTTTGCTAGTAGCCTAATGCTATTGATAGTGAGCATTTGATAGCATTTTCCCTCTTGCACTGGACGCTGCCAATCATCAAGAACACAGACCTCCATCTACTGGATTTCTCCCGTCCGCATGTAAATTCGCTGTTTCACGGCCTTCTCGTGCATCATGAGTTGTTGCACCAAGTGAAGCCCAGATCCCGCAAGCTTGCTCATTGCATTTGTTCCGAGACATTTAGTTGACATAAAGTTGCATATGTCGATAGGCACTAATCGTTCTGCGCGGACGTTCCCACGAATGCTCAACCAAGGCGAATTCGAACAGACCATAGCAGCTTCCCATAAGAAGTCATATGAATCCCGTGGAGACTTTTTCTAGCCCTCCATTGGACTACGTAGCTCACTCAGGAACCTTCCAATTGTTAACACCCCACCACCACCGTCTGACTTTCGCTCCCATGCCCTGCCCTTGCAATTTCACTCCACGATTCCAATATCGCCAGCCTTGCAACGCAAGAGACCATAGGGTACCCTGTAGGAGCGGAAAGAGAATGTGATCCCGCACCGTAATCCAGGCTATTGCAGATCTCGATTCAGCATTCTTTATGCTTGCGAGGTAAGTTTGCTCTAGGCGTAAGTCTGGCAATGGCGGGAAATTGGTACGCCTTGGAACAGGGCGCAATGAAGGTAGAGGTATTGTTGATTGCGAGAAGGAAGATGATCGGCTTGTAGCTGGGGAGACGGGCTCTTTCTTGGAGGCAGCGGTTGAAGGGTTGATATCGTGGGAGGGAGAGGGGTCGCGTTCAATGTGCGCGGTCTGTATAGTAGTCGCTATATCAGCAGCTATGTTTGCCATCTGTTCCCTGGGAAATCTTGGTTATTCATAAGAGCGGAAACATGTAGTCTCTTCCACAGACGTTGATTTGATGCCAAGTCTGTATTACGTAATTAAAGATCGTCGATCTTAAGCTTCTGAACTCTATGTTTTCGCAATAGATGGGACATCAATGACATTCATCAGGTCATGACTACATACAGAAGTAAGTGAATGCGCTGGCTCTGGGTTTAGATCCTTAGGATGCGTGCAAGGGTCTCCTCCTTTAGTCGCCATCTACTTTTCTTGGAGAATACTTCTAAGCTTCTGCCAGGAAGCAATTCAAGACATGCATTGTGACGCGGCAGCCATTCTCAGCATCTTAGGAAACAAAAAGGCTCACTTGGCCTTTGAGTCAGAAGAAAACGTGCTTGGCTTGGAGGGTTTTCTTTGCTCATATTGTGTCATATGATGAGAAGCGATTTCATTCGTTCCCATCGCAGGTCTTCTCTAACGTTTATTTGATTAAATTTTATGATGAATAATGCTCCTGAAAGCTCTCTTCTGACATGCGCTATCACCTTCAAGATTGTCATACGTATGTTCTTCTACGTTTGCAAAGGAAAGAACCTGGCCTAGAATATGCAAGCCACAACGGAAGATATCCAACCACCGACCGCCACCGGTTATGACTCTGCAGGAACCAGTGAGGTCCGCTCTCCGTCATCGGAGGACATTTCTATCCTGTTCCGGCCTCATTAGCCTTATGCGAGGGGAGAGGCGCACCAAGCACCACGTTTCTAGTGTCGTCCTCAAGGTGCTCGACGTAAAGTTATATGTCAAATTGGGCTGACGCCGATCACGATTGACAGCTGTGGCTGGCTGAAAGTTTCCCCTTTCAGCAAGATGTATCTATATCGAGTAATCAGTAAACGATGGTGGAACTTTCACAAAGGCTGAGACCTTCCCTGTGCGACGACAGCGCTGGTTGAAGCTGCTACTTAAACATCACCATTCACCTTTCTCTCCTCTGTATTCCATTTCCCAACAGCAAAATCGTGGCTCTAGATTTAAATTGTGTGGTCCGTTATGCATTCTACAAACCTCTTCGCGGCCGTGCTCGTGGGAATTCTGTACATCCAGACCGCGGTATCCCACCATATCAATTGCACCTCAGCGCAGCGCATTTCCATCGCCAAGCAGATACCAGCGGCGTACAATCTTCCAACGCCCGCGGAAAGCGCAGCAGCTTTCGAAAAGGTCCCCTTCGCAGCAAACTCTTCCGTTGTGATGTATGAGCAATCCTTGACGGCCCTTTTCAAGCGTCTCTATTGACACAAATCTACAGAGTCACCCCAGAGCTCCCTGCAACAACGGTAGCCACGAATCGGACAGCAACCCTTGCGTTCGCAGATGCAACGCGTCTAGCGTTCGAGCACGTCAGTGGCACGTACAAGGATTTTGCCAATGGCACGACTGTTATCTTTGCCGACGTGGTGAGTACAATTGTCAAGTTTGTGCCTGTAGCATCCGACAAGTAATTTGGGCTGACTGGCATTTCACTCTTTAATTGCCGCAGCTGCTTGTCTCCAATTCTTCTGTGCCCGCATCTTTCTCCGCCGATGTGATCTTAATCTTCAATCTCAAGACGTGCGAGATAAATCAATTACGTGCTGTTGGTGATATCCCGGCTGCGCTTTTGGGAAGACGTCGGGGATGATTGATGCTATGGAACGCATCGGACTGTGATTGAGAGGAATTAGCTCGATGTGTGAAATCATGACTTGTATTTTCATCGCCTGCATTCCAGCTGGCCAGCTTAGTCCAAACAGAAAAGTTGAAAGAAAAACCCTTGCCAAACGAGATGCATCAATATTCATGTGCCTTCTTTTCTATACATGACTTCTTTGTACAATTTGCATCGCTGAAGACAAAGACAATGAATAGCGACGCAAAGGCAAGAAAAGGTCGTCTTTCGAGTCACCTGTAGAATACGGTCACTTCTAGTTTCTTTGCTTTGAAAACATCTGCCCAGGCCCGTGAATTGAACATGTCGGCTGCCGAATGCTCCACGACTCAAAACTGACAACGGAAGATTCAATCAACGAGGGAGATTTATGTCGCATTCTTGTACTGGAAAAGACAACATCTCACTAAAGGACTTGGAGTTCTTGGACAACAATTCACGTTCACGAGTGAAGGTGCAAAATGCAGATGTCTTCTTGAAAAGAAAGAAGGGGGGTGACATCTAAGCCGCCCACAGGTGAAAGTCGCAATTCATTTTTCCCACATGCGTCTATGACTGCAGGCCCGTGGACATGATGTGAACGGCATATTATGCACAGGCAATGGTGTGAGTGATCGAGCAGTGCACTTGACTCCACACTCGGTCCGGAGCCGGAACATCATTTCGACGATCTCTTCAAACCTGACGAGTCTTAATTCAAGAATTGCATGTACACAAAAAGACATGGCTTGCTCACGCGTAAAATCTTCAATTAAATTCTGGGAGCGTTCTTTTTTACGATCTCCACAATACACCTTCCAGAAGCGACAAGCATCCGGCCTCACTAGCATCAATGAGATTTCTGAAGACGTACTCGCAGAATCTGCCCTCTATGCCCCAGCACCCTCAGACGAGGACATCAAGTCTTTCGATCCAATCGCAAGAGCGAAGCGGCGGAAAAGGCAACTCCCTCATAGCCGGTACGTCCCAAATTCACTCGAGTCATGCACTGGAGGACAGCTACTAACCCGTTGATTGAATAGATACCACTATAAAGCACCTCGCTACTACCGCGGTCCCCTCCATCCACATCAGCCACCACCTCCTTCAGACCCTCATTCCCGCGAGTTCGTCCCAGGCCCCTTCTCCATCTCCCGCCTCGAAGAAACCTACCACAGCACCCTTGCCCCCGATCTCCTATCCCTCCTCTACACGCACCACCCACCAGGCACGCTTCCAGGACCCGTAGGCCAGCGCCTGCGAAGCTGGGATGGCTCTTCTCCCTACCACAAGAACCGCCCTTTACGCCCCCCAAGAGGTGGACCCTCCCTTCGTCTCCTCCAGCGCAACATCACGTTCCGCAACATACCACGGCTGGAAAAGATTCACGTTCACGCTTTTCTGCCCGCTTCGGGGAAGCACCCTAATGATGTCCCTGTAGGATCTATGGTCGTGCAAGCAATCACCGGGGTCAGGGCGACAATTTTCAATGCGAGGCAAACCATTCACAATTTTGGGTTGACGAAAGGGGAGCCAACGGCTGTGGGTGTTGAGTTGAGAGGAGAGCAGATGTACGATTTTTTGGCTAAGGTGGTAGATGTAGTGTTGCCGAAAATCAAGGATTATGAGGGTGTGGCAGGGAGGAGTGGGGACAGCAGTGGAAATATCAATTGGAGGCTTGAGAGTGATATTGTAGGATTGTTCCCGGAGATTGAGATCAATTATGATGCGTGAGTACTTTTCCTTGGTACAATGTTTGGGGAGAGGAGAATTAGCTAACACGTTTGAACTGCAGATATCCACCGAAAGCAATACCCAAAATCGATATTATTTGCAATACAACGGCTACGACAGATAGAGATGCAAGATTATTACTGGCATCAATGGGCGTGCCATTCCATGGAAAACATGTTAATTAAATGTATATCTTTGGGTTCATAAATATTCAGGGAAGCAATGGATCATCTAGGAGATCAGGTCTTGAAATTTTGATTTTTACATTTTGATCACTTCTAGATCGAGCTCCAGGCATCAATCCATTGCTCCTTTGCCAAACAGGTCTATTCGTGACGTTATAATACAGCTATGGATATATGACATGGTTGGGAGCGCTTTGCTGAGGTGCCTCACTTGTAGCCTGCCTATCGCCCGGTGCTGAGCCAGGTGGCATTGGCGCTTTGGTTGGTATTGATACTGGTGGCTGCTGCTCTAAGGCGACACCATGGGTATTGGCTACCGGAGGAGCAGGTGCAGGTGCAGTAGCCGCTTGAGCTTTTTGAATCACATCCACGTGAGGAGATGATGGCGGTAGTGGGGAAATACTTGTTTTTGATAGAGTCGGAGGTTTCGGGGGGAATGCTCATAGGCGTGGTCCTGGTGGCCCCGTAATTCGGGTCGTTTGCACTATTTATTGGTATTTTGATTGAGGAAGGCGTATCGGTTGGCAGCTTGTCTTGAACATCAGCCTCCTTTGCGTCTAAAGGTATAGGCGTGGTCAAGTTTGTAGAGTTCTCAGTAACAGCCAGATCTTTTGGCTTTTCGTCTTGTTGATTGTGGAGTTGTGGGGATTTGGATGCTCCCTTGCCATATCGCAGTCGAACAACAAGGCTTCCTTGTGGTCCTTGGGCATCTTCATCTACTTCTTCCTCAGATAAATCCAGATCGTCATCGTCTTCAGCATCAGCTTGCTCATCAGCCTCATCATCATCGTTCCCTCCATTCCACTCATTGCTACTCGCCGTCTCACTGCCATGATCTGATTCTTCAGAGGTACCAGAATCATCAATATTTCTTGGTCTTCCTCGTGGTTTGGTACCGTTCGTTAGAACAGGGCGGTTGAGACGCCCTCTTGCCACAGGCTCGTCATCCTCATCATCAGCTATGTCCATGCCTGAGCCTCCTTCTAAATCTTGCTCCTCGTTCTGTCCGCTCAAAAGCTTTTCTCCGTATGCTCCACCATGTCTTGATCGAACCTGCCGTCCACTTGCAGTATATGTGGGTTGACGCGACTCGGCTGGAGTGGAAACTCCGGAGGGTCGATTTGATCTTATGCGCGAGTTGTCAGAGCCCGCGCCCTCTTCGTCTGAGTAAGTATATTTTATGCGTTTCCCACGCGTACGGCCTTCGTAGAGCGAGAAGCCTGGTTCGGGGCGTACGAATTGCTGCCTTCGTTGCAAGCGATAGTCGCGTCTTCTGCGCTTCTATGAGACAGTTAGTGCCGTAATGACCGTTGGTATGAGTGTGCAGGCATACTTCTTCGCCAGCCTCAAAGCGAGGAATGGCAGCCCGTATACGATCACGTAACCGTCGCGAAGCCTGCGTAGTGTCTTCCTCCAAGCTGTTGGCGACATCTCTGAGCTCTTCTATGGTACCTGCCATGCTCCTCCATGATATTTGCTTTCGGGTGGGATTTGTCTCGCGGTATAGCCGGAAATGCGTATCATCTTGTCCTTCAATAAGCCAGTAGCGACGCTTAATCCCGTCTCTTCCCCAAGGCTGCACCGACAATGGCTGGTTAAGATCGTCATCATGCCGTGTCTGTTTGTGCGATTCCTTTATGATACCCTTTATAGCTTCCGAAGAATCAAGTGCCCAGATGATTAGGGCCTTCATAAGGATTAGCTGGAAAAAAATTTAGTGAAGGCACCAAAATCAAGCAAAGGGATACCCTCACTCTTTGCTCCGAAGACATGTTATTGAATGACCCTCCTCCTAGAAGAGGGTTTCTGCCATACCATGCGACTGGCCATTGACTTGAATGGGAATGAATCGCGTCTTCCAGTGCGCGCCCATAGTGTCCTCTCCTAAATTCGTACCCATTAGCTTTACTTTAAACGCAACGCTCTTTAATCCTTTGGGGCAGCCTTTCAATTCTACGGTGCCATAAGGGTTCTTACTCGACATCTTTCTTGCGATTCAACACCAACCCCAGAAGCGCACAAAGGAGTCTTTCTACCTGCTCGCCAGGCAATTGAGAGCTGACGCCAATCTCGATATCTTGAGGTCCATAGTGGGGCAGGGACTTTGGGAACACATCGCTGAACCTGGATCTGAACATAACGATGAACTGCAAGTGTTGGTGAGCGAGTTCCACATATTACACCAGAGCATGGAGCTCGATTTTGCAAGAATGCCATGCTTACCGCAATGTCCGGATTATCTTCAAGTGTAGGCACATGCGGTGGAGATGGTGGTCGCTTCTTCTTGAGAGGGGGCGGAACTTGTGTGGTCTTGGAGGCATTTGTGAAGTAGTGATCAAGTTTACCCTTGTTAGGAGGCGCGTTATTTGCTTCATCATCTGTCGAGACATCTGAGGTCAATTCGGAGAGCTCGGAAGAAGACATTGCGCGTGGGAATAGACGTGTATGGGTGAAGCTACGTCAGGCCCGCGAGTGATGGAAATTGAAAATTTAGAGGCCCACTACAAGAACGAATTAAAGACAAGCGCGCTTTGACGCGAACGGTGTGACTTGTAATCGTTGTGTTATATGTCTAAGGCTTCTTGAAAGATTTGAGGAGAGCAAACGCTCTATTCTTCGCATCTTGTATCCGTGTCTCCTCATCTCAAAGGTCCTGCGCTTTCCCGTGTGATTGATTTTGTGGGTGTGTCAAATCATTTCTTTGTCTCTATAACTCGAAATGCACCACGGAGGACGGTCTCTGCAACACAGAAACGGTGACCTCTAACAATTTGCGTCGCTGTCAAAGCTCTTTGAAGAGCCCGAGAAGTGAGACATCGCTCATTCATTCGTAGTGAGTCATGTAGCATCCGCATTGAAGGAAGCATAGCTTGCGCCCCCAAAATTCGATCTCTGCCACCAAACACTCCCCTGTATCCTCTGCCTCAGATTCATGATTTGGGCGATGTCTCCGCGTGTCACAGTCCCAGGACAGTTTCGTAAGTGAGCAATTGTCGAAGCATATGGAGGCCACTCGTGAGTTTCTCGTGTTTGCGTATCGGGCGGAGCGTACAGCTGCCGCGAGATCACTTCTGCACACACTCTCATCCAAGAGTAAAAAGATATAGTCAGCCGCTTCAGCAATCCTTTTGCTCCACACGATTGAAACACAAGAGTGCTTGGGGTGAGAAAACAAGCGACTTTGGCAGCATATTGGGAAATAGCGACTTAGGGTGCCGATCTCTAGATAGCACCTCCCGCGAGAAATTCACCACCACGACTCAATTGTGCTCTCTCTGGAAAATCGTTATTATGGAATTTGAGAGCAGGCAATGTTGGGTAACGAGAAAGTAACAGCAGTTGCGTGGTCAATATGGAAGAACATTGCGTGTGCCAAGCTCCATCTGGAGGACGCAAATCACGAGACTCGAAAGTTCAAATACAAAAAAAGTCTGTCAACATTCAACACCTTTTTCAAGTTATCGATCGAAGTATCGCTGTGCTAGCTTGACATCTAGCGATATCAATGATCATAGGAAACAAAGCTCAGCGAGTAGCTTGCCACCTTCCCAAGGACTACTGGTCGTCAAATCTCGTTGCTTTTCCTGTGTCGCGAAATTTATCGCGTCTTGACTGCTGCAAGTTCGAAGTCGGTAAAGAAATGAAGCTTGGACTGAGTGAAATATCCTTAGCACACCGCCTCAAAATCAATCTTAGCCCTACTCGTATTTTAAGCTTTTCTCAGCCTTCGGGGCCTCAGAAATCGTCCCAGGGTTGTCATTCGCCAGCCTTAGTATTATTGAGCACCGCAGCAGGCTAAACTCTAGCTTTATGCCCAATTCGGGGGTGTCCGCCGATCACTGAAGAAGCGAACCATTCAGATAAGTCTCATCAGGATCATGAAGGCGGGAGCAGTAAATATCATGTCTGGCCAACTAGCGTCTTTCCACGCCCACACTGCCTGAGAGTGCCATGCTCAACAGCCAATCAGTGTGCGCCAAATGAGCATGCTGACAAAGCTACCTTGTGGACGTACGCAGCTGTGCATGTCAAAGAATAGACTCTCACAATTCCTTGTGTAATCTATCGCCAGACTGAGTCCCCAGGCTGTTGAAAGAGGATTTTAGCCAACGAGTTCCCGCAGCCACTGTAGTCTTTGGTAAGTCAGCTCCCCCTTATTGACCTTCCTTGTGTTGATTGTCAAGTCAGCAAGGTCCTTCTTCTTATGTTGCAACTTGAGAACCATCTCTTCATATGAATTACGAATGATGTATCTCACGGTCATCACTTCCTTTGTCTGCCCTAATCTGTAAATTCTATCCAGTGCCTGCGATTCGCTCATTGGATTCCACTGAGGCTCCATGATATACGCTCGAGAGGCTGCAGTAAGGTCTAAACCAACGCCACCGCAGGAAATTGTGGCCAAGAGGACTTGTATATCTTTATTGCTTCGGAATACTCGAAGAACATTTGCTCTTTGAGCTGCCGACTTAGATCCATCTAATCGAACGCATCGGATAGATTTAGCTTGTAGAAGGGGCTGGATGAGGTCCAATGTCTTGGTCCAGAAAGAGAACACGACGCTGATTTGATTAGAGGGCCCTTGGAAGCGTAAGAGAACTCACCTTTTGGTTTCTTTTTGGGTTTGAAGCAAATCTTGAATGAGTCTGAGCACCTTAGTTGGTAAAAGTGGGATACTAGAAGAAAAGGCCTGCTCATGTTGCTTGAGAGAGACAGGCTGGCCTTGGTCTTTTAAGATTCGGCGGGGATCGTGATTACAAAGTCTATACAGTTCGCACTGTTGTTGGCTATTTGCATCGCGGCACGTGGAACAAAAGACTTCGAATGACTTGGTGATCCAAGGGTCTTCGTCATGCTTCTCATCACCTTCATCAACAATGGAGGCGGAGAAAGACACATCGCATTGAGGACTGAAGCATCGTGCCAGCCCTGCCCCACGCAATTGATCAAAGCGCGTTTGAGCAACAACTTGGCTCCAGGGTGCTTCGGTTGGAGGAAGATCTGGGGCTTCCAGTGAAGGTCTTTTTCCATGGTTGCATAGCAGGCGTAATTCATTCAACCAGTGGAGCGTGCTGAGAAAGACTGCTGATCCATCTCCCGGCGTGGGCGCATGTATGTGTAACCTCACTTGATCTCTCACTTTATTATAGTCCTCCCGTTCTAGCTCGCTGAAATCAAGATAGCTTGTCTGATCCTTCCGAGGAAGTAGCTGGATTATGTCTTTTGGACGTCGAAGCGAGAGACAATTGACAAGCGTTTTCAACTTAGCAATCGAGACTGGATCTGACATCGTCTTCCAGCTTTGTTCAACTTGCGCAGCGAATACCTCACGATTATCAAATGGATGACACTGAAGAAATTTGAAAAGGCTAAAGAGATCCATGAGGCGATTCTGAATGGGGGTGCCTGTCACTGCCCATCGCCGATCGGCCTTGAGATCACAAGTAGACTGCGCAAAAGACTTGGAAGGTTCCCGAATGATGTGTGCTAGAAGATTAGAAGGCTTTTGAAGAGGTGGATGGACCTTTACCTTCGTCTAAGACGACTCTGCGCCATGTAAAGTCATAGAGGTTTGCCTGATCCCTGGACTCGGACTTGCATGATTTCCAGTCTAATCTGACGACAGCATAGGTAGTAATAATCAGCTGCTTCTCCGCCAGGTTCTCAAGAAGTCTGGGTCTCTGTTTTCCGTAATACACGCAATAGGCAAGGCGATTACGCGGGCAAATATGTCTAGATCATCAGAATGCTTTCCATGTCCTCAAATGGAAAAAAGCCTACTTGCTAAGCTCATACTCCCACATATGAATCACTCCGATCATTAATTATCATATTGGATTATCAAACGACGGCAAACTCACATGTACTAGGTACTACTAGCAAAGTGCACGGTACCTTCGAGGTGGTAGGTCCATGATTAGGATCATCCAATTTATCTGATGCGATTAGTGATATGATGCTTAGCGACTTGCCTAGGCCTGGAGCGTCTATCAAGAGTCCACCTCGAAACTGGTCAGGAGGTCTGGCTTGCTCACGTCCTGTAACACGATTCTGGTAGGAGAAACGACCATGAATATCCTTGTTTTCCTGCCATAGATCTTTGTACTTTTGCTTGAAATCCCAGCCTTGTTCTCGATGCATCATGAAAGTCAAGGCTTGTTTTTGGTGTCTCCGTAACCCTGTTGATAAGACTGACGGTACCATGGCCTCCACTAGATCGTCTTGCTCTGCAAGTTCCGCAAAGAGATCATTTGGATTTACGTTGTTGATCGAGGTGTCCAGTCCCACCCCGTGTTCTAGATCGCGAGTGCGTAATATTTCGCCGTTTTTGGGTGACAAGCATTGAGGGTTACGATAGAGAACATCCAATATGCAATGCCTAGGGTCTTGCAAAAAGATGTTACATCTAGCTACGAAAGCCCCGACATTCTCAAATAATGCCGAAGATCCATAGAGGACAGCATACAAGCAGAGATTTTGAGGAGTTTTCAATCTTTCCGATCGGCCAATGGGCTTCTTGTCGAGGTGTGATGACTTGGCATCGTAGCGATAGCATCTACGCTCAGCAAAAAGCTGTACTGTGAGATCCTTGTGAAGGGCCGATAGAATCTTCTGGCTCCGCGGACACAGCAGGCCTATTGGAGATCGGGTCTGGCAATCGAGTAGAGTCTGGACGTCTTCGTCAAGGGCGACGCGTATCAGATCCTTTTGCACACCACTCGCATGAGCCATAAACTCAATGTCCTTTATCTGCGTTCTTTGTCAGGCAAAATGGAGCGCAACGCAGAGGACAGCGAGAATGTCAGGTATGCTGAAGCAGATCTGCTTGATTTGGAATGGTGCTCGCTAGTTGCGAGGGCAAGATGATACAGACATTCAATAGGGATAACAGACCATGCCAAAGCACCAAACATCGTCTGAACTTTGTGGGATCTCCATGGCTCTCTGCACGTCATTCTACTATCAGTGGCTACAACCACCCAACTATTTACGTAAAGCCCTCAGTAACAGGGCCAACGTGTTGTCGGCTCACTCTTGTCGTTCAGCATCAAAGAGGACAAGTATTGAATGTAAGGCTCTCTCACTGGACTAGGAAACAACGATTGTTCTATACATGAAAATCATGTACGCCTAGGCAACAACAGCCAGTACAGTATTGTCTCAAGCGTCGCGTCTGCACGGGATCGGACACAGCATTACAATGCTTTGTGCTCTCATGCAGCACGACTTGGGGCTATGAAATGACCAAAATCCTCCTTACGCTCAACCTTGCTAAGATCTGCCACTAGCCGAATTCAGGCTAGCGTTTTCTATCCGAGCGCCCAATTTGTAAGGTATGAAAAGTCACGGCTGAGGCGCAGGCTTGGCAGGGTATATGACAGACCTAATCCGTACCGTACAGCCTGACGCACGGTGACATTGACAGAACGGAACATGGCGCTTTCAGTGCCTACTTCGGGGCTGTGTTTATTGCGGTCGCCGGCCACCCGCCAACGAGAGATGCTCCAAACCCTGAACAAGAGTATTCAAAAGTATGGTCGCTTGCTTTACAATTCGAAATATGCCTCAATGGTGATCACTCTTGTCTGCATTTGTGCAGCCTACCATAGAGGCGAGCCGTGATGTGTCGCATGATGGTCTTTGCTGCGCTCAAGACTGTAGCTATCACGAAATGCCAACATCACTGCAATAATAGAGCCACGCATTCCCGTTGCAATGTTTGAGAGGATGGGAGGCCATCATTGTTGTCAGCCGAGAAAAATGGCACCCCGTCCCAAGACGTCTCGGCGAGTACATTGAATGTTATTAAGGGGGGCGAGTCTGGCAGCTCAAAAATGGCAACTGGAGCGTCAACTGTAGAAGAGGCGTTGGAGAAGCTCCGATGCAGCATCAGCACCACCGATGAGATCATGTTCCGCGACACTAACTTAGCAGGCTTATGGTACGTATGACGTTCTTGTCCACGAAGCAAACATTGACTTGCCTTGTTCTATGTTGCAAGAAAGCCCAACGAAGCGGCTTGTCTTTTATTGCTCATGTTGATGATGGGCAGGGAAACCATACGCAACATCGAGAAGGAGCAGCGTTTACATGAAGAGCTTCGATTCATGAGACGTATAGAGCCCTTCATAGATACATTGACTGCCTATACTACCGTAATCGACACGCTGTGCCAGGGATACTCACCTATGGCTTTTGTCTGGGTATGAACTTCCTTGGAAATGCTGGCCGTGACGAAAGCTGATCGAGATTTAGGGCCCTATCAAGTTAATTTTTATGGTATTATAGTGGATGCTCGAGCAAGACTATTGCTGACGCGCATATGCAGTTAGCCAAAAATCATTTCAAAGTCATTGACACTGTACTGCAAGCCTACAGCAAAATTGCGAGCGTTTTGCCCCGAATTGATCGGCTCAAAGCAATTTTTGATGACGATGATGACTTCAAACGGGCGACTGCACTGATATACAGCGACATTTTGGAGTTTCACGAAAGGAGCTACAAGATTTTCCGACGTAAAGCATGGCAACTTTGGTTTGCAGTCCACTGGGGACAATTCGGACGGCGTCTCCAGACAATCATTGATCGTCTGTCAATGCACTGTGATGCATTAGACAAAGAGGCAACAATTTCACATTTTGCAAAGATGAAAGCTCATGCAGATCGTTGCCAATTAGAAGACGATGCGTTTGAACGACGCAGACACAACCAGATGCTACAGGATGTCCTTATTTGGCTTGCAGAGTCAGAAGACGACCAGGAAGACCATTTACGCCGTCTTTGCGATGGAAGAATGGTCGGAACTTGCAACTGGGTACTGGAGGAAGCTCATATGCACCAATGGATTGAAGAACACTCCGGAGCTGAGTCTCTATGGATGACCGGTATCCCTGGTTCCGGGAAGAGTTACTTGTGTTCATTTCTCATAGAACATCTGCATACTCGAAAGGATCAATCTTGTTTATATTACTTCTGTGCCCACTATGCTTCGGCGGAGGCAACGTGTTCGAAGATCCTGCGCACAATCTTCATCCAGTTGCTTCGCCAAAATCCCGACGCTGCGATCTTAGTACACGAGCGATTCTTACAAAGCAACTCCGGTCGCTCAATCTCCGCCTTAGAAAAAATGCTTGTCGAGATAATATCTAGTGTGAAAACTACTTTCATCGTTGTCGATGGCCTAGACGAGTTGCGCCCGTCAATTCAGGAGGACATACTCAAGAGTCTGCGGGCCTTGACGCGCTCTCAAGCTCAATGCAAAGTGCTCATTTCAAGTCGATTAGAGCCTCAGATCAGGCGATATATGACGAAGAATCATATCCAAATAAGAGAACAAACGGTGAATGCCATCCAGATATTCATCAAAGAAGAGGTCAAATACCTTCAATTAAGACATCCTGAAATGGATCAAGCACTTGGAAGCCTGATCGAATCGCGCCTTCAAGAGAGAGCCAAAGGCATGTTTCTATGGGTACGACTGGTGAAAACGATGCTTGACGAGAAATGCTCTGCGACAGAAATGGAGCAAGCTTTAGACCAGCTTCCTGAGGGCTTAGACGAGGCTTATCATCGCATACTCGTGCGCATAGCCAAAGACCTAAGCTCCTACCTGAAGAAACGAGCGATGAAAATTCTTTTCTGGCTCTGCATCGCGCGCCGACCATTGACTGTGGACGAGATCCTAGACGGGATAGCACTAGATCTTCAACAGACGGAGCTCAGCAAGTCTACTAGATGCAATGATGTCGAGAGGGATATTGTAGGAATATGCGCGCCTCTTCTCGAGACCTACAATGGAGACAGACTAGGTCTTGTTCATTTTTCGGCCAAGGAGTACCTAATTCATCCACAAAGTGGCCCATTCGTCGACCAAGTACAAGCCCATCTCGCTGTCACCAGCTCCTGTATGATAAATTTGAATTCTTCTCTTGACCTCGTACCCGGGCTTAGCGCGCTCACAGACATTGATCGAGAGACGAGGACTGTTAAAGGAATGTACGGCCTTCATTCTTATGCTAGCGAATACTGGGTAGACCATCTGTTAGAATACTTCGCTGGTCTCGATGCCCTCGATGCAAATGCTCTTGGATTACTCGAACATCTTACAGCATTCTCTCGTGTACTCAGACATGTCAGTAGTGATCTTCCTCCTCGAAATCTCATCGCGAATGCGGACGTAGCAAGACGAGCAATGCAGTTGCTGACTCCATACCCGGAATTGCGCCACCTCATAGCTAGTGATCGCTTACGCAAAGCCAGGAGAAGCGATGCGAGTCTCAAAAGTGATAGTCTGAAGAATCAACAGTCTTCGTTGCTACAAGCTGACAACACATGGTTGACGCTCATAGATTGTCGTCTTACCGAAATCTCAGAGCTTTTGACTTCCATGGACCCTCACCATTTACCTCCGCATATTGACATCAATGACCATCACGACTTTGTTCGACGATACAAATTCTCCTGCCGAGCTGTTGAATGTGGCCAATTTTTCAAGCTGAGAGGGGAAAGAGACGCACATGAGAACGCGCACGTGATCTCCTTTCCGTGCAACCAGTGCGATTTTTCTGCAAGAGGCTTTAAGTCTCGCAAAGATCTAAATAAGCACATGAAGACTTACCACATGTCGCCGGAAGATCAAGAAATCCCCACAACTCTGCGATCTCTCGTTCCCACAGGCGGAAGCCTGAGTATTGGATCTCCAAGATCGATATCGAGACCAGGGCGATCGTCATCCTGGAACGAACAGGGACGTACAGTTCTACAGCGGAGCTTTAGCCAGATACTGAAACAGACTGAAGCGGCCATAACTTCTGACCTCAACAGAAAGTCCGAAACCGACATCAATCCTTCAGAGAAGCCAGACGAGTTCAGTCTCATTCGGTCCAAGATTGCAAGCTCAGCATACGACACCCTAGCAGATTTCAAAGATGATATACGAGGCGTACTCCAAGCTTCTGACGTACGTGGTAGAATCGACATCGATTTCATGTGTTCTTCTGGCCTGTATACTGCTACGTCCGAATTTCCTAATTTCACCAATGACGACTTGTCGCAACGTAACATTGCATTCAACAGCGATGGCGAGAATCAAGCCACAGAGAAATCAACCAACACAGTTGAAACCAGTGATATAAGTGCTATCCTCAATAAACTGCCTGAAGATGGTTCAGAGACGTACTGGTCCTTGTCTGAAGCACGAGAATTTCCCTGCTTGCTAGAACGTTACGGCAGGCAATTTGCGAGTATCGCCGACCACCTAGGGACGAAGACTGCTGAGGAAGTTGGGCAGTATTTTGAGAGGATAATTGCATCGGGTAGCCCCTCATTAGGTCAAATCGCGAATGAGGCCGAACTCAGACTGCAGCATAAGGGGGCAGCAAGTGCCGAGTGTGTTACTGAAGAGACGAAGATTGTGTCCACGCAGGGCACATCTTTCCATGTAGCTTCAACATCTTTTCCAGCTGCGCAACCTCTTCCTGATTCAAACCCTCCCTACACATCAGGGAAAGTATTTGAAACCTCTTTTTTGAGTCCCGATGGGTCAAATCAAAGCCAGGTCATCCAAGGAGTCTCGTCAACAGAAGCAGAAAAGGCCGAAAGCGCATCTAAACCAAAGAAGCGGCTCCCGCCACGGAGAGAAATGTGCCAATATTGTGACAAATATCCCGAAGGCCTTCGTGATGAATTTGTCCTACGAAGACACATAGAACGATTTCACAGCGCAACTCGCATGATATGGATCTGCGAAGATATATCCATTGGAAAGAATTTCCTGCGTGGATGTAAGCCCTGCCTCACCGGCAAACGGTACAGGACAAAGCGCAATGCTTGGAAACACCTCCGTGACACGCACTTCACGATCGGCACATCAGAGCACGTCTTGGTGAGGTGGACAAAAGAGATTGAGGAGCCCAATCCAAAAAGATTGAGAGCTTCAGAGGAGGTCTTGCCACCTGACCAGCGCACATCTAAAAGACAGAAGACCGACACGCGGCTTATGTCCTTTGCGCCAGTCGTAGATAGCCCTTTGACCATCAAGGTGCTTCCTTCGATGCAGTCAATGCCATCAAAATCAACCCAGGGAGGTGCGTTCTCGGACATGACGAGCCCCTCCGAATCTGAAAGCGAAGAGGACAGGGGCAAGTCCTCAAGCAGCCATACAAACCCTGCTCATGAAGGCTCTGTACCTTCTGAATTTCCTTCGGATATCTCGTTTGACAATATTTTGCCACGACTAAACGGCGAGGTTTATGTTGGAGAGTCTGAAGGTCCTCCACATCGCAAGAACCGGTCACTTATTAGACCTGATCAGGTCCCTCGTTTGCCGCATCTAGGACCTTTCCGTATGACCGCTTGTCAAGATCAAGTCGACGCGCTATATCTACGGCTGGATAGTGCGACGATAGGCAGTGCAAACTACGAGTCCCAGCTTGACAAGCTGACAAAGCTGTCTCAGGATTTGAGGACAAATCTGAAAGATTGGCAGCGCGACCAGGCGCATGCGCCTCTTATTCCTTTCTCGCTTTGAAACCTTCAACATCTCGAAATGAGTGGCTCACGCTCGATCGGAAGTGGGGAAGCCAATGACAAGACTACAAGTCTAACGCGACGTACTGAGTGTCCTGTGTACGAGCAGAATGCAAGCCGGAATATTGACAGATTCAGAGTCAAGACTAAATCGACCCGCAAAAGTCGATCAGAGGTGGTAAACCTACTCGATGAAAAGCTGCGATGATGTGGCATAGAGTATGGAGGAATATATATAGCTCAACAGCTAAAGACAGATAGTAGAGACATAGCGGTGCGTAAATGGTATAGCAAATAATCTGGCTTGGATTCGCAAAGATGCTTGGGACCTGGTCTGTTTGGGCCCTCAAAGCCATGCAAAGGACATCATTGTCTGCTCAAAGCTTCCAAGCCAAGTGGAGAACTGGGCGACCAAAAGCATGTCGGGAAAGCAATAGCTGTTGAATAATCTAAATTGTCTAGCTATTATTATTTCAGGACCAGAGGCTCTCAGGCTGTGGATATTTCCACGCTTGCCGTATTTGGCTTAGTGGCATTTAGCGACTTTCCCACATTATCATCATCGGCGTGTAGTGTTCTCTGCAACAAGGACTTCGGCGCGTGCACGTACGTATAACCCGTAGCGATAATGAATTTTCAGGTTGCTGATTTCGACACAAGTGCAAAGCGATGGGTCGTGTCATCCGCAATCAGAGGAAAGGTCGTGGATCTATATTCAGTGCGTTCAAACGCCCGCCCACATAGCTCAGGCTCAAGACGCTGACACATTCACAGCGGCCAATACTCGCCTGAACAAAGCGCCGGCACAATTTAGAACCTACGACTTTGCAGAAAGACATGGCTACATACGTGGGGTCGTAAAGGACGTCATCCACGACCCTGGCCGCGGGGCCCCTCTGGCTAAAGTTCAATTTCGCGACCCTTATCGATTCAAGCTCCACACAGAGACATTTATTGCAAATGAGGGCATGTACACAGGGCAATTCATCTACGCCGGCAAGAAGGCGGCTCTCACAATTGGGAACGTCCTACCTCTCGGCTCAGTACCAGAAGGTACAGTCGTGACGAACGTCGAGGAGAAGAGCGGAGATCGAGGCGCCTTGGGCAGAACCTCGGGCAACTACGTTACAGTCATAGGCCATAACCCGGATGAAGGAAAGACAAGAGTAAAGCTGCCAAGTGGGGCGAAAAAGGTCATCCACAGCAATGCACGGGGGATGATTGGGATCGTCGCGGGAGGTGGGAGGACTGACAAGCCACTCCTAAGTAAAGCACGAGTCTGGAAAGCAATCGTCGGAGTTGAAGGCTAATAATGGTCAACAGAGGCGTCAAGAGCCAAGCATAAGTTCGCTGTGAAGAGAAACTCGTGGCCCAAAACTCGTGGTGTTGCCATGAATCCAGTCGACCATGTAAGTGTCTGGAACTCAGTCGTCCAATATGTTGCTGACTAACATTCTTAAGCCTCACGGTGGTGGTAATCACCAACATATCGGCAAAGCTTCAACGATTTCACGGTACGCTGCATCAGGTCAAAAGGCTGGTCTTATCGCAGCTCGGAGAACGGGTCTTCTGCGCGGTACCCAGAAGACGAAGGATTAGGCATGACATTGTTCAATGCGGCCCATGTAGATGATAGGCCAAACTAGAATTCAATCAATCGAGTTTCCAAATTGACTTCGGCCAGACGTGATGCCCAACGCGCTCGTGCAGGAGACGTCTGAAACATCTCCCCCAACGCTTTGACACAACAACCAAGCGTTCTTCGTGCCAAATCGTTTCATGTCAAACGGGAGGAATTTGGAGGTTGCGGTTGGTTGGTGGTTGGCTTCCTTTGGGAAGCCGTTGCCAAGCAAACAGATTTGGTAAGATGGATCTTCCTTAACCAGCTTTAGGGTGAGCGCCGCTTTGAGTCGCGCGACCCCCTACACTAGACGCGAATACGGGTAATAACTGTATGCTTTACGTTTTAAATTTTATCTCTATCTACATGGCTTTAATTACGGCCGCCTTCACTATATAGAAGATATAAAAGTGAGATGTTATTAATACTTGAGGCTTATTTTCAATGTTTTACAATAAAATCGATAATTAAAGTTAGGCTTTAATTTCATAATTAAATAAGTCATAAGAACTTTTATTATTACCTACTAAGAGGGATATCATATGGTCACGTATTCTTCACACCATGAGATGCTTTCTTCTCCCGCGCCGGGGTTGCTTCAATGGCGTGACCTTGAATCTAGTTCAGGAAGACAGCTTTCATAACGCAGAGCATGGCAATGGGTTCAGAAAAGCTACAATGTGGGTCACGCATCCACACTGATTGTTTGGTGAGAAACCAAGCAGCCCACTTGCTATTCGACGAGATTTAGCATTTAAAGCTGCGTATCATAGAAGGGGTCCATCCCCAATCCGAATTTGAAGCTTGGCTTGGGGCACTGACTGCTTATCCATTTTCTTGGACGCGCATCTATGAGGATGTTTTTGAGCGATCCGAACTGGGGGTGATCCCTTCAAATCCAAGAATTGGCTATTAAAGGTACTATCAGCATACGAGCTTGGACTCATAAAGGCCGAAGAGATTCATAGGAACCTTTCGTCGCGCCAGGATCTATCGTTGCAGGACATTGAAGATACAGCAGAGGATCGTGAACAGACGCCGGAAGTCACAGTCGATTTTCTCGATGAGGATCGCGGCGAACGGGGCCATTATTTTAATCAACATCCTCACAGCAGTACGCATACCAAAAATCTCCTTCATGCTGCAATCGAGGCCACATATCTTGCGATCAATCAGATCTCGATGATTGGCACCATCCCTCAGAATTTCCTCCGATCGTCTTGGAGTGGTTTAAGGGGCAGAAAGCCTCTTTTATTACAAGAGTGTTTCGTCTCCGAATGAAATCGAGATCGCATTCGAAAAATGCGTCGTCACTCATCGAAGTGAAAGCCCGAAAATCACGCGATCAATTGGCCCTCGGCTCCGCCATAGGATGCATCAACTGATGTTTGGGAGAAACTGTCATTGACGAGTTGATTTTCAGTCGCATTGATGGTAGCGAAATTGAGGCTGCTTGTGTTTGTGGCAACACCAAGGCCACAGATCCAAACCCTCGATCCTATTGCGCTCAGACTGGGGTGTGAGCAGTCAGAGGTACGTCAAAATGTAAATGCGGCAAAGGAGGTCCACGTTCATTACAATCAAAACCAGGAGGTTCCTGTGGACTATGGCCGGTCACGCCTGGTTTGGTGGGAATCGGATCGTCAAAAGACAAGCTGCGGACTAAGAAGCGAGGCGAGCCCCTTCTCGCGTACTTATACGCAAGGAGGGTGAGGGTCTTTCACGTCCCAAGAAAGTCCAACATTCTGAGTCCTCGGGCTAACAAAGAAGGGAATATGCTCATCGATAACGATACTCAATGGACCCTAGGAAAAACTCGGCCACTTTACTGTGCACGAAGATCATTTTGTCGAACATGTTCTGGAACAACATTTGTCCCAGTCGATTCAACCATCCCCTTCATCTATCGTAAAACGACTTGCAGTTTTCTTCCCTTATTACGATAATTTCGATATAGTTGTCAAGAAAGCAAAACTAGATACTTGGCTATCTTCTCAAGATACACCTCGTAGTAACAACAAATGACATACAATGAGTTAAACAATTTATACTCGAAGTAAAAGTAGAGAGTCCATCCAAGGCGTACGAAATCACGCCGTGCTATACATGGCATCGGCGAACCAACGATCAAAGCGCACTTCCCATTCGATATTAACCTCCACATATCACGGGTGTTATGCTCTGTTCATTCAAGTCCTCGTTAGATACCTTTTCATAAAGTTTGCTTGTGATGTGACTCAGCTATTATTAATGTTCATTGATTATGTATAAGAAGCAATACCGCTGCAATCTGCCGGTAGGACCGTCTTCGCGCGTTGCAGTTTTCTCCAGACAGCCAGGCCTGATGTAACGGTCAAGCGTACCCCGAGGTCAAACTTGGCTCTAGTAACGCGCATTATACACAAGGTTATATAAATAGACAGATTGTCCTTCAAAAACCAGAGGTTCGTGGTCTAATGGTTATGATTTCTCGTTCACACCCACGTTGAACATTGTCGTTACAATCCCGAGAAGGTTCCGGGTTCGATCCCCGGCGAGCGTGAGTAATAGTCTCGGAGCCTGAATGCGTGAAGTATTGCTGACTCCAATTTAATAAAGCTAAATTGTCTTTTCAAAGTTCTTTTTACCGTTTTTAGATGTCTTAAGAGCAATCATACAATACTTACCTCTATAATATATATCTAAAATATAGATCTACTTCATCTAACTACTTATGTACTAGCTTTAGCTTTTTAAATAAGTTAATGAATAGATTATATTAAAGCTACTAGCTAAAATAAAGTAAAAGATAAGTAAGTTCTCTAGGAGTGACCCTTAGGTATTCAATTACCTTGGCTAGGTATTATTCAATGCTAAAGTAGCGCTCTCGCATAACCTGAAAACTACCCTACCTAAAGGCTAAGGCTCGCCAAGCATCAAAGCTATTTTTGGTTCCCTGGAGAATCTATGGCCGTAAATCATTCAGACCTTGCTTAGGAGGTGTCTGATAGAAGTCCTGTGTGGACGCTCATCTGCACTCTCTCGAAAGATTAATGTCCTTATCCCCCAACTCATAGTCAATCGTTCAACCATTACCACTACCCCACCTCAGCTTTGCCCATCCCAAGAACTGGCTGGATCCAGTTCGTACATCGCTTTACAGCCATCAATCCATTCTTCGTTAACTGTCCACACTCCGATTCAACCTCAGAAACAAATCATTTGCTAGATCAACCCTCAGCATGAATGTCAACAAGAAGCTCGGGCGTTTCAAGCAATGGGCGGGGGAGAGGATGGGCCAGGAGGCGAAGACTGGAGTGACAAATGACTTCAAGTCACTGGAGGTTGAGATGGCTCTTAGGCAAGAAGGCATGGAGCGTCTTCAAAAGTCCACGACGAATTACGTGAAAACGTTATCGAAACGCAATGAAGGAGATGACAAGGAAAAGAGTCTTCCAGTGGCAAATCTTGGAACTACAATGGTAAGTCATGGCGAAGACTTTGAAGATGACTCGGAGTTTGGACAGTGTCTACAAAGTATGCAGATCCTTTGTTTCCTACTTGTGAAGCTAAGTGGCATCAGGTTTGGGCAGGGCCAATGAACGTATCGGCCGTGTACAAGAAAATTATACCCAGAATGCAACAACGAGCTGGCTTGACTCTCTAGAACGATCCCTGACGCAAATGAAAGAATACAATGTATTTGGTTGGAACCACGCTCATATACTGCCGCTAACAAATGCCAGGCTGCCCGCAAGAAGCTTGAGAGTCGGAGATTGGCATATGATGCAGCAACGTCAAAGATGCAAAAGAGCAAGAGGGACGACTTCAGAGTCGAGGAAGAACTCCGCTCAGCCAAAGCAAAGTATGAAGAATCTACTGAGGATGTCTATCGGCGAATGGAGGACATCAAGGAAGCAGAAGCAGACAGTATTGTGGACCTAGGATCTTTGCTTGATGCCGAACTTCGGTACTACGACCGTTGCAGAGATATTCTATTGCAGGTGAAGGAAACTTGGCCTGGAAGGTAGCTTGAATCGCTTTGTGACCAGGATGTCTGCTTATGACCTTGACAGACAAAATGATGCCAATGGTATCGCCCAGAAAGATTCTCGCTACAGCGGATATGAAGACGATGATCCGCCGGACACCCGTCGTACCATCAAATCCAGTCGCACGGCATCCAACCACATGCCTCCGGAACCCCAGTTTGCGAATTTACGACCCACTGTTCCACGGGCAGCCACATTTGAAGGACCCAGGCAGCTTCAACGCGATGATTCTCCAGTGACCGCACACCGAGTAGCCCGAGTGCCAAGCGATAACATTACCGTCAAGCCCCAGCGAGATCGGCTACAAGCTCTAGCTACAAGGGAATTTGAACAGAATGACCGCTTCAGTGACCCATCTGACGAATCCACATTCTACGAAAGCCCAGACAGACCATGGAGAGGTCGATCGGCTTCTCCAGCGACATCTGTCGGCAGCAACATTTCTCGTCAACCAAGTTACTCAGCGCTTGACAACGTCTCAAAGGCAAAAAAGGCTCCTCCACCTCCCCCTCCTTCACGTGCGAAGAAGCCGCCTCCACCTCCGCCGCCAATGAAGCGGAGCGCTCTCAGCAATACGCCTGTATCGTACGCATAAAGGCTGATTTCACTGTTACTCTACTGCATTGCGCTGGGCGATTTACAACCGGATTACGCCTAGGAAAGGCTCGTTTTACAGGCGTATTGGTAATGGTTGCTTGGAGGACTGAGGCTACAAAACCATAGAATGCAGCCTTAATCAAAGGGTCTCGGGACGTAAGTGACTTGCATACTACATTGGCGTTCTGTTTGTGCGACGGATGAACAACATGAACTTGCCTGTGAGATACTGAGTAAACAACCGGGTCATGTAATGCGAGCGGATATCGTTAGATCCACGATTTTCGCGCGATGTGTAGGGCTACATTCTTACTTGAGAATATTCATTCACGAACTGTGAGGTTTTGCGAATACAATTTGAAAATGTGAACTGCATCAAAATCCATTTTCTTGATTGTATGAGAAGAGACCGGAGAAACAGATTAGCCGAAGTTATTCCGTCCGAGTTCCGGCTCTTAGCGTCTACTTCTGCTCTGCGCTAATTCATGACTCTCCATCAGCACAGGGCAGCCTTTCCACCCCTCGATCAAAGCGAATCGTTCCCGCCAATCCGCCATCATCAGCCTCCGCTGAAAGCCCAAAACCACCCTCGTCACGTCCTTTGAGACGCGCTCGAGGGTGCCCTCTCCCCTCCTCCATACCTTTCTTCCCGCCCCTTCTCACGACACGTCCTATCTTCAAACTCATCAGAATCGCATCAAACTGTTTGCGCCGCACCCCTTCAACAGTGACCGTCGAAACACACATCCACATATCCACATAAATCACGACTCAGCCATGGCTTTTGTCCAGACGGCCCCCTCTCTCGCCACGGGGCCCGCCATTATACCACCCAATTTCTCCCAAGAACAAGCAAAGGCTATATATGAGGTTTGTCACAGCTATATAATTTCCGAGGATGCGCGCTCTAGGGCTACTCACTTGATGTCACGCGCTAACGCTTTGTCAATACGTAGAAATGGCAGCAATTGAAAACAAACGGCACCCCCGAAAATGACCCAGATTACATCAAAACTCGCAAAATCATGATGACTATCCAACGAATGAAGACGCAAGCAACTCAGCAGCAACAGATACAACAGCAGCAGCATCAACAGCAACAGCATCAGCAGCAACAGCACCAGCGTGCTGCGGGCCAAGTTAATGGCGTCAATGGCAAGTCATTTGATTCACTAGATCTTCAAAGGCTAATCTGTCTCTCAAAGGCTCGGTTCATGACACCGCAAACCATCCAATGATGAACCTTCAATCTGCTGCTCTAGTCAACGACGCCACATCGGACGGCCAGTCAGTAGATGGCGTCGACAAAGTTGATGGTTCGGCGCAAAAGCAGAATGCCATGACCAATGTCAACTTTTCCGAACAACAAATGAGCATTCTAAAGACTCAGATGTTTGCCTTCAAGTTGCTACAAAAGAACAATCCTATCCCTCCTCAGATGCAACAGCAGCTTTTTAAATCTCAACAGCCTAGTCAGCCTCAGACGAAAGCTGAGAAAGTTGCCAAAGGTCGCGAAGTGGTGAAGAATGTTGAACGGGGCTCGCCTGAACCACAACGACGTCAAGCGTACGAATATGCATATTCACCTTTTGGCTTAATCACACCTACCATAAGTTATTCGGACCACGCTATGCGAAAGAACCGATTACAAGTGAACAGTATAATGCCCAAAGGTGTGGATACTGAAGATGTCCAGCGCGAACGTCAACGCAAAATTGCTGCTCGTATAATGGATAGAAGATTAGCTTTACACGGACCTCATGGCCCGTCACCAGTTGACGGAGAAAGGCTGAGAGAAGAGCGCGACCGCATTGCATACAACCGTATACAAGCAAGGAAGGCAGATCTTGAAGGCTTACCCGCCAATATGAATGTTTGGGACACAAGCAAGAGTGACGAACCAAGCTTTGACGACACCCTGAAACGCAAGGCTCTCATTGAATACAAAATGCTCTGTTTACTTCCCAAACAGCGAGCCCTTCGGCAGCAAGTACATCGAGACCTCATACATTATGACAACCTTGCGCAAACCGCGAACAGATCACAATACCGACGGCAGAAGAAGACATCCTTACGTGAGGCGCGCATTACCGAGAAGCTTGAAAAGCAACAGCGCGATCAGCGCGAGACCAATGAAAAGCAAAAGCAGAGAGACCATCTGGTTGCGATTCTCAATCACGGTGTTGAGATACACAAATCCGCGGAAGCGCAGAGACAAAGGCAGCAAAAGCTTGGCCGGCTGATGCTACAGCAACACCAGAACATCGAGAAAGAGGAGCAAAAGCGGGTCGAAAGGACCGCTAAGCAACGTCTCCAAGCCTTGAAGAATGACGATGAAGAAACATACCTCAAACTTCTTGGCCAAGCTAAGGACTCACGAATATCTCATCTACTCAAGCAAACTGATGGCTTCCTGAATCAACTTGCTGCCTCCGTCAAAGCACAACAGCGTGATGCTGGGGCCAAATATTATAGAAACGATGCTGACGATTCTGACGACAGCGAGGACGACGTTGAGGCAACGCCTAAAGTCGACTACTACGAGGTTGCTCACCGCATCAAAGAGGAGGTCAAGAACCAACCGACCAATCTGGTTGGTGGTACCTTGAAAGAGTATCAGGTAAAGGGCCTGCAGTGGATGGTGTCTCTGTTCAACAACAACCTTAATGGTATTCTGGCAGATGAGATGGGTCTAGGGAAAACCATCCAGACCATTAGCTTGCTCACTTACCTTAAAGAATTCAAAGGAGACCGCGGCGGTGGCGGACCTTTTCTGGTCATTGTTCCTCTCAGCACACTCACAAATTGGAATCTTGAGTTTGAGAAGTGGGCTCCGTCATTGAGAAGAATAATATACAAGGGTCCACCTCCTGCGAGGAAACAGCAGCAGCAACAAATTCGCTATGGGCAATTCGATGTGCTTCTTACCACCTATGAGTACATCATCAAAGATCGTCCTGTGCTTTCTAGAATAAAGTGGATACACATGATCGTCGATGAGGGACATCGCATGAAGAACTCGAACTCCAAACTCAGTCAAACGCTTTCGCAGTACTATCAATCCCGATACCGACTAATTTTGACCGGAACACCTCTACAAAATAACCTACCCGAACTTTGGTCTCTTCTCAACTTCGTTCTGCCAAACATATTCAAATCAGTCAAATCGTTTGATGAGTGGTTCAACACACCATTTGCTAATACTGGAAACCAGGATAGGATGGAACTGTCAGAAGAAGAGCAGCTGCTTGTCATACGAAGACTCCACAAGGTTTTGCGACCTTTCTTACTCCGCCGCTTGAAAAAAGATGTGGAGAAGGATCTACCAGACAAGCAAGAACGTGTCATTAAATGCCGTTTCTCCGCACTTCAAGCCAAGATCTACCACCAACTCATAACGTTCAATAAAATCAATGTGAGCGACGGCAAGGGTGGCAAGACCGGCATCAGAGGATTAAGCAACATGCTCATGCAGTTGAGGAAGCTGTGCAATCATCCCTTCGTCTTTGAGCAAGTTGAAGATCAGATGAATCCTGAAAGAGTTAGCAATGACTTATTGTGGCGTACCGCTGGCAAATTTGAGCTCCTTGAACGCGTTCTTCCAAAGTTCAAGATCACAGGTCACCGAGTCTTGATATTTTTTCAGATGACGCAGATCATGAACATTATGGAAGACTTCCTCCGATTGAAAGGTCTAGCATATTTACGACTTGATGGGTCAACGAAGTCGGACGATCGGTCAGAATTGCTTGCCCAATTCAATGATCCAAACTCACCATATTTCTGCTTCCTGCTATCAACACGTGCTGGAGGTCTAGGTTTAAATTTACAGACCGCTGATACCGTCATCATCTACGACTCTGATTGGAATCCCCATCAGGACTTGCAAGCTCAAGACAGAGCGCATCGCATTGGTCAAAAGAATGAAGTGCGGATCTTGCGTCTCATAAGCTCCAACTCTGTTGAGGAGAAGATCCTCGAGAGGGCTCAGTACAAATTGGACATGGATGGCAAAGTCATTCAAGCCGGCCGATTCGACAACAAGTCTACCAATGAGGAGCGAGATGCGTTGTTGAAGACATTGCTCGAGACTGCCGAAGCAGCAGAAGAAATGGCGAATCAAGAAGAAATGGATGACGATGATCTCAACATGATCATGGCACGCACAGATGCGGAAATGGAACTTTTCCAGCGCATAGACGCTGAGCGAGCCGCCGAAGATGCATATGGCAATAATCCTGGACAGATCCCTCGACTTCTAGGGGAGGATGAGCTTCCTGACATCTACATGCAAGAGGACAATCCTGTGACTGATGAACTCGAAGAGATTGTTGGCCGTGGAGCCAGGGAGAGGACAAAAGTTAAATATGACGATGGGCTCACAGAGGAGCAATGGCTGGACGCTGTCGACAACGATGAGGACACAATCGAGGATGCTATTGCAAGAAAGACCGCCCGAAAGGTGAAGAGGGCAGCCGCCGTAGATAAACGCGCAAGAAATGGTACTGGCTATGAAAGCTCCCCGAGCCTTCGAGAGAAAGCTCCATTGCACCCGCATCGAAGAAACGAATTCGAAAACCCACTGGTGCAAAGAGGAAAGCCGAGGAGCCCCTCGAAGAAGAAAGTGCAATATCGAAAAGGAAGCGCGGCAACAAGGCTGTGGAGACTCTGAGCGCCAAGGATCGCTCATCGCTTCAAAAGATACTCAATGACAACTTCCAGAGCCTGATGGAGCTGGAAGAACGCCTTGGTCCGAATGAAGAAGACGCACGCGGTCTGATAGATCCGTTCCTCAAACCTGTGCCCAGGAACCAGTATCCACAATACTACTTGATCATCAAGGACCCTATCTGCATGGAGCAAGTCGAAAAGAAGATCAACAAGAAGGAATACCAGAGCTTGAAAGAATACAGAGACGACATTGGGCTATTATGTGACAACGCGAGAACATTCAATGACGATGGGAGCATCTTGTTCTCGGATGCAAACGAGATTGAGGTAAGTCCATGCACTTTCTTGCCATGTCTGAATAATGCTAAAGGATACCACGTAGTCACACTGCATCAAGAAGCTCGCAGACGAAACCGCTGAATATCCCGAATGGCAAAACTTCGATGGCGACACTCCAGCCGATGGTCGTTCCACGGCAGCTATGTCGAGCACAGCTGGCACTCCAATGCCAGGTGGTGGTCCAAATGGCGGCACCAAGCTCAAACTCACTTTCAATGGCAATAGAGACACTTCAGTCGGTGGTGGAGGATACAATGGTGGCATGAGTGAAGACGAGTAATGAATCAGACAGCTGCGAAGATGGAGCCTACTAATATCCATGGAACGGCGGCCACATGCTTTCTATATCCTCTAAATGTGTTATAATTCAGGCAGGCATATCCCGTGGCAGGGAAAGAGGGCGTTGCGGTTTGCGCGGAGGTGACGATAGGCATGGAACGCATTCATGGGTGCTAATAGCTGAGGCCGAGGCATGATCACTGGGAAGAAGTAGCTTAAGCACCTGTGCCTTTTTCCTCTAGATACTCATTGATGTATGCTAACTCCATGCAATTGCTACACGAGATACGATTCATATTTGCCTAACCTTTTCCATTACTATGTTCATTGCCACAGGCAGAGGAGCGGATTTGGATTAAATCCACTGCCAATACCAACAACTGCCATTCCAACCGCTGACATCTTCCAACATCCCACGAGTACAGACGACACGGCACGGGCCCGATCTTATCAGAGTAGCTCTTGGGCTGCATTGCCAAACATAAACATCGTGAACAGTTGGTTTACAATGCAGCCGCCAAAGGAGACTCGACGTCTCTGATGCTGCAAAACATCCCCCTCGTCCCTCAGCAATGTCGGCCTGATCGAGTTATCAGTATACTCTACTGCACGGCCAGACCGAGACAGAGACCAACACACAGCTTGGTTATGCTTCAACGCCTCCTCGTAAGCACCAGCTTGAAGGCTCTTGTTTCCTGCCTTTTGCATCCCCGGCAGGCACGGCTGTGCCACCAGCCTCATTATTCGCACGCGCAAGCCATCCCCATCCTACGCACAGTAGCTCCACTTAGGGAGTTTCAAAGGCAGGTACCACTCCACCTCCATGGTTTCAGTCTGAACACTACGCCCAAGAACGGCCACATGTCCGCACAACGTCTACGCAATCCTATGGAGGATTCCGCTGCGCACTGTTGGTTCTGGCCTTCTGCTCCAGTTTATTTCGTTGTTGCTGAACTAGAGAACGGTCATTATTAGTAGACCTCACGGTCGTCCTTCTTTCTCGTCTTTTCATGCTGTTGTTTCGTTGCAGTTACAGACATGGGCAGTAACGACGCTCCTTCAGTCACTCCTTTTTGACCGCTCTGTCGCTCTTTCGATAGCTGCCTAGTGCAAGCCTGTATTGCTTTTCGCCCCGTGGGCCCTTTCTTGAGCGATGTATGCATACTGGCTGGCTCTCCTCTTCCTACTTCACTCCGTCAATGCTTCTCCACACCCTCACCCGCACCCTCTCGCAAAACCCCGACATAGGCAGCGTCCTGCAAATGTCGTCTATGTGCCCGCGCCATCCTCGTCCACATCAACCGTAGTTCAGCAATCCACTAGCATTCCCCAAGGAACCACTCTTGGCCAAACCGGCGGCACCACTGGCGGTACTACTGGGGGCACTACCGGGGGAGGCGGTTCTGTCTCCCTCCCAGCCTCCTGCTACAAATACAATGGCCTCGGAGTGGGTTTACAAGCTCTTGGCGACCCAAAAAGCATCATCTCCTCCGTCACAAATCAGCCGCCTTGTATGTATGGGCGCTTCATCACCATGATATCGTCTGGTGGCCAGATAACGTACGATCAGCCTCTCGACACAGGTGCATCGAAAGCCGCTTCTGTGGGGGCAGTTTATGTCGTCTCTTTAAAGCCTCCTAAGGGCGTGGACTTCACAGTGATTGCCAGATCGGCGAGTCAGATTGGGAAAGACATTGATGCCATGGCTGCGGGATTCCAAGGGCAAATCTGGTTGAGACTAGCGCATGAATTCAATTGGTATGTACAAAATGGAGAATATACAGGGGACGGACCTGGTTTCAAGGAAATGTGGACGGCGATCAGCGGGGCGATCACGCAGAAGTCGAAGGTCAAGATGTACTGGTGCCCCAACCCGCCTTCATCCACTGGCGATTCCGTGGACGAACTTCATCAGAAGTATTGGCCTGGTGATGGAACGGTGGATTTGGTGGGAATTGATGCTTACCTCACGCCGCCGAGTTACAATGGGAAGTTCAGCGATAGCGTGCCTACTGAGTTTTGTAACAAATATCAGAACTTGGATTTGTATCTCGGAGAGGCGGGAGTGCTGCCGAGTGGGGGGACTCAGACGCAGCAAAAGTATTGGTTAGATCAAGTCAAGAATGGGAAAAGTACGTGTGGGAATTATAAGGGGTTTTTGTGGTTTGAGATGACACCGCCGGGTGAGGGGAATTTTGGGGTGTTCAGTAACGGGGTTGCTGCTGCTGAGCTGAGCTGAGTTGAACATAGAATTTTGGATGTTGGTGTGAACAGGAGAGCCGCGCTCGTGAGATTTGGGTTTCTAATGTAAATATATACCTTCATCGAGAAACATTTTTGGTGTCACTGTCAGAGATCATTGTCAGCAGAGCGAGAATTCATGATATTCTTGCCAGACGGTGCAACCCAATTTTTTACAGATGTGGTAACTCAAGGCTTCATCGAGATGGATATATTTGCATTCAAGTCAAACGCTCTTCCGATAAACAGATATCACAGATTCAGACACTCTTCAACAGAGCATCCTTATCAAAGCAAATCCCTCTTCACGAATTCTTCTCTCAGCCTCTTCCCCAATCCAGCAGGACTCCTCTCCACCACCACTCCTGCACTCTCCAGCGCACTTATCTTACTATCAGCTCCTCCCTTTCCTCCACTGACAATCGCTCCCGCATGACCCATTCTCCGTCCCGGCGGGGCTGATATTCCTGCAATAAACGACACCGCCGGTTTGTTCTTCGTATTGTACTCCTTCAGATAATCTGCCGCGTCCTCCTCGGCACTACCTCCTATTTCTCCAATCATCACAATCCCCTCCGTCTCCTCATCCTCCAGAAACACTTTCAAGCAGTCGATGAAGTTCGTGCCACTGAATGGGTCTCCTCCTATTCCCACAACGAGCGATTGACCCAATCCTTCTTGCGTGGTTTGATTGACTGCTTCGTATGTGAGTGTGCCAGATCTGGACACGATACCGACCCGCCCCCTTTTGTGGATGAAGCCGGGCATGATGCCAATTTTGCACTGGCCGGGTGCGATTATGCCGGGACAATTTGGACCGACAAGCCGCGTTTTCGATTGCGTTTTCAGAATCGAAGTGAGTCGTACCATGTCATGTTGGGGGATGCCTTCTGTTATGCAGACTACGAGGGGGATTTCGGCGTTGATCGCTTCTTCTATACCGGCTGCTGCGACGGGTGGGCTGAGTGAGAGCCTTGTTAGTGTCATATCAAATTTCTATGTTGAAGGATAGATTTGGAAAGTGGAAAAAAAGAATTGGAGTTGCGCTTGAAGAGGGCGAGAGGAGAGGCAAGGCATACGGGACGAAGATTGCGGAGGCGGTGGCGCCTGTTTCCTTCACTGCGTCGCTGACATTGGCGAAGACTGGCTTGCCTAGGTGTGTTTCTCCTGCTTTCTTTGGATTCGTGCCGCCGACGACGTTGGTTCCTTTCTCCTGTTAGGAATGGCTGAAGAAGGGACAGTAAGGGAATAGAGCGCACCATAGTCAATGGCTTGTTGGGCGTGGAAGCTGGGCTAGATCAGCATAGCACTTGACCAGTTCAGAATCAACATTGTCACACCTTCCCTGTTTTCCAGTAAAGCCTTGATATATGAGCTTGGTGTCGCTGTTTATCCGCAGGTTCTCCGCAGTTGCGGCGTATCCGGAGGTAGCGGTGGAGTATCTTTGACTGTGGATAGCTGCTCTCAACAAGCCTGCTGAGCGACGACTGAAGGCCTGCATCGCTGATGTTCAGCGATGAGGTCCAAACAAAGCTGAGGGTAATCGAGGGAGAAGCTCAATTGGAGAATGTTGGTTGAAGAACCGTTTGAGGTCTTTGGAGCTACCTGCGGGAGCTTCCGTTTCCCCCACTCGTCTACATACATTCATTGCATCCGAGTCAGGTTCTCATCTCATCCCAGTGGCCACATTGCATCGTCGTGTTCATGGCACGATGGCGACTGGAACAGTCACTGCACCGGTAACTACCAGCGTCAAGATCTCCAAGAACTCAAAACTTCCACCAGAGAATGAAAGATACTTGAGAGCGTGTTCAGACATTGCCACAGCCCTCATTCAAGACTACGAAGCCCAACAAAATGACTCCTCCCCAAAGAAAGACCTCAACCTCAACGCCCTTCGTGGGCAGATGGCGAAGAAGCACAGGCTGTCCAATCAGCCTCCTCTTACAGCCATTATCGCTGCTGTACCAGAACACTACAAGAAATACATATTACCGAAACTTATAGCAAAGCCAATAAGGACTTCATCCGGCATTGCTGTTGTGGCTGTCATGTGCAAGCCTCACAGATGTCCACATATTGCTTATACGGGAAACATATGCGTTTACTGTCCTGGAGGACCTGACTCCGACTTCGAATACTCGACCCAATCGTACACTGGCTATGAGCCAACATCAATGCGCGCAATCCGAGCTAGATACGACCCATATGAGCAAGCGAGAGGGAGAGTAGACCAAATCAAAAGCCTAGGACATAGTGTCGACAAAGTCGAATACATCATAATGGGGGGCACATTCATGTCTTTACCGGAGAGCTACCGGGATGAGTTTATATCACAGCTACATAATGCGTTGAGTGGATATCAAGGGAACAATGTGGATGAGTCGGTCGAAGCCGGAGAAATGAGCAATATAAAATGCGTGGGCATCACAATAGAGACTCGACCAGACTATTGCTTAGATTCCCACCTGAGCGCTATGCTGCGGTACGGCTGTACAAGGTTGGAAGTTGGTGTGCAGTCTTTGTACGAGGATGTTGCACGAGACACGAATAGAGGCCATACTGTCGCTGCAGTAGCGGAAACTTTCAAGCTCTCTAAGGATGCTGGATTTAAGGTGATCAGCCACATGATGCCTGATCTCCCGAATGTAGGCATGGAGCGAGATCTTGACCAGTTCCGAGAATACTTTGAGAACCCAGACTTTCGCACTGATGGTCTGAAGATATACCCAACCCTTGTCATTCGTGGCACGGGTCTTTACGAGCTCTGGAGAACAGGAAGATACAAAAATTACACTCCAAACGCACTAATCGATCTTGTCGCCCGCATTCTCGCCCTGATACCACCATGGACCCGCATCTATCGAGTACAGAGAGATATTCCAATGCCTTTGGTCACTTCAGGGGTAGAGAATGGAAACCTACGTGAGCTGGCGTTGAGCCGCATGAAAGACTTTGGAACCACTTGTCGGGACGTACGTACTCGGGAGGTGGGTATTAATGAAGTAAAGAATAAAATACGTCCTTCGCAGGTCGAGCTCGTGAGGCGCGACTATGTAGCCAATGGTGGCTGGGAGACATTCCTGGCCTATGAAGACCCAAAGCAGGACATACTTATCGCGCTACTCCGATTAAGAAAGTGCAGCAAGACACATACTTTCAGACCAGAGTTGACTGGTCAGCAAACGAGTCTTGTGAGAGAATTGCATGTCTATGGATCGGCGGTCCCTGTTCATGCGAGGGACCCTCGGAAATTCCAGCATCAGGGCTATGGCACGCTCCTAATGGAAGAAGCAGAGAGAATTGCGAGAGACGAGCACGGCAGCAAGAAGATGGCTATTATATCTGGAATTGGAGTCCGAAGTTACTACAAGAAGCTGGGGTACTGGCTGGATGGTCCGTACATGAGCAAGATATTAGAGAAGTCGCAAGATTCGGACAGTGACGACGACGATGTATGAATATCATAACCTCTTAGAAATCGCTTACGCCGTCACGACTAGCACCTTCAGCGAGCATTGCAAAGGACGGGAACATAGACTACGGAGTCTTGGGTCTTCGTGGTGGCCCAGATTGGATAGCGTGTAATGATACCCATAGATACTGAGACCCTAGACCATGTATCCTTCTCATGTACACAAAGATTCAAGCCATCCTCAAAACTCCAACAGGTCTAGTAGCCACCCCGACCATAGTAAAGCGCCAAGCTGTATATCCAGCAACTCCATAAACCATCCCAGCCACCGTTTCAGAGACTCATCTGAGCTCAATTTAGACTTATCGCCCCCCGCTTACTTTGCCTCACATGTAGCAGTGCCTGGAAGCCACAGAAGACTAAGAACGCGGCGTAAACGATTACAGCGGTGAATACTGATCCTGCAACTGCTTTGCCGTTTGGTGGATCCGAGGAGTGGCCGACCATCGAGTGGTGTTCTGCCTGTCAGTGGAGTGGAGTCAGTCGCAGGGCAGGGCAGGTAGGTATCAGTGCCGGAATGTGGACCCACTTTGAAGAGACCACCAATTATTGAGAGGATAACGATTGCGAAGACTGAGACGACGATGCTAGGAAAGCTCTACGTCAGCCTTTACTCAAGCTGTCGGTTTGGGCGCAAGTTTCGGTCAAGCAAGGCACTCAACGTACCAGGACCATGCATTGAACGCTGAGACGACAGGCTTCATGTTGGGAGTAGATGGTGTATATTGCCTTGGAGGTGAATTCGGGCTTTTTTCGATCGAAGCTCAATGAAACGAGCGACTGCGACAGAAAGGATGGATCTGTGGTGTGGTGCAGCGATTTGGTTGGGCTGATATCGATCATTATTATGCAATCAAGGCGCCTAACCATAAAGGGATGCCAAGACAATATATAGCTAATGGAGGTAAGGAGAGCACATTATCGATTTTATAATCCTTGCCTTCCATTCCACTCTACACATTCTGCAAACTTGATGCCATTGCCTCCGAATATATCCAATGCACTTCCAATAGTCAAGTCGACCTTCCCATTGCTCAGAGTTTTTACCTTTTCTAAATCTTCGAGGTTTCTACCCCCGCCTGCATATGTTACAGGTTTGCTGCACCACTGCCCTAGATTCCTCACAAGGTCTTCGTCTATGCCTCTCTGCAAGCCCTCGTTATCTGCTGCATGGATTAGAAACTCCGAGCAATACGGCTCTAGCATCTTGATGGAATCTAACCCCCTAGATGAGCCCTCTCTCTCAATCTTCGCATAATTCAACTGACCTGCATTGACCTCCATGTCCGTGAGAGTTTGCCATTTGTTCATGGCGACTATCCATACATCATTCTGTCTCCGACAACTGAGATCGATCACTAGCTTGGACGAATCATTGCTTAGAGCAGCCAACACGCTCTCGAGGCGCGCTTTCAAGAATTTGGCCTCTGGGAATAGGTAAGATGTCACAATTACCTACTTGAGGATGTAAGTCCTGCAAGTGAATAGCGCTTTGTGGATGGCCTACTTTCTCAGCGCCTCGCCCAATCCACACAGACGCATTCATTTCATTGATTCCTCCGCCGACCTGTAGCCAGCCCGGCCATGCGTGGAGGGCACTTTGAGCTGCTTCTTCATTTCCGGGGCCTAACATTATGACGTGGCCTCCAGTTAAGCCATTCTTCATGTATATGTTCGCAAAATGAGTCGCAGATTGGCTTGATACATGATTAGTCCTGAGATCCGAAGACTGCTCACTCAAAGTTCCTCCAACTATTTGCTTGACTTGGCCTGTATGGAGATCAATACATGGACGAAAACGAGTCATTGAACAGGAAGTAGGCCTAGACGTAAGAAACTAGATCTATATAGCAGCAGGAAGATAATGTTTCTAACAATAGGCTTGCGGGTGCGGGTGTACCTTTTTCCGCTCTTGTCATTCATACTTCACTCGATACTTTTAGATATAAGCAACTCTCGTGGCCAATATGACGCCAATTCAAGGCAAGCGAAACAGAAGAAAACAAAGCTTAGAGGAGAATCGTCTATCGCCAGTAGATGCCGAGAATGCCAACGCTATTCTGAAAAGACACTTTGAGACTGCTTTCCAGCCTCTAGCGGGTCTGAAGAGGATAGTGTCGCCATGCTTGGATGACCCAAAGGAGGAGAGCCAACACGAAGAAGACTCTGATTGGGACGGCATTTCTGATTCCGAGGCAGAAGTCATCCAGCACAACACCTCACAATTCAAGGACCAAACAATCCCCACCGGAGATTTGAAGACATTTATGGTACGCCAGAAGATATCATCGCTTTCATCACTGACTTGCACAGTCATTCAAACCTCCGACGTCTCACGCATCTCTCACAAACAGCCAGCAACCGAAGATTCTACGTCAAGCAGAGGATGACGAAACTGACAAGGATAACATCAAGAAAGACCTCGCTCTACAACGACTTTTGAAAGAATCCCATCTTCTGGAGCAGCACAGCCCAATTGACCATTTCGGGAAAACACGTCACAAAGCACTTGATCTTCGCTTGCAGGACATGGGTTCCAAGACTTCCGTATTCGCTCAACAGAAGATGCCGTATGCGCAACGAAAAGGCATTAGCGCCAAAGCTTCAGAACGCGAGGGGAATCGACGTCGTGAGGCTCGTGATAATGGGATAGTACTGGAGAAAGAACGTCGAGTTGTCAAACGTGCAGATATCAGAAGAGAAAGAGGGATTGGTGCGCCAAGCGTGGGAAGGTTTCAAGGAGGTACGCTGAACTTGAGTAAAAGGGATGTTTTCAAAATTCAGGGACCTACAAGCAAGACAAAGTCGCGCAAGAGATAACGTCGCAAGAAAAGATCAATGACCGTCTGGACTCTGCAGATGACGAATGACATAGCCTAGCTGAGGCTGTGTATCTTCCGAATGCCAGCATCGCCATCTCCTCCAAGCAAATTCGTCCCACGATTTCTGAGGGAACCTAGCTGCAGCTACGTAACGAACTTATGGACCTATGACAGCTCGTTGTGCAGGGAATTTACCACAAAATGCGCTAGAAAGCTTCTAGAACTTTTCTGAGATGCCCAGAGGAGGTCGGTCCCACTATTTCTACCATGATGAAAGAAAACGACTGGCTGCTCTAACGGATAAAAATCTGGCTGTACGCCTGTAGCGACTGGGAACGCAGAGCGGGAAGGCTAGGTCTGTCCCATCTTCGCCAATGTAATTTTTTCTCGTCAGAAGATCGGAGATACAAACGGAAGACTACCATCCGGGTAGAACCTCGAACATCGAATTGTATCAGAAAGTTGCTGTCTCTTTTCTTGTTAATTCGGCAACATGATGAGGAAGATCGACTTCTTCTAGCCTACCGGAATCGCCCAGTACAGCCGAAGACCTTACGAAGTAGTCAGAGCACAAGGGATGGTCAACGCCGCCATCGGCAGCAGTAACTAGCGGGACGTGTTATGCCTCTGCATTAACGGTGGGACTCGCCCCGTGGCTACTGACCATGTGCTATGAAATGCTTCTGCAGGTTCTGCAACTCCGAAAAGGCTATTATTTATATCGCACATATTTGCCTATCTTTGTGTGAGTTACTTCCCTATCGCTACACTGCAGCCTCTCATACCAGATCATCAGATGTTGGATTCAGCCGCCTCTATTGTAGCCACACGTGTCAGTCAACGTCGAGCACAGCCTACTTGCAGGTAGGGAAACATACCGTCTGATAGCGAAAAGATCCCTGCAACTACGAAAACCGGTGGTCGAAGTCGATTTAAGCCTGATGCACGAGGTTTCGGACATTTGTTGGTGCGGCTATCTATCTTGCACCTGTATCAGGACGACGATCAAACAACCTAAGATCATGAACTTTCGTGCGTGACAGATCCGCTATGAACGGGAGATGATGGGTTGATGGTCGGCGATACCAAATGTAGTACTTTAATGTTCTCCAAGCCTTCTAGTCTCCCCAGCTCAAGCAAAATCAAATCTTCCAGCAAGCCAGTTGCCGAAAGCTGATACCGCACCTTGCCTTGCTTGCGACCTTCAAGCTCTTTTCACAGGGTTGAATCAGTCGCATTTGGCGCTCCTATTATTCTTGAAAATATCTATCTGACAGCAAACAATCACAGCAATGCAAATCTCTCAACGTGAGAACCGTCCAGCGCCCTCAGTCAGACGCACCCCAATGAGAGAAGTAGTGTCGCAGTTCCTCAGAGTAGTCTAGAGGCTCAGAGCAGAGACCGTATGGTGACTCCAGCATTATGTTTCACATCATTCTCGAAGAACAAAGAGTCTCCAAAATTGACCTTGCTGCAGGCTGGATGCAACATCTCCACTGCGGCAATTTAGCCACGCGGGCTGTTCGCTGATCATCTGGCCTGCTGCATCAGGCGAAAGCATATGGAGCGCACGTTGAGAGCACTGGATGTAGCGCTAATAGGGACATTGATCATAGACGGGTAGTTTACCCCAGGTGGTCCATGCTCGAGCACTTTCTGCCGTTTGCCTTGATCGCTTACTGACGCCATTTCTTCGGGAGTCGAGAATGGGTAAAGATATGCTGGGTCGTTTGAAGAGGGTTACCCGTCCCAGCGGATGGTGCTGCCATCATGGCTGATGACCCGCAGGCAGCACGTTGCTAACATTATTATCTACTACTGAACCCCGGTCCAGAGCATGTTTTAGAAGGCAAGGGAGACATGGGCAGGGGAACATGTCGTCGTAAAACTCTCGATGCTGCCATGAGGCTAGTGTTTCAGGACAACGGAACACCAATCACTGCACGTGGCCTGAAGCGGTTTAGACGGACCGCTTTAGACTGGTGCGTTTTTCTTGATCGAGCTTCGCCGTTCGTCTTCTTGCGTGCCGCCGAGGATGCTTTTCGCATCAAGAAGAAAATAGCTCAAGTATGATCGCGTAAGACGATGACCTCCGAGCAGCATGTGGGGGCTCTTGATGCCGTCTCTTCGTCGGCACCACGGTGACATGCTGGGGCAGCCAGACGAAGAGAGGCTCGAGCCTTTGTGGCAAGGTCAAAGCCAGAACACGAGGAGAGCGAGCGGAAGGGCCAGATGGACGTCGGATCTGTTGATGGTCTTGCCGAAGTGCTGTGTGCGAATAGTGCCAGGTGAGGGAGGGGAAGTATAGTTGGCTGGCACTGCGGCTGGCATGTTCAATACGATCCTCTCCGAGCATTTGGCTTCGGGCACAGGACAGCTGTGCCCTCTGTGACTGAGCGCACGATCGCGATCAGTCATGCACAGTCCGAAAATATGTCGTGAGTCAGCAAGAGTGGTGGATAGCTATCATTCCATTTCTACGCATGCTCGTCCGCGGTCGTTGTCTACCTTGCACGCGTGTGGTCTGTCTTTTCAGAGGAAATCCAACCCTTCTTTATTATTACTACCGTATTTGCATTTACATTTGCACCTGTCATCCGGGACGTGACGATTCGACTCGGTTCGTTCGAATTACCAGGGAGCTAATTGACCCGATCCTGAGGTCAATTCTCGCCATCCTTTCGCATCAGCAAATCATCCGCCCAATCCCAGGGAGCATCCAGCGACCAGTGACTTTGCCTGCACCAGCACACGAGTGGGTGCAAGGTTCCCGAGCCGCCCAAGCCCAGGCAGTCAAGTAGGGGCTAGAGTCCGTTAGGGCCTAGTACTGCCGACTGCGCCCCCGCTTCGGCGGTTCTTGTGACGAGCAAATTGGCGGAGACTTGGAGTCCGGGCTGTTTTGGCTAAGGCGGTTTAGCGTGTCTAAGGTCTGGCACCGCTTGAAGGAAGAGTTGAAGCTGGCCCGTAACGACGCTAATGTCTGCCACTGCCAGGGTCAAACTGCCCCCAAAACCGTGTCCCCTCCCCTCAGAGTCGCTTCAGACAAGCCAGACAAGCCAGAAACCTTGACCAGCTCTGCTTCAGAATTTCCTAAACACTCGCCCTGATCCACACCTTTTCCCCAAACACCCCAGACCACCTCCCATGTCAATTACTACCACCATTATTCGACGGTCTACCATTATTGCGCGCAAAGCTGCTTCGACACTCGACACCACTACTGCCACTCTTACCTCTTGTCCTTGCCGCCCGACCCAAGATTCACCCTAAATTAAAACAGCAGGAGCAATTCACTGCTGTTCTGGCTCTCATCGCCCCCTCGCGTACGACTCGACCGTTATCCGACCACCGAACAGCCTTCTTTTCGCAACCAATTCCCCTTCCTTCTTTCCTAATTTCTCACCATCGTTTCTTCAATCCTCTGACATCCGTTTTATTCTTTTCGACCTGTCTCATCTTTTCTCCGCCCGAACGACCTGATCACCGCGAGTCGCAGGCTTGAAACTTGTTGGCCTCGTGCCCGTCCGCCGCTCGCTGTATGTTCTGTTTCGGATCCCCACCGCAAGACACCTACGATTCAACAGGCCGGCCCTAACACTCTTCGATATTGTCAGGACAAGATCACCAACTGCAGAGGCTGGCCCTCGCATTCGACATTCGTTGCATCTCTTACGTGCCCCCATCTCACCTTCAGAACGCTCGCGCCATCCATTGGTTGGGGCAAGTCGTACACCCACTGGCGCAACATCAACGCCTGCGAAACAGGACCGAGTCGCGAATCTAGAAAACTGCTGTCTGGCTCACTCGAGTCCAAGCAGTCATGTTTTCTCAAAACAATAATGCCACCATGGCGCCCCCACAGAAACCTGAGACTTTCATGCTCTCTGATGCTGCGCAACAGAGCCTACCGCAGGACGCCCAGGTCGCCCTGCAACAAGTCGACAATTGTAAGTCTCCTTCTTTTGTGCTAGAATCCACCCTCGACCTAGCCTTCCGCGATTCCTAGAACCCCGTCAGGAATCAAGAAAGGTGCTAACACAGTTGAAGTGAAATATTTCCTCATCTCAGCACCTGTGGACTGGACACCGGATCAATATATACGGAGGTTTCTGCTGCCAACCGGTGAATACGTCTCGTGTGTTTTATGGTACGGAAACCCTCCCTCTGTCGTTGGCTGTCTGCGACTTACCACTGACGTTGTACAGGAATAACCTCTTCCACATTTCCGGCACAGACATCGTGCGATGCCTCTCATTCCGCTTCCAAGCCTTCGGTCGACCCGTAAAGAACTCGAAAAAGTTCGAGGAGGGTATATTCTCGGATTTGCGAAACTTGAAGTCGGGTACCGACGCTTCGCTAGAAGAGCCAAAGAGTCCGTTCCTAGATTTCATGTACAAGAACAATTGCATACGGACTCAGAAGAAACAGAAGGTCTTCTATTGGTACAGCGTCCCGCATGACAGACTCTTCCTCGACGCTCTGGAGCGTGATCTCAAGAGGGAGAAGATGGGGCAAGAAGCGACCACAATGGCTGTCAGCGAACCCGCTTTGTCCTTCGAGTTCGACGCTTCGCAGTCGCTGTTTGAGCAGCTCACCAAGGCTCAGCAAGCCAGTTCGTCTTCTTTCTCGGCCAATGCGAGCTCAGCCTATTCTCAGTCAACCTCACCAGTCCTCCGTGCATCAGACTCGATGCCTCCACCATCGCTACCACAGCCCCTACCAACAGTGTCCGAGGACGTGCCAGCAACAATCGGCGCTTACCCTCAAGTATCGGTGGCGCCATCTGCAGCCTCAAACTTTGTGAAGAGGGAGACGGACTATGGGCATTTGCAATATGATAGGAACGGCATACCTCTGTCGCGGGTGCATCAGCGGCATACGTCCATGCCTACATATATGGAATACTCGCCCGCTCCCTCGTTTGTTTCATCCCAAGGTGAATATGGCACCTACAGCAACCGTGACCTATCTTTCGAGCCAGTAACACCTCCTCAGAGCAACCAAGTAGCAGCGGCTGAGCCTGCTTACATTGCCAACGAAGACACAGGTCTTTACTCAGCCATCCCTGATGTCAATTCCTCCCAAAGCTACAATATGATGACGCAGTTGCCGCCGTCAAACCTCTCCGGAGGACAATACTCTGGCAGTCGTAACTACGGAAGCGGAAATGTTTATTCTGTCATTGAAGGTTCCCCCACTTACAAGCAACGCAGGCGGCGGTCCTCTATCCCTCCCAATACCAACGCTATGGCAGCCGCCGCTACCGGTCACGCACCACACCGTCAGAGTGACCTCCGACGTTCCGTTTCTGCCTCTCTTGGACCGGATGAAGGTGACGACTCAGGTCGCAATTCTCCTCCCGCTTTACCCAACGGCTATGCCAACATGATTGGGCAGCATAGAGACATGCTTGAGCATATCTCGCGTCACGGAACCCCACTCCAGCAGACAGTTGAGGGAAGCCCAGCTCCACAGAACATGGGCATGATGCAAGCGCAGGAGAACAATTACCACGGCTATCAGGATAACCTGCAGATTCAATCCACAGACACCAGCCCAGGGAGTCGTGGTGGAGACCGGCCTGGTCCCGTTCGGAGAGCCAGAAGTGCCACCATGATGGAGCTCGGACCGTATCCCCACAAATCACATTCTTGTCCCATCCCAACCTGCGGGCGTCTTTTCAAACGCTTGGAGCATCTCAAACGTCATGTGCGAACGCACACCCAGGAACGTCCCTATGTGTGCCCACATTGTAACAAAGCATTCTCTCGGTCAGACAATCTTGCCCAGTAAGTGACACCCTTCCTCTTACCCAGGCACAACGTGCTAACACTATGCTCATAGACATCGCCGTACCCATGAAGTGCGCCCTGACGGGGAGGTCGGCGGATACACGGACGACGATCTCGAAGCAGAAGAAAATGAATTCGGCACTCTCGAGGACGAAAGTCCGCCGCCGGAGAACAACAATCACTATGCGCAGAACCCTATGGCACACATGACAGCGAATGCGATGAGGCTGCCGTCGAATGGCATGGCGCATGACGGCATGAGCATGGCCGGTAGCATGGGACCACCAATGATGGGCGGTGGCATTCCAGTGAGCCAGCAAATATGACCTTGTCCGCGAAACAAATATGGATCTGAACGCCAAATTAACACCACACTCGACGTTCTACCCAACTTCTCAATCACATTCCCAATCATACGCATATCCGAATAATGTCAACGATTCACGAATTCCTTTGGAGTTCACATAGATCCATCTTCTGGCCTTCGACATCAATTGCATCACAGCGAGTATCGTGCACCAGTAACCTGCACCCAGCGAATGCATAGAGCGTGGCCCACTATTTTGCGTTATATTTGCACCGCTTGCACAACATGTCCATGACACTGTGAAGAGTAGAGACATTGGCGGATTTTCTCCTTTTCTCATATCTATTTTAAGTTTTGGATAACAGCTTATCCTTTGCGCTGAAGACAGCAGCACAAGGATTCTGTGGTCATGGGTTTGTGACTTGTGGTGCGAAAGCTCGTGCACAGGCGGCTTGCATCAGGATTCATGTGTATGAAAGTGAGCCAGAGCGTGTATGATCCTGCACTATATAGTCAGAGTCAAGAGGGGTCCTCCCTCAATCATGTTGATAGAAGTAGGAGTGAACCCAATGACAGAATTTTCAATACCATTGTCTGCCCTGTCCCGAGCAATCTGTAGCCATTTTCACCTTCCACTCGCTCTTCTCTTGCTTTCTCCACTCACTCACTGGCGATAACCCAAGCTTTCCATTCTCCAGACCCCTCTGTCTTACATGAGGAGCAATTCCCCAGCAGCGTCGAAGGTAAAGATGTTTGTCTTTTGCTAATCACATCCCCGGTGCCCAACCCAGACGCCAACCCAATTTTGAAAACTCGATAGCCGTGCACAACAGAGTGTCCTATCAATCTATCATCTCGGAACATGCGGAGCCTTCAAACCCGCTGTTTCTATTACTTTTGATAATATCAGACTTACGAATCAACCACCCACCCTCGTAAGCCCTACACATCCTTCACCTCCGAGATTTATATGATGCAGAAAGAATGGGTTTTCTTTGCAAACGAAGAGCATACGTACAGAGGTTCTACGGCAAACGAGACTCATAACTAAAATTTTGAAGATTGTGCGCCAATCAACAGGCAAGGATCTAAAAATGTCGATTTTGGATATGCTTTTTATGGAAGATCACGCATTTCGCAAAAAAATATTATGAGCCTACCAATTCTCGTTGCGAAAGCTTGAAAATTGATTTCCTTGCTCTACATGTATCAGAGCAGGGATGTACTTACTGAGAAGATATTTGGTCCAGGTTGAAGGGTTGGATGAGTACATATCAGGATATCGATGTTTTTGAAGGGAGAGCCGGGTAATGAATGAGCCCCGAATTGCTTGGGAGCGTAGTTGGAGTCAAAGGGTCATTACCACAGTTAGTTTAATAATATTGGAGGAAGAAAGGCTCTTGCAAAAGGAAATACGAAGCTGGATAAAAAGCATATACACGGATTCGAAGAAGGAAGAAGGTAATACTGAATCATTTCCATAATCTCATCTGATCTTTTAGTAGTACATCGTCCGCTCGGCATAACCTTGATCCTCGTTTCTGTTCACCACATCATGCGCAAGCAGAATGTATATTATTTCTTTTCAATCTCAGCTTAGCTTCAAGCAATCTGTTTCAGAAAAGGGCTGAGCAGCAGCTCATCAGCACTCGGTCTCTTCTCATGATCAATCTCAAACGTGTTGTTAAGGAAGTCCTTCCCCTCTGAGCTTGCACCGTCCGGTATATTAGGCTTAGCACTGCTGTTACCAATTTGGAAAATTGCCTGTAATTGGGAGCAGTTTGGGAAGGGGTGTGTGCCAGTGAACATCTCCACGATCAAGCAGCCCAGCGACCAAATGTCCGCTTTACGAGTATACGAAGTCTGTCTGACAACTTCGGGCGCCATCCAAAACACGCTACCTTGTAGTGAAGGGCGGTGGAGATGACCGCCGTTCTTCTGCGGCTGGAGTAGTGCAGACGCTTCGACGCGTTTGGAAATACCGAAATCGGAGATTTTGATGTTGCCTTTGTTGTCAACGAGGACATTCGCGCCTTTGATGTCCCTATGGATGATGTCTCTGCCGTGTAGATAGGATAAGCCTGTCAGGATCTGTCGTACAAAGTTCCGTATTAAAGGCTCTTGAAGAGAACCATAGGAATTGAGCATAGCCGCAACAGAACCACCTGGGACATACTCGAGGAAGATGTTGAAATGCTCGTCATCAGAGTTGGAGCCAAGGTATTGGACAATGTTCTCGTGCTGGAGGTCCCGAAGAAGATCAATTTCTCGCTTTAGGGCCGCTAGCATATTCTCCTTCTTCTTGTCGAGCACGCTGTTTGTCTTTGAAGGCATCTCAACTTGTTTGACGGCCATCAATTCTCCGGTGACAGCATGCAACGCAAGAAAAACGCTGCCGAAAGAACCTTGACCGATCAAAGCACCTTGCATCCACCGCACATTGTCCCATGAGTCGCCTTTGAGGAACTGATTCAGCTCTTCGTCAGGCTCCTCTCCGTCTGCAGCTATGGCAGTGCTAAGGTTTTCAGTCAAGGAACCTCCTGCCTCCGTGGTGGGACCACTACTGCCAGACTCATCGAAATAGCTAGAAAGAGCAGTGTGCGAGGTGTCGGATTCGTTGCCATTGTTCCCGCCAACTTGCGAATCGCTCTCAAAGGAAACGTACGACTTTCGATTTGGCTCGACTGGAGATTCCTCGGCTAGAGGCTGTAAGGAGCTTGAAGCTATTGAGTCTCGTTGCATGGCTCCTAGGCGGGATACCGAGAGCGGACGTGGACCACGCCCCGTCCCTCCGCTCATCAACCATGTATCTGCGATATTCGGAAGCGGGGGGCGTCTTTAAGACTTGAGGTGTAACTGCCATTGCTGGCGGTGCTTATTCTGCTTGCTGCTCTACTCAGACGAGCCGACCTCCTCATAGACATGCGCACTGTACGCTCTATGTGGGTCTTGTCGTGACCGGGGAAGTAAGTCGTGAGTTCTTGGCTGATCAGCTCACTGGGAGGTCGTCCACCCATGAATTCCTTGATCTTGGGTTTCTGCATTGAATCTGAACGTTGAGGTGGGTTTCCGTAGCCGTAGGACGAGGCCGAGCTACCGCTACGGTCTCGGGGTGGGAAGCGTCCTCCGCCATATGTTGCGGGCGATAGGGGGTCTGAGATCTCCTGCCATGAGACTCCTGTCTGTTGCTCTATCTTACTGCGGCTACGAGGGTTGTTCTGTTTGAGAGCCTCTTGACGCTTCTCATGCTGCTCTTCTAGCATGATGGCCGCAGCTTTTCGAAGTTCCTCCTCGTCGGGCTCGCCCGCATGTCGTTTCCGAAGGATCAGTCGTCCGCGTTCATTTCTGTCGTACGGCTCGGTGCAGAATCGTAATAGCTCTGTGTCTGACAGCTTGTGCGTGTTGGCCAGATCCTGGCCGTTTCCATCCAAGTTCCAGAAGCAGTAATTTCTCGACTGATTTTCGGGTAAATTGAGCTTTTTCAAGACATTGAGAATGATGTCATCCAGTGCTCTGCAGTTCTTGATATTGAGCACCTTTGTTTGACCGCCGTTGTATATGACACGTATTACTGCCTGACCAACAGGTAGCTTCCCAACCGTCGAATCTGTGTTGGCGTTCGGTCTAGGAAGACCTGAATTCGGAGTGGCAGGTCGCACGCCAGTGCCCGTGGCATTCCTTGCAGAAGTAGCAGGAGCACCAAAGTAGCCATTTTTACCCTCTTGCGCTGGAGCTAGCGGGCTCATACCGGCCGGTCGCTGTGTTCGCAAACTTCTCATACCGTCGTGCTCATTCATCGGCGAGCCTGGACGTGCACTGCTGTTCATTGGATAGTAGTCTTGTAGCATGGACGAATCAATCTGGCGTGACCAACGCCGATTGCTTCCACTCCCTTGATCTTGGCGATCCCGAGGGGTATTGAGATGGCGTGGTGAGCTAGCGGAAGAAGGCGTGTATGGGGTCAAGTTCTGCCGGCTATCCAAGGCTGCCAACGAGTCTCTGTTCCTCTTTCGGGAGTTGCCCACAGCCTTTGTCCTCAAGGCTTTGATGGCTACAAATATGCGCACTCGATCGCCAATCTTCTTGATCCCCATCTCCTTGAGCACCAGTTGATCGCACTCGATGAGGTTGGAACCAGTGACGTTGTTGACTGTCAATAAGTTAAGCGATGTCTGCTGATAACGGCCGACCATTGCAAGGAATGGTAGGGCAACATTGGAGAGCATAATTACTCACCTTTAAAGAGCTGCTCATATTGGCTGCAATTGATGGCTCTGAGCCAGTCACACACTTTCTTCTCATCCCAGGCCTTGATGACTTCGCCGTCTCCATCATGGATAGAGAACTCGGACTCGGTGGGACTGAGAAATTGGCCGTGGCCTCCAGCTGGATGAGGATCCCCACTTCCCACAGGTTTCCGGTAGCTGGCAGCGTATTGTGAGATGACCGACGGCTGACTCGACCCTAAGCCAACGTTGGAGGTGTAGGGGGCCTTAGAGGCTACAGCAGCCATGTTGGCGGAGCCGACAATCCAAGACGGCACCTATGAAGATCTACAATTCTGTACTATTCATTTAAGTGAATATGGTGAAGCATGAGATCGGAGAAAAATGGCGTCACAGACGGTACAATTAAAGTGTAAGACGGGTGAAAGATCAACGTGCCGTGTCGTCGTCAAAATATGCGGGTCAGAAGCGTAGAGAGGTTATTACTGTAAGGACGGCGAGTAAATGGAGCAAATGGTGGGGAGATGGCCCAAGTGAAGTCAGCGCGGGGTCCAGGCGGTGAGATGTTCTTTCCCTCTTTGTCTTCTTTGTCTTCTTTGATGTTTCGGGTTGAGGCAACCGACCGGCGGTTTGAGGAGTGTCAAGTGCTGAGGTGGGGGCGTCCTGGGGCAGATTCGAGAGGGTTGGTTGGAGGAATCAGGAATCACAAAGAGGTCCTGTATAGTAGACACAAAGGTATCACAATCTCCTTCCCCACTCTATTAATATTATCGATGACCCAGCAATGGAGATGAAAACGTTTGCAGAGAAGCGTCGGCTCCGTTGAAGTCGATAGTCGATGGGGACGTAGAGGGGAGGCACGGAAAGGGCTGGTTGAGGCAAAAACGTGTTCGTGGTTGCTGCTAAACTCCGATTGGTCCGCCGCCTTTTCTCTCTTCTCTCTCTCTTGACTTGTCCCTTTCTCTTTCCTCAAAGACTACGAGTATATTTGCCTCCGTATGGCTCTGTCTGAAGGTACTGTCCCGGTGAAGGGAGACACCGACGATGGGAAAGAAGGAGGAGGGCTATCGCATCACAGTCAAGTCACCATTCAAGCTTTTCCTGCTAGAGTCTTAGTTCAGTCTTAACGCGCTGCAGGCCAAAAAAAGCACTGGAACGCTAGGATGAAGCTGAAACATTTCATGGGCGATGGACCAAGGACTCCCCAGCGAACCAGTTGGAGTCTGAAAGACCGAGAAGATCTAGCTATTACGAGTATGGCGCCCCCTCAGCGCTCTTGCTCCTCCATCTTTTCGCCCCTTGCGCTTGCCTACTCTTAAGGCCAAAGCTCCTGAAGTTTAGTATTACAGCTGCTTATGACATCAAGTTGTGCTGCTTGCAACCATTGCATCATCGTGCTGCTGTATATTGCGACGCCCAGCAGAGCCCCAGAGTCTGCCTTAATCCTCGTCTGTTTACACACATTGTGTCTAACCTCAAGGCTTCAGTCTGCGACGTCAAGCGTCCAGCAAATGCATCAGCTTCGCCTCAGCGCACCTGCTGTGCCGCACCAATTCTCCTCGCCGGGGTTTCCAATGCGGAAGAGCTTGCGGCGGCTGTTGCTCTCCCTTGCATCGCTGCATGGGAAACACCGACCAAGGGACGTATATGTATGTTGCAGCACAGAGCAAGCCTGTCAACTGCCTCGCTTGCTCCCGCTACTTTGGTGAGAATGCCATTCTCCCGGACGTTCACGACTAGAAACATGCCCGTAGGCGGCGTAACCTCTCTGTAGATCATATAGACCAGTCATCCGCGTCATCATCAGCGTCAGTGATGAATGGTTCCTCGATGGACTTGATGGCCAGGTCACCGCAAGAAACACTGGCAAGCGAATCTTAGTCCAACCAGCTTCAAATGAAGTAATTGGAAGACATACCATTGTGCTCCAATCAGGGCATCTAATTCCCTGCCCTCTCTCTCCCTCTTTCCACCTCTCGAAATGCTCGCTTGCAGTTCCCTGATCCTCCGTTGCGTAGTAAGACCGCTCCCGTCCATGACTTTCCGCCCTAGACAGTCGCTGTGAAATCCGTGTTGGCAGCTGGGGAATACGAAGAATTGCCGGCTCAGCAGGGGTAATTCGCACAACCTACACCTTTCACCGGGCTCGACAATAGCATATCGTCGGTCTAGCTGCTTGATATCCGCTTTGATATGTTCTGCTGTGGCAGCTGAGGCGTCCATCTCAGCATCCAAAGAGGCGATGGATCGGGAATAGGACTCGAGTGCTGCGCAGATCTCGTCCTTGAAGTCATCGATCACCACAAAATCAGGAAAGAGAGGAATGAGATCTTCGATTCGTAAGAGATCGCATCGCTTCAGGAAGTCAATCGCAGTCTTGACACTGCCTGTGCCCTGCTTGCCGATGACCTTCTTCGCTACCTCCAGCCAGAGCTTTTTGCGGAGTGCCGGATTGCTGTCCGATGGTCGATCTGCGATCATAGACGCAAGATCAATCTCATCATGTTTGAGGGCCAGATTCACAGCTGAAGTGTAGTCATCCATGCTACTGTAGATGTGGACTGCAGATTGGACTCGGTCGTGCTGAATACAAAGGCGAAACGCAAAGTCTGCGTCATAGGGGGCGGACTTGAGAGAGAATGGACGGTCAGATAGCTGAGAAGAGCTTTTTCGTCCGGGGATGGATGTGAGGCATAGATTGAAAGGAGAGTGTTGTGGATTGCGGAATCGGATGAGTGCAAAGAGTTGATGCAGTAATTCAAATATCGGACAGCCTGATTTTGTGAAAGTGGCAACGAAGAAGCTTTGGTATTGTACGTGAGTAATGCGGGTGTAATCTTTATTGGATCGAGCTCATCATGGCGGATGAGTACGTCAATCAGCTCTGTTGGGGCATGCTGCATCAAGACACTGCTGTACTTGTAAAAAATCTCCGGGCTGTTCTGCCTCTTCAGAACATCTAGAGACTCTTGCCATCGCTCTCGTTGAACCCAGTAAGAGAGTACATAGTTATGATCTTGAATTGCCAAAGCATAAGCGAGGAGCTCTTGCTCGCGCCCATGGCTGCTGATGACTTCGTAAGTCGTTTGTTTGTCCAAATCAGTCTTATATCGGGTCACAAAGTCCTGGAATTCTCGGCGAGTAGTGATCAATTCTTTCTGTGTATTCGCAGGCGTCGTGTCCTCTGTTAACTGCGCTTTCGTGGTAAGATGATCATCCAGAGAATTTAGCCTTGACATGAAGAGCTCGACAAGCCAGCTTGTTATCATGATCCTCTGCATGATGGAATTCTTTTGGTAAGTCGCCAGCTTCATCAAGAGATATTTTCTCAGAGCATCATGCTCTCCATGGTCGATAAAAGTTAACGCAACCTGTTCAAAGGGTCTGCTGCTCTTGCCATAGACGTTGGCAGCGTCCATGTACTGCCCTTTGCCAATAAGATAGTCTCCTGACGCCACAGCAACCGCATCCTTTTGAGGCGGGCTTTTTGCATACTGTGATGCAAGACTAAATTGCTGACGCTTTAGCATAATCTTCCAAACCTCCCGATCTTCATCCGTGACAACAATCTCGAAGATCTCTCGCGCAGTGAACAGCCAAAAAGTGCTCTTTTTCTGATCCGCAAGCAGAGCGACAGCACTGTCTCCAGGCTCGACAACAACCTGATCAAAGACAAGCTGCTCATCAAGCCGCTGCAAAGCTACAACGCGTCCTTCAACTAAACACAGCAGATGCCATTGGCTAAGAGTGATCCCAGCGATAGGCTCCAATGCGGGCTTCTTACGCCCACTGGCATTGTCAGAAGCTGGTATTTGTTTTCTTTCAACGATTTTGGAGCTGTTAAATATAGCACTTCCCAGGTCTCCAGATTCGGTAGAGTTTTTAAGCTGGCCGTACGACACCCCCTCCGACGCAAGCCAAGCGTAGTAACGATCCTCATTACCAGCTCCTTCGCCAGCCTCGTTTGGCAGGTCCGGAGAGACTACAAGTGCAGAAGGTGTTGGTTTGCTTCCTCTATTTGCTTCGCGTAGAGTCGGCGCTTCCGATTCCAAAAGCTTTGTAAATATGCTGCCTGAACCTTCGCTCCCATGCCTACCAATTCTGCCAACAAAGTGCAATAGCTTCGTCGGCGTGGCTACGAGTAGCCTCCGTACTTCGGGTCGTCCAGGCATATGATCCACCCATAATCCTGTCACAGGCCCCTCGGGTGCCTTGTAGACAAGCTTCAAATACTTTTCCTGGCTCCTGTAGAATTCGGTGGACGGCTCGATATAATTCTCATAAATATTTCCGTCTACTGCTCCAACAAGTATCTCTCGAGTAGACGCAGTAGGTAGAGAAGGATTCCATGCTATGCTTTCAATTCCCACGCCCTTCAGCCGCGAAAGCAGCTTTGGCTGTCGAGACTGGGTGTGCAAATAGTAATTATCGCCCAACGTGGTTGAAATGATGAGATGTGAAGCAGAAGGATCTAAGAACAAGCGGCGAATCAAGCCAGTCTCTGTGGGCTTCTTGGGCAGGTCAATGTCTGTGACACAAGTCAGCCGTCAAACATGCTTTGGGAAAACAAGCAAGAACCGTCGACATCAGACGGGCTATCTAGGTCAATGCGAAGGATGCGACCAGTGGAAAGAGCAAGGATGAGGACATCATTCGCGACTTGAGCAGCGACGAAATCGGCGGAAATATTGAATTGAAGGTCAACGCGTTTGACTTCGAACATAGGAGGGGCATTTTCCTCAAGATTTGACATGATCGTGCCTTCTCAGCCAAACAACTAGCTCGGAGACGAGCTTGACCAACTCATCGATGTCTCCATCCAAGCAGCACCTGCCACCACATGAGGTGCCACAACTGGCCAACGGTGAGGAAAACGGTTCAAAATGCGGGCAGGTCTACCTTACCTTAGTGTACCGTCATGCCAAGGCTGTGACCTTAGTACGCCCCCTTGGCTCCATACTCCTATTTAGCTGTGCTAAAGTGGTTGCGGTATCTGAATGAACACAGACAATTGCAAGTCGAAAGAGAAATACACATGAGAGGGTAAATGCCTTGATTTATCGACTACTTGAAGCAGCTAATTCTAGATCCCGACATGCGGCTTCACATTTCCATAAGGATACGATTCACCGCTAGGAAATCAGTAATGATTTCCAACCCACTCAATATCCCACCCCAAGTCCTCAATCGGCTGATGATGAGGAGCTTGAGTGTTCCTGCGCCAGTCCATCACTTTGGCATGGGCCAACTCCTTCTTTCCCCCCTTTTCGTAAGCTGTGTTTGTATTTGAAGAAAAGACCTTGAGCCCAAATCCACTACGCCAGTATCCCGGTGACGACCGCTTCTTGAAATCTTCGTGATCGATGGCCTCTTCCACTTGTTTGTATTGACGGCGACGACTCCCAAGAGCAGCCCATTTGTCCATAATGCCTTTCTTGGAAAGCGACGACTCGCTCATACGTTTAGTTGGCGGTTGAGGGAGCGCTTCTTCAAAGTGAAAGATTTCATCGTGTCCACTTTCACCGCTATCGCGTGCTTTGCCCTTCATGGGAGTCGAAGCTCGAGAATTGGCAACGGCAGTAGTATTCTCAGACGATACAGGACGCTGATCAGCAGAGCCAAGTTTGCTGCGCTGGCTCCAACTAGAAATGCTTGGTTTGCGCCGACTCTTACTCGAGATTTCCTGCTTGGTCAGAGATTCCTCTTCGTCTTCGTCGTAGATGTCAGTCCAGCTCTTGGACACATTATTCTCTTTCTTGCTGAAGATATTGGAAAGTGTAGATATGCGTGAAGGAAGGGAGTTGGGCACCATCATTGGTTTGGACCGTGGGAGGCTGAGCGGCATTGGAGGGTTGGGACCCATCGACTTCACAGAAGTACCGAAGACAGAGTCTAGACCGGAAGTGACTGAAGAATTTTGTGCCCAAGATACCCAAGACGTCCTGTCAGTTTCTGAAGCGGCGAAAAGGTCCTCGTTGATACTTTCAGTGTCTGCGATGGCTGAAAGTTGTCGTCCATTGCGTGGAGGGGAGGTGTGCAGGATCTTAGACCAAGGGAATGCTCCACCTTCGTCGACTTGAGGACTTGAGATTGATGGCGTTCGAAGGGGCTCGCGGTTAGCACTTGCGGGAGCGACCTCGCGGACTTCAGTGCAAAAGTCATCCGGAACATCGCCGTCAGTAGTGAAGCTAACGACGTTTTCGAGAGCGGCACGTATGCCAGATAATGAACGCTTGGTAGGGTCGATGGCCATGGCCGGAAGCAAAGCCTTGAAAGTGTCTTCGGACATATTTGGAAAGATATCGAAAAGGGACTTGTTGTCTCGAGCGAAATCGGTGTAGAGCACGTCCGACTCACTTGGAGTGACGAAAGGGTTCCGAGAGAAGAGAATGTTCAAGAGGCAAATGCCGATGGCCCAACAATCCGCTTTAGCAGGGCAATAGCCGTTATCCTGTGGATCGTACTGCTCTGGCGCCATGTAACGGTCGCTTCCCACGGATGCCTCATTTGACCATAGCTCAGAGGTAGCCAAACCCAAATCACCAAGCTTCATAGAGCCGTCGTGAGCGAGGAAGATGTTTTCTGGTTTGATGTCACGATGATACAAATTATGCGAGTGCATGTGCTCAACAGCACCGATGAGCTGAAACATGAATTCGCGAACATTTTCAGTCTCCAAGGGACCACGACCATGGCGAATTGCTTCGTAAAGATCTCCCATAGGGCAGTACTCAAGGACAAGGTAGATATGGGCCTTGGTCTCAAACGCCCGGAGCAGATTCACAATGTTGGGGTGGTGACCAAGTTGTTCGTGACAAGTGAGCTCAACGGAGTTCTCGTCGACAGCGATAGCTGGACATTCGATCTTTGAAGTCGCTTTGCTGAGACATTTAATAGCAACATTTTCATTGGTCAGTTGGTCCTTAGCCAGAAACACCATCCCAAAAGATCCATGATTGAGGGGCGAGACAGACTCATATCGACCATCAAGTATACTTCGCTCGACGAAACCATTCCTCATACAGGCCATCTCCAAGAAAAGTTGGCAAAGCGGATGATTGTTGAGAAATGGTCGCTCCGTGAATCCGCAAGCGATAGTGATGAACTCGCTGTTCTGTAATCCTGAAGCAAAAAGAGGCCGATTCGGGGGATTAGATCCGAATCGGCCGAGGGATGAAGGTCGTGTAGAGGAGTGATGTCAAAAGTCGTGATCGTAGCTTCGGAACAAAGGTGCTGTACTGATAATCAAACGCTAAGGAGGACTCCGCCTGCCACTCATAGAGCCCCAAACTCCACCCAAGTCTTCTAGACAATCATGTGCAGGCTGTAAAAATAAGGTATTGACAAAGAAATCGTTGACCAGACGTGGTGTAAGTCGGCAGAGTACGTATATACAAATTATTTTTGCGAGAGATGCCGCTTGGAATTCATTAAATTATCGAGTCGTATTTTCGGACTGTGTAGAGCGAGAGGGCTGGATAGAACGTTAAGGAGATGCGGAAGGAGAGGACGTCGACAGGTGCGACAAACGGGGAGTAGATTAGAGTTGGTCGCTGCGTACAATCGTGAAAAGGTCCGGGTGGTGTCGTCACACGCCGTTGTTCATCCGCTGAAGAGTACCACGCTCGCAACGGAGAATGAGGGTAAGGGTATCTTCCTAGCACGTTGCTGTATATAGGCCAAATCGCTGAAGGCAGTCACTTTGACATGGGATGATGTCAGTGTCTAATCAGTAGCTCAACGCTGTTACCAGGCAGCTGCGGTAGCTCGGGAAACAGGACAGTGGCGATCTCAATGATTGTATGGGTGCCGATGCGGCTTCAGGTGATCGCCACGCTGATGATGGACGTTGACGGGATATTGGTCAATGGCAAGAAGTTTGAGCTGTGATGAAGTTGAGAAGTTGTTGATGGTGGTGTTTGGGAAGTAATAGCGAGGAATGTTTAGGAGGGAGCGACGGTAAACAGAAGAAAGCAAGGCAACAACAATGACCGATGATGTAGATTGTCAGAGTGAATCAAGTCATTGTTGCCGTTTAGGAGTGTTGTATAATGATCATGGCGAGGGAGCTTTGGGACGGGATGGAGAAAGGTGGGCAGAGAGTAGCTTGATGAGATGGAGAGGTCATATGTTTTGGGGATAGAGCCGGTTGGGCTGAGTTGTCCCAGACTTCCCATTCCCTCTTTGATTGCAAGGGAACGTACGGCGGTTCTTTCCGCCGACTTCGACGGGGTTCTGTTGGACGGAGAGGCAGCAGGTACCAAAGTATTCTGGCCCTAAAATAGGGCGCTTGGCTGGAATGGTAGACGCTCTAAACACGGGCTTGCAAGGGGGCAAACAGGCCACCTCAGCGCTATGACGACCGGTCTTCCACCTACTGATCTCCGGCCAATGACGAGCGCTGTTGTCGTGATGCACCATGCTGCTTTCACCGTAGTCACCGGGGTGCATTACGACAAGGGACCCGCCTTGTCCCTGTTGGTACCTTCTCATACGCAGAGCCCCCAAGTCTGTTTGTTGGATTACTTGGATAAGCCTAGAGGCCAGATCAGGAACGCTCGTTGTATCGACCCCCCAAAGTCTGTCCTATTCTCGTCTTGCTTACCGCCCACCAGGGCAGCTTCGCTCTACTCAATCTCTTCAGAGGCAATCGGTACATGGTCAATCTGATACAACAACTGAAGCTGTTCGTCATCTGTCTCTTTGATTGCCTGCTAATTACCCCTCCCCCGCCGTTATGCTCGCCCGTGAAAGGATCGCATGACCTGGCGGGTAGAGATTACAAGAGAGCCCCTTGTCTTCGAGCACAGCCAATCCGGGAGAATTGCAGGCCAGCCAAGGTAGCGCTAGGGCACGTCACTTGCGTTGCAGGCCGTGCCACCGTGACAAAAGCCAGGACAATAATGCCAGGGAGTGCCCAGGACAAGCCAGGGTTGCGCCTCTGTTTGAACCATTCAGGTCTGGCCACATCTTCGCCTATCACCTACCCCGCCAGGGCACCACTGGCTGCGACTACTGATCGTCCGCCGCCTCGACCAGCTTTGTGCAGCTAGTGCAAGCTTATGCATCTCTGCAACCGATTACGCCGCTATCGCGACGGGCAACGAGCCCGACCATTTCCCTATTCGTCGGCCTGAGGCCAGTCCTCCAAGCTGTCGCAGACTCTCATCATTCTCATACAACACGGCAAATGATGTTGGATTACTCCTAGCTACTTGCGTCGTGCCCGTGACAACACCCGTGAAAAGTCACCTGGCCTAGTCAATCTCGTCTAACTTAAGCCTAAGCAGCCCGGAGTATGGCTCGGTACCTGCAGCTCTCTAATTACTTACACATTGACTTAAAGTTGTTAAGAATGTCACGAGAAGCATAGCGTACACAGCGGTGCTCGAGGGGTCTAGAGTAATGGCTCGGATTGGACTCGGCAAGCATTAAGCTACTTCGCTCTCTAATGATCGCCAAGTACAAGAACACGTTAATGCAGGCGAACAGCGGTGAGACGAAGAATTTCATGGCGTCGCTCTTCTTCCCAGCTGTAAACCCAATTGAATCGTTTCATGCCTTTGCAATATCTCGATCAGGTCGTCCTGCTTGAAGACTTTGTACAATGAGCACAGAGACTTGGATCCGTAAAAGCATTGCCACAATTCGGCATTATTATTATCGTACAATTCCAATACCTTAGCTCTAGCTGTCCCTTACAGCTTTTGGTCCACGCGGTCGGGTTAGTCAAATGCTGGCTTGCGGCCAGATCCTGGCGAGCTTTTAGTACTGATGGTGGCGTTGTTCTAGAAAAGTCCCATGATGTACGGAGGAAAAACAAAACATCCATACGTTCCGCAAGAACCCCAAACGCTGCGTGGCACACGAATCATACTCAAATAATGCACAACAGGTAGCTAGCTAGTCTTCGCGGACACGGTAATTGCACTCAATTCGCCCTCGTTGTCGGTGCACGGAGTAAGTACATTCTTACCCTGTGAAAATGTATGCATGCACCCTGCCGAAAGTACATAGCCAGTACAACTTCGCGCCCTCGTTCGACCACTCGATAGACTCCGATTTTGCGTGATTGACCCCCGCGTTGCTTGACAATCCAAAACCCGTAGCGACACCAATGGCGATTACGTGTCCCTGGTAAAAGTCTCAACGTGATAGATCATTGCACGCTCTCCGTAGGCCCTGCACTTCTTCGTAAGCTTTGTCGGTGAGCGACAACGCTGGGGAAATGGTCAGAGGAGGCCAAAGCAGCGTACGTCAGTCGCTACCTGCAAATGCTTCAAGATACTTCGTCGTGGACGTATGGGATCGTGTATTGATTAGCTACCTTGCACTAAGGGAGCCCAAAGTGCTAATGCCCGGGTCGTATCTTGTGAAGGTCAAGTTCTAGTTGATCTTTATGATAGGAACAACTGAGATTAAGGAATGACAAGTGCCCTGAAGAAAGAGATCTGAGATCCTTATCACTGCCGTTCATTTGCAATGGTTGTGGCTTCGGGGTAAACACGCGACCCTCTCCCTACCTTCTCGTCGCTCTCGCTTTTCCCTTGCAATGCTAGCTCCATATGCAGTCTTCAGCCAAGACGAAACTAATTATTCAGTATATGATGAGCTCATAGTAACCCTGTTGTAAGGAGTCTGCCCACAATGCAATATCAATACCCAGCGGCGTAAATACCTGGCATTGGTCCAAGACTTGTACTTGGTTCCTCAATACCGGTCTGAAGCAATAACTGTTAGGATTGCATTCGGGTTCAAAGTGTCTTGAGAGACTGCATGCTAGACTGAGGATATGTCGGCCACCAGACTTACAGCCGTATTAGGTAGCGAAGTAAATTGAATGTGAGAACGAGATCTCATGGCCTGGGGAAACCTCTTCTTCCTCCTCTGCCAAATCGAATGGCCGAGGGAACGAATTTCAGGCTAGACATAGCTGACGTGATGTCGTCGACATTCGTGTTACCGGAATCTTCCCCCTGTTGATTTAACTTCTCTGCAAGGACGTGTTCTTGCGATGGTTCGGGCGATGAAATCGCTGAGTTACCAGAACTATTGACGTTGCTTCGGACGTCCTGCTGTGACCGAGAATCGGCGCGAGAATGAGACGGTCTGTTCTTATGGTTTTTCATACGCAGCATAGAGCTACGTTTATCTATACCAGTGTTCACAATCTGGAAGTCGTAGTTCTTGGGTACATTAGGGCTCGGCCTTCCAGGACACGGGTCACCTTACCTTGGGGAACATGTGCTTGTCCGCAAGATGCATTCGTCTTTTCAGCGGCGTGGAGCACACCTTGTCACAATCTTCTATGAAGCATCGATACTACAGGTCTTTCAGTCGAAGCACGTCCCACCAAAAGAGCAGACCCTACCGTCTTCTCCCCTCTGGACTTCTTCACCTCACTTAGAGGATCGTGATTTTCGCTGATATGCAGCATAAGGAAATGCTCATCTGGGAGATTTTTCCTACATTCAGAGCAGCGATTTGCGTGAGTCTTCGCGTAATGGACTTCAAACTCCTCAAAAGTATTAAATGAAAGCACTTCTCGATGGGGTGGAAGGGAGCATTTCATGACTGGTAGCTTGTTTGTGGGTCTGCCTTCTACCTGCACGTATTTGAGGGCGTTCTCTAATGGACCAGAAGTGACTGGAGCTGGCTGGTCAGTCGCAGACGAATCATGAACAGTATTTGCGGGCGGCGAGTCTTCACGGGAACGCTTGGGCATTGACGAGACAATTCCTAATTCACTTTAAGTATTTTCAGGGCAGTCGCTGATTTCACCTTGCAACTGGAAAGATAATGGATGTCTCCTCGAGCTATTTTACCCCTGAAATGCGGATTACATTCCGCACCACGCAATTGAGGCTTGGCAAGAGCATCAACGCGTCAAGTCAACGCGCTCAATTCGGGTTGTGTCCAAAAATCAACATGGTTGTGATTTCTCACTATGAATCTCTGTTGGGGCTCGCGTGGCACAAATTAAATGACGAGTGTTCGTGATCGAGTGAATGAACAATCATGCTTGAATTACTGGAACAAAAGTGGACGTTAGCATCCCGAATTCTCATATCACAATCATCTGGTCTAAATATGCTGTAGAGACCTACAAATTGTTTCAAGTGAATTGAAAGCTTCATTATCAGCCGAGACCTCCATAGCGCGAGAAAGTCTTGAAAAATTGTCGCAGTATGTCTCTACATCCACTTTCAATTTCGACAATGCTTATATCCCAAGCTGTCGAGCGGTTTGCGAAGACCTCATTCATGGAGACCTTCAGTATGCAGAGGAGCGAGACGTCGAGCAGAATCTGTGGAATCTTCACAGTCTTTATAATCTTTCATTTCGAAAGAAATTGAGATTTGTGTGTCGGCCTGAATGATCGGGGCGTGAGACATCTGCTGATCCTACGACAGTATCAGCAAACAGATGGCAGAAGAAGAAGACCTGTTGAGCGACGGAAAGCCGAGAAGCAATTCCTGCAATTCATTAAGTCAAGTCAGTCGTTTTACAGGAGTCTGTTGTACGGTCTTTCGTCGCGACACAAGAGCTCATCAGCTCTCGATGCAATCACAAAACGTCTTAGTTTCTCACGTGGGTTGTTGCTCTAACACCTTGTAACCTTTGTGCCTGACGCCTCATAAGTCAACTCAACAGACTCGTTGGGCCACTTATCCTCACCCGGCCATGTTTTGGTACACTCTGTGTCTTACGCATGCCTCATCCATCTAGGTGACTTATCGAGATGGCGTGAAACACAGCTTGTACAGAAGAATCTCAACTTTGGACCCGCAATTGCTTACTATGACTTGGCTCGTACAATAGAGCCAAGAGTTGGGATGAGTTACAACCAATTAGCAGTCATCGATCAAGTGACTTGCGACAACTTCAGTGCTATCTATAACATATGTTGGGCTCTGGCTGTGACAAGGCCTCATGATGGAGCTCGACAGAATCTTGACACACAGCTAAAGCAGATGTTGAAGAGAGAGAAACCAGAAGATAGAAATGAGGGCCGGCCTGAGACGGACAAAGACGCCGCCATGAGACAATTTACGGAGCTTTATTTACACTTCCTTGCAACCTGTTATTCGCACCCCCAATCCGTCATCAAAGATGGCACGCAGCAGCAGATCCTAGAATCCTTCTCCGCTCACATAGACAAAAGGTCGTCGGAATCTACTGTATGTAAGATTGTGCTCTTGAACATCGCATTCGAGCACATCATTGTGAGGTATCCAAAAGGTTCATAGCCTCAGGAAGGGACTGATTGGAGTTCTCGCTGATAGACCACAAATAGGCAGCAAGATCACTTCCGAGTCTCTCGACATCATGTTGTGCTTGAATGCTAGGATGTTCAGCGTGTTATTGCGCGGCTTTCAGACCGAATTACTTTCACAATCAAAGCACCCCAAAGACCCAGATCGCGACAATCCAAAAGATCGTGACGTAACGTTGACGGCGAAATCACGTCGTCTTATACCTTGGATGCGCCAGTACAGTGCTTGGCTAGCATGTCAAACTGATATCATAGAAGCCAAAACAGCGAGCTCTTCATTGAAATCTCATATCAGCATATTAATTTCGGCATATGTCGATACCCTAAATCTCATCCTCGATCATTTCCCTGTTAAAATCCTACCATCTCTTGAATACCTGCTTGATGAGGACGAAAGCGCTATGTACCTTGAACCTTTCGCGGGGACGATTTGTCAGCGCTTACAACAAAGGTACTTGCTGGATGGTGGAGTGGTAAAGTCAAAATCGTACGAACAGGGTGTTAAACGGCAGTCGCTGTATCAAGAAATGCTCTCAAGAATTGGGGATATTCTGGGAGACGCACTTTACCTGAGATCGAATAGGGTTCATCAACTCCAAGCTTCTAATTCTCATTGCTGATGTTGAGTAGAGCGCACGATTCCAATATGAGGGACGTCGATTCGTACTTAAAGAGGATAGAGCCCCTGAGATTCGCCCACAGTCAATCGATACCGCAAACGACATTACCCACGTCAGCGAGACGGAACTGCTAGAACGGTCTGAATTCACTGAGAGACCCTCTACAAAGGAGAGAGAAACAAAATATCCGGCACCGAAAATCGTCTCAAAACGAGAAACACATGCAACGCAAGAAGAGACAAACTACGGTCCCTTTCCCGCTAGCGAAATTCGAGCGAAGACGGAGAAGTTGTCCCAAGATGAAAAGAAAGCAAAATCTAAAGCAACATTGAAGGCACTTTCTCAAGTCTCTGTTCATTCCGTTGCCTCGACGACTACCGAGATGCCAGATCCTACAGCTCCAGTACCTATCGATGACGAAGTAGGGCAAATGAAACCGCCACGGCTTCTATCTCGCATAGCAGCTCTGCAAGGCAATTCTGATGGTGCTATCATTACCAGCTCAAGCATTTTCAGTAGCTTATGATTGCGCGTCCTTTATCGTAGTAAGTGGGGATCACGCCTGTTGAAGTGTGGAATACAAAGTCAGTTGGCGAAGGCAGATGCAAAGGCTGAGAAATGCAGAGCTGTTTAGCCTTGACAATATAATTTGGTGTGAAGATGCAATTGATGCTTTTGGTCTTAGCTCCGTGCCTGAAAGGACTAGGCCGCTCTATATGGAGGATGAAAATCCATCGCGGTCATCTGGTCATAACATCGTACAATCATAATTACAGTAAGCACCCACCGAAACCAGGATGAGGTGTTGAAACCTGTGCGCCATCACTGTCCAGCCGATACGGACCAACCCAACTACTGGCAACCGAGGCTCACGAGGATTGATAAGTCTTCTTGGGGAAAGGGAATCTGTGGTAGAATTGATCAGTCATCGACACGGAATAGAAAGTCAAGCCTAGGATTTCGAATGCCGGTTGGGACAAGAAAAGAGCAACATACTGAGGTCCTAGCTCTCTGATGCTCAAGGATGCAAGCCATTGACCCATGTCTACAGACTCTTTCAAAGTCTTCCCTTCAACGATGCCAGCAACGAAACCACCTGCGAATGCATCCCTGACAAAGCCAAGTCAGTGACTCCATCTTTTCTCTGGACGAGGACTGAGGGCACTTACCCTGCACCGTTCGTATCGCAAATCTCACTGCTTGCTATCGGGTGCACGGGATACTCCGACACTCCATCCTCTCCCTGCACAGCAATGACGGTGGGCTCAGTGCCCTGGGTGATGACCACAGTCCTCTTGCGAGACCCGTTAGCCTTCGGCAGTTCTGCTATCAATCTTGCAATCTCCTTCACATCCCTCGTCTCCTTTCCTTGTCCCTCAGCCCAACATCTCGCCTCGGTCTCGTTACCAATCAGATAGTCCCAGTACCTGCTGGTCGCTGCCAACTGATCCTTGAATACGGTGGGGATGAATGGCGCACTTAGACTCAGCACGAAGGTCTTATTGTTCTTTGCCGCCTCTTCGCCCAGAGCCTCAATGGCTGGCGGGCTCACAGTCAAATGGTAGCCACCAATATAATACACCTGGGCCTTTTCCACCAACGCCCATATCTCCGGCTTCTTCAAATGATCAATTTTGTACTCGTTCGCAGCCGCAAGATGCGTGCACATGCTTCGATCATGGCCTGTGATGATGACACCACATTTCCCCGTTGGCACGCTCTCGACCTCCAGATACTCTGTCTTGACGCCCTCCTTCGCCGACGCTTCTTTCAGGATGTCTGCATATTTGTCTTTCCCCACTGCGCCAATGTAGAGTACCGAATCGGGAGGCAGCATGTACTGGGCGCCTCGAGCGGTGTTCTGCGCGGCGCCGCCGGGTATCTGCACTGCTTTGCGGTTGTTCAATAGGTCTTCGTAGAGGGGCATGTGCTTCTCTTCGGCGAGGATTGCGTCATTGGCTTTCAAGCCGTATTGGGCCAGCATTTCTTCATCTCTGTAGTGATATCAATGACAAGCTCCATGCTGAAAGTAGGGCGGGTTAAAACGTACCCTTGACCTTGGATGTCTGGAATCGCATATTAGTTGTGAGAAGCTGAAATGTTGAGAGGTTTGCTCACCAAGGAGAGGGTTCTCCAGACAGAGCAACGCATATCCTTTTGTCGCTGCCATGTTGAACGCTTTTCTTCTCAATGTAGTGTTTCTGGGAGAAGAGGAGCAGACAAGTCGAGCAAGACCAGAGTAAGTTCTCCAAATCGTTGATATCCTGAAATAGCTTAGACTTAGGGCTTCAATACTCTACTGTCACCTGCTATTGGGCCGGAGCCACTCTTACACCTCACAATCCCCTTTCTCACTGCCTCGAATGTGATTAGGATTCCGAGCGTATATCTTCGCGCGGTCTGCTGCCAGCTAGCCGCGATTCTGGAGATGATTCTTTTGGCTGAATGAATATGAGACAAGCTGAGTATTCCCGTAGCTCAGCTCTGAAATCTTGTCTATTGTATCTGCTCCCTACTTGAGCGTTTGTCAATGGAGGATGAATGCGAGTGAACAATGCTTCTTGAAATAGCTTCATGATATCCTACTTTTTCTGCTGAAAATGCGCGCCGAACCATTGAACGGCGACTAATTTGGGCAATCCTTTACTCTCCGAGAGCGAAGACAGTATGAGGTCAGCATCTAGCCACATAGATTTCTCAGGTGTATGAATTTGTCCCTAGCATTACTCTGTGCTCTCTGACTGTGGTGGCTCTTCACCAGCCACGGGTTTGAGTATAGCAAGTCTAGGAGTATGACTTGCTCCAGCTACATGTTGGAAGCCACCATTGTGGCTTAAGAATTTCAATATCATGCGTGCGCCTACTGTCCCAGTCATGTCCGGATAGTGTGCTGGCTAGTTTGGGATCTAGCTTGCAATACTGGACAATCGAGATGCTTCTGAACGTGCTTGCTTGTCTTACTTTGTATCACTTTGTTTTCATCAATCTAAGGCGAGATCATGATCCAGATACAAAATGCCCAGGTTCAGGTCGGATGTGGTCTGCTATCTCGAAACCGAAATGTCACACTGTATCGTTCATAAACTTCACTTCGGGATCCAGCTGTTGGGGCACGTCTGCTCCTGCGAGATGAGTAAAATGAGCGGATCTTAAGCATGTATCCTTTTACACACAGGAGCAAATTGCGTGAATGTACGTTCGGCCAGGAACTCAACTCTTGATCCACCCAGCGCTTTCCGATTTCTTTTGAGTGACCAGATGCTGCCAGCAGAGCATTTGACGCTAGACATCACGGCTTCAAATCTTAGGACTTGCCAGGCATTTGCAGATGTTGCAGGAAATGGCGAGAAGTAGGCCAACTCGTCTAAAGTGATGTCGAGAGCAAAGTAGAGCCTGCAGCAAGTGGCCCATGTATGTTTTAGACCCTGCATTGTTGGCAGCTATCCTCCACATCCAGCCACCAAAGGCTCCATCGTACACTGTCAAAACAACCTCACGCTCTGCAGGAGCGATTTGATGCACTGACGCCCAAGCATTCTTGATGCAGCCTTCAAGCCCATCTACGGCCGCCTCGGACCACTTCGCCATCAGAATTGTGCTTGGAGCTGCTGCTCCCACAATGTACAGTGCAGCTGCGTCAGCACATATCAGCTGACGATGACCTCTAATGGCGATATGAAATGGAAATCCTCGGACGTCGAGGGCAAAATGCACCCACTGAATGAAGGCGAGTACCACAGCCGTAGAAGTGTCATTGAATCACAAGCACAGGCGAAATCGGACTACGCCTAGCACGTGCAGCAAAATTAAACCCTCGAAAGCACTTTCCCGTTCATACTTCTCCATTCGACAGCCTACATAAGCGCTGCAGGGTTGGGGGAGCAATGGAAGAAGCCGTTTTAGAACTTTCTCCAGAGCTGCCACTACTGCAAGCCTCCAATGCAACTAGTTCAGCCACTGGCAAAGGATTGCAACGGTCTGTAACGTCACTCATTGTGCAATTTCTTAGCGCTTCGAAGAATTGTGGGGGTCCAAAATTGTACAGGATCGAGGAAGGAGGAAGTGAAAGCTGATCCCAAAGGAAAGGAAGGTAGGAAAATAACGATGGCTCGCAATGCTTGGCTGTGATTCAATTGAAGTTTCAAGTATACCAGATATATTTCTACTTAGCAAAAGCCATTCATAGATCAGGAGATAAAAAGAGCTCTTACAAAGACCGTATTATCCGAGGCTTGCCGTTTATACCCCATCTTTGCCGTAGGAGAGTTAGACGTTGTGATGAAGGAGTGTTCTGCTAACGCGGAGGCGCAGAAGTCTGCAGTACTTGAACTTGCCATTAGGCGTAATTGATGGAGAGAAGGAAATCTTCCAAGGGGCTGGTTTTCGTGCACGTGTAAATGATCGGAGTTTCGTCCGGAAGAAATTTCGAGTGTAGTGCGAATGAATACGAAACTGAGAGTTTGATTGAATTGAAGTCTGAATTGTTGTGGCCGTGATCAATATGCTTCTTGAAGGCACCAGAAAGAGCATGTTGAGCGGACGTAGTGTGCTTGTCAAGCTCACGCTCGCTAGTCAGGATTACAGATTACTGCCAAAGCTAGTCTGCATTGACGCGTTCGGAATGTCCAAGTTGAGAGGCGGGTTTTGCAACTGATTTGATACGCTCTCAAAGTTGGATTGGAGCGAAGTATTGGCGCTGATACCACACATATTATTGTTTGGCAAGCAGTTTTGATCGTCGTAGATGGTGTTATACCAGCCTTCGTCTACAGTGTATGACTTATCATTCGTTGTGTACACGTTCACGCCCCAAGGCAAAGCAGTCGAGTAATTGGACCCGGCCACGTCAATATCCGACGATCCGCTGTGTTGACATTGATCCCTATGCAGTGGTTGTGTCGTAAAATTGAAAAGGTTGTTATGATCACCAATATGCGCCACAGGTGCATCGAGAGCAAAAGAAGAGGAAGTGGATGCAGAGGATTTGAACTTAGGGCGTATGGTTGTCGTGATTAGCTGTTCTCCGGCATGATGTGGATTCCATACGTTTGAGGGGAACATACGTTCCGATGAACTGCTGGAAACGTTGTCGGAAAGATAGCCAGATGTCGATTGGGAAGACAGCTCACGGGGCATCGCCATCATATCAGATAGACCAGTAGTCAGCATTGGTTCACTGACAATGGATGACCCAGCGCTAGAGAGCGCACTTTTTTGGGAGATGCTGGTGCAACTTGATGCTTTGCGTTGTATGTCTTGCTGTGAGGACGAGTGTGAGGTTTTGTTGCCGCTGTTGCGATTACTAGGGAGCCAGGGGTACCCGCGTTTGCTGCTTACTCCCGGGATTGTCGACGTCCTAAATTCAGGCACAGTACTAGCGGTCGTTGTTACAAGCACAGGCAAGTCCTTCTCGGTGGCTTGATCGACGTGGCCGGCGTCGACTCTTTCAACATCACTGTCTGTCTCTATAGACTCGTCCCTTTCGCTTCTAGCGTAGCATAAGTTCGAAGATGAATCATTTCCACTCAGTGGGCTTCGAGGGCCTTTATTTGGTGATGAACCTCTCCTAGGTTCTTTCCTGGGTCTCGAATTCTTTTGTAATAGCCATGCTGCATTCCTACTTGATTTTGGTGGTAAGGCAAGTAACAGCCAAATTGTGTTATCGCCATCTAAGAACGTCAATTAGGTGGGGAGGACAAACTCGATCAGCTGCAATCACTAACCGACTTCACCCCTCAAAAATTCTTCCTCCTTCATTCTAGCCCGATAGATGTCCTCAAGGATCTCCGCTGCCCGCGGCGGGAAATGGTCCTTATGTTGATTTACAGTATCTTTTGTTCCCTCTTGAAGCTTGTCGATGCTAAAGTTGTAGTCGACGTATGTTGTGCCGACACGAAGTAAGTGGCAAAGTAGGTTTAGGCGCTCTGTGAAGCTATCATTGACAATTGTTTCTTTTCGCGAAGTACAACAAACTTACCATGTTTTCTCTGGTGATCAGGCTCTTTGTGGCGGCAGCTATTGGAATTAGGATCTTCATAATTCACTTGATCAGGCCAGTAGGGAGGTGCTGAATGCTTGCCCCTGTTATTGGGATCCCAGTCCGCAAACCTTTGCCAGTTTATACCCCCATTATAAGGATAATTTCCTTGCTTTTTACGATGACATTTCCTCAGCCATGCCTGCACCAATTTTTTGCACCCGTTCTGCTTCAGCATGCGGAACATATCTTTGTATAAGTCAATATTGATATCTTGAGCTTTGACCGGCACGGGCTCATATTTGTCGTCTAGCAGTGGGAACTCATCATCTGATTCATCGACAGGATCATTGATATCACCACTTTCAACTGATTCTTCCTTTAGGTTCTGCCACTCCAGACTAGTGGAGTGCTCAAGTGCGTGTCTTCGTGTTGGCAAGTAGGATTCATTAGGTGCAGACCTACGACCGCCAGCCAGACCATGAAGACGGCGTTCTGTTTATGAATCAGATCACAATTCAGAGCTAGCATATTATAAAAAGAACGCTCACTCACCGAGGCTAACCTTAAGTAAGGGAATGGCACTAGGACTTTCCCCATGCTCCGGCAGTGCGAACGAAACACGATAAGTCTGGCCATTGGTCTTGATGGGAATACTCTGACGACAACTTGGAGGGCTCGTGCTCAGAAGCTCTACGATTTGTTTGATCGTACGCTCATCTTGTCAGTACCGAAGGATCGTAATAGAGTCAATTCACTTACAGCTAGTTCAGAATTGGATGAGTTGGTCGCCTCGTCAGACGGACGACGCATTTGCGACGCATGCTGGTTGCGAGGCTTGGAGACCCGTTTATCGGCACGGTCGTGAGACTTGGAAGGTCGACGAGCCTTTGTGCATTGTTGATCTTTCGCCATAGAAGTGGCGTGTTGTTGTACTTAGGTCTCAAACGTATCATCGATATGCACGGCAAGCCTTTTGATAGATGGTATGATGAGAATTGCTCTGTTACGTCGGCCAAGGGCTGACGTAGGAGGTTTTCACGAGGTCATCTGTCGTTAAGACAAACCATGCCATGCTATTGTCATCAGCCATTGCTAAGATTGCTGGAGCGCGGATCACACAAAAGCACACAGTATGTTCAGAAACAATCAGGAGTGACGAAACAGCAAAGTTTTTCAGCAAAGGAAAAGTCTTAGTATTTTACAATGAACGAGTCCATGAGAACCTACCGTAGATACAGATATGCGGCAACCCGTATTGTCGCTGTAGCGACGACGAGCAAGCACGGGGTGGGGTCGCTGGAGTAAGCCCCCAACGAATGGAAAAGCACCCTTCCTCTCTCAGAACGCAGAGGGTGACTCTTTCGAAGAAATGGTATGACGATGAAAAGGCAGATGTGTAGAAGACAAAGATCAATTCAGAGATTGGATCTCTCGGAAGACAGAAAAGGATTAGTAAAGACTTTAATCAGTTGCGGCAACAACGGATCCACCCTTCAGATATAGCAGGGTTCGTAGGACGAGGAAAGTTCTCGGAGGTGCAAGGCGGTAATCGATCGAATATCGGTAGATAAACGGTCTCACAGGGATTTCCATTTGATTGGGCTTCGCCACGGGAATTGAATGCTTGAAATTTGAAATTCAGCGCGCGTGATCCTAGTTCCCATCTCAGAAGCATCTCCAGCACACACAGCGTAGCGCCTAAGGAGGGGGGGGAGGGGAAAATGGGAGATGTGGCTAGGCACCGCCTGCGGCTACCCACATGCTATTTCCCCGAGCATCTTGGGATACTTTCGGCTGCTGCAAATGATTGAGATTTACCTACTGATCGATCTGTATCGTGTTACCGTCGTACCTCGAGAATCTGACTGTATTTTGTAAGGCCTTCACCAAGCAGCGAACTGCTGTTGGGGGGACGAGGGGAGTTATGACGCCCGTAGATTAGGGTTATCTTGACAGCTGTCACACAAACGCTGGAAACAAGGTTTAGAACCTGGAGCTAGTCTGTGATGGGAGGAGGGGAGAAGGGGAGAAGGGGAGGATCGCTTGCACGGTGGCTACAAGTGACCTCATCCACCAAGCTGATCAGACACTATATTGCGCAAGCACCTCGGGAGTAGTGCAAGGAGATTTCGGATGCTAGTGCGGAGGGCCCGACTTCCCCGTATACGGAGGGAGATATTCTTGAACGCTTACATCCATCTTGGTGAAGGATGTGGAGGGGCGGACGGAGACCATCATGATCGCCTCTGCCACCCTGTCTGTGCTCAGATGCAAAGGAGATCTAGATTCTTTGGCGAGAATATGTGGGCAAGGGTGCACGGCTGCCCCTTCAAAGCGGGGACTCTCCTTTTGGCTACGGCTTCCCTGCCACAGTCATGCAGTAATGGCCTGGGCTTGGTATTTTCTGTCATTGACCCTCCACGCTGTCTAGTAAGCCAGCCTCTCGAACCAATTCAAAAAATAAACCCTTGCTTTTGACGAGAGCGGAGGGTGTATCAAATTCGGCCACAGTACCGTGGTCAAGGACGACGATCCGGTCGGAGTCTAGGATGGTGTTGATGCGATGTGCAATGGTGATGATGGTTCGGTCTTTGAAGATGTTGCTTCTTAGGGTCGCTTGCAGCAATGCATCCGTTTCGATGTCAACGGCTGCTGTCGCTTCATCAAGAACTTGATTTCACAAGGAGTCAGTCATAATTTGCAGGCTTTTCCAGAGAGAATCGTCCATACCTAAGACATTGGTTGGCGTCAGCAGTGCCCTTGCAAGTGAAATTAATTGTCTCTGTCCAGCGGACAAGTTTGCCCCTATTGACAATTTTCACGTCAGCTTCTGTGAAAGGCATCTAGATGACGGCTCTAGTGACTTCGGTTGCTTAACTTACCCCCTTCATGGACCCTAGCCTCCAATTTACCAGGCATGCTTGCAACATGCTCTTTCAACCGCGCATGATCTAAAAGTTTGAGCAGATGTCAGCTAGCTTGAACGATCGTGATGCGGAGTATTTTTACTGACCAAGTGCGCTCCAGAGATCCGTATCATCGTGTACATGTCCAGGGTCTAGATTGTCTCGGATGGTACCTTCAAATAGAGCAGCATCTTGAGGAATTATTGCAAGCCTCTGGCGTAAGTCAAATAGACCAATGGTGGATGTATTCAGATCATCGATAGCTATATGGCCTGCGTCAGGCTCAATGATCCGGAAAAGTGCTAAAGTCAAAGACGATTTCCCAGCGCCTGTTCTTCCGACAACACCTATTTTCTCGTGGGACTTGAACTGGAGATTGACATCTTTAAGGACTAGATCAAGTTCCGGTCGGTACCTTGCAGAGTAGTTTTCGAAGGCCACAGATCCTGTTGCAGGCCAGCTGAGCTTCGGTCTTCGCTTGGAGATCACATCAGGTGCCTCGCTTGGTAGTCTTGCATATTCTAGTACGCGCTCTACGGAGACAATATTCGTTTCAACTTCCACCGTCTGACGTACAATCCAGTTCAGACTTTGAGTGACTTGAAGAGCGTATGACATGGCAAGACCCACGAGGCCAGCTGATGGTCCATTCCCTCTGGCAACAGAAATAATTGAGAACCCGGCGGATGCAAGAATGATGAAGGAGCCAATGAATTCTAGCCGGACGGCTAGCCATCTATTCGCACTCATCGAAGGAAAGTAAGCGCGGAGATTAGCGTCCACGCGCCATTCATTCTCGAGTGCGAATCTTGCTTGTTGACGATAAGCGCGAATGGTATTCAAGCCTCCAAGTGATTCCTGAAAATGAGCGTAGATAGGGCTTCGACTAATGCTGTCAAGTCTTTTCAGTTCACGTGAGGTACGTAGATAGTATCGCTGTATGTACAGATAGACACCTGTCAACGGAAGTATCAACGCAACGAAAAGTGGCGTAGATACTGAAATTAGGATAAGGGTATAAAACGCTCTTGCAGCATTGACAAAGAGCATGTTGAAGGTCCGTGCTAAAACCTCGTCTACTTTGTAGATGTCACTGGAGAACCGATTGAGGATTCGCCCAGATGGTGTGGTCTCGAAAAAGGCCATTGGCGAGCGGAACATGGCATACGCCATCCTTTCATGAAGTTTGCGGGAAGCTTCGATGGAGCAAAAGATCCATAGGATTAGTGTCTGCACGACGGTTAATGCAGCCCCGCCGATACCAAAGGCAAAATATATGCCGATGTATTTCCCGACTTGAGGGTTACTTCCATAGTACTGATTGATCTCGGACCATCGTTTCAACCAAACGCTACCCGCAATCTGTCCGGTTTGTGCTGCCACAAGGGCGACAAGGTATATTGCGACGGCAAACAGGTTGCTCGTTTTAGCGTATTCAGTATAGACGTCCCATTTTACTTTCCCTTGGCTGGAGGTCTCCTTGGCTTGCTTAGACTTAATGATTGTGTTTTCCTCATCTTGAAGCTTGCCGTGAGGACCTTTAAATGACGCCGTGCTAGCTCTTCGGAGTGAATCGCTGCTGTGATGCCGGATGGTATCTGTAGGTACTCTGATGGGAGCCAATTGGGCTGTTGGCTCATTCATAACATCCTTTTCCTCTTGCTCCGCATTGCCTGGGCCGAAGACCGTCTTTAGATCTTCGCTCACTGCGCTACTTGAGCCTTCGCTTTCGTCGACGCTTGGAGATGAGGTGCCTTCGGTAGTACTTTCTTCATTGTTGGCCGTTCTGATAAGGTCGGATACTTGCCCTTTCATTGCCATCAATTGATCGTAAGTACCAGTCTCAACTACCTTACCCTCCCGAAGCAAAGTGATGGAATCGGCCTCAACGAGCACGGGTATTGCATTCGTCGCAAGAATTCTCGTTTTTGATGCTAGGACTCCTTTTGGCCCAAGAACATTATTGATCAAATGTCGACCTACATGCTGATCGACCGCTGAAAGTACATCGTCCAGCAAATAGACGTCCGCTCGCGCATAGACTGCTCTGGCCAACGTCAAGCGTGCTTTTTGACCTCCAGAAAGCGAAATACCACGCTCTCCAACCTCAGTCCGGTCGCCATCGGGCAGGGTTTTCATGTCATCTACCAATGCGCATGCATGCAGCGTACGATCATAGAAGGCTGGATCCCAGCGATGTCCAAACACTATGTTTTCCTTCACACTTGCATTCATCACCCATGCTTGCTGAGCGACGTAGGCAAGTGCGCCATGAACAATGACTTCGCCATGGATTTTCCACACGTTGCCAAGGACAGCTTCCAAGAAAGACGTCTTGCCTGAACCAACACGTCCTACAATACAGCAGAGGTCTCCTTTGTGCGCAGTGAAGCTGACATCCTGGAGGCACTTCCGACTATCATTGCGATCCCATGCAAAAGTTGAGTCTCGTACTCTGACCGACTCATCTCCAATGTTGACGGCAGCTGTCCTCCATCCAACTGCATCTGCCTGCACCTCCTCAGCAGTGAAGAAACTCGTCAATCGCCCGACGGCAACGGTAGCCTCAACAATAGACGTTATCACCATAGGCAGAATAGCAAGCGGGAAGCCAAGAAGATTGAAAAGCGTCAACGCAGGGAAGACTATTTCTGTAGACAGTGGCTCGTCACGAACGAGCACAAAGACTCCAAAAGTTGAACAGGATACCAGGAAAGGAGTGGTGGTCCATGTGAAGTTTGCAAAAGCTTGGGCAGCCCCAATCTTACGTAGAGTCTTAAGCTCTTGCTCGTTACGCACGAAATTAAGTTTATTCATGAAAGCCTGCGACCAGGCATAAAGCTTTATGCTTTTCATGTTGTTCAAAATCTCGGTCACCAGCCGTGTCCTGGCGTCTTTGTTCTTCATCTGCTTTTTCTGTAGATTTTTCATGAGCTTCGCGATCACACCATTGACTGGAATCATCAAGATCATGGCGCCTACACCAGCTAGCATGCTCCAACCCACCAATTGATATAAGGAAGCCATGCAGATGATAATTTGAAATGGAGCAGACCAAAGCATTTGCCCGTACTGAGTGAGATCTTGCAAGCGTTGAGTGTCAACAGCCATGTAGTTGACTATATCACCGGTCGACTTTTCAGCTCGACCTTCGTTCGAGAGTTTCATGGATTTTGAGTAAATCATAGCGGTCAAAGCTGCCCTAACTCTCATACCAGTCTCAAATGCACGCTGAAAGTACTGATGCAAGCAGACGGTCTGTGAGACAGAGACCGCAAACATTGCAATGGCGATCGCGGCACCACGGACGATTGGCTGACGTTCAGAGCTACCTTGCTTCCAAGAATCCACAAATGATATGAGCAGCCGAAGCAATTGTGGCTGAACAAATTGCAGCATATCGCTGAGCGTCTTGATGCATGTGGCTCTGAAGTATGGGCCGCCGAAGCTGCGGAACATAGCCCACCATAGGGAAGGGTGCTTCTTATCCAACTCGTCACTCCAGCTTTCGGAGAGTGATGATCCTGTCACCCTTGTTGTATCCCTTTTCCGAAGGTTCCACAGGTCATCTTGAGTCAAGTACTCTCTATATCCATATTTCATCAGTGGAGTCATCCAGCCAAAGGTGAGGACACTGAAGATATCGGCATATTCATAAGGGCATTCATCTTCATCGCCCAATGCGTCGTAATCGGATTGTCTCTTTGGGACAAAGTATTCGAGGATGAATTCGACGCCGGCCAAACCAAAGCTGGCGCAGAATGTAGCGAAGTATGGAGTGCGAGATCTGAAGGCTTGCTGCGAGATCAACGATCTGAGCTTAACGGTAAATGCAATAAGAAGCAGCAGCCAGTAAAATAGTACAACGCCATTCGGCTGACGACTTCTCCAATGTTCAAAGTATTGGACCAGGCCAATAACCAGCAATGATGCAAATGAGATCACAGTGGTCCAGAAGCGGAAGTCACCAAACCAGACATCCGGGAGTGCTGCGACCTGGAGGCTGGCCTGGAGGGCGGTTGTGACTAGGAGGGCAATGACAACAGCAAGTTTTGTGTAGAAGTGCCAATTCTTACGGACTGGTGATTTAGACCTCCTTTTGAAGAGAAACCATATCGCGCCCGCCCCAAAGACAATGCCAAAGAGTGCTACTGCAGTGATCCACACATCGAGGAAGCATGGCGTGAAATCGTAGCGAAAAGGACTTATGGGACCCCAACCCTCGATGTTACCACATAAAGGCTGTCTGAATTCTTTTTCTGAGCTTGGCCGTAGGTAATCTGGCCAATATTGCGAATAGTCATCGTCTTTGGAAAGCGCGGTTTGTAGGGTAGACTTCGGCTGCATTGCTCTCATGCGAATACTGTGTTTACCGCAAACTTCGGCCTTGAACAAAACCCTCCATCATGCTACCAGTAAACTGTTGAAGGAAACACCTGAAGTGTGCTGCTCGAAGACCGTATCCAGGAAGTCGGAAAGCCGTTGCATCTGAGGTAATGTGGGTAGTGAGTTGCTGACTGGTGTGGAGACTCTCACTAGCCGGATTTGTCATCGCCCAACCAGTGGGTGGTCGCGTTGCTTCCGATGTCGAAGCCGTCTACTAGACACACCCGATAGCTTCAGACGAGGCAAATGGGGTACGCCCTTTCAAATCACAAGCCTGCAGTGATACTTTGGTCATTATGCGGCTACCAATAAGATCGCCTTTTGGGAGGCTCCCTCCTATCTACAAATCTCAAAATGACAATCCTTGAGCCTCACCATCCTCGCACCGCCAGTCTCTCGCTCTTCTCCAACTTCCCAACTGTCAATCCAACCATAGCTTCTCCAAGATTCTCGCTTACCTCCGCAAGAACTTTTGCATCCTTGAAATGGGTTACAGCTTGAACAATGGCTCGGGCGCGCTTCGCCGCATCCCCTGACTTGAAGATTCCACTACCAACAAATACACCATCACACCCCAGTTGCATCATCAAAGCAGCATCCGCTGGTGTTGCAATCCCCCCAGCCGCAAAATTGACCACCGGGAGACGTCCTAGCTGAGCGGCGTCTTTTAAAAGGTGGAAAGGCGCGTTCAGCTCCTTTGCGTATACCCTCAGCTCCATATCGCTCATACTCTTCGCTTTATTGATCTCCGCATTGACAGTTCGCATATGCTTCACAGCTTCAACGACGTCTCCAGTCCCTGCCTCCCCCTTTGTCCGGATCATCGCTGCGCCCTCATCGATCCTCCTCAAAGCCTCCCCAAGATTTCGACATCCACACACAAATGGCACCTTATACGGATGCTTCTCGACGTGATGTACCGTATCTGCGGGCGTCAAGACCTCGCTCTCATCGATATAGTCAACGCCTATTGCTTCCAATATCTGGCACTCTACAAAATGCCCTATCCTTGCCTTTGCCATAACTGGAATCGTGACAGTATCCATGATTTGCTTGATCATCTGTGGGTCTGACATACGGGCGACTCCACCCTGAGCACGAATGTCTGCTGGGACCCGTTCAAGAGCCATGACTGCACATGCTCCAGCTTCTTCTGCTATTTGTGCCTGCTCCGCATTCACCACGTCCATTATGACTCCGCCCTTTAGCATCTTTGCGAGGCCTGCTTTTACAGTGAAATTCTGAGGATTCTCCACAGAGGAAGCAGTGCTTGACGGTGTCGTGCCATTAGGGAAGGGAGTGTCGTTTATCGCCATCTTGTGTATGAAAGCAAAAATGTAGTATGTAAGATCTCAAGTGTAGGATTGATGTTGCCTCCCAATGCTCGGAAGCGGGCCAAAATCTCAGTGAGGGCTGGATTTTTGGAGAATTTCGCCAAAGGGGAAAAAGGCCATTCAGGTAGACTCAAGGATAGGTAGGAGTATTGGGGTGTCTTCAAATCAAGCAACCGGCTATCAACGGCGAATATACTTCCAAAACCGATGACTCTGATAATTGTTCGACAGCCGAGACTCGACTCCGAAGATCGGCACGTTGCCAAGAGCCGTTCACGCTAGCGGATAACTCTATTTTTGCCGCGACCGTTGAGCCTTAATTGTGGACGTCATTGCGCGCTGGAAGATCGACGCGCCCGGCCGACGTCTTTTGGTATCAAATGAAAGGGTGGCCTGCCAACTTTCCCGATTTTTGTACTTATCAGCGACTGCAGACTATGGCATCTCTCCTACTCCGTCGCTCTCGTCCATTCCGGACCCTTGGCCTCACGACGACTTTTGCTCTACCCCCTTTTCTCCTACATCAATCGCGCAGGCAGACTCGTCTTTGTGATGCTACACCGGGGACATACGGCATTGGAGCATCGTCAAGTAATGCGCATTCCAGTGAGCGAGAGAGGAAGGTGCCGATCTTCAAGAATGGCAAATTGAACCCTCAAGCAATAAGGCAACTCACAAAGGGCAGCGTTCTCGGTACGTGATCGGATTATCTTTGTTTCTGAAACTGGAGCCTGGGAACTAGATGGATAAACCGAGCCAAAGGAATATATGACTTGTACAAAGTAGATGTCCAGTTTCAAGATCTGACTTTTGTTGTTCTCTAGGATTAACAACCGGCTTGGTATTTCTCTTCTTCTCGGGCCCGATATCGACTTTGACTTTGGGCTTTGGGCTACTCGTTACAGAGGTATGTCTTCCTACAAGATTCTCAATGATCCAACGACTAAATTCAGGTCTAGCGACTTTGGTCTTATGGCCTTCTTGTGCCAACTTCTGTGCTACAGCGCATCTCCAACAGAATAGACGTGCAATCGTTGCTTAGGGACAACGTCGCCTTCAATCTAAGTTTCGGATTCACGTTTGCGCTATCTGCCTTTGCGTCATTCTAGAATAGGATACCATCTATCACATTGCTTGTAAGTGCACTGCTACGGTTGATTGCACCAGCATGACACCAACCCGTGTCCGCATTTGCTTTCTAGAAGTATGCAATCATGACCTCGCACTTCTCAAGCATTGATTTATCAGTCACTCCTACAGCTTATTCACTTTGACCTTCAATTTTGAATTAATTGGTGTGCTTGTCTACCTATCCTGGCAAAGGTTCCAGAAATCCTTGACTGCAATATTTGTGGCTCTTGCTCCGCGAAGGCTTGTACTCAATATTAGATTATGGATATGAAGCGACAGCGACGTTATCCAACACTTACCTCATAATCTTATCCAACCAGAGCCGCTTTTCTTGCCCACTTATATGTTGATTAGGAAATTCCGGGTCGTTCAAAGCCTGAAGAATGCAGGGTTTTGCCATCATAGGGCGGTGAAAGATGAACTTCTTGACGGGATCAGTTATTGTATCAAGATTCTTACGCTGTTCGAGACCAGCAATTTGGAAAATCAGTGCTTTGCAAACAGACAGGCACAAGGTTCGGATTGCTTCCTCTTGCACGTTTGTTACTTTTTCGTCTAAGTCGTAGCTTTGAAATAATGTTGCCTGGCTCGAAGTCAGATAATTTTGAAGCAGGCAGCGCGTTCAGTGGTACCCTCACCCAAAAATGAGTCGATGCTTGTTTCAAGGGCAATTCTTGTGCCTGAATGCCCGCTATGGTGATCTGAAAGAGGCTCAGAGCGTCTCTCTGAGCCCGAAAAAGCTCCTTAAGGTAATGAGGAACCATTTTAGCCATCAATTTGATTATGCCTGACATTAGGTCAGGATCACGCGGGTGATCATCTAGATCTCGCTTTCAGCTACCTTGCAGTTATCAAGGATTATCTACGGATTGTCTAACCTGCAGCCATGACGATTCTCTTTGCATGTTCTAACATGCTTTGTGCACTCTCCTGGACAATAATATCTGATGTCACCGACTGCGTACCCAGCATCATACCTGCCGTTTCAAAGACATAATCCAATCTCGGCATGTACGTATTCGTCGCAAGAACAAATTTTGCTGTTGCTGTGGGCGGAAAGACGAAGAGTCCTGGCATAGTTTCGTGATAGCCAGCACGGAAAATGTCACATATAGATTCAATGACAAGGATGGAGTCAGGCAGAGTCCTGATTGCAAGCTCAATAATTCCAAGCAGGGCCTCTTGTAACCTCTTGCCCGCGTCTTGGGTCCAGAATTGAGGATTCAATGAAGGTTCCGAAGACACAATTGAGAGTTCGTCAGGGGCCTGCAAGCCTTTACCTAACCGCACCACGCAGCGTAAAGCGTTCAAGATCTTTAATTTGCCCTGAATATGATTCGTAGGCAAGTCATCCAATCCTAGATTCAGTCTGCATTCGATCAAACTAATAATGTCTTTGAGCGGCCAAAATTTAGCGATATCTGTGGGTTGGGCTTGTATGATGACCGCGATTGCATTTGTAAATGTTTCTTTGACGTCACTATCATATTCCTCATTATCAAAGATAGTTTTCCAGACTCGCAAAAAGGTCTCCAAGTCGTTTGTCATCTCGTCGCGATATAGTGTAGTCAACCGCAATATGCATTTAGCGGCCAGACCGCCAACTTGCATATCATCCAAACATTGAAATACGAACTTCAAGCATGCCGGCAGCATATGGGCATAACTCTCAAAGAAGGCAGCGTAGCTCAAAATCATGTTGAGTCGCTCTTGCTTGACCCTAAGACGGAACCATGGTGACCGAATATCAATCGGTTCGAAAATCGGAGAACTAAGGACAATTGAGACAGTCTTGTGTATACTTGCTTCAGACACAGCTGATGTCTCTGACAGACCATTTAGGACGACCAAAGAAGCCTCCAGAGTGATCCACTGGCTTTGACCACAAGATTCCATGGCTTGACGCGCAACTAAGTGGAAAAGGTCCGGCCCACACACAAGGTATACAGTCTGAAACAAATCTATGATGTCTTTCCGACAAGTACTGAATTGTTTCCTCTCATCTCTAGTCCAGCATTCTTCGGGGTCCGCAGGCCAACAAGATTTGTTCAGGCAGATTTCGATAAGGCTCACTAGTTGTCCCACGGCGTCCCTGGTACTGTCATCCGGTTCGACCTCTTGAAGAAACCCAAGGTATGTCGTCCACGTTTCAAATAAGCGTGGAGTGACAAGATCATCTACACCAAGGTAGCCAGGGCATCTCATAACCTCGAGCAAGGACTCCTTCACCCCCTTATCATGACTGTGTTGAGCTCGAACAATATCCTGAATGGAGACATCAGAATAGGCAATTAGCAGTCCGACGAGTGCAGTGGCTTCATCGCTCTCCTGACCTTCTTGCAATTGTAGGATGAGGCGACGGCCGGCTGGCGAATCAATCTTTGCTGCTATTGATCTAAGATGACTCGAATCATAGAATCCAGGGAAGCGATCTAGTAGGTCCTCGAACATATCAAAAGCTGGAGAACAAAATTGGTCGAAGTCCAGGCAGTCTAGGAGCAGTGAAATTATGGCTTTAAGAGTTGTCTTTCTGCTGACGTCTTCTCGATCTGGACTGTGCACCCATTCTGAACATGCCTATTTAGGTCAGCATAAGCAATCGATGACCGGATTTTTTTACACACTCGAAAGCATTCGAACACGACTGGCGAACCAGGAGGTCCATCATTGCCTCTCAGAGGGGGCTCTAGAGCGGTACGTAGTAGCAAGTCGATATCACATAATTCAGCTGCGACACTTTGATCAATGCTCCAGCTAAGAGAGTTTAGCTACCAAGGGTATGTAACGGCTATAATTACTTACATTTCTGGAGCTGAAGATTTGATTTTAGTAGCTTCCTCTACCAGTATGGTAATGTACCACAAGACTGCTTTCAATTGGTCACTGTGCAAAACCTTCACAATCCAGGATAAAGACATCTCTTTGCTACTATGATCTTCTGCTGACTTCAGATATAATTGTGAGCATAGATCTAGGATACTCTGGTTCCACTTCAGGGACAGTCGCAGTCGGTGTTGGACAAGGCCGTGGCAGATCTTCATCAGAATCGCGTACTTCTCCTGTCTATTCACAAGCGTGACGAACCAAGTACTACACTCTGATCAGCTCCGTTCCGTAAAGGTCGGTTTCACATTCTGACAGAAGTTCATCGAGGAGAGAATCATGGGCGTCAACGATAATCTTGCTCCGCGCCTGATAAAGCGTGGCGCCGTAGAAGCGAGGCAGGAATTCGTTGCTCTGGAGGAAAGCATTCGCGTAAAAGGAACATTCTCGAGATTGTACAAGTTGATCAAGAATTTCCGTGGCGGACCGAATCTGGTCGGGCGGTCCTTTTTGGTTATGTAGAATTTGCATTAGCTAAGGAAAGCGTTATCGAAGAGCTTCACTAGACAAGTGCGCCTGCAGACTTACCTCGAACAGATCTTCCACCGCTGGAAAGATCTCGGCTGTAGTGACATGTGTGTGTCTCGAGGGATTAGAGGCGAGGCTACCAATTGAAGACATTTTCGTTGAAGTAGATATCGAAGCTATTTAGAGCCATGCAGCATTATGTACATTGTTCATACTTTCATGAAGATTGAGAGCAAGTTGGCGAAGAGTGTGACAATCCGTAGGCTCAAATCGAATGTTCAACCAGTATGGAGGAAGGAAGTATATCATGAGAAGGTGATATAAGCAGCTGTGCGCACGCAAAGTGGTGGGGGACGGGAACGAAGGCTTCCGAGCCATTCTCTGATCTAGATTACATTCACTACAGAATCGATGGTAATTTGGTACTACAAGACAGGTTGTGAATTTGGGAAAATATAAATATCTAATTGAAGCGGAAACGCTCCGCGTTGATCAATACATTGAACTCCTATATACCTACCATCAATGTTGATTTTCATTGGTTTCTCTATGAAGACAGCTCATGCTCTCCATACATCTACCTTTTTGTGCAACAGCTCGTAGAATTACTTCGTTTGGTCTTCGTTTATCGGCACATTCACACGTGAGATTTTTCGGTACTACTGCTATACATAGAGTCAACATGGAGACAGTCAATACTACTGAAAGATTAAAGCAGCTTCGACAGCTTATGAAAAAGCATAATGTTGATGTTTACAGTATACATTATCATTCCCTTTCAGTATCGCTATTGAGTCTGACAAGAAGTCTAGTCGTGCCATCAGAAGACAGTCATCAATCCGAATATATCGCTGCGTGCGATGCTCGTCGAGGTGAACAGCTATTCACGGATACCATGAAGCACATACTAACTTGACAGAATTTATTTGCGGTTTCAGCGGCTCAGCCGGCACCGCAGTTATCACTCTGGAAAAGGCGGCTCTGGCAACAGATGGCCGCTACTTTAACCAAGCATCAAAACAACTTGACAACAACTGGCAACTGCTGAAGCAAGGCCTGGAAGATGTACCGACTTGGCAGGATTGGTTTGTTGTGATCCTTTGTCCATGTGGCCTTTTTAACAGGAGAGTAGGGCGGTAGAGCAGGCTGAAGGCAGCAGGACAGCTGGTGTGGATCCAACCGTTATCACTGCGTGTACGTAGTCATTGGCCTCATGTGTTCTATACTTTTTAATTCCGTCTAGCTGATGCCCGCAAACTGGTGGAAAAACTAAGAAAAAAAGGAGGTAGCACTCTAGAAGCCGTCAAAACAAACCTTGTAGATCTCGTTTGGGGAGATAAACGACCACCCACGCCACGAGAGTCGGTCAAAGCTCTTTCGATTGATTTCGCTGGCAAAAGTTCAGGCGAAAAGATCGAAAACCTGAGAAAAGAACTAGCGAAGAAGAAAAGTGCGGGCCTGATTATTTGTAGGTTTCTCACAGAGTCTGAGTTTTCCTTCACTATTGACAATTACATGAAGCTATGCTAGATGAAGTTGCTTGGCTGTACAATCTACGTGGTAACGAGTAGGTTTACGGGTGTTTTCTTGTTGCAAGATCCTGACCTAATGATAGTATACCATTTAATCCGGTCTTCTTCTCCTATGCCATTGTCACACCGACCAAAGCTTCATTATACGTAGATGAAAGCAAACTCGATGAACAAGCTCGGCAGCATCTTGGTCCCTCAATCGAGATTCGGCCCTACGATGATATTCTAGGCGATGTCATGTCGCTGAGCCAAGCTCCGGAAGCGGTAGGTGATAACCAGACCGCCAAACAAGGGCATACTCCACCGACACCACAGAGAAAGTACATGATCTCTACGAAAGCCTCATGGGCGCTCAGTCTAGAGCTTGGAGGAGAGGAGAAAGTCGACGAAGTCCGAAGCCCAGTAGGGGACAAGAAAGCCGTCAAGAATGAGACCGAGCTGGAAGGAATGCGAGCGTGCCACGTGCGTGACGGTGCTGCCCTAACGGAGTACTTCGCTTGGCTAGAAGAAGAGCTCGTCGAGAAAGGAAGTACCCTGGACGAAGTCCAAGGCGCCGACAAGCTTGAGCAAATCCGCTCCCAAAAACAGCACTTTGCGGGTCTATCTTTCGACGCCATCTCCTCCACCGGCCCAAACGCAGCAGTGATCCACTACAAACCCGAACCCGGTAATTGCTCCATCATTGACCCCAAAGCTGTATATCTCTGCGACTCTGGCGCTCAATACTTCGATGGCACTACTGATACCACCCGCACTCTTCACTTCGGCACTCCCACTGACATGGAACGCAAAGCCTACACCCTTGTCCTCAAAGGTGTCATATCCCTCGATCAAGCCGTCTTTCCCAAAGACACGACTGGCTTCGCCATCGACGTGCTAGCGCGCCAGCACCTCTGGGCTGAAGGCCTCGATTACCGCCACGGGACGGGTCACGGTGTTGGAAGCTATCTCAACGTTCACGAAGGACCTATCGGTATCAGCGCGCGTGTCCAATCTAGTGAAGTACCTCTTGCTGCAGGTAACGTTATTTCGGACGAGCCTGGATATTACGAAGACGGGAATTTCGGAATTAGGATCGAGAATATCTTTATGGTGAAGGAGGTGAAAACCACCCATCGGTTTGGTAATAAGCCGTATTTTGGGTTTGAGCACGTTACGATGGTGCCGTATTGTAGGAAGCTGATTGATGTCGGCCTATTGACCGAGAAAGAGAGGAGTTGGGTTGATGAATATCATAAAGAGATCTTGGAGAAGACGAAGGAATTCTTTGAGGGGGATAAGAGAACAATGAAATGGCTGGAAAGGGAGACGGCACCCCTCTGAGACTGAGACAGGTGAGGAGATTTGCATGTTGAAGCAAGCACAGAGCGTGTATACTATGGTCTGGTGGAAGTTGTGTTTATTACTCAGGGGCAATTGATCCTCCGGCCCTACCAGACATGACGGCAAAATAGACATCACGCCAGACTAGAGGATAAAATATTTTGCTAGATATGCTCGAGGGTGCTTTGCCTCTGAGTATTATATAACAAAATTCAATACGTACCTGTACAAGGTGGAAGAAAAATCCACCTCGAGGTCTACTCAATCTACGAGTTCCTCGAGGATCTCCTCACATTCTTCTCTTCTCCAAGGCACCCCAAGTAATTTTGTACCGTCACTCGCTATTCTATCAACAAGCATATCATGGTCATAAAACTCATTAAGGAGTTGTCCAAAGCCCATCTCATTACTACAAACAAACTCCTCCACAGCCTTCTGATATAGCGCTTTCCTCTCAAGACCACCCAGCTCACCTGCACTAATCCTAGCCTGACCATCTTCATCGGCATCTTCGTCAACAGCGTTGTCTTCATCAGTGGCCGCAAGAATCTCCGCGATCAAGATGCGATACAAATTCCTTGCGCTCTCCGGTAAAGACTTCAGCACAAAACTTGCGCCGCCTTTGCCTTTCACGCTTCGACCGCTGCGGCCGAGAAGCTCGTTCACTTCATCTACAACATTTGGGACCTCAACCCCGCCATAAGATATGAAAGTTGTGGTGTCGTGGAAGACCCAATTATACTGTTCACGCAGTCCGACGTCCCAGAGGAGGGGAAAATTCGGCTGATCACATGTTGCTAGCATATGGATTGATGGGTGCGAAGCGAGTTGGGCTAAGAGCGTTGGAATAGGTGAGCGACGTAAGGGTGGCGCATCTAAGGAGTTGATGAAGATGCATATGGGCTCGTCTGGTGGGTGTGAGTTGAGCTCTACGAAGAGTGTGCTGAGCATGTCCTGAGGACGAGAGCCGAGGTTCGAAGGTATTTCGTTGGATTTGCAGTCGTAGACTAAGGTGGCCAGAGTGGCTAGGATTGTGCGTAAGTTGGCCGTTGGCGAATAGCCATTGACTATCAGAATCTTCGGCGGAGTCGGCAGATGATCGTGCATGTACTGTGCAAAGTCTGTAACGAGACGCCTTTTGCTACCATATCCATACAGACAGATGTTGAAGTCTTCAGAGAGCTCGAAGGCCCATTGAGGAAAAGAATTTGAATGTATCTGGTGCAAATTCTCGTATGCTTCAGCAAGAGGGTCTTCGTACGCCGATATATGTTCATGATATTCTTCATGCGTAAGTAAAGAGACGGACGACAAGGTATTATTTGACGTCTTCGCTCGGCCTGGCCGATTCTGCCAGAAATAGTTCTCATGAGGTGGAAGATCCTGTGGCGGGGTTGGAGATTTTCCTTTTCGACGCTTCCCAGGTGTCTTCTTGGAGGGCGTTGCAAGCATAGGACTCCTTGCTTCGTCATCCGAGCTTGCATCCTCCGAGAGTCTACTGACATCCCTACGCTCTTCTCGAATCTTTCGCACGAGGTGATCTTCATCATCTCCATCGTCCAAGTCTTCTCTGCTCGTAGCATTCAGATGAGTGTCTGCTTTATCCTTCCGCTTTGAGCTGAGTGCGCTGCGTGATCCATTCGTAGCGGAAGGCGAATCGCGATACCCGTTTCTATTCGAGAATAAAACTTTACCTTTGGAAGGCGTTGTGAGATTGCTGTTAGGTGTAGGCTTAGGTTTGTTGGTACTTCCCGGAGGCCTTCCTCGTTTCCGTTTGGGGGTCTTCTGGGCGGAGGATGGTATGTCGTAGATATTCAACTCCGAATGCTTTGCGCCCTCACGTCCACTGGCTGCTGTACTCCCACTGAGGTCTTCATGGCCGGCATTTGCCTCTGCATTTTGTCTTTTACGCTTTGGCATAGTTCAAACGCGGTGCTGCAATTATGGCCATCGGAAATCAGGGCTCTGCGACACTCGACGCACTTTACACATCTGATCCCTCGAGGTCGACGCGAAAGCGAGGCGCGCTCTTGCAGGCTTGGCGAGGCTACCTTTATCGATAATGTAAGCCTTGCTCCTTCCACTGCAAACCCGGGGCGAGTAATGAGTAGGAGTGCTCGTAAACGAAAGTACTACTCAAAAGCCAGCGATACGAGGCGATAATACACAGTTGACCTACAACGTACGCTTCAAACCACTGATTAGCTTGCTTTGTGCACCCATAAATTTAAAGTAAGCTTTCGAATTCGAGGAATTGAATGGGTTTAGACGTGCGACTTGGTCGTTTGAATTCCATCACCGGCTGTAGGCGCACATGAAAGGATACGGTTCATTACTGCATCAAGACACCCGCTAAATGATGGCTTGCAAAATATATACATCAATCATTATTAACCACGCGCTACCTCGATTTGGCCTCTGGTACCCAAGCATGTATCTTGGGCTTCACCCTGTTTTGCCGAATGGGTCAGTAAGGTATATGATGGAAGGAGCATCCCCAATGTTGCAAACGTAGATGCTGGTTCGGACAAACTGCACATCACTCACGTTGAATATGTCTTGAAGGCCGCTCGGCTCGCAGTCAGATTCGGCCTATGCTCAGAAATCTCCCATGTCCTCTGCCCCAATCTCAATAATGGATCTTCCGTTGGAGGCTTATCAAGCTGATAGCTCATCCAAGCGTGCCAACCTGGTTCAATTTGTGAAGGATCGTATTCGCTCTGCTTGTAGTGGATCCATCGAGTCCGCACTGTAGCAAGCGGATTAGCTGAGATCTGCGACCCAGGTGAATTGAATGCCTCAAGGCCTCCACTTCGGTGCTTCATACACGGTAACTCATCTTCTAGGTTCTCGTAATACTTGTTGCCATATCGATCAGTTGCAATGAGCGTTCCGGCTTTCGTGTCTCCAATGTTTTGCAATTGGTGGGCGTATTCTTTTATGCCAATCTTGCGAAGATTGCGCAGTGTTCGGGTAATTGTAGACATGGCGGCGAGAGTCTTCGTAGATGATGATGTGGAAGGCTGCTCAAAAGCGAACTCATAGATGAACGAGGGGAAGGAGTTATGATAGCTAGGCTTGGGACTAGATTTAATTGGTCGGCTAGCGCGGTCTCATGTTGAAGAAAATGCGCGGCGGGGAATCCAATTGCGCGAAATAACCTGCAAGATTGTTTTTCACCCATCCCAAGTCACTCTTTACCTGTTGATACAGTATACACCACGATAGCTTGCATTTGTATTTGTTGTCGATTGCTCAGAAATCGGTCCGTGCTCCGAATGGCAGCTCCGCTTGTTCCACTGCGGAGACGACAAGCCGGTATGATTCCTACTCGGAGGAGCTTAGCAACCTCACGCTTCCTTCGACTCCAGCTTTCGACCTTTATGCCAGAAACATCAGGCTAACTGAATATTATATCGAGTTAGACGGGTCGATCACCACATCACCAGCGTCAGCGACTGCGGAGACAACCTCAGAAACATCAAGTCTTTCCACCACTTCGACCGATTCTTCCTCGTCATCTTCCTCAATCACTTCATCTGCATCGCTCTCGGGAGCTTCAGCAGAAGTCACCACTGGTCCGGATGGACCGAAGACAGTATTCCAGATCGCGCATCCTCCGCAATTCACAAAGACCGTTTCGACTGCATACAAAGCGCCTGGCGTCAATGCAACAAGCAAATTGACGAGCACACACATTCCAGCTTTAATTACATCTTCGTCATCATCATCAGCGACAACAACCACCACCTCAAAATACAAGGACCCAGCAGAGGAAGCAGCAGCCAGCGCAAAAGCGCCAGGAATTCCCAAAAATGAATTGACGCGATGTGAAATCAACGGCACAGAGGCCGACAATGGGCCTTATTGCTCCCCGAAGCACCAGCAGAACATGTGGGTTGGGTTTACATACGCAAGTAGGTTTGGCGAAAATCTCGAACGACGTAATTGAGTTGGATGGAGCTAATCGATTTCAAATCTTCAAGTCACATGGAACCCCTCCCTCTTCTCCGACAATGCGACCAATGTTGCTGAATTACGATATGTGGATGGCGCTCTCGGAAATGCCTGGACCTCGGAACCAGTCCCAAATTACATGGGCTACGTGAACGTTGAAATGTCGAAAGACTGGTTGAAAGGCGCTTCCGGAAACGACAGCGAATCTGGCCAAAACATGACGCTCTTCATGATGTCCACTCCCCTGGATGGCGATCTAGATACCAAGCCAGGTCCGCAGGTCGCTCTTGTCATTGACCCTCACACCTTCCCAAAAGTCCGGCTTAAGAGCCTTCCTGGCAAGTACGGCCTAGAAGTAGGCGTACCGGTTGGCGTCGTCGGTCTATTCCTGATTATTTTGGGAATATGCTGTGGAATCAGGAAGAACAATAGACATCATCGCAGTATAAGGAATGTATCGAAAGGATATATGGAAAAGCGAGCGAGGAGGAGAGGAAGAGGGGGTGATGTTCAGTTGGAGGAATTTGGGGAGGATCAGTACAGGGATCAGCCGCTGAAAGGAGGAACGGGAAATGCATTCAGGGACGAAGTGGCCAAGCAGAGAGAAGAGGACCATGCGAGCTTGAAAAGATTTCCAAGCAGCTATTAGGTGGTTCCAGCCACGTTCCTTGTCGTGGGGCATTTAGCCAAGGGGCATCTCGTACAAGGAGCAGGGAAAATTATGGCATTGTTATGCATTTAAGGCTTGGGAATGATAACGTGGTTGCGAGGCTTAATGCGATATTTTGTACGAAGCAGAGTACGATGAGGAAATTGGCATGACTGGTCTAATATGAGCTTAAGCTCGATGGGGTATCACTATTCCGTTGCTCGTCATCGTTCACACTGTAATGCATATATACAAAGTCTCTATTTTGCTCTTTGTGCCTTGACCCTCGCAGGCCCTAGGTCCTTCCTCACGTCGTCTAATTGCTGCATCGGCGTTCTATACTTCTCCGTTCCGACTCTCCTACTTCCACCAGCCATCTTGTATCCACCTAGAAATTCGTCCATCATGCTGTCGAGACCTTGACCAGCAAGAGTAGGCGCTTGACTCGATGTCGTCGATAGATTTGATGAATTTGAAGCTTTTGAAAGACTTGACATGCCCGACACCAGCGAATTTTTTGAAAACGTCGATGCCGTATCATCGACATCCATATCCATGCCGTCATCCGCATACATCCCTTCAATCTTGTCGAACCGCGCGTCTAGTAGCGACTGGCCCTCTGTTCTCGCTAGAGAGGAGGAGGTCATGGAGTAACCTGCACTACTCGTCAAAGCGCCTTTTCGTTTCTTGCGCTGGACGCCACCCGTTCCACTAGTCAGGATTGAGGATTGGAGGTCGGCGGCAGATTGGCCTGGTTTTGGGCCTTTGAGAGCCGGCTTTTCATCGTTCTTGAATTTGCGGAATTCCTTCATCCATTCGCCATCACCATGATCGAGGTTTGGTGGAGGTGCATCCGACATATCTGTGTCCCCAGAAGCTGAAGGTACAGTATCAAGTGAGCGTTGTTCATTGAAGGGTTTCTCGGTTGTGTCGGACTCCCAGCCATCATCGCCTTCATCGTCAGGGAAGTTGGTGCTCTCAAACTCGTCCTGAGTGACTTCCGCGCCGCCATTCGCAATTTCGGCGAAGAGATCTTCTTCGTCGTCGACGTAAGCTTCGTCATCCAGGGCTTCCAAAACCTCCCGTAGCCGAGGATCCATGTCAGGTTGGAGGCCTGCTATTGCGTCTGGTACATTTTGCTGATCCTGGTATGAAGTTTGTCTTGAGTCTCCCAGTGACCCTATGTCTTCTCCAATAAATTCCTCAGCTAACGATGAGCCACTCTCGCTCTGCCCATCCCCAAGGTTGGCTTCCCGCAATGCTTCCTCGAGGCTCTGCTTGCCTTTGCCCTTTTTCTCTTTATTGAAAGCCTTGGCTTCGACGAAGAGACCTTCAACGCTGCCAGACCTAGAGTCGAGATCATACACATGTTGCATGTAGTCATACTCAGTGTCATCGTAGTATATGCCTTGCTCGGCTGCCTCTCCTTCGTTGCTTCTTATACTTGGCCCACTGCTATTTGAGATTGCGTCGCTGAAGAGTTCGGACTCAAGATCTGTCCTGCTCTTGATCTTGTGCGACTGTTGAGGAGCAAGCTCTCGAAAAACAGCGGAGCTACTTTCTTCATCGTTGATCCTTGGGTCATTTTGTGGACGATGAACAACTTGAAAGGTGGTTGAGGTAGCCTTGTCACTGCGGAATGGTGAGTAGAATCCTCGTAAAGAGTCAAGATTGCGGTGTTACTGACAATTTCCTCCTTGGCATATTGGTTTGTGGTTATTTATGCCATAAAAACCGACGAAATGCCCATTGGCAAAATTAGGCGAGCAATGATGCAAATTCAAGGCTTGCTCACATTACGTGCCCGGCGGTCAGGAAAACCAATAGTTATGGGGGACTAGATTGGCGCCCAAGGGGCTCTCTAGGGGCTAGCTCTTAGGGTAGCCCCTCCCGCTTTCAGGGCTGGCCATAGGGGGGTCAAATCAACGTCATCGTTGCCATTTCAAATCATCTGAAATAGTACTTCCTTCAACATCTCGCCAGTTTATCCTCATATTCTCGGCAAACGACAAATCTCGTCGCGAGACCTACGCATCATAGTTACCCATCATGGTCCTTCCCAAATCCAAAAATGCAGTTGGACTCGGCAACTCGCTCATGAATGATCGCTTTGGAAAAGGAAGAGGCTCTGATCGGAAGAAAGTATCCGCTGGTATACACCGAACAGATCAGAACGGGCAGACTGTAAGCATGCAAATACATATTTGGATTAAATCTTCATTAATGCTTGATAGTATGTCACCAATGACAAGAAGGAGGCAGCATGGGTCAAAATGCGAAGCGTTACCGAGCAGGGAGCACTGGACGAGTTCCTCAGTACAGCGGAGCTGGCAGGAACAGACTTCACGGCAGAGAAGATGAACAATGTCAAGATCATTCATCACGATCAAAAGAACCCTTACTTGCTCTCTGCTACAGAGGAAAGATCGGCAATCAGAAAGCAAATGGCAAAGCGGAATCGACTTACAGTCCCGAGGCGGCCAAAATGGAACGACCAAACCAAGCCTCAGGAATTAGCAGATATGGAGAAAGCCAGTTTCCTGGAATGGAGGAGAGGATTGGCTGATTTACAGGAGAACGAGGATTTATTAATGACCCCCTTCGAGAGGAATTTGGAGGTTTGGAGGCAATTGTGGAGGGTCATAGAGAGGTCTGATTTGGTGGTGCAAATCGTTGATGCGAGGCACCCCCTCATATTTCGTTCGGAGGACCTAGAAACCTACGTGAAGGAAGTGAGTCCTAAGAAGAACAATCTGCTGCTTGTCAATAAAGCGGATATGATGACGCTGCCACAAAGGGAGGCGTGGGCGGACTATTTCGAGAAGGCTAGAATCAACTACAGGTTCTTCTCTGCATCCCTAGCAAAAGAAAGGAATGAGGCTGCAGATTTGGTCGAGGACGATAGCGTTCAAGAACTTGACGGCCAACAAGATAATGTCGCTGGACAACCAGACAGACTTGCAGAAGTGGCGAGCAAGCTCGACTTGCAAGATGACGAAGATGATGAAGCCGAATGGGCGAGCGAAGAAGACCTTGACGAGGACATGGACTCGCGTACACGAATCCTCACCGTGGACGAACTCGAGCACCTCTTCCTCGAAAACGCCCCTCACCAGGACCAGCCTGAAGACGATTCTACCTCGCACCCCCATAAAACAACTATTGGCCTAGTCGGCTACCCCAACGTAGGCAAATCCTCCACCATCAACGCCCTCATCGGCGCCAAGAAGGTCTCCGTCTCCTCTACCCCCGGCAAAACCAAACATTTCCAAACCATCCACCTCTCACCCTCGGTCCTCCTCTGTGACTGTCCTGGTCTAGTATTCCCGAACTTCGCCACCACAACCGCGGAGCTCGTCTGCAACGGCATCCTTCCCATCGACCAGCTCCGCGAGTTCACTGGCCCTGCTGGTCTCGTCGCCCAACGCATTCCGCAGAGTTTCTTCGAAGCGCTGTATGGAGTGAAAGTGCGAACGCGGCCAGTGGAAGAAGGGGGAAACGGTGTGCCGACGGCGGAGGAGCTGTTGACGGCCTATGCGATTGGCAGGGGGTTTGCAACCACGGGGCAGGGCCAGCCGAATCAGAGTAGAGCGGCGAGGTATGTGCTTAAGGATTACGTGAGTGGAAAGTTGTTGTTTTGTCAGCCACCGCCTGCCGAGCCGGTGATCGATGGGAGAGCGTTCAATCGGGAGTTGTATGATATGAGGCATCTGCCGAGGAAACGGCAGGCAGTTTTGGCGGCGCAGAAGGAAGGTGAAATTACCGGTGAGGAGGAGCCGAGTTTGATGGGCGAGGTGCAGGGTGTAGGTAACGTCCCAGTGCAAGGCGAGAAGTCGACCAGGTTGGATAAGAGGTTCTTCGGGCCGGGCAAGGGGAGCCAAGGACATTTGAGTATGCCTTTCAATCATCAATACAGTGAGCAAGGGCAGAAGCAACTATCTGGGAGGAAGTTGCAGATGGTGACAGCGTTAGAGAAGGGAGTGGATCCTGCAGAGATGAAGTTGATGAATGGGAAGAAGCATTTTAAGGGAAACAGGAGGAAGAAGGCTCTGGGTTCTTTGCAGGATGACTGATGGCATGATAGACTTTTGATGAGATAAAGATAGCATGACATGAGACTAGGCGTCTCATCATGCTGTGATGAAGGATAGCTATGTACAATGTATATGACAAGGTTGTCGTTAAAGGAGCGTGCTGCCAATGCTGAAAATTTTCTCAAAAAGCCTCCCTTTAGAAGGTGAAGGGGTCAAGTATAGTACATGAAGTGAAGTTGTAAATGCAAGTTGAAGAGTATTCATGCCTGGTCGGAAAGGATGGATCGTCGTCTATCCTTCAAGCGAACGGCCTTGAACGAGACCGCGGCGGACACGTGACTTTTTGGCACCACCTGCACACTCGCAGGTCTGGAAGTTGCCGGCGAGATCGACCGGGCAGGCAACTTTCTTGTACTGGACGACTGGATTGTCTGTATGTCAACGTCAGTACGTGTTGATATTCATCTTGGATTTGGGAAGGCCGTAAGATCAGACTTACCCCAGTTGCCATTGGGATTGCCCTGGCTCATGATATCGAAATGAGCTCCATACCCATACTGGTTGGGAGCCGTACACCAAACCTCATTCCCGTTGGCAGGGCAGAGGTTGGTGACCATGACAGTGATCTTGCTACCAGCGCCAGCACATGATCCTTGGCCAGTGGCGGCAATTGCATTGGCATTCGTCAGCTCGTAGCAAGTTCCACAGCCACTACCGCACCAGCTCGAGTCGCCGCCATCATCAAAGAGGGCAGCACTGCCTGCTGCGGTGAGGACACCGTTGGAACCGATCTGCCATTGGGACATCGAGTTGCCGGAGCCACAACCACAAGCACCCTTTTGACCATCGTAGTAACGCTGCAGAGAAGAGGTGTCAGTGCCATAGTTGGCTTCAATGGAACGGGGCAGGTAGATGCTTACCGTGGTGGTGGCGTAGCCCGTCTTGCTGCCGGACAATGCACCACATGAGCCGCCGGTGTTACCTCCAGTGTTACCGGTAGTACCAGAGCCTGGAGTACTGGGTGTGCTTGGTTGGCTAGGAGGTGTGCTTGGCTTGCTGGGGGCCTTGGGGTCTGTTGAGCCGCCGGATGATGAGCCACAGCTGGCCTGATTGAAGCCATTCGGAACTGATTGGTCAGGCGGTAGGCACTGGGAGTAGTCTGAAAATGCACTCGGTTAGACATCGACTAAACGTAGAGTTTTCCAGTACCTCCTGTACTGTTTCTTGAAGAAATGCTCATTAAAAGGAGTAAACGCGATGAAAGATACTTACACTGTTGCTGACAGACGCACTTCCAGTTATCAGAACAAGACGTTGCACCTTTCCACTGGACACCACCGCATTGTTCATAATGACCAGATTGGGCTGATAATGCCTGCCCAAGGCCAAGGGAGAGCAAGAGGAGACTGAAGGACTTCATATTGATCGCGGTTTGAATGGTGATAGGTAACTTGGACCTGTGAAGAGAAGGTATTGCTCAAAAATTGGGAAAGAGAAGGGATAAACGAGTGTGAAGAATCGAAGCAAACGATCAATGTTGCAAAAAGAATGTAAGTAGGAAGATTCTAGCTTCCTGAGTATAGCAATGGCAGCTTGAGAGAAGAGAAGAAAGGAGAGCGTGAAGGGGTGGCGGTCAAGAGCATCTTTATATGGCTTCCCTGGTATCACCACAGACTTCACAGTGTCCTGGCTCACCTTCCCCTCTTTCAGAGAGTGGAGAAATGTAAGAGGCAGAGCCGCTAGAGTAGAATGCCGTTGAGTCTTGCATGGATAACAGCGCCTTCGGTTGTTGACTTCCGGAAGGTCGAGGCATGGCCATGCAGTATTCAGAAGGAAATGTAAAATGTACAGGGATTGCAAAGGAGCATGGGACAGAAGCATCACAGGGGTGACGAGATAGATTACTCAGTGATGATACCTGGGACGGAGGTCGATAATAATGTGAGCGAAAAGGTGAGCACCACATTTGTGCCCCTGACTCCTCACTCAGTCCTGAGTCCTCAGTGCATGGAGGTGTAAGCGAGGTCGGGCAGGCTAAGAGATGGCCAAGAATCCTCTGGTGAAATGAGCGTGAGGTGCCCTGGCGCCTTCCTTTTAGGTTGCCCGTGCGCCAGCCCCGGTCGCAGTAGTCGCCCATCGTAAATTAGCTGCATGAGCGAGCGTGATCCTGGGTTACGGTCTGTGATGAATGATGATTTGGTAGTGACCGGTGTTTGCTCGCACAGGCCGAAAAGATTGTAAGCATGAGGTATGATATTGGAGCCGAAGTAGGAGTGAGACATACATACATGTAGAAAGATACGGAAAATAAGTGACCGGCATGCCGACAAGGCAAGACCCGTTCGAAACGGTGCCGCAGACACACGTGGGAGTAATTGCTGTCAGGGGCTTGAGGGGGTAAACAAAGCGACATCTTCAGTATCGTACCGCCCAGATCGATCTCAAGCCTCCTAGTAGTCACCACTACTAATCCCACTACTATCAGCCATGTTTCACCATCTGCTTGCCATACCCTTGTTTCTGGCTCTATCGCGATTGGGTGGAAAAGACAAACAAGTCTGGCCATTTGAACATCAATCTCGTATCTCAGACTGAGATACCGTATACCCTGGGCTCCATCTTCGAATCAACGCTGCTTTCAAAGCGCGCGTCACCTCATATCGCTATCGTCATCAAGCCCGTGGAAAGTGATGCATCTCAAACGACCGTCGTTAGAGAGAGGAAGCTCGAGCAAGAGGGCGGTCCATGGACCTGGTGATACACAGACCCCGCTTCTGAGGAGGAGAGCGGTAGCAAGTCCAGTATCTTTTTCCCATATCCCCTGATATGCATATGTCATAGGAGACACGGCAACCGTGGCGAAAGACAAATGACTCCCTCTGGTGTGATGAAAAGGAGGAAGGCGCAAACCTTCCGATTTTCATACCACAGCATTTGTATGATACCCATTGATTAGGGTTGTCAAGCCCAAAATATCAGGTATAATCGATAAACAGGCGGGCTCTCTCCGCTTTTGCCGAGGTTAGAGTGCAAATCCCCGCCTGAACTCTGCCATGACAGCAGTGTGGCAGTAGCCATGAGAGGATTTCATGAACCCTCGTTTCGCCATTATTGTCCAGAGACGAAAACATCAGCACGTTTGAAATGTCTCGGACCGAATTAAGCCAAAACCTGCTCGCAAGTAGTGCGAAGCCGCAGACCGCCGCAGACAAGATTCCAATCCTGGCACGTGGCGCTGTCGGTGAGCGTGCCAGTAAGGCATTGAATCTTGTATGTGTATTACTCTCAATGCGAGTAGGAAGCGCGGCTGATCTCATGTGATTAGGTCCAACAATTCGTTGAGCAAGAGTGCATCCCTGCCGACACTGTCTACTATGCCCAACTAGGCGAGGGCGAGAAGAGATGGACCACCTATCCGCCTATCATTGACGATCTGAAAGCAAAAGCGAAGAGGCTAGGCTTATGGAATCTGTTCCTTCCAAAGAATCATTTCAGTCAGGGCGCCGGATTCTCGAACCTAGAGTATGGATTAATGGCTGAATACATGGGCTCGAGCAGAACTGCTTCAGAGGTATTTCTTCGAGGGTTGTGATGTTGTAGGAAGTCGAATGACCCGACCTTCAGGCATGCAACTGTGCTGCGCCAGACACTGGCAACATGGAAGTTCTGGCCAAGTACGGAGACGACGCTCAGAAGAGACAGTGGCTTGAGCCACTTCTTGACGGCTCAATAAGATCTGCGTTCCTGATGACCGAGCCGGATGTTGCATCTAGCGATGCCACCAACATCACTCTGACGATGAAGAAGGAAGGGAATGAATACATCCTCAACGGCTCGGTATGACTTGGTGCTAAGGCCACAATTCGATGCATAGCTAATGAAACTCAGAAATGGTGGTCCAGCGGTGCAGGCGATCCCAGATGTAGAATTTATATCGTCATGGGCAAGTCTGATCCAGACAATAAGGATGCGTACCGGCAACAGTCTGTCATGCTTGTGCCAGCAGATACGCCTGGTGTTACCGTCAAGCGAGTGCTCTCCGTATATGGCTACGACGATGCACCACATGGCCATGCGCAGATCACTTTCGAGAATGTACGTGTTCCTGCTGCAAACATGGTTCTCGGCGAGGGTCGGGGCTTCGAAATTATCCAAGGTCGACTTGGCCCTGGCCGAATACATCATGCAATGCGTTCCATCGGAGCTGCAGAGAGAGCCTTGGAGTGGATGGTTGCCCGCGTCAACGATACCCGAAAGAAGACATTTGGTCGTGCATTGAGTGAGCACGGCGTGCTCCTTGAATGGATTGCCAAGTCACGAATTGAGATCGACGCCGCTCGCCTTGTCGTGCTCAATGCAGCGATGAAAATTGACGAAAAGGACGCAAAAAGCGCTCTCAAAGAGATTGCCGCGGCAAAAGTTCTGATACCACAGATGGCACTTACTGTCATCGACCGTGCGATTCAGAGCTTTGGTGGGGCTGGTGTCTGTCAAGATACTCCATTAGCCAACATGTGGGCACAGATTCGCACGCTAAGAATCGCAGACGGCCCAGACGAGGTGCATCTGCAGCAACTTGGTAGGAATGAAAACAAGCAAAGTCGACAGATCATGCAAAAGCTCGAAAGGCAGAAACTTGAAGCTCAAAGAATGTTGCAGCAGTTGGGTCTGCAACAAAAGTCTAAGCTTTAATGGATCAGCTGAGGAATCTTGTTGTGCGAAGCACAATGGAAGCGCTCCTACACACAAACGAGCGACGTTTATCCAAGATTGATAATGAACATCAGAACTTTTCTGTTGAATCGCTTGAAGCCCGGGGCTTTCTCCGGATCTCTCTACTTGTTGGTGCCAGGAATGAAGAAGCAAAAAGCATTTCCCAAAGTGTGAGGACCCCGCAGAAAAGGCCGCATCATAAGATGAGTTCAGAGCGACGAACCACATAATTTGGAGCGCGTTTGTGATTCGTCACCTTGCATATGCTAAAATATCAAAATGAAGGGATCCGCAGCAAAATCTTTCAGCTCTACGGCGGATCCGGTAGGATGAAATATTCTGAGGGCCAAAACCCCTAACCTCAGGCTCACTATACGTCAAGTCAAAGGAGAGATAATCAGCATCGGGCCATGGATGACATTTATAGTCGAAATTTGTCGAATAGAGTACACTGCGCATGATGCTAATGGTGACGAACCTGGTCGGAGTTTGCTGGCTCGTAAAATGCCACCAACTTGGGGGTTTCCATTGTGGCAGAAACTCAAGACATCATCGTATAACCCAACCGGAGAGTCTATGTGTATGTTTCTGTTCATTCTGCCATGCATACTCTGTGGGGAGGCAGAAGAGGAGCACAGAGAAAGCACAATACCTGTGTACATGCTCTCTTCCAAGCTTCCAGCCGGGTTTGCTTACTCATTGACGTCTACACACGCCTTGAAGTCGAGCGCCCGTCTAATTATAAAGTGACAAGAACGACGATGCGAGAAAGTGTTGAAACGACAGGAATAATGTGTAATGACGTCTTGAAAAGCTCGTAGAAGCGAATTTTCGGTCAATTGGCGATTTTGTTTTAGGGGCCGTGCCAAGAAAAAGTTGCCGGTTGCCCCTTGCGACTCCTGGGAGTAAATAAGTCAATTGGGAGCAAATCACTTAAGTTCAGACCATCAATCTCTTGAACCAATATTGAAGCCTTCGAAAATTCGTTCTACAAGCATCACTGCATACTGTAGCCTTTCAGCATTGCGAAATCACAACAGCTATTATGTCTTCCCAAAGCCCCATTCAGCCACTCGCCTCTCGAGACGTGAATGCTCCACTCAACTCGCCATCGAAAGCAAAGTCAGATGGCTTGCAGAAAGAAGTCGGTGACAAGCCACAGAGTCTGGACTATCATCGCCAGGTTTTGCAAAACAGACTCGCGGAGGACAAGTACGTTTACCTAGCGATGTCGGCACCTAAATCCTATCATTTCACTTGCAGATATTCAATGGAGAAAGTCTCGATGCACTATTTAGGCAATTCTGACGTGCATCTTGCAGGTCAAAACAGATATTCATTTCACCATCAGATAATATCATGAGCCCGTGCACCAAGAAACTAAGCGAGTACAAGAGCAAGCACTTCTCAAAGTAGGTCCAGGACTCTAGATCAAGTTGACGACAATGCCTAATGAACTCTTCAGAGCAAAGCCACAATCGCTATTCGCGAAGATGGAGGCCAATAAGAAGGCCAATGCCTCGCATTCGGAAGGTAGTCTGGGGAGCGGAGAAAGGAATCCTTGAGAAAGCAGAGACGGCAGAATTGTAGAAATGTGAAAGGCTTACGAGCCTCATTCTTTTAAAGCATGAGGATACGCAAAACACGAGATTGTAACAATGCTCATGTGGCGTTTGCGCAACGAAGAGAGGCGGGTTCTGTACATTCATGAACATTGATAGGCGTTGAATAAGGGCAATTCGTCTGGTCGTCGTATCGGGTTTCGCGATCTTATCTTTTTCGCCGGTTGATTAGGCGAGTGCGGACTTGAAAAAGGGAAAGCTTAACCGAGTCGTCATAGGGCGTTATTTGGTACCGTCTACATGGACTCAACGCCTTTGCACCACCGCCGCACTTGATGATTAGTTCTTTTCAATATCTTGGACACCTGATCTAGACTGCCTATTCATGGATAAATCAATGGCTAGCACGAGCTATCTTTGCAGTATAAGTAAAGACCCATGATGCTTGCACGATGTGGCGGCTCTCCATGGCATAGAGACGACTTCACTCCCTGCTTTCAGGAAATGTAGGCTCTAGACTATCTTTCCAAAAAAACATTGCTAATGATATTACACCAGATATCTTCAACTCGCCATACCTCTTCTACTTATTGCTTCATCATTCTCTTACATAATCTTTAGACTTGGTCAACGAACATCAAATGCGCTATGGCAAACCGACGGATCAGTGAGCCAAGAGAGGCATACGAAGAAGAGCGTCCAAGCTTATACAGACGATGCGAGTGGAGAAGCTGGGACTTGCCGAGTGACGCAAGACTTTGACAGCGATGAGGTTTTCTTTGGATTGTCGGAATCGGGGCAAAAACACAGTCGGATCCAAGTTAGCCGGCCACGAGGTCAATCTTTGCTTATTGCAATCGAATTCCTCACAGTTGCTGTTCTCATAGCCGCGAGTTCGTCAGAGTCGCTGCGAGTTGCACATACCCCATGGACAGGCCCTTCAAGCTTGATCAAAGTCATCTTCTGGTGCTATGCTCTGAGCTTGATTTGCGTAAGACTATATACAGTCAAACACAGCTTGAAAGTCTTGCCAAACATTTGGTATCAAACAGCTTGGTTGTATGGGTCACAGTGGATCCTGTGTGGCCTTGCTTTTCGATCCGAAGTAATACATCCGAGGTCCTCCGAAGCGCAAGCATTAGTGTCTTCCGAATTTGGGCTGGTAACAATCTTAGCCTTGATCGTTTTGACAGCTCGCAAGGGCAATAAAGTCGTGTTGCTTGAATATGAAGCCGCTCTCCAACCATCACAGGAGCCGCTGGCTAATCTCTTCTCTACTTGGACATATAGCTGGGTCAATCCAATCGTATGGACAGGTTGGCAAAGAACGCTGGAATTGAGCGATGTTTGGAACCTCGAGGCTCGAGATAGGGCAGCAACAGTCCTTGCAGATTTCCGACAACTAAGGAGGACGAACGCATTGGCGTGGCACCTTGTCAAGTACTTCAAGCGCGAGCTTATCAAACAAGCATTCTGGGCTTTCCTAGCTGGCTTCCTCACATTCGCGCCTACACTTCTGATGAAGGCCTTCCTTGAATTTGTGGAAGATCCAGCTGCAACACCCGTAAATGCAGCTTGGTTTTACATGGTCCTCTTAGCCTTGTCTAACTGCACCAAATCTGTTGCCGATGGACAAGCACTATGGGTCGGTCGTAAAATATGTATTCGACTTCGGGCAGTCATCGTTGGCGAGGTTTATGCCAAATCGCTCCGGCGAAAAGCTGCTACTGGCCGAGACACGGTCTTGGGCGGCAAAAGGCATAAATCGGACGGGGACTGGAAGCCAAGAGAAATGGCCTCGAATGTGAGGAAAAACGATAATAATAAAAACTCACAAGAAGCGCCGGACGACTCTCAGGTAAATGTCGGGACCATCATCAACTTGATGGCTGTGGATTCATTTAAAGTCAGTGAGATTAGTGCATACCTTCATTTTCTTTGGGGAGTACGCCTGTCCAATTGGTTGTGTGCATAGGCTTGCTCTACCGTATCCTTGGCCTGAGCTCCCTTGCCGGAATCGTTATGATGATTATGGTCCTCCCCATCAATCTTCTCATTGCACGACAATTTACCAGAGTACAGAAAAAGGTCATGGCCGCAACAGATGTACGCATTCAGAGTACCAATGAAATATTGCAGAACATCCGCATTATCAAATATTTTGCTTGGGAGCAACGATTCGGGCACATTGTTGATGAGAAACGGCATGTAGAGTTGCAAGCTCTCAGGAACAAATACATCCTATGGACAGCCGCTGCTGGAGTATGGTTTGGTGTCCCGATTCTCATTACCTTCTTTTCCTTCATGCTCTACACAGTTGTGGAGAAGAAGCCCTTGATACCATCCATAGCATTTACCTCCCTTTCCCTCTTCGGGATACTACGATATCCGCTCGATCAGTTAGCAGATATGGTTGCTCACGTGCAAGAATCCAAGGTTTCCGTTGACAGGGTTGACGAATTTCTCAATGAGGACGAAACTGAGAAGTATGACCAACTATGTCCGCCTGAGAGAGATCGTAATGAACATGATCCAAGAATTGGATTCGACAACGCTACCCTGAGTTGGGGTTCTAAGGACAATGGCGGCTCTGATGGACACACTGCCTTCCGCATGATCGACATAGAGGTTCACTTTCGTGTTGGTCAGCTCAACATCATTGCAGGACCCACCGGAAGTGGCAAAACATCAATGCTCATGGCATTGCTTGGGGAAATGACTTTGTTCAGAGGCTCGGTCCACCTACCTTGCGGACTTAGCCGTGAGGAGCTCACACCACACCCTGAAACTGGTTTGACTGACAGCATCGCTTATTGCGCCCAACAGGCATGGCTTGTGAATGACAGTATCAAGGAGAATATCCTCTTCGCTTCACCTTTTGAGGAAGCTCGTTACAAATCTGTAATTGTCGCATGCGCGCTGGAGAGAGACCTGGAGATTCTTGACAATGGAGATTCCACCCTTGTTGGCGAAAGGGGTATCACTCTATCAGGCGGCCAGAAACAGCGCATTTCTCTCGCTAGAGCCCTGTACTCAACATCCCGCCATGTACTTCTCGATGACTGCCTCTCTGCCGTCGACAGCCATACTGCCAAGCACATCTTTGACTTCTGCATCATGGGCCCTCTCATGTTCGGTAGGACATGTATTCTCGTGACACATAATGTCGTTCTGTGCGTTCCACGCTCGCATTTTGTGGTGGTGCTAGCCAATGGAAAAGTTGCGGTTCAAGGCTCGCCCAATGAGGTGATCGGATCTGGAGCTCTAGGGGAAGAGATACAAAAGTCGAGACCTGCCTCTAAATTCGGATCAACACTTCACTCTCGCATGCACTCTACTGTAAGTCTTGAAACACAAGCAAAAGATATGGCGAATGATGACTTCTCAAACATCAATGGCCATCACACTGGAAACGTTAAGGAGCCGCGGAATCAGGCAGAAAGTCCTCGTGGGGCTTCGCCAACAGAAAAAAAAGCCGCCGGTAGTGTCAATATTCAAGTCATTAAGATGTATCTTGTTGCTATGGGGCCCTGGATCTACTGGGTGATCGCATTCGCAGCGTTTGCTCTACAGCAATTAGGCGCTGTAGGGGCGAATGTCTGGATTCGATCCTGGGCGAACGCCTACGTTGTGAAAAAACCTGAGACTACTTCTAACGATACAACACAAATTCAGCTCGGTGTTACAAAGCACTATACACATGCATTTCATCTATCGTCGTCCTCCTTCCCCGTAAATGGTCCTTTCTGGAATTTCCGGCAGTCTAACCAAGCACTGCTTTCAAGTGGCACATCGAGTGCTTCCGATCACAGAGTTAATGCATGGCATTACCTGGCTGTTTATGCAGCCCTTGGCTTGCTATTCATACTCATCTCTCTAGCTCGGGAATGGCTCATTTTCTGGGGATCATTAAGAGCTTCTAGAAGGATTCATCATAGGCTGTTCGGGGCAGTGACAAGAGCCAGACTGCAATTTTTCGATACAACACCCCTAGGACAACTGATGAATAGATTCTCTAAAGATGTTGAAGCTGTCGATCAAGACGTATCGCCTATATCTGTGGGCTTTCTTGGCTGCATTTTCTCGATCGTCAGTATCATTATCTTAATTTGCGTCATCACTCCAAGCTTCTTGGTTGCTGGCTTCTTCATCACATTGATCTACTGCGCTATCGGTGCTTTCTACATTCGATCTTCTCGTGACCTGAAACGTCTAGAGTCTATTCAAAGAAGCCCAATCTACCAGCATTTTGGAGAGACACTTAGTGGTGTTGTTACCATTCGAGCGTACGGAGATGAGAGAAGATTCGTCAGGGAGAACCAAACTCGCGTGGATACACACAATCGGCCATTCATTTATTTGTGGGCCACTAACAGATGGCTAGCACTCCGAGTGGATTTTGTTGGGGCCTTGGTCGCCTTCTTCGCAGGGGTCTTTGTGATCTTGGCCATCAAAACCATCGACGCGGGCTCCGCTGGTCTTTCTCTCACATATGCCGTTATGTTTACTGAAAATGTCCTCTGGCTTGTGCGTCTGTATTCTGCGAATGAGCAGAATATGAATTCTGTAGAGAGAATCAAAGAGTACATGGAGATTGACCAAGAAGCCGATGCAATCATTGAACATTCTAGACCGCCGAGCAACTGGCCAAGTCAAGGAGCAATATCTTTTCAGAAATATACAACGAGCTACCGACAGGACTTAGGCCCGGTGCTGCAAGACCTAACTTTCAGTGTCCTACCCAATGAACGAGTCGGCATTGTTGGTAGGACAGGCGCTGGTAAAAGTTCCCTGGCCCTAGCACTATTTCGAGGCCTTGAAGCGGATGACGGACAGATCCTCATTGATGACATTGACATTGGTGGAATTGGCCTCCAAGATTTGCGTGAAGCCATCACCATTGTCCCGCAAGACCCGACGCTGTTTACGGGTACGCTGAGAAGTAATCTTGACCCTTTTGGTCTCTTTACTGACGAGGAGATCTTTGCAACCTTACGTCGCGTGCAGCTGATCAGCGAGCCCAAGTCGGACGACAGCTCTTCCTCTTCACTTTCCGTCCCCCCTGTAACAATTACTCCCCCAGACGTATCTGATTCGTCGTCCACTACGTTAGGAAATGACCTTGATCTGGCAAAGAGTTTCACAAATACTCGGGAGAACTCCAACGCATTCAAAAATCTGTCTTCATCTATCGCAGAATCTGGCTCAAATCTTTCTCAAGGCCAGCGTCAGCTCCTCTGTCTTGCCCGGGCCTTATTGAAGGCTCCTCGTGTCTTGATTATGGACGAAGCCACCGCCTCAATCGACTACGCGACGGACGGCAAAATCCAAGACACGCTGAGAGAAGTGAAAGAAAGCACCATCGTAACCATTGCTCATCGACTGCAGACCATCATTGACTATGATAAGGTTCTGGTTTTAGATAAAGGCAGGGTCATTGAATATGATTCCCCTTGGGACCTAATCTCACGGGAAGGTAGCATCTTCCGCGGGATGTGTGAAATGAGCGGTGATCTCGAAGTCCTGGAGGAGGCAGCCCGTGAAGCAGCAAACAAAAAGAAGCTCGTGGATATCTAAATTCTAATTGAGCACACTTGTATATAGCTCTTATATTATCAGGATACCGGTATGGAGGTTAGCACAGCGTTGGGCGTCTGTCGTGTATATAGAAGTCACGCCATATTAATTCTTAGACCTTTACACAGCCCAAGGGCATCATTTAGCCGTCAATTGCTGCTGCAGCTCGGAACAACAAGACTAACGGACAAAACTTAATATTAAACCCGTCCAAGCCAACCAGTGCGATGTGATCCGTCATTCTTTCATGTTATAACTTACATCCTACGTTCATAACAATGCCAGGAGTATGCTTGAGTTCCGTCCGCGTGGATCCACGGCGGCGACGGCGGTGCTTCTGCTTGCAAACTCGACATCCGCGTTCGCTGCGCAGGTGACAAGCAAAGTGACGCCCAAAACAGCTGATGCTCCTGGTCCATATCAGTCGCCTTCGACATGTCCTTCCCGAAGTATCAACTATATTACGCATTCGCTTCCGCAGCAATGTTTTACAGCAAGCTGGGCCAGTCGAGTACCTAGTCAGAGCAACAGTACGGTCTCTCCTACAAGTACCGTGATTGAGGGTCGGAACTTCGTACTAGTCACTTCGACGGTAACCACAGTCAGTGAGCATAGTCGCGACCAGCTAGATCAAGAGACGCAACCCAAAAGTCAGGACCCGCTGGATGCAACATCAACGGTACCGGACAGCAAGAACACCGCTTCTTCCTCCGAGAAACTACCACAAATTTCTCGTTCGATAAGCTCTGAGATAGTACAAGAAACCGAAACGGACTCACCGCTTGATAACGCAAACTTTCTATCTTTCGAAGAATGGAAGAAGAAGAACCTCGAGAAGGCAGGGCAGTCGGCCGAGAATCTGGGCGCGAAGTCAGGTGCAAAGGAGCAACGGAGGAGACCTGGAGGTATTAGCAATGCTTTGGACTCCCTTGGAGAGGATGCAGAAATTGACATCGACTTTGGTGGGTTTGCAAGCCAAGGGCCTATGGCAAATGCGCCGCTTTTGAAAGGAGCGCAGGTTCGGGATTCAGACTCTCTGGAGAACATCCAGCAAGCTCGGGAGCGGTTGCCGTCAGAAAATGCTGCCGTTCGGAAGAGACCAAGAGATGCTGGGAAGACTTGCAAAGAAAGGACCAACTACGCTTCCTACGACTGCGCTGCCACCACCCTAAAGACTAATCCAGAATGCAAGAGCCCTTCTGCAATCTTAGTGGAGAACAAAGATAGCTACATGCTGAACATCTGCACGGCGAAGAACAAATTCTTTATCGTGGAGCTATGTAATGACATCCTCATCGATACCATCGTGCTAGCCAATTTTGAATTCTTCAGCTCCATGTTCCGAACGTTCAGAGTCAGCGTTTCTGACAATTACCCGGTCAAACTTGATAAATGGAAAGAGCTTGGAACATACGATGCACAGAACAGTCGAAATATACAGGCCTTTCTTATCGAAAACCCTTTGATATGGGCTCGATATCTTCGTGTCGAAATGTTATCGCAATATGGCAACGAGTACTATTGTCCTGTGAGCCTTCTGCGCGTACATGGGACTACGATGATAGACGAATTCAACAGCGAGATGAAGAGTGTCGGAGGAGAAGATGAAGGGGAGGGCGAGGGAGAGCAGATTTCGGGGGAGATATCTGATCAACTACCACCACAATTAGGTACATCAGAGGTGCGCCAGGAATCCACGGCAGCCGGCTCTCGAGCATCCTCAAGTTATGTACTGGACTCCACCTCTAGACTCACTGAGACTCTGGCAAGAGACGCAGCATCAACAGCATTTCCATCACCGCGAGACTCCACTTCCGCGCCACAAAAAGTAGGCACCGAACTTACCAGGCGTAATTCTACTGTTGTAGGTCAATTGGAAGACTTATTCGGCCCATGGCTCGATCTTCTGCAGACCTGCTCGCCTTCACCGAATTACGTTACTACAAAGCTATCGAATCCAGAGTCTCCCATGAGCGCTCCCGTGCTTCCCACGGCTCATGGCATTATTTCTCCTTCCAAGGCTGCTCTGACCACGATATCACCGTCGAGCGCAACTCAGGCTCCAAGCTTGGAAACCACTTCAATTCTTTTGGGCACTAACGAAAGTATCATTTCCCTGTCCAGTTCGGCGGCCTCTGTGTCTAACGCGATCCAAAATACCATCAAAAGTGTCGCAAGTAAGGTCAACTCCACGACGATCAGCAGCGTCAAGGCTCAGGCCTCATCAAACCAGCAGCCGCCCTCCAACCCTACGACCCAGGAGTCCTTCTTCAAATCCGTCCACAAGCGCCTACAAATGCTGGAAGCCAACTCCACCCTTTCGCTTCAGTACATCGAGGAGCAATCACGTATCCTGCGTGACGCTTTCTCAAAAGTCGAGAAGCGACAACTTAGCAAGTCGACGACCTTTCTTGAGACACTCAACTCCACTGTACTCACCGAACTCCTCGAATTTCGTCGCCAGTACGACCAAATATGGCAGTCCACTGTCCTGGAGCTTTCCTCCCAGCGCGAGCAATCTCAGCAAGAAGTCTTTGCCCTCTCCACCCGACTAACCCTCCTTGCCGACGAAATTGTCTTCCAGAAACGCATGACCATTCTACAGTCCCTGCTCATTCTCCTCTGCCTCGGCCTTGTTATCTTCTCGAAAAGTGGCTCTTCCTCCTCGTACATGGAGTTTCGCCCCTTCGTTCAAAATGCAATCAACAAATCCTCAGCCAATCTCTCTCGCTATGCAACGCATCTTGAATCACCTTCTTCAAGCCCTTCGGCTTCCCGCCCACCTTCTCGGTATGGCTTATTCAGGAGCTTGACGCATCGGCGGAGTCCGAGCGAGGAGTCTTACGTTTCGAAGCCGAACATTGAGTACTCACCACCAACACCGGAGTCGCAGGGCTCGATGAATGATGAGCTTGGAAGTTCGCCTGGCCAGGCTAGTCAAATGGATGGAGATAATAGTGACGGGCCACCTGAGGCCGAACAGGAAGTTCGGTCTAAGAGCAGCCCAGTCACACCAGAGGCGAGTCCAGATGGGAAAAGGCATCTCGTTAGGGATGTGTTTCTAACTACCGATTCGCCTGTGAAGAGGGGCGAGGGCGAGCACAGGTAAAATATGTATACGATATGACTTTGGGACGAGAGCGTGGCGTTTGGAGCACCTTTGGTCTCTTTTGCATTTTGGATGTTTGCATAGCACAGCGATGGAATACTGTACGATCCGAATCGAGTTGAGGTCACTTATACAAATAGTATAATGGGTATCAAGGCTTTTACAGTGCGCCTCCAACTTTTTGTACAATCCACATCGCCACCCTTACTTTCCATGTAGCCTTCCTGTCTATAGTGCACAAATCTTCTTCTGTGACTGGGTTCGTATACTCTCCCAACATCTCTTCCTCCCGTTTCCACTTCTTCTGCAAAGTCTCATCACTGGTAACGACCATGGCTCCTACTTCCAAATCCAGTCCATAGCTACGAGTCGTGTAATTTGAGCTCCCGATTAGCGTGACACTGGGTCCTGCCATCGCCAGCTCTTCCCCCTCGTTCGCTTCACCATTACCGACCTCATTAGAGTCGCGCGACTGACCCAACATAGTTACCCAAAGTCCCTTTGCATGATAGGTCCAACCCCCTAGCTCCCCCACAACACCACGCTGCCACTCCCTCAATCGAACCATCTTGCCTCTTGCAGCCTGCAAAAATCTCAACGAAAGGTGTGAATACGCGGCCGGCAACATTCCACTGATCCCCTGGGAACCGAAAAATCCATTCGCGAACGGCGAAGCCGTGAGGATAGTCCCAGGGACTGAAGCAGGTGGAGAAGAGAGAGAGAGTAGTATGGAAGTTACGAGAGGATGCGGATTGAAGTAGCCAGCTGTAAATGTGTATGATTTAATGGGTCGGGTTGCCGATAGAAGGGTTGTCAGGGTGGGAAGCTCGGTGTTGAGCGTTGGTGGGTAGACGAGGAGAGGGTAGACGGATGTGTTGGTTGTTGGCGGAGAAGTCAAAGTAGAGGCGCCAGTAGCAAGGGGCTTCAGTAATTTGGTCGCCGTTGAGATGTAAGTTTTAGGCGCTTCGAGAGGACGACAAATGGTGTTTGTGGAGGGCCATTGAAGGAAAAAGCCCCCTGGGTTGGAAGAAGGCTGGAGACAAGAGCTAATGCTAGATACTGCGTTATGGATTTGGGCGAAGTAGTCTGCTAATGGTTTCGATTTGAAGAGATGGTATCGATCTTGCCGGTTCGTGAAGTAGTCGTTTGAAAGATTGGCGCCTGAGAGAATGACCTCATCGTCGAATCCGTAGAGCTTCATGTGTTGCAGTCCCCAACCCTCATTGATGCGCTTTGGGATGAGACTTTTCCTTAGACCTGTGAGATTTGGGGTGTGGTACATGCGTATTTCGACTCTGGCTGGAAATTCTCTGACTAAGGGTGCAAGAAGTGAGCCGCACGATGGCTGGGGAGCCTCGCGAGTGCCGCGGAGGGCATCTGTTAGGATTGAGACTTGGAGGGATTTATTGCTATTGAGAGAGTGGCGGATCGTGCTGACAAGCTCATCTTCAGATTTGCCAACGTAGAGCGTCGAGAGGTATATCCTTCTTCGAGCAGCAAGTATCCTAGTCTTCAAGGTTGAATAGAACTCCTTCGGCGAGTCGATGATCTCAATATCTGAAGCATTGAGGTCTATCCTTGGGGCAAGACGGTCGAGATCTTGTCTGAGGCTAGTCAAGGGAGTAGCTCTGGGAGCTATTGGCCGTGAAAGCTCTTGCGGGATGGAGGATGCAGTATATCTCCGCGCGTACCAGGGCAGGTTGCCGACCACACCACGGCCAGAAGGTTGAAGGCATGGCAGTACTCGCCGAATGAGCATCTACCAGATTGCCGGTGCTGAGCAGAGGTGACTCTGCAGATGGTAGATTGACTGGTCACACATGGGCAATGCATCAGTCGCGAAGTGCCAATGTGGTAAAGAAAGTTCTGTATTGTAACATTTCGAGTCGCAACTAGATCTAGAACGAGCTCCACTTCTGGCCTGTACGATGGGTTAGATGGTCACCCGATGATCATACAAATCCACTAGGATCGGTAAGTAATTCATCATTGTGTGTAAGGAGCTTTTAGATATTCATCAGCTGATCTGAAAAGAAGTATGTCTCATGCTTGAAGGTGAATATGGGAAGAATGAGCTCGATGATACCCTAGCGTGTATTCACTGTGTTATCTTGGCATTTTCCTACTGCGGACCTCGAAATAAGGAACTGAATGCATCAACAATACCAGACGGTGTCATGATATTTTCAGATTCGCTGACATACTCTCTGCGCATCTACCTTGATGTCCATTAATCCACCGTATCAAGCCCGTCCTCCGGGTCGCTGGAGCGATGTTTGCTCCCCCTGGGACAGGCCGAAACAGACCTAGCAATCGAAGCAGAGGGAATACGTGGGGTGTTGGAAATGGCCGAGATCATCGTAATGGAGCAGGCACGGCGTCTTCAGGTCGCCGCATCAATGCGAATGCAGGTCGGGCCTTCGATAAACTACGAGGTGGAGGACCGCCTAGACAGGGAGCTGTTCATAGCAACTCGCAGCGAAACGCCCCCCAACAGACTGCAACAACTTCAGATTCGGGAAACAAAACTTATTCCAAGAATGAGCCTTGGCGCAATCCGGCCACAGAAAACCCTGCAACGTACAAAAAGCGAATGAATGACCTCTACCAAACGGTACATCCAAACATTCTCAAGAGCAATGCGAATCATTACAAGCTGACGTACGGGGCCGTTGTAAACATTAGCTAAAGGAAGACCGCGAAAAGGAACGAAAGAATGCTATTCGAAATGGCTTCCTTGCAGACCCTGATAAACCGACCTCACTGGCAAATGCCATCACGCCGGTTGGGACATGCCAAGATATGTGCCCCGAGTTCGAACGAGTGGAGAGGATCGTGCAGCTCATGGTAGATGGAAGCGAAAAGGTGAATGAGTGACACCAAGGATTGGACGTAGAATGCTCATGTATGCAATGCAGGAAGCTACAGAAGCCGATGTGAAAGTGCCATGCGAAGCGTTAATGGTGAAGCGGTTTCGAAGGTCTGCTGCCGGTTATGATGAACAACTTCCCTCAGACATTAGACCTCCGAACGTTTTGAAAAGGGCGCTCGATTACCTGATCAATGACGTTGTGGGAGGCTCAGAGCCGTTGTCGGTGGTGCATAAATTCGTTTGGGATCGTACACGGGGCATAAGAAATGACTTTTCAATTCAACAAGTCACGAAAACCGGAGACCTGCGCCTTGCGATCGAGTGCTTCGAACGAATAGCTCGCTTCCACATTTTGTCCTTGCATCAGCTATCCAACGGTAGCCTCGTGGATAACGAATTCGATCATCACCAAGAACGAGAGCAGCTCAACAATACCCTATTATCTTTGATGTACTACTATGACGATAGCCGACACAAACTCGTCTCTCCAAACGAAGCGGAGTTTCGGGCATATTGCATAATCTTCGAAATTCAAGACCAGCGACCGGACCTTGAGGATCGAGTCCAGAGTTGGCCTAAACAGATTCTAAAACATCCTCGAGTTCAAATTGCGCTGAAGTTATACGCTGCTGCCGGAAATACCACAGACGAACAAGGCCCTTTGCGTCCTCGGACACCTTTTAGTATCGCTCAAGCTAACGCTGAAGGTTTTTGGGCCGGTGTGAAGTCTAGTGCGATCTCGTACTTGACTGCTTGTGTTGCTGAAATTTACTTCAATCTCGTTCGCGCTGCAGCTCTCGAAACACTTTGGAAAGCATACAAAGGTAAACGAGGAGGGTCTGCAAAAATGGAGGACTGGGTACTGACAGACTTGACTCTGGCACTATGCTTCGATAATGACGATCAAACCATAACATTTTGCGAAGATCATGGACTGGTGATCGCGGAAAATGACAAGGGAAATGCTTTCGTTGATTTTGGCTCGGTGGCTGCAGGCCAACTTTCAGGTGAGTTACTTCGACCACGCACAATGAATGCTTGCAGATTCTCCCATAGATTCAAATCCAAGGCGGAAACAAGTCTTTTCAAAGGGCATGGTAGAATCGAAACGTCTTGGCCGAACGCTACCAGCAATCATTGACGGAATTACGGCATCTCAAGCTCAGGCACAAGGTCTCATCGAGGAGTATTCGGACACAGACTCCGATGCCAACAGCGAATCTCTTTTCCTAGATGGCGACTCAGATGTCGAGGGCGAACAGACTCAGCCGAAGCCTAAGGCTCCGCCTGCCGATGGCGTTGATCAATTACTTCCTGCTAAGCTCAATGCGACCGCCAACCCCTTCAAACCCTCCAGCGTTTTCGGCCATCCCTCAGGCAATCCCAATCCATTTGCTTCGGTAGGGAATCAGAGCTTTCCAAGCACTTCGCCCTTACCGTTTGATGGCCTTGGCAAACCCGAAACGGCTCAGACAAATTTGTTTCCAAGAAATGAAGCTTCTAATCAGGCCCCCTTTCAAAAGCCAACATTATTCTCATCCGACAATTCCATTTCTAAGGACAATAACTTGCAAACCAAAGCGGCATCCTCCTCCAATCTTTTCGCCCCTCGGCCAGTTACAACTGACAAGAATGGTGCAAAAGAATTACCTACCTTCAACTTTCTCTCGCCATCGTCAGAAGAGAAATCTCAATTGCTGCCTCCGTCTCCTGCTCCACAGCAAGCATCTAGTGTCCTCACGCCGCCTTCTACGTCAACAGGCATCGAGAAACCGCTTAAGAATGCGCCCGTGGATGGTCCTTCGACAACCCTCTTCTCATGGGGAACTCCGGCAGCCAATAACCCTAGTCCACAGCAGAAGCCCGAGCAGCGCGGCTCCTCCTCGAATGATAAGGAGAATGAGTCTGAACCTTCTCCTCAAAGCAAACCTGTACTGAGCTTTGGCACGCCACCTATATTCAACTCGAAGATCTACCCGCCTGAAGCTGACCTCACGACACTCGAGAATGACACTTCTTTACGGGCATCAGCTGTTTTAAGAAGTCAACCAGCCCTTACTTCGCATGTACCAAATTCTCCCGACATCAACACTCCAGCTTCCGACAACAAGGCTACGTCTCTACCTAGCCCGTTCTCATTTCCATCAACTTCTAACACTCACCTCACAAGCCAGTCTACGCCTAGCGATGCTAATCTAGCTTCAGTCAACCCTCCATCTCAACAGCCATTTTCTTTAACTCCTGCGGCTGCAGATCAAAAATCAAAGCTTTCAAGTGAGGCCTTCCCAAAAGCGCAGAATTTTGCTCAGTCTTCGAAAACAGCAGCAAAGACAACAAGTGATTCCACACTCTCCTTCCAAGCTTCTGACACGAATACGGCGCAGCAACCGACAAAGTCAGATCAGCTGTCTTCTCGAGCCAAAGCATTAGGAAGTGTAGCAACGATATTGATGACCGAGGATAGAGGACTCTTGCAACAATTTGTTGAATTCAGTATTGCTCCTATCTTAAAGACTGCCGTGGCAAAATTCGAGGATGATAAGTCTTGGGCGCGTGCTCGTGAGTTGCTCTCTGACAAGAACTAAGCAGGCCAAATGAAGCTAATTATGCATAGGCGAATATCGTGACTATTTACTTGCGAGAAAATATTGCGCCAGGTGGAAATTAATCGCTTGGAATTTGGGTCTCAAGCGCCGGGCAAAAAAGCGGAGAGGAAACCTTGCCAGATCGTTACGTGAAGGATCCCGTGATTCTCCGACGTCAAATAGCATTGAAAGTTCCCCTTTGGCTCGTACGCTTGCGGAAAAGAGTCGAATGTCAGCGCCCAGCACTAATTCGGCTATGGGGCCTCCGTCAGCATCAAGCAGTCTTATGAAACGGCAGTCACTACCCGCAGATCTTATCATGGAAGGTCGCAGCGTGCTTGCTGCCGCTGGCAGTAAGAGGAAGCGTCCAGACCCAGACCCGGACACCGAGATGAATACCGCACCACAAAAGGCAACCTTGAAATCTTTGCATAGGCGAACAAAGACCTATGGCGGCTCGGTTGGCCTTGATATATCTCAAAGGAGTCCAAGGACCTCGCTGCATTCAGAAATCGAGGCGGCAAGAAGAGACGATGGATCATTGCTTGGTGATGCTTTGGATCAACAAGCCCGACGTCTAGCTCCGGGTACAAGGTTAGACACTACTCGTACAAATTACTTCAAACTGAAAGCTATGGGGATAAACCCAAATATTCTTTTGTCATCGGAGTCAAAGCCGAATCCCGGAGCTTCGCCAGGAAACGCCAAGGATGCTAGAGTAAAGCCGGTGGGCATAGCACATATGTCAAGGTCAGCGCCTATCCCTCAAAAGAGCACGAAGCCTGCGGACGATGACGAAGATCTATTCGCTTCTATTCGCAAAGTTCGCGAGGCTCTAGCTGAGACTACGACGTGGTTCCAGTCAGAGCGACAGACAATTGAGCGAAGCATGACTCCACAGAGCGCAGCATCACCACCAAGGAATGAGAGTGCGGCAGAAAAGCGGCTTCGAGAAATTCGGGAGCGAGGCACTACCCCAACGAGAACAGAGCTAAGGCAGAGGGCAATGGCTGATAAGTCCCTTCTACCAAACGGTCTATCAGATAGAAACCTGAAGGAAAAGCAGAAACAGGAAAAAGAAACGCTAATGGCAACCCCCACCCGAAAGCCATTGGGCTTCGCTGCACTTGCAGAGCAAAATTCAGTTCATGGATTGAGCAACGGAACATCGCGAGTTGGTGACCGTAGCAACACGCCATCAACACAGCAAGGTTTAAGCATCGAGGATGCGATCGAATTATAATTGTGGCCTTTGGATGTGGCCAATATGGTGCATAGCGAGGCGCCTTGTGTTTCTAAGGTCAGGCATGTTGAGACATATACCCCCCTGTGTTTGATTTTGAGATAGCTAGGAGTATCAGAATTCGTGCGCAATGTAGATAATGATTCTTTGCGGTGATACTCACCTGAGGTGGTCTTAAATGATATCCTACTGCATATTCTGGCACCCCTTTTAAGGTGCTAGGGTCTGAAATTTATATCGGTGTAATTTATTAAGCTTACCTCTCCCGCAGCCACGGTGGGGACGACGGTACACCAATATAAATTTCACACTAAGCCGTGTGCCAGAATAACGTATTCCAAAAAAGATTCGGCCATGAGAATAGCAACCGTGCAGTTTGCACCAGAGCTTGGCCAAACAGAGGAAAACATTCTGCAGGCCGAGAACATACTTTCTGCCTCTCCACCGCATGATGTAGATCTCTTAGTATTGCCGGAGCTTGCCTTTACAGGCTACAATCACACGGTCGAATCAATCCTTCCTCATCTTGAACTCCCGGACACAGGAATCAGCACACGATGGGCCAAATCTGCAGCCGCGAAGTACAATTGCATCGTCAGCGTTGGATATCCCGAGCTTGCCACTCAATGTGAAGGCCAAGTCGTAGCAAACCCTGCTGGGACGCCAACAGCCTACAACAGCCTTGTCACCGTGTCTCCAGCAGGGAAAATTCTAGCGAATTACAGGAAATTCCATCTCTACTACACCGACGCCTCATGGGCCTCCGAAGGCCCCGACGGCTTCATGGTTCGCGACTTGCCTCTACCCTCAATGACTAAGCTCGACAATAACGGCAAGATTCAAGAAAGTGTGAGAGCTGCATTCGGCATCTGCATGGACATCAACCCCTACCAATTCACTGCGCCACAGGATGCCTACGAATTCTGTGTCCACGCCATCAACGGCGGCGCTGATATGCTCGTCCTCTCCATGGCATGGCTGAGTGCTCTTTCTTCTGAAGATCTGAAGGGAGAACACCGGGGGGACTGGGACATGGACACCTGGGCTTGTTGGCTCGCAAGGCTGCTGCCGTTCATAGAGGCGGAAAAAGAAGTAATAGTGATTTTCGCGGATAGATGTGGGGAAGAGCCGGGGGAGAATCCCTTTGAGAAAGACACAGAGGGTGTAAGGTATGCCGGGACCAGCTGGGTAGGGAAGATCGGCAGGGGAGACGTGGGGATTTGGAGGATGCTTGGGCGAGGGGAGGAAGGGCTGCTGCTGGCTGACACGAGTAAAGCCTATGAGAGAGAGTTCAGGGCGTGGAGACCGATGAAAGGCGAGGGTTATTATGGGACACCTACACCCGAGGACCAGGGTTGAAAACAGGGGCGAGGTGCTGGTGACGTGAAGTCACAAGGGCCAAATCGACTGGCGTAGCTAAAGGAATGCAGTCTTGCAGAGAAACTCAAAGTAATCTGAAGCTGGAGTCAAAACGCCACACACCGGCGCTTTTAGTTCTTTCAGACAGCTATACCCGCAATGAGGCAGACGTCATCAATGTATATACATGAATCAAACATTAATTCCCCGTACCCGCATGCCAATGGTTCAACTCAATGATTTCAAGCGTCACATTGGCCCGGATATTTTCTCTGGGCAGGATCATTCAGCGGGTTGGGAATATATCCTTTTTCAATGCCATCCTTGAAGCCCCATCCAGCACCTGCAACGGCTTCTGAATCCTGCCCCCAGCTCCAGAAGAAGAACCCACTTGTGTATGCTTCGAAGACCTCCAATTGGGCCTCGACGTACTTCCTCACATCAGTGATAACATCGTCAGTCCACCCCTCTACGTTCATCGTTGCATTCGTCGCAGGGTTGAATTCACCCACATAGATCGAGATTTGGTCATGGTTGATGCCCGCCATGGCATATCCACGCTCGCAAGCCGTCTGAATATGTTCGGCCTGCGTCTCAGCCTGCTCGCACGGGCAGGTGAGCTCGGACATGCTTTCTGCGACGCTGAACATGCCTTTCGTGGGCGAGATGGATTGGGCGGTCGGAGCCCAGTCCGCCGGGGCGGAGGCGGCGTCGGGCATGATGACTTGGAGGTTCGGATTTGAGGCAGCTTGATGGACTGCGTCATAAGCTTTTGAGGCGAAGGACTGGTCGGTGGCTGTGGAACCAATGGGGCCGGAGAAGATTTCGATGCCGACGACGGTGCTGGCATAGGTTGTGGAGCCGTATTTTGTGGCGATGAGGGTAAGGATACTGAGGGAGTGAGAGAGGAGCTCGTCGGGTGAGACTTCGGCCGATGTGGTGCCTGTGCTGTCCGTGTTGCTGACGTCAATCCAGACTTTCATGCCAGCTGCTGAGGCCCAACCGACTGCTTTTTCGAGATATGCATCCGCGCCCTTCTTGTAGGGTGTGCCAGAATTGTCCCAGGCCCAGTAGCCGATAGGAATCTTGATTGCGTTGACACCATATGATTTCAGAGATGCGATGTCCGCTTCCGTGAAGTAAGAGTCCCAATGGCTGGTGAGCGCCGCAACAGCGCCAGGCGCAGAGTCAAAGGTCCATTGGTCCTTAGCATCAAGTCCGCTGAGAAGCTTCGCGTTAAGCACTGAGTCAAGGAGAAGCCAGCCTCCGATGTTGACGCCTCGTAGGAAGTCTGCACAAGGGGTTCCAGATACAGCGGGCGCGGATGTGCTTGCAGGTGCACTCGTGCTCAATCTCGGGGCCAAGCCCGAGCCAGCAACGACGGTGGTGCTATTCTCGCTTGCGGTTGGTCTCAAGCTACCAGAAGCCTGGGTACCAGTACCAGCTGCTGTCCCTGTGGCTGAGAAGCGAGAAGATGTCCCGGATGGAATGGGGGCCGAGACACTGGAGTAAGTGGATCCAGTAGAGACAGTTGGGTATGATGAGGCAGATGGTGATGTGCTGGTTCCAGAGGCGATGGTCGACGTAGAATAGGCGGATGTTGTCGACAGACCATTCTTATTGTGAAGGTGGTGATGTTTATGGTCGTAGTGACGCCATGGAGATGGGCTGGCAGTCGCAATAGCAACGAAGATAAGGAGGCCAATGCTCTTCATTCTGAGGCTGCAACAGGCAATGTTTGTGTAACTGTCCCAGACTGCCAAAAATGTCCAATTGCGATCCAACGAAGAATGCTAATGCTGTTCTCTCAGAGGGGTAATAACGATAACGAATGGACGACAGTATCCTGACTGTCAATGCAAAGGAATGTGGGAGAGAAGAGCAGCTCAGCAGCACAGCAGCACAGCAAGTTGATCAACAATAGTACACAGCAGAACAGCGAGGCAGAGAGAGGGGACGGGGTAAGTGGATCATATCAAGAAATTGCCAGGGGGAGAAGCACCCTAGCGGTTTGCCCCTCTTGCCCTTGTGAACCATGTTGTATAGTGAAAATTGGCAGGTAAACATGCGGGCTGGTGCGGAAGTGGGCATCAGTAGTAGCATGGTGCTCATCCCTGCGTGTGATATCGGTGGTCACCAGTGGTTTCACCAGTTTACCTCTTTGGGCGAAATGGAAGTTGATGAGATTGCTTAATCTCCCGGGCCTGCCTCTAAGCAACGGATCACACCGCTCACCCGCCGCACCGTTCACGTTCATTGGAGACCGACCGGGCCAACACCTTAGCCGCTGCTGAAACATGCCAGACCACGACAGCTGTGATTTGCTCGCTCAGGGGCAAGTAGTACTAAGTAAGTAGTGGACGCACTTGCATCGCAACGACGACGGTTCGCTAGCTAGGCAAAGCTCTGTCTTGAACTAGGGCCTCTTAAGGACACGGCTAGGAAGGGCGCCATGCCAATATCTGGACTGATCCTGAAGGCTCATTTCTTAATTCGTCTTGCCCATCTTATGAGAATTAATTAGGAGGTGCTAGAAGGACGTCGTTGCATACCACGACCAAGCAAACCACTTCAGTAGCAATCACTGATGGCTGGAAGATGTTTGGCGACTTTAATTCCACAGAATGCCCAGTTGCTGGCCGTTCCCAGGATCATGTATTAGGGCAAAAGCCACAGAGAGATATCCATAGGAAAATAGTGCTCTAGAGGGCTTCAAGAAGGTCCGTTTTACTGTTCAGGAGGGCCATTTGGTCACAGCCCTCGCTTGCTTCTTTGACTCTCTCCTGTGCTATCGGTCTTACGAGCCCGAGGGTAAGACGGCATCCATTCAAACGAGCTTTGCCAGCTTGGACCCAAGCTGAAGCATAGCATTGGAGACAAAAGGGCGGATGGATTCGTGCACACCGAGTCACGGCTGACATCGGACTGCCAACAGAAACAAGCTCGAACAACAATCCAATCAACTTCCCCTCTGGATCGAGACTTTGGAATCTTGGGAGGATGACAAAAACCTTTTTACTCCCAAGGTTGGAAAAGCAGGCAGAATTGTCCCTCGAAGTAATGCATGTTGATAGAGAAGCTAGAACATTGCACTGGAAACCTACCACGATCCAAGCCACATGCCGAGAGCCATTCAAAATGGCGGAAGCCTGGCTCCGACGAGTGGCGAGAGTCCCAATACGAGCGTGGAGAGCAGATGATCTTCCGTACGCGCCCTCACCTGACCCTCCTTCGTACATGAATGCTTCTATTCGTTTCTAGGCGCCATGAGCAATCGATGAACACTCGGGCCGAATTTGGTGGGTTTGGATGACTTGCAGATGACCGTCGGTCCGTTGTCAAATCATGTCAGATGAATGCGCGGTCTTCATGATTGGTGCGTGGGTGGTTGAGGATTGGGTATTGCAGAATGCAGAAGGCACGATAGCCCGCTGTACTCCGTACCTACTCTAGACCCCTCCCCTCCCTCCCCTCCCTCCCCCCCCCGCGTTCGGCAAGCTAGTGGGCAGGGCCTAATGCCTGCCCCCTCCCCCCCCATTAAATCTCCTTTTTGCATGATCTACAGAACGCTTCTACATAGACCAAAAAGTATACGCATAGCCATCGAAAGGACTGATAATCGCGGACACGATTGTTCTACCATCTTGTCTCCGTAGATGATACCTGCATCTAGTCAACTCCAAAGGCCTTTATCTCTCCCTTCTCTCCCGACTGCCGTTGGCTCTGACTTAGGCAAACCCCACATCCCAAGCAGTCAGTCCCGTGACCGCGTAATCCCTAGAGGTAAGTGTCGCTTTCTACTGGTGTCTCCCATGCCGCTTTCCGTTCTCGATGATGTACTACATGAGCTATGGATACCTGCCATGGGCCTTTAAATATGCCTGCATCCGTAGTACATCTGTGTGTACCACCGATCTACGACTGTGGCGCTCGAGACCCCCTGCACAGCCCATGCAGTGCTCCTCGAGCCTCAACGCACGCATGACCCGTTATCGATCCCTCCTTCACCGAGTTTCTGGGTCCATTAGCCTTCGCAGCTTTCCTCGTGGTGCATTACTCGTGATAAAGGCTTGCATCATGTGTTGAGGTACCGCTGACTTCCGCGATTACAGTGTGGACCATAACATTCTCGCATCTTGATACCGACTGCCCTCGTCGCATCAACCTGATTGCTCCATAACTGGACTTTGCACGTCGCTTTCACACTCTCTCACGCATCTTCTGTCGCCATTCCTGGCCAACAGCAGAGCCCGCATCTACAAGGATTCTCCAGGACCCAGATTGGATTGACCTTGTGCGTCGTGGTTCGTGAGGAGTGGATATGATACATAAGAGGTAGCGAGCTGTGCTTGAAGTTCTCATCGACCACTCCTTGTCCGAATACTCTGCCCAGGGTTTCTACGTCTGACCAAAGAGGTCGCGTACCACATCATGGAAGCACAGACTCAAGAGATAAGCCAGACAAGGCAGTCAAACAAGAGAAAGCGAGACTCCCCGGGACTGAACGGACGTACACGAAGACAGACATCTGCCGCTGGAGTGATGCAGCCGAATGATCATATCCCATCCGAGTTGGAACGGCATTACTACACCCAGCAGAATGGGAATGTGTTGAGCACTGTACGTGATGAAGTTGCTCGTCATGTTGCCGAGGTGGATCCATCATCGTCAACAGCAGCTGCAGCGCTTGCAGCAAGTATGCCTCAATTGACTGTTCCACAACCAACCGAGCTCTCTTTCCCGAGCACAAATTCTGGAAATGAAGATGAACGACAAATTGATTCATCGTTCGACATAGGTCCGGAGAGCAACAATCCCCACATTGATGGACAATACACCATTGGCGCTTATACTGGTACCAACGGGGATCAAGGTGCATCCAGTCTGATAATTGGGAAGCCAGCTGTTGGGACCGATGAGTGGCACAAGGTTCGAAAGGATAATCACAAAGAAGGTAGCGAACATCACCTCCGTGTGTCCTCAGAACAACGGTACTAACATAATCTCCCTAGTTGAGCGTCGACGACGGGAAACCATCAATGAGGGTATTAATGAGCTCGCCAAGATTGTGCCTGGATGTGACAAGAATAAAGGCGCCGTCCTACAGCGGAGCGTTTCTTACATTGGATCACTAAAGGAGAACGAGGCGCGGAATATAGAGAAATGGTCGCTTGAAAAGATGCTCACGGACCAGGCAATTGCTGAGCTATCTAACAGTGTCGACAAACTGAAAGATGACAACAGAAAACTCATGAAAGATAATGACAAATTGAAACAGATCGCACAGGCCGCCGGCATCGACATTGATGCCCAGGAAACGACAACAGACCACGGGAAATCCCGATAACATTGCACGACCGCAAACGAGGAATGATATTCGTCACGTCGCGAATGGATCTACCATCTTGCTGCTTTCGATGAGCCGATGTCCTAGTAGCTTTGTGGAAGAGGAGCCCGAACTATGAAACCTGGACTGATATTTACAATAATCTTTTATTCCTGGCTTTGGTCATGATGAGCCGAGTAAGCTCATATTTATCTTTTTTGGCCATCCTTTATGTTGTGGAGTGACTTCATCTGTTATGTCAGGAGCATTTGGCAGGGCATTATAGTTGCCTGGCGTTTCATGAGAGGCTGACCATGTCACGTTATGGCGAACGAAAGTACAATATTGTTTAATTGTAAGCAGATGCTGATGCTTCTGGCAGTACTTTTACATTTTCATGATTCCACGGTCCCACGATCTACCTTGTTCTGCTTATTTAGTGCCAAGACTAGTATATTGAAGCTAAAGTCCACATGATCAACCAAACGACGCTATAGAGCGATCTAACGGCTTGGTTCATTCGGCCACGTTTACGTCAATTTTCGCGACGCGCCTTTCACTTCATCCTCGTAATTTCCTCTCCCAGATCCACACCACGAATACGAAAATCGATTATCTTTACCGAAGATCAAGCATAACAAGAATAACAAGCATGTCGGCTCTCTCCTCCTCCCCAACGAATTACTCCATCTACGCCATCCCCGCCTTCTATGTCCTCGTTCTTCTCCCACAAGCCCTTGGCACCTTCGCCATCTTACGTGCCAACAACTACAACTTCGACAACGCGAACCCGCGCGGCCAGAACTTCCAATCTTCGCTTCGCAAGTCGCTCCCAAAGTCAACCCTCGCTTTCTATGAGCGCGCGAACGCCGCCCACAATAACGGCTGGGAGAATTTCATCCTTTTCACGGCAGCCGTGATTTGTGGCAACTTGGCGCGACTAGATGTGGGAACCTTGAATGGGGCGGCAGGGGCTTTCCTTGCGCTTAGAACATTATACGTGGGTGTTTATTTAGGAGTGGAGCGTCGGAAACTCGCGTGGTCGAGAACCGGGATCTGGGCGGCGGGTGCGGGATGTTGTTTGTATCTGCTGGCGGAGGCGGGAAGAGTCGTGGCCAGCGGTGGGCCCCTGGCGGTATGAGCGGTCAGACGTGATGTTTCATTATCCCATACGTGTGGTAAGCGCTTTTAATGATCTGGGTATGCTTTTTGAAGTAATCGGGAGGTATTATCAAGATCGCTGTCGCTAAAGCTGCATCGTATGCATTGCGTCCGCTGTGTGCTTAGCTTAGGTCTGACGATCATAGTCGTAAAAAGAGGATTGGGAGCAGGAATGGAATCATATGAATAATCGAAGTGATATATATAGCGAGGCTTGATGGAGAAATATAACCTTGATGCCAATGACACTCTCGAACAACATCAGAGCAGTACCTATGATTGTGAAAGCATGGAAATACAGCTGTACCGTCACACAGAAGGGCTTGAGAGTACTATACATCGCTCTACACGGGCCGGCTGAATCAGGTCCGGTAATAAATGGCCTTCTTCTTGAGTCTTTGCCTGTGACCGCATGTTGGGATTATTTGTTCGAGCTTCATTCATCTCGTCCACCGGATATACGTAAACGGTTAGATATCAATTGATTGAATGCTGTCTAGGTGACAATCCTTGAGAGATCAGAAGCAACGGGTTTCCGAAGAATCCTTGAATTTTGCGAAATGGCATCGCATAGAGAGAAATGAAGTGAAATCTCTCCGTTCAAGGGATGATAGGGTAGCGCAAGTCAACGTCGGGCATACTAAGTTTTGAAAAAATGGGTATATCCTATCAATAGTTGACTCCCGAGAAGACATAAGCCGGGGCATCTCTCGATAGAGCATGGAGCTCTTAGGAATAAGTCACTCAAAGGTCGCGCCTGAGAGCTCCGCATTCGGCTCAATTGGTTGGGTCCAATTGATCATTTTGTGGGGTAGGAATTTGAGATTTGAAAGGAAGAGGGAGCTCTCGTGCTTATCACCTTCTTTATTGTATTTGTCCCCTGTTGTGTGATACTTTACAAAACTCTGGTCTACCTCGGACGATACTTTTCGGGGCCCAAAATTGAAAGTGGAAAGCCCGGGCGACGGTCATGTTCGCCAGCTTCCAGGCGCTGCTGCGTCACAAAAGCACCTTAAAAACTACGATCACAGGTGGCACAGGTGTCTAGTGGTAGATGGATATGTTCCCTCGAGTAATCAGTCACGTCGATTTTCTTTTTTGTTCATAGAACCTGCAGCGCCATGCAAAATGACGCAATTAAGGTTGGCACACCCACGTGGCAGTTGTAGCGGCAAGTTTCTTGCAGCGGGAGCGCGGGAGGCCCGAGCAGTCAGGTTTATGTTTATTCCTTTCAATCACCATCCACCATTCAGCTTCCTGGTGTACGTGTTCCTCCAGCGAACACGCCAGCACTATACTGCAAAGACCATAAAGACCATAAAGAATAACGCTGACCCAAATTGGACTACACATTCGCAAAGAGCCAAATTGGACTGAGCCTGGAGCTGGTAGCCATGGCCGGCCAACCTAGTGAGGGCGTTATTTTCAATCTCACAGAAATCAGCGGCCTGGCTCGCTCAAACGCGATTGCCTGGCTAAAGGTCCGTCCCAAGGGACCTTTCACTTCACTCATAGGCTGACCTTTCCGTGATTCTTCTAGGCCAACAACAATGACCTGAATCAAGCTACGAATGCCTGGATGGATGGTGGAATGGCCCCTTTGCCGCCACCTCAGGTTGGACGAAGTCTTACTCCAACACTTGACACTTGATACTGAATATACGGCAAGTTCCATGAGGCTTATGACGAGTCGCAGTTCCACACCGATAGGCAAGGAAACATGCCCCAATCTCAAATGGAAGCCTGTGAGTACACTTTAAGCGATCGTTATGGATACTCTCTGATGCACATGGCGCATATAAGCTTTCGGCGTGAATGAATCTAATGCGTTGGGTACCAATGTATTCAACCGCAACCCGCCCCCAACAAGGCCTTCTTCAAGAGTCGACAATTCCAAATTTGCACAATACCATGGGCCACGTGGGTTCTCTGTTCCATCCTTGGATCGATCCACACTGAAATATCACAACAGAGAACAACCCACTTATGGAAAGCGAAGGAACATATGACGAACAACTCGCAAAAGCTACGCAAATGTCTCTAAGCGACAGCCAAACGATTCCTGGGCAAGAGACGGGTGTGACATACGGGAACACGTACTTTGGTCCTCCTACCCAAAGCCACTATGAGAACGATCAATGGGCACTGACTGTGCCGGAAGCCAACACACAGGAGATACGTCTCGACCCTGAACCTCTGGACAGAAAGCGTCTCTTAGGCACGCCTGCGCTCCTCAAGCCAACTACTCAGAATCGTGATTTAGCGGTATTGTTGAAAATCTTCCACGAGATACCCATGGCCCGCGAGGCACTTTTGAATAGGGAATATCTCATTGGCGACTATGGCCGAGACAACGAATGGTGGAACGGAGCTCCCATAAAAAGCCTTCGTGTCGTGAACATGGATGAAGACGATCGTGATCGGCCGCTGAGTGATGTTCTACAAGAGACACAGCGTTTGATGGCTTTTCTCGACGATACTGATAGAACATATGGGAGTGCGGATGTGCTTGCAACTCTTCCAGCGCTCGAAAAAGTCCCAGAGGCCGACAATTTGGTAGCGGTATATCTAGAAAAGTGGATGAACGCCTCGCTAGACCTCTCGGATGACGACTTCCTATGTAGGATTTTCGGCTCATCCGCAACGAAGAGGGCCGCTGAGGAGCACATGCTACCCGATAAGACGCCTTTCACATGCCCACAAATTCGGGTCGACTCCGAAAATGCAGACCGAGGATTCTCATTATATGAAGCGTTCGATGACCTTTTTTGGACGAATACCGATGAGATTTTTCTAGACGAACTTGGCGAGATCCTCACCTTTGAGGTTCAAAACCATACGTCTAACAGCACTAGCCTTGGTGTTACAATCCCCGCCATCTGGTACGCCGACCGATATCTAGAATCCGCCATACCAGAGGCGAAAATAATGAACCAACGTAAAGCGAAGATCTACGAAGAGACACAAGGCATAGACGATCTTAAAAAACTGATGACTGAAGTTCAAAATCCTAGCACAGGCAAAACTGTGAATACAGATTTACTCCTGGTAATCATAGCTAAGTATCTCACAAACACGAAAGAATATAAATGCAATGCGATGAACCCCGAATCAGACAAATCAATGGACGCTTCACCTGACTTGGAGCCCCTGGCAGCCGAGTTGGCCCAATTAGGCAAGAGTATAGCAGAAAAGCTAGAAGGTATGCTGTTCATAGCGCTTTCGAACGTAAGCTGATGACTAGAAGTATTGGAGGAGCTAAAAGGGAGTTACTCACAGCGTATAATGGAGGTCTGCAGTCTGCTTAAAGGATCTTCCGGTGATCCAAATCACCAACCCAAGCATAAATACACGCTTCGAGGCGTGAGAACGCATCCACATTCTTTTTATGTTTTGGAAAGGAAGGTATTTCAGGATGAAGACAAGATGAGCAGCTCAGATTCCTCAGATTACGAGTGGTGGAAGATTCAATACGATTCCAGCTCCTCCAATCCAGTACAGACTAAGCAAGTGACAGAAAATGAGGTCTTGACGGCAGCTAGCACGGATTGCAATAAGGCTTTGCTTGTCTATGCTAGTGATCGCGCTGTATCCTATACGCCTGAGACCTTACCACCACAGCTTCTCAACTTCGTCCGTGCGGACAATCTAGCTTTTCAGGCAGAGATCGACAATTTTATCGCGCAGGACGTTCGTGACTTTGACCCACCGACGATCCCCAAACGAAAAGCAAACGACTCTGATCTAGAAGTCGAGTACAATCGCTCACCTGGTGCTCGGTCAAATGGGAATGCTAGCAGTAGCACCAGTAGCAGTCCTCTGGATGAAGATCCAACAGATCCGTTTGAGGACGACGAGGATTACTCACTGGAGCCTCGCCCCCCGCCACCTAAATTGCGGCCACTTGAGCCGAAGCCGCGCCAGACGACAGGATCGTCCGACGATCACATACCTGTCAGTCTACGAGGAGGCCAAGAGATGCAGGAGAGTACGAGCGGTCGAGACCTTTTGAGGCAATATCAAGGAAAGTATCAATTGGGTAGCTATAAGCCAGAGATCGATATGGATGACGATGATGATGGATATGTAGCAGGGGGAGAAGGTCGGAATAGGGACTGAAATGAGCCTTGGAAATTTCGATGTGGCAATATTGTTGCCTTCAAGCGAGTTGTTTTACGGTTTTTAGAGATACCCTTGCATCATGGATTCGAAAATTTAGAGTGCTTGTATTAGATTCTCTTGAATTATTAGTGTAGAACGTGGCGCTGTTCACGATTTCAAAGACATCCTCTCAACCAGCGTTACGTTGCTGGAAGGTCACTGTAGGGACCCGAACACCACTGACTATTTTATTGATGTTACCCAACAGGCCAAGTTTTACCTACGTTACTCGTTCTTCTCTTTTTGACTCCCTAACTTCCCCCTTAAAACCTCGTTCTCACACTGCACCTCACCATTCGGCTCATCAGCCCAGCACAAGCATCTCGCCCTCCTCCCATGCCTACACTCCTCAGGCAGTTTCGGCCGTGTCGATTTGAAACTCTCCTCCGTCCCTTTCACCTCAGCTGTAACCGTCGGCGATATCGCATCGCCCGCGGTCTTCGTCACAACACTACCATTTCCGTCCTGCTCCCCAGCTTCACCAGCTCTAACTTCAACCACCTCTACCACTTCCTCCACAACCTCATCTTCCAACCACTCAGACTCAATCTCAAGCACATACTCCTCCACCCAATCCTCTGCTTCCTGATTCTCTGGGTATGAGCAGAATATCTTCCCATACGGCCTCAGCTGCCAGCATGCGCACGACTCGACCTTCAAAGTCTTGTTAAAGGGTGGTTTGGCGCATACGGTATTTCCTGCATGTGGAGCGATTCTGCAGCAGTAGCATTTCGTGGCGTCGAGGCAAGTTTGGTGAGTCGGTATGATGGGGCCGGGTAGCTCATGGTAGGTCATTGAGTCAGGGAGGCGTTTGGTCTTCGTACTCAATCTAGGGCTCAGGGTTGAGCTGGCGGTGGAGTTGATTAGGAGCTGTTCTGCAGTGAACGCTTCGATGGCGTGATCTTCGGGTATCGTGAGGAATGCGAAGATGGAAGAGAGGGAGAGGCTGACGCAGGTAGCGATGGCGATTACAATGAGCAGGCGGAGTATTCGTTGCATTGTTGCATCAAACGGGTCTCGTGGTAGTTCATGAACGTGGATGGCATCTAGGTTGCAACTATAGAACAGCCGGTTGCGCAATCTGATGGGTTGTAGTAGCATGATAGATTAGTGATAGATGCAAGCTGTGTAAGCTTGGCCGGCTGTGGCTGCAAATCCGGAAGTATCAAGGCGTGCTTGACAGCGATAGACAACCTAAAGCTGTCGAGTAGCATTGCTGGAGGGTGAAAGCATTGTGCTGCATTCCTTCTATGGTGTTCTGAGATGCAGGGTACGGAGCAAGCCGCGACTCTCTCGATCAATCACAATCCATTCGTCTTTCTACCACCAGGAACCTTTGGTACGCTGGAGGCCATCGACGTACGCGATGCTCTGTTTTCTGCAAGCGAAAATACTCTCGAATGCTGCAAAGCCCAGAGTGGAAGATTTTGACATGTTTTTCTCAATTTGTAGACCACTTGTGATTGCGAAAATGTATGTGTCAATTTTAATGTATATGAATAAAGACGATTGGGTATCTTGGAACTCAGACAGTCGAGAAATTCGGCTACTCGGAAGAGAAACGTGCCATCATCTTACCTATTCCACAAGCACTCACTAAGCACCAACAGTTTGTCACTGCAATCTCGCTGGCACTTCACTTGAACCTCTCTTTGCGAGCTCTCTGAGCCTTCTTTGTACCACAGCTCAACTAGAGTCTTCAGCTCTTCGAGGTCGAAACCTTCGAGACCGGCACCGCTCTGGTCTCTTGCTCTTGAGACAATGCTCTCAGCTCCTTCGCCAAATAAATCGTAGTACGCCGCGCTTCTTGAGAGATCAATGTTGTCCGCCCTTGCAGACACAGGGATTGAATTGAGGTTATGAGTCAGAACGATGATGTTCAGCTGCATGCGATCGCACCCGTGTCTATTCATTCCGTGTTTGATCTGGGCTGCATTGTGAACAAGATATGTATCGACTAGGTGAGCAAGACCTGTCATGATGAATTTCTGAGCGACCTCAGGAACGTAAGTAGAAAGGGTGTCGACAGTCGATAAAAGGTCCGAGTTCAGTGAAAGTATTGAAGGGTCAGGCTCCTCTACCAATTGTCCCAAGAGATAGGGTGCTGCCATTGTGCGAGCAAGCATATGTATAATGCCAAGCCGAATGTCAAGATGCAGTGTAATGAGTGCATTCGAGGCCAGTGACCGGATTGACGAGAGGAGGCTATCGAAAGCGGTGACTGTTTCGGAAGTCATAGGAAGATATACTTGAGCGTTCTCAATTTGAAGATTTTCGTTGGTATATAGAGAGAGTTGACGTGTGTGAAGAGATTTTTGAGAATTATTGCGCTTGTGCGTGGATTCTGGAACGAAGCGCCGAAGCTCCTGCAAATGGCTTGCCAGCCACTGCATACTGTTTGATAAAAGGCATAGAGCTGTCACAGATCTTCGATCTGCAATGATGTCGAAGGGTTCCAAGGGCGTGGCATTGGTCTGGTCAATTAAAATAGCTACTTCACGTCGTAACAGATCTGGCTGGCCGTCCATGTGGGTATCAAACAGTCGCTCGCATAATTCACGAACCTCGCCGGATTCTGCCATGATCGCGGCAGGTTTCAAGCGGCGTTCTTCCTGTGCCTGCATTTGTGGTCTTCGCACGAGCGCTCGGTACCACTCGCAACATCGGTCGTAGTACGTAACAACTTGCGTTATTATCAATTGCGTTGATGTCAAATCGGGAGGGATCGTGTCTAATAATTGGCAGAATGACTTGATCAAGACGAAGAATGTGGATGTGCCTTTGAATATTGGTTTCGTAGCATGCTGTGCCCATTGTGGATCCTGTTTGAAGGCTTCGAGGTCGCTGAATGAAAGCCTGCACAATTCTGTCACGGTGTCTTCCAGAGAAGGATGGAAAACATTGACAAGGAACTCGTCCAGAAACGAGGTCAAGGTACTGACTGCGATGTCAGCGTCATGTGGTACGATATCCCTGAGCCGTTGGAGAAAAGACAAAGTCGGCGGTAATAGCGACCCAATATTGAAAACGTTAGGTTCGACGAGCAATTTGTGCCCGGCGGCAGGCCCATCATTTGACGCACCAACAGAGCTAGTTGTGATCCCGGACCGTCTTTGCGATTTTGACACAAGTCCAGGTACAGAAGCTTCAAGGATTCGGTCAAGGTCTTGCTGGTCTTGAGCGAAGTCTGTAGATTTCGAATTCACCTCAGCAAGCTTGAAGACTCGCTTTTAGGCGTTAGCCAAAGCTATTGTGCCTATGCCATTGTAACTTACCTTGTTCCTTTCGCGTAAATGACTGTGAAAGATGTTGCCGTTAGTCATTGGCTGTCGTCCAAGCCGATATGACTGGTTGCCGTCTGCTGCTAAGTAGTCGTGGAGGAGAGACCGCATCTGATTCGAATTAGCTCGTAATCATCTAACATAATGGGAGGCTACATACTTCGCTTTGATACAGCTTCCACATCTCTTTGAAGCCTCGAGTCAGACTTTCTGTTTGAGGGATTCCATCTCGTTTCAGGATACCGCTCAAGATCTCATGCACCGCTCGGTGGCCTTCAGCGATAGCCTCAAATTTAGAATACAAGCTCCAAAGTAAATCATTCAGAACCTCACTCCCAGCTGAATGATGGCTGAATTTGAATGACACGGCGCCTTTCTCAAGCTTGAAGCCCCTTGTGATTGCTGCATGGCGTATGTCAACTTCTTGATTCGTGCGATCCACAATCGAAAACAACTCAACAGGTAAACGTTGCTCTAGGCGATCTACGGCAACGTCAAGGTGCCCGAGCTTGTGCAAAGACTCAATGACCATGTGAATGTATTGAAAGCTGTCGACCTCTGGATTTCGAGACGCGTCGTCTTCCAAAGGCTTGGAAGTATCTAGATTATCCAGAAAACGGTATAACGGCCTTCCCCATGTATTCGGCAGGGCAGACGTTTCTTTTTTCGTTGTGGAGTCTGTTTTACTCGCGTCACTGTTGTATGGCTTCCACCGATCATGACAGTAAGGAGACTTCAGATACAGATGATCATGAAGCTCTTCGACTAGTATATCGGTCAATGAAGTTTCTTGATTGCTGAAATATATACGCAGATCTGTCAACGCTCCGATATTTTCCATCTCCGCCTTTCGGATCATCCTGAGGGCATCTTGCAGAAGGTCGACCGCCGTCAAGAAGTGTTTGTCCGAGATCCTAGCATCCAGCTGCTCTGGAACTAGCTGCAGTCTTTCTATTTGACCCAAGATTTGGAGTGATTCTTCGAAGTGCTGGGACAAAGTACCTGAAGCTTTAAGTTCAGATTTTGTGACCGTCAGATTTTCCTTAGCCCCTCTCATAGAATCTTTCAGAGCCCGAATTCTACTCTGAGATGCTTGTATGCTATTCTGAATCTTGTGGAATGTCCCGATGGAGCTATTGAAACCTTGATGGTGCTCATTCACAATAGCTTTCAGGGCTTTTTGTAGGTATTTACTTGTCTTTTGGAAGTCTTGGTAATCATTCCCACGACCAAGGGAGCTATAGTCCATCAACTGCAGCGCGACATGGATTGGCACACAGTCCTCCCTTGCCATGACATCCCAATGGTCGTTGATGTGGTGGAGGACGTCCTCAATCTGTCGCCCACCCGGTCCACCGCCATGGAGTCTTGAAAGGTCTGTAGGTCCACGTCCGCCCCGGTCACGACTACGACTGCTGTTATATTCATCAGTGTCCCGTCTCCCCGACGCGAAATGCCCAAATCCGCCTGATGATTCATCTTCGCGCCGACGCCGGAATGAGGCAAGCGGAGGCTGTGGATCTGGCTCGGCAGGAGGAGTCTCTTGTCTGTTGTCATGGAAGCCGCCATATCCACCAGGGCGTCTTGTGCGGCCTGAGTCTCCAGCGAGGCTCTCCTCATGCCGATTATCTTCGTAGCGGTTCACGCCGTAGGTTCCATTTGTGTACCCATTACGGTAGGACATTGCGTAGGGGAAGTCAATGCGCGTACACTCGTCGTTTTCGCATTTTGGAGTGAAGATTTCACAGCGTCAAAGCTTCTATAAACTATAAAGCCTTCGTGAACAGGCTATGGGCTGGAAAGCTAGAGGTGTATATTTGGGCAAGTAAGCAATCGTAATGCCCCCTATACCTGGACAGGCCTAGACCCTGAGGCTGCCGGCTAGGTACCCACAGATGGGAGACTCTTAGGTTGGGCTCCCCCAGGCTCGGGCCGCAGCGTCCCAGCAGCTGGGTTTGAAAGACTTCAAAAATCAATTTGGATTCCAATATTGTAATTCCATACTAACGGACATTTTCAAGGCCGTTAAATCTGCAGACATTGACAAACCAGGCTGGAATATTTCGAGACTTTATTGTTTGCTGCTCGTGTACCAAGCACTTTCACTTCATCTCCGCTCTGCACCGTTTCGCTTTGGAATTGAATGTGTATAACAGCGTGGGATCAGAAGCATGTCTTTGTGATTGCATTGAGCTCGCAATAATCATTACAGTCCTCGTTCTCCTTGATCTACCTTTCTGTCTCAGCTTTCAGCATTCACAAGTGTTGTGCTTCTGCTAGCTATCGTGTAATATGGCATTTCACAGAATTCGAAGGTTGCCCTTCTCGCAGCTTCGGTACTATTCAGCTCCACTGGAAAGCAAGGTCCCTGCAGCCAAGCAAAAGTACGTGCCTACATCAGGGACATATCCCAAAGGTTTCCGTGTCTCAGGAACTCACGTTGGGGTGAAACCGACAAACACTCGTATTCCAGATCTAGGACTTTTCGTGTCAGAGAGACCTTGCACAGCGGCTGCTGTGTTTACCCAGAATATATGCCAGGCTGCACCTGTTACCGTCAGTCGCGAGACGCTTCAACGGCGAGGAGGCAGCGATATTCGTGCCCTGATAGTAAATTCAGGATGTGCAAACGCAGTCACTGGCAAAGGCGGGCTGGAAGACGCAAATAGCATGGCGGAAGCCGTAGACACAAATTTACTACCTAAGCCAGAAGGAAGTAGCACCCTAGTCATGTCGACGGGGGTCATTGGACAACGATTACCAATTCGCAAGATCCTCGATGCAGTGCCCAAGGCTTTCAGTACCCTCGAAAGTAGTCATGAATCATGGCTGATCACTGCTCGATCAATCTGCACAACAGACACATTCCCAAAGCTTATGTCAACAACATTCACATTGCCTTCATCTTCCGGTCGGCAATATTCACTGGCCGGAATGGCCAAAGGTGCCGGCATGATCCATCCCAACATGGCTACTCTCCTCGGAATTCTTAGCACCGATGCACCAATCCCTGTCGACACCCTTCGTACTTCACTCAAATCCGCTGTGGACAGCTCGTTCAACGCTATCAGCATAGACGGGGACACAAGCACTAATGACACAGTAGCTCTGCTAGCTAATGGTGCTGCGGGTGGCGACCTGGTGAACAAAGCCGAAGATGTGGTGGCTTTCTCCTCGGTTCTCACGACGTTTGCTCAAAGTTTATCCCAACTTGTCGTACGAGATGGCGAGGGCGCGACCAAATTCGTGAGAATCAGGATAGCCAACGCCGAACAAGAGAGCGATGCGAAGAAGATCGCCAGTAGCATTGCTCGTTCGCCGCTGGTCAAGACGGCGCTCTATGGTAAGGACGCAAACTGGGGCCGAATTCTGTGCGCTGTAGGCTACACTCCAGACTTAAGTGCTGGAGCCGTGGAGATGGAGAAGACATCGGTTTCGTTTGTGCCAACGGATGGTAGTGGGATGCTGAGACTTCTCTTGAACGGAGAGCCACAGCAGGTAGATGAGGTGAGAGCCGCAGAAATCCTAGCTGCGGAAGATTTGGAGATTCTGGTGGATTTGGGCAAAAGGGGTGAAAGACTAGCAGAGGCGAGCTATTGGACTTGCGATTTCAGCCATGAGTACGTTACGATAAATGGCGATTATAGAACATGAATAGAGACATTCGCAGCACAGACGCTAGAACACAGAATCAATGAGGGTCGCACATCAGGTAAACTTGATTAATTTTTTCTTGACTTTATGTGGAATGCCTCTGTTGTTCGAATGTTGAGGGTGTAACTCTTTCTTCCATGCTTGTTTAAAATTTCGTCACTGGAAAGCTTTAATAGCTGCCAGTCACTGTCTAAGACAGGCCCCAGCCTTGCCCAAGTAGGCTATATTACCTTGCGTGAGCTTTGTAGTCGTTCAAACGCTCGAAGCTCCAACAATCCATTTTGATCCATAAATGTGACCCGACGCAGCAATGCCTGCATGCAGCTAGCATATTCGATAGTTGCTTGAACCAAGCCATGCGCGCTGCCCCAGAATTGAGGAAATGTAAAGTCTGGACGTTCGAACTTACTCGGTGTGGCGATAGTTTCTAGACAGATTGTTCTGACCAGAGACTGAGCTTCGTCGAGTCTCCTTCTGTTGTTCCTCCTAGAGAGACGCATGTACATAAATCTTTGAGATACACAATCTGTCTAGAGGCGGATCAATCGGATTTTAAGTTCATCGATGATCGATAACAATGGAATTTAGAATTGGACCAAATGATCACTTCAGACTTCTCATTCCAGCAGTGTATTTTGCCAGCCGATGTGATAAAGTTCATTGGGAGATAGAGAAGAGAGTCTTGGTCTGGAAAAGCAAGTGTATTACGTTGGAAAACCTTGGGCTTAGTCTGGTTTCTGCTTCCCAAACTTTGGCTCGGTTAAGATCTCTGTCTATACTTCATATATTCGAGAGCATTTTGACATATCATGCCGATCATTCCGGATCATGATCTTTGCATCTACAGTGAAGTGATAATGAGCCTAGAAGCCGATAAGGTTGACCTCAGTATTTTGATGAAGACGTTGAACGATAAATCAGATATTAAAAACGTCTTGTTGTGTCTTGTAAATTTTTGCCGGTGCTTCATATAATAACCCAGATTTAGATTTCTTCAGCAGCTTGCTACTGTCGCTTGAGTCACGAGACCTATGAATATTTTATGACTAGAAGACAGAGCATCCCAAATACTTGAAAATTCTTATGACTCTGAATTGATGACAAAAAAGTGATAAGAAGACGTACCATTTTGGCAGTTTCAGTAGACTACTCTTGGCTCCCGCAGTCTCGTCTTGACTGACAGCATAAAGAGTATGATTTTGGTCAGCCTCAATCTAGACACTGGAAGCCAATGACTTTACGATTTGCAGTTGCACCTTACCCGAGGTTTGCCCTGAAGCCGGGCTCATAGCGTTGTTTGGATCAAGGAAAAGCGTAAATAGGAGAGCAAATGCCATGTAGAATCGCATCTACTAGAAAAATGATATCGGAAGTAAATTGGGGTATCAATAATGTCTCATCAGGTCGTGACATACAATGCTCCCCTATTTTGTACTTTTAGGAGTGAGCATCTGCCTTAGCCCACTTCTTCGAGGCGTCTTTTCCCTATTCTCCCAAACTCCTCCATGGGTCCTTTGTGGTGTTTGCTTTCCCACCCTTCCCAGTAGCAGCTCGGCGGCAGGAGTCAAGCCACCTCTCTTCTCGATTCTAGGACTAGACAAGAACTTTGGAGTGACTTGGCTTTTCAATTCCGATTCTCGCCTACCTGCAGTAGCTCGCTTACTCTTGGACAATCTATCGACCATGCGATGATGCAAGGCTTCTCGCTTGCTGCTTTCTCCTAACACAAATGGATTTGGTGTGCTATCGCCTGTCCCAAGCAACATCAGGTTCGAATGTTCCGAGGTTGGTGGCGGAGGGTCAGGTTCTTCGGAGTCAACAAAAGCATAGCCGTTCACTCTTGGGGTAGATGCACCATCAAACGAGGCTTCAGATGCAGTTGGGCGAGGCCGTCCAGCTATTGCGTCCTTGACTGCCGAAAGCGTAGGGGAAGGAGGTCGTCCATTGCCTTCTGGGACTAAGATCTCAGGTATTCTTGTATTGTCGTGTACAATAGCTTTAGGAGGAGCAACAGAGCCCCCTTCTTTCATCTGCGCAACAGTCTGGATGTTATCCTCTATCGACTCCGGTGCAAACATGAAACCGTTCCTTGGATTTGACTTCCACGTGTCGGGCATAGCTTGTCGAGAATCTGGTGGTTCCACTTTGGCCAAAGCCTTGCCATTCTCAGCCTCTTCAGTAAACTTGGCGTCTGCGATTCGCTGTTCCCGCTTGCGATGTGCGATCTGGCGCGCAGCGGGTATCTTATTGTTCGACCACATCCACGCGTATTTTTCCGCCCTCTTCTGATTCTGCTTGTCGACTAATTTGTAAAAGCTTTCATTATCTTCTGTTGTGTATTTTCGTTGAAATGCACCAAGACTCATGTTCGTGTCAAGAGCCTGCTTTTGCGATTTCAGAGATGCGCCCGGTGTAGAGACTACAGACTTAGGCGTGTCTCCTTGCCAGCCATTTGGCGTTTCTTCAGCACGTTGCACTACAGGTGTTGCAAAGCTAGTACCCTTTCTTCCCCGAAGGCGTCGTCCATCTGCGCCGGGAGTCATTGCTTCTGTGAGCTTAGTTCCGGCGGCTGCGATCCAGTGTGGATCCTTCGAGTCCACTGCATCGAGATATTCTTGTTTAGACTCAGTTTCAAGAAGGCCCGGAAAGAAATCTCGGGCAATGATGTGGGAAAGGGCGTCGGTGTAGTCGTCTTCGTCTAGGACCTTCGCAGGACGTTTGATCCTCTTTGGCGGAGGCGGTGGTGGCATGAGAGAAGAATCGGATGAGCGTTTCGTGAGAGCCATGGATGGCAAGGCTGATGGAGTCGCCATGACTGTGAAGGCGAGATTTCAAAGCTTTCAGCAGCGACGAGTGAGGTTCATCGAACACTGAATCACGAAGGCCGCGCTAAAGCGGGCGCTAGGTTGAGCCTCAATGTCTAGTCTCTCTCAAGCCTCGTCAAGACCTCGTCTCTTTATGGGTAAAATTGAAAGACTTTCAAGTACTCTCAATAGCTTGAGAGAGACTGTCGAATCCTGCAAAACTAATTTCGAAGACGCGTAGCAGGCGACAGATGCCCGCAGAATCTGATAGCAAGTCTGCAGACGTTGAGAAACGGCACATTACCATCAAGAATCTGCCCTTCACATATTTTCATTTGTCACTCACGACTGAATCGACCGCAAGCACCACGTCATCGTTCCCAGATGTTCTCACAGTACGTACTCACCTAACGTCTGCACTTCGGCAATATCTTGGTCTCACTGGAACGGCAATCTCCATCGATATTCTGAAGACCGATGGAAACGAGGTATGGATCAGGGTGCCGAGGGAAGATGGAAACTACGTTCAAGGCGCGTTGAGTCAATGGGTGGGCAGAAGTCAGAGCGTCAGTTCGCGAGTTAACAGGAGAAGTGATTTTGTCGGCAACTTGGCTGTGGGAAACGGAAGTCATCTATTTTCCTGACGAAATCCACTGCCTGGAAGCAGAATAGTGGCTGTTTATCTACATCAGTATTCCTACCTTGGATCTACTTTGCCCAATTTAGATCAACCCCTCAAACATCGCTCACCCTTGTACTGACGCCGGTCCAATGCCGCTTAGTCAAAAGCGCTGTCTATCTCAACACTTTAGATTTACGTCTAAAATCTTTACGTCATCAGAGACATCAGTGAATTTTGAGCATATGCCTGTAGAAGGTCAGCAAAGCCTGCTTTGCTACAGCCATGAACTTACCATAGGCTTAACATCCGGATGCGGAACGGCATCAAATTTCTGATATTCTAGCTTGTATTCAGGGCCAATATTGATGTATGCACCTTTGTTTTCTGTACTGTCGCAGTATTTGGGAGCTGAGAAGACGGTGATACATCGCCCATCATGTTCGACCTCATATCCCTCCATGCGGACTTCGTGACTTCGGATAACCGCATCTAGCCCGTTGGCCTCGCAGAATTTCTTTGTTACATCGGGTCCGAATTGCAGTCCCACACCTCTTTTGCTTGGTCCTCTCCCTGGTTGTGGTTGCGGATCAGTCCAAAGCATTTCCATCATCAAACCTTGCTGACCAGGCTGCCGCTGTTGGTGCCTATTGAGCTTCCTCACGTCATCAAGCGACGTCTTATCATCAGAAAAGAGTCCTCCATGGAGAACAAAATATTTCTTGCCAATGAGAGTCGCAAGAGGCAATGCAGAGAAAGATTCGGAAAACAGTCTGAAAGACTTCTCGTCGTACTTGGCCTTGCATTCTCCTTCGAAGCCGTATACCTTATTCATATCATCTGTTTCATGATTACCACGATTCAAGAAGAACTTTTTCGGTCGCAACCATTTGTACGCATAAAGGAGCAGTGCGATTTCTGTCGACCAAGAGCCGCGATCCACAAAATCTCCATTGAAAAGATAGTAATGGGATTCGGTAGGGAAACCATTAAGCCTGAAGAGTTCCATCAGATCGAAGTACTGCCCATGTGTATCGCCGCAGACAGTCAATTTGTGATCCTTGGCTACCTCCATCTCGACCATTGTTGGTTCCTTGTAGACGATGTCGTAGACCGCTTGTATTATTCGAAAAGCATATTTGCGGTGGATTTTTTTGCCATTCTTGAATCGGTCTATCATATCATCGATGAAATCCTGCGTCATCTCAGTGCCCAGCTTAGCGCCGTCGTAACTACTGTCAACAGAAATGGAATCTATGTTCAAGCCTTCAAATGCGGAAGGTGGATCCGACACCTCTATAGCTTTCTCAAAGGCTAGTCGCTTGACTATCTGCTCACATTCTGTTAGTCTCAATCTCGTCTCCTTGTTGTTCGGCTCCAGTTTGGCAGCTGTCTTGAAGTCTCTCAAGGCTTCTCGAGACTTCAAGATGGCCATGTTTGCGACAGCTCTCCGATAAAACGCCTACTAAGTTAGTACAATTCGTCGAAGCAAGTATTAACTTGAATTACTTTTGCATAAGACTGGTCCAACTCGACCGCTTTTGTCGCATCAGCAATCGCATATCCATATTGCTCTAATTTTATGTTCGCCTGTGGATGGTTGGTCAGCAGCTGGCCTGATTGTGGTATACGACATTGCAAACCTGGCATCTATTGCAAAAGAAGGTGGGATCCGAGTCATAGGATTCGATGGCCTGATCGTAGAATTCTATTGCTTTCAACCAGTCATGCTTGGAGAAAGATTCATTGCCCCGTTTCTTCAGGCTCAGTGCTTCCTCCGAAGCAGGCATTGTCTGCGTTGAAAGAGTGTGATTGAGTTCCCTTAAGGCTATGAGGCTCTCGGAAGCGAGTATGTGAAGCGAGGTGCCGCATCGATTGCAGTTTTCCGCGATATAGAATTCAGATGGGGTTTAGCCTTGTGCACAGAGTTTATGCTCCCGGGTGGCTAATGCACCTACCCGGCGGCTTCAAGCCTCAAATGAGATCGCGCCTATTGGTACACTTCCTCTGCTTCCTTCACTTGCTTCAACCCCAACCTCTCCGAAATCAGCTAGCATGGGTTCCTCCGTCGTCACCGGCGCCCAGCAGCGCTATCTCCGAGCATGTATGGTCTGCAGCATCGTTCAAACACAAGCCGTACGTGTCATCCTCACCCTCTCCGCCCCGGAAGGCTAACCTTCTCCGGTGGCAGAGATTCAGCAAAGAAGGATGTCCAAACTGCGAATCCTTCCTCGGCCTTCAGAACTCCTCAGACTCAATTCAAGACTGCACATCACAAGTTTTTGAGGGTCTGATCACTTTACAAGACCCCAGCACCAGCTGGGTTGCAAGGTGGCAGAGGTTGGAAGGCTATGTACGCGGTATCTATGCTGTCAAGGTTGTCGGGACGCTGCCCGATGATGTCAAGCAGAATTTGGAGGACGCCGGAGCGAGATATGTGCCTCGGGATGGGACTACGGAGGAAGAGGAGGTGTAATTGGATCGACTAGGAATGAAATGCTGGTTACAGGTGCATAGCGAATGGCGTACAGTGGTCGCAGGAGCATCATGCAATAAGGGCATCACAAGAGTTGATGATATATTGGGCAGGGCGGTCTGTCCAAGGAAGAACTTTGAGCAAAACGATATTTCTATACTTTACTGCATTCCAGCCTTTTCCATCTGTGCCTCGAACATCTCTTTGCACCTGACTTGGCTGCCCAGTCTCGCACAGAGTAAGAATGCTCCACTCAATTTTCGATGAAGGCTGTAAGTTTCCTCGGGCGGCGGACTTAATCGTTCCCTGAGCATGACCGGAATGAAGCTCCTGACTCGATCGGTGATCGTCTGATCGCGAAAGTCATAAACGTCCGGAGCGGTCTCCATGAAGGGCTCTGCAAGCGTCAAGACTGAATTGACGTGTGCGTTGATCATAGCCTGGCTTTCAAGACCGGTCAGATACCCAAGTTCGACGGACAGTTCTCGAACTGCATCTCGGTCCGACCGGGAAGCTGCAAGCAAATTTCTAATGTAGGGTAGTATAAACTTGTCAGGGTAGTCTCGTGAGGCTCCAAAATCAAGTAATTCGAGTTTGTGTGTTTCGGTATTGAAAAGGAAATTGGTCCAATTAGGATCTGTCTGCATGAACTTGAATTCGGTAATTTCGCGCAAGCAGAGCCGAAGGACGTTGGACCCTATCCAGTCTCTCTGATCTTGCGTTAGATCACGGGCTTTTGTGACACCAATACCTGAGCAAAATTCAGTCGTCAGGACTTGAAGCCCAGAAGCTTCCTCGAACACGGCAGGAACTTGAAAGACGTGACTTTCATCACGAAGAAGAGTACGGAAGCGATCCCCCATCTTCGCTTCGCGAATATAATCGCACTCCCACGCAAGTTCAATCCGAGCGTTCGCTATGGTCTTATCCAAATACAACCCTTTTGGCAAAAGGCGGGACGCTGTGAGCAGTATGGACAAATTCGAAAGATCTGAGTCAATGGAAGAAGCAACTCCCGGATATTGGATCTTTACGGCGACGTCTTGGCCTGTGGAAGCGAGCACTGCTCGATGGACCTGACCAATGGATGCAGCAGCTATCGGCTTCTCGTCGAACGAAGTGAACAGGTCCCGCCATTTGGCACCAAGGTTGCTCACAAGTACTTTGTTCCGTTGGGATAATGGCATGTAGTCTGCACTATCTTGGACGCGTTGCAAGATTTCATTAATGGGCCCAGGGAGCATCTTTGAGTCTGGAAGAGTTTAGTTTGGGCATTGCATGTACAAATCTTCATGGCACAATGAACTGACCCTGGAAGCTTATCATTTGGCCAAGCTTGAGCGCAGCTCCACGCATCTTGGAGAGCTTGGCTACTAGTCTTTCCATATTTCCCGCACTCAGCATCAACGAGCCCCCTGCCGTATCCTGAGACCCTACGACTCGCCGAAAGCTCTCGCCAGCTGCACCAAAAGCCATCGAAGTTGCTAAACCACCATACTGTAAGAACCTTCCAAATCGGGATGATGGTACCCTTGATTCACGCATCTCATAAACGTTCTTCTCACGAGAAATATCTGGGCTCACGGCAGTCTATTGGAAGACTGTTAGTCTATCAGCTGTAGGCTAGATGGATTTTTGATGGAATCTACCTGCGAATGATTTGGCGCTGGGGCATGCGTTTCCCTCGCTACATCTGGAGCCAATTCCTGTAATCCATCCTCTGACTTTGTTGGACGAGTAATTGCCCGCTTTAGTTCCGGAAGAGTAGCATTCGTTGACGCCGTGTTTTCATCAAGCGACGTTTTCTGCTGTAAAGATTCCCTAGCATCTGTCGGAGGTGCTTTATCTGAACTCTTGTCTCTGAGTGTGCCCCTTCGCAGCATGCCAGCAACCCTCGGTGATTGAAACAGCTCTGCATAAGTTTCATCAGGAAGTTGTATGCTAGCATCGGATATCGTAGAGTTAAATGTGGTTTCCGCGTTTACTTTTTCAGGCTGGATATTTGAACGAGCTGCGGTCGTGCCAAGAGCAGCTGTCTTCGCCTCGCTCTTATTCAAGAGATCGTTGTGCTCTGATCTTTGCTTTTGAGGCTGTTTAGAAGATGTCCGCGGGACGTTCTCTTGAGTTGATGCTGGAGGAGAATGTTCTGAAGCCCGTTGTACATTTTGACCAGGTTGTGGGTGGGTAGCTGTCTCGTTGAGACGACGCGCCAGAAACTGTGCAGCATTCAGGGTGACCGTCACCCTTTCCGTTTGCGACTTGAAGGCTTCAGCAAGAGTCGAAGTTCGAGTGAAGGCATTAAGACGACCTTGGCGAAGGGCGACATGTTTTACGGCCACGCCCCAGGAGGCATTTAAGACCGCAGCAGCATCCAAGAATCGTCTCCCTGACATTACATGACGCAGAAGGATGAGTTGAGCCAATATCTGTGAGAAGGATCATCCATATTGTTGATACGCGCCCTGCGATGCGGACATTCAACTTACATGCGGAGAAAAAGCAAGCTCCGCAAATCGTCATCCCAAGACGCCAAGACCTCGAAGAAAAGAAGGGATCCATTGGTCAACTTGATTCAGGTCGACAAATGAATTTGCTAGGAAGATTTCTCGAGTAATTCCGCTCTATTAGGGTTATCCTCTGCATAGTTCCGGCTTTTTCTACACGGAAACGGCATTCGACTATTCTCCTAGCTTTTCAGCTTCTTCTTACCGAATGCTAAAGCTGAAAGTTCTATGAAGCGTTCGTCAACAGGATTGAAACCACCTCAAAGCCCTAAAGACGACAATAGAAAGCTCCGAGGAAGATCTCCAACGTTGCGACTGTGTGATTTACATTGAGCATGAGGCCAAAATCGATCGTGATTGAAATCCGGTAAATGCTAAAATTAATGTTAATATTTAGCAATCCTGGCATCAATCAACGCATTGAGACGGCCCGGAGCAAGCCAGCTCCAAATGTACCGGGGGCTAGATTTACACGATGCCATTGTTGATGGCTCATTACTTCCCATTGACGGGATCGTCTTTCGGCTTTGTTGGAGCCTCGCCATCACCATTGTGATCATCTTTGCTAGGTAAATCGTCCTCGTTCGATTTCACAGGGGCGCTAGCGGGCTCTGAATCAGCCTGTTCTGTACCTTCTTTCGATGTAGCCCCGGCTGTAGCATCAGCATCGTCATGTTGATTAGCGTTTGCAGTGGGGTTAGTCAACTCGTCCTTCTCCTTGCCCTTGTCATCTGATTTAGTGTCGTCTTTTGCAGTGGCAGGACTCTCTTCTGCACTTTTGTCATTCTTGGCAGGATCCTTCGCGGTCGCCGGGCTTTCGTCTGCGTCTCCTGCAGGCGCAGGACTTGCTGCCAACGGCGCTGGGACAGCAGTGGTGGCAGCACCCGCATCTGGAGCGTTTACAACGGGAGGAAGCTGAGCTCCAGCTCCCGGCCTTGCTCTGAGACCGGTGATTGCGTCAAGCATGCCGCCTCCCATGCTGTACATATCCGGGTTGTTTTGCATATACTTCTTGACCGCCGTCTCGTAGAGGCGAGTCAGCCTTGCGACCTCACTGCGCACACTGATCTTATCATCCACGTCAATTTCATCATATCCGTGGACAGATTTCTTGATACCAAGCCACATTGTCTTACTATTCTCGATCTCATCCACGACATGCTCAAGATCATCACGGAACATGCGGGCTCGCATGGGCTGGCCGCGGGATTTCAGGTAAGCCACCAGGCCGGCGATGATGGTGTTCAAGACACCGAAGATAGTTATGAGAACATGGCTAGATTCTGAAGCCCCTAGAGCGGTAAGCGTAGCACCGAGTACGACCTGCGACAGAAGCAATGTATTTGAGAGGGCTGCTGTGAAGCTGTAGGTCATGCTCTGAGACTTGCGTTTGCGAGTTGCACGGTTGTACAAGGTCCTACTGCTGAGTTGCGAATGACTTTTAGACTCGTCAGAGGGGGAATGCCAATGAGTAGACAGAATTGCGTGTGAGGGTCAAACGTATCATCATTCAGCAGAGGAGTATTTTCATCGGCCATTGTAATCAAGAGCCGTGAAAGCTTCTGCTGCAACGATAGTGACACCAGGTGGTTCAAGTCAGGATCGTGTGGAAGGAAAAGCTGAATCGATGTCTTGATAGCGATTCTAGAGCGAAGAGTTGGTGGTCAGGGCGCAGCAAAATTCACGGTCACAGCAAGATCCCGCGGCGATGGGCTTTTTGTGATACACATGAAAGTATGACTTGGGGCATACAGAGTACAGAGACGATCCCGCCCAGCGCAGCTCTAGCACATCTGCGCAACGACGACGAGGGGGAGCAGGACCTGCTAGGAGATCGGGCATGGTCGCTCATAACGAAGGAGGTATAGCGTGGGGCTGGTTGACGGCATCGCTTGTCGTCTAGCAGTAATCTAGATTCCAGGGTACGGCCTAGAGTTATCATAGTCACTGGCAATTACACTAAGAACAATCGTTATTACAACCGAGACAGCGCAGAACATTATGCGAGTCACCAAGCGCAATAAATGAATGTATATATATTTTCTCTTTTTGATGGTTTGCGTCTCGGGCTTGTAACTCAGCGGTAATTCTCACAAAGTTTTGGATTCTCGACGTCTACTTACGATTCCACCAGGTTAGAGTGTGAGATTGCAGATCTCAAGGTCGATGGTTCGAGTCCGTCCAGGCCCTTCTCATTTGTTTTTGGGCTTCCTTTGAGTCTCAAACGATCTAGCAGCTTGGTTGTTGTGGGTCATCCGTTCTCTACGAATATGGTGAGTATGGGGTCTTGGCATAGTTGTCAATACGCTTCACCCGTGCACGCAGCCGAGCGCGTCTTGCAACAGACATGAAAGGAACGACAATACTTCGTCTTTCGCTTGTCCCTCTTATTTTTGTTGAGGCAAATGCGTAATTGTTGCGTCATCATCTCTATAGAACAAGTCTTTGCATATCTTAAGGCTAGTTCCATGCTTTACTCTCTTCTTGAGTATCGGAGGTAATGGCTTAGCTTAGAAAGTAAAGATCAGGAAGGCGAACAGAAGACAGGGAGATCTGTGTAGGAGAAAGGGTGTTAATGGAACAATTATATTGAATCAATTGACCAATCAAATCGCGGCCGCGAAAGACTTTCCCCTTCTCAAAACGAATTATTATTAAATCATGCCTTCCTCACTCCCTCAGCGTTCTGCGGTAATTAATCGCATCACCAAAGAGACGAAGATTCAAGTCTCCCTGTCTCTTGACGGCGGTGCCCTCGAATACCTTCCCAACAACGAAGAATTTGCACCCGAAACCATCTCAGCACCAAACACGCCAATACCGTACCAGGACGAAACCCACCACGCCTCTCAAACATCAGATAAACAAGAGATATGGATATGGACAGGCGTTGGGTTCTTAGATCACATGCTGCATGCGTGGGCGAAGCATGCAGGCTGGAGCTTGCGGGTGCGATGTAAAGGGGATCTAGCAAGTCCGTTCTCCGCCACGCCTTTAACCCTCTAATACCAAAGACGCTCACAACTGATGTTCAGTTGATTCCCACCACACGTCTGAAGACACTTTCATTGCGCTCGGCTCTGCGTTTTCCCAGGCCCTCGGATCGCGAACGGGTTTACAGCGCTTTGGCCACTGCTACGCTCCCCTGGACGAGTCCCTCTCGCGGGCGGTCCTCGACATTTCATCGCGCCCGTTCTTTGAAGGCGATGTAGAGTTCAAGCATGATAAAATTGGGGAATTGCAGAGCGATATGATTCACCATGGGCTGGATAGCTGGGCAAAAGAGGCAAGGGTGACGTTACATGTGGATATCATTAAGGGGAGGAACGATCACCATAGGGCGGAAAGCGCCTTCAAGGCGCTGGCGGGGGCCTGTGCGATGGCTTGTCGGAGAGTTGAGGGAAAGGAGGGAGAAGTGGTCAGCACGAAGGGAGTGCTGTGACTATGCGAACCAATGGTCCACATCAAATTTGAGCCGACATCAATTCCAGGCAGATGCATTGTGCGAGGTCATTCGATGTGATCAACCATGAATGGAGACCTGTTGTAACCCACGCTGAACGCAGAGATGTTATGTACGAGGGCATAAAGTACATTTCGCCACGTGCTAGAACTAAGGCTAAGCTTCAGGGACCTGGTCGTTTTGGCCTCTCTCTCCCCTATCGTATTCTTGACCTAGGATCTGTATCGGCCTTGCTTTGTCTTGAAGCTCCCTTTCCTCCTTCCACTCTTTCCCTTGGGAAGATAATTTTCGCAATCTCTGGACATACGCATCGACCTTTTCTTCGTCTCTGTCCGGCGCGCCGCCTTCTAATTTTTTCCTCCTGCGAGTTTGGCATGCCTCGTAGAGAGCCCATGCCCGATGCTGATCTGCTATTTCAACAAGTGAATATTCGATAGACCATTTGTCTGCCGCACTGAAGTCCCTAGGCCGGAGCACGTACGATCCGTTGACTTGGTTGCGTAACGTGAGTGTCATGGCGAGGATGTCACCCTGTGATTCTGGACTTTGATTTACTTCGTCAAGGAATGGTTTGTCTGCTTGAGTCTCGAAAGCCTCATCCACTTTGGATTCGAACGGAAAGATGACATCTTTCGCCGCATCCGACTCGTTAGCTCCACTTTGTTCTGCGGCAATTGGTTCTTCTAATGAGGCTTGTGGTCCCTCATTCGGACCGCTGTTCACACTCACGGGTCGTGCATCTCTTGATGTAGCCCCTGCCAATTCTTCGTTCATCAAGTCGTTGTTGACCTTGTCTTGCTTGTCTTGGCCGCGAACCTCTTCGTCATTTCCACCCTCATTTTCTGCCGCTCCTTCTTCTTCTTCTTCTTCTTCCTCTTCTTCTTCCTCTTCCTCTTCCTCTTCTTCTTCATCCTCTTCTTCTTCATCCTTATCTTCTTCCTCTTCTTTTCTTTCTTCTTCCCTTTCTGCTTCTTCTTCTTCTTCTTCACCGGCATCATCATCTAGTGAAGTCGTGATGACACTATCAGGGGTTTCGGCGAGCGCTTCCTCAGTTGCTGGATTTGACATGCTGAAAAGTGGGTCCTGTCCATCTGTTTGCTTTTCCATGAGTTCAAGGTCGTCTTCGTTGGCTTCCAGTCCAAGCTCATCTTTGTCCATAGCGTCCTGCACATTTGCCTCGATTGCATCCCAGTCCTTAACGTCTTTCTTGTCCTCTGCTTGGTCTTTAGCTGCGTCAAGCCCAAGAATCCTGGCTTCGATGTCCCGAATCTTATCCTCATTGACTGATTGTAATTCAATGACCTGCTCTTCGGTCACAGGCTCTGCAAAAGCATACATGAACGGCGTTGCTGCATCTCTCGTTTCGAAATGTATACGGAGAGACTGACAAATTAGAAAAGACATCTTGAGTTGGCATTTGAAACTTACAGTGTTTGGGTATTTCTTCGTGGCTCGATCTAGAATCTTGTTCAAGAGATCCAAACTTAAGACAAATTCTTGGTCACCAAGCGTAGTATCCCCTTGTCCGTGAATCGTAGAGTCCATCTCGCTAAGGCTCACGTATTGGAAACCAAAGATTTGTTCCACGTTGTGGTAAGCGACAAAAATGCCGTCCATTCTCCCCATTCTGACTTGCATGGAATACTTGAGAAAGGCCGCTCGTATCATATCGTAGTACTCGCGCTCATAGCTCTCGTAAGCACCTTGGCGGTCTTTTATTTGGTATCCGACACCCTCCTCGAAATTCTGGACGTCCATACGTATGGATACCACAGCTCTTGTCTTTAAGTCAAACATTCCGGTGCCAGGCAAACGAGAATCATGAGCATCAAGTTGCGACCGCATGAGAAAATCACCCATCGTTGAATAGTGATATGCTTCAGGAACAAGTTGCTCCTCCTCTGACACCTGGACTGGATTACTTCTACGATATTTTTCGTAATCATCCGTTTTCAATGTCAATAACTTTTCAAGTGACTTCCCGAGCATGCTTAGAACGTTCGCATTAGCGAATTGCTTGTCGGCATCGATAGCATAAGTGCCATCTCTCCACCTCAAAAAGATTGCAGATGGGCATCGCTGGAGCTCGGTGAAATTATGGTGCTCCACAGGAAACGTCTTGGATAACATCGAAGTATTTATAGGGCGCCACTGGGATAGCAAGAAATGAAAGTGAGACAGGATTCCTGTCATGCTGGACGTGGAGCCCAGATATCGTTTCTGATTATCTTGGGCAACACGCAATAAGGTCTCGTCCTTAGAAGAGGTGATGAACTCCTTTAAAGCATTGAAGTCGAATTCGGCAACAGGCATCACTTTCTGTAGATAGGGATCAAAATTATATACCCGAGATCGAGGATCCTGAAGTTGATATACGCCGGGACTAAGCCTCCGTTAGTCTGGTCTCGTGAAGAATAAGAGTCCTCGCAAATACTTGAAAAGCACTCGTTCGAGGCCATATTCTAGACTTGGTACAGGGGGTTGATGGACGTCAATGGCTAGACAAAATCAGTGGTGTTGAAAAGGAGGTATGCATGTTCTCACGAGTGATTTGAAGTGCAGAGGCCTCCGCCCTCACAATTGGTGATTTGACCGTCGATGACTCGGAAGCTTTCGTTGTTGACCGTCTCGGAGAAGCCACCTTTGAGGTAGTATATACTTTGCTAATCCTGGAAATCTTTGGCAAATCCTGCTTGGTCTGGACTTTTCGGATAGGCTTTCTCAGTTGTCTTGAGACTTCTTTTTCCTTGGAAGCGTATTTGACATGATGTCCGTCAGCCTTCCCGACCAATGCCGTGCGGAGATCTACAATTTCCGTGCTCAAACGATCTAGTAGTGCTTTGTCTGTTGTGTCGCTGTCTTGTTTTCTGGCGAGTCGTCTAAGAGTGGAGGCAAGTTCCATCTTGGATTTGACTCTTCTGCTGCTCTCAAGGGAGCTTTCTCTGACATCGATATCCTGACCTCCATGTTCAATCTCAACTTTGGGCTTAGATTTTGTTGCGTTGGATGTCTCAGAGCCTTTATGTTCATTAGCGACCTGACACGCAAGGTAGAGTTCACCCGTAAAACTTACTCTCTAAGACAGCTTTTACTTGTTCTAACAGATTGTTGTTCGGTGATGCTGCTGCTACATCGCCGCTGTCGACTTTGCTCTCATCCTTGCTGTTAGCTCCCGACGTTGTCTTTCGCCTTTTCGCCTTCCTCTTATCCACAGCGGTGGTCGCGGCCGATTGCTTTTTGTGACGTAGACTCTTATCTTCCTTGGACTTGACGGACGCCTTTTTCGCTTTGTCATTCTCCTTGATACGGTCGCTGCTGAGTGGGGGCACTTTAAGCTTTATGGAATTCTGTTCCTGGACAGCTGACGCCTTGCTTTTTACGGGCTTCTTTTCCTTGATTGTCAACGCCTTACTTTTCGACGGCTTCTTCTCCCTGAGTCTCTCTTCAAGATATCTCTTTTGGAGCTGCGTCTGCGTTTCCGAGACGCCCTGCCTCTCTAGACCATCCGCTGATTTGGAGTTCTGTTTGTCAAGTCGTTAGCAGACCTGAGAATACAATTTGCGTAAAAGTCAGGAGGCTAACGTCTGTGTTCTTCTCCGACGCATTGGAAAGAAGATCTGATCTGTCGGTAAGTTCCGGTCGTATTTGTGCATGCTTTGTGCCAGACCACAGCTCTCGAAGGCCATTGGATAATAGAGAAGCGTTCGATGAGCTCTCGTTCTTTGAGCTTGTGGTATGTTGAAATCGTCTAAAGGAGCGAAAGCTTATGGCGCTCAGCTTGTACCTGCAGGAGAGGCATAAAAAATGTTGGCTAGTACCGGCGATGTCTTTGCCATACTTGACGGGCATGTAGAATATACCAATCAATTTTCACAGTTTTTTCAATCCTGAGATCATGGAAAGGGTCGGGCGCGACTCCTGAAGCCGCAATACCCGCGGAAAGTTTAGCCGACCCCCCCAGCTTCCAGCCATGTCGTTACATGTTCACGACCTGCAAGTGTATTACGGAGAAGTCCTCTGAGTCGGCTCACATGCTTCACAATGAGTGAGAACAGGCTTTTCAGATTCTCGAAGCCAGAATGGTTGAATAACCCCAACCTGAGGACTGCAGGCGTCTATCTTGCTGGCGCATTAGTATGCCAGCAGCCTACCCCAGCTATGCAATGGCTGCTGACCGACATCACAGTTCTCGTTGGGATTCTTCTTCTTCATTGATGCCTCCGCTTTCTCTCACTCCTCTAAGAATGGATCTGCTGTGCACATTCGGTTTGTGGATTGGATCCCGGGGATATGCTCAGCCCTCGGCATGCTGGTCATAAATTCAATAGAGAAGACAAGGTTGAGTGCAGACAGCTACAGTTATTCAGGAACAGGAGTCGCTTGGAAGGCTAGACTGGTGCTCTTCTTGGGCTTTGCTTTGATGGCAGGTGGTCTAGCAGGGTCGGTCGTAAGTACAGACAGACACAGCGTCTCCATTGGCTGTTGGGGGAGCTAACACCAATATTCGCAGGCGGTCATGGTACTTAAATATGTGGTTCCTCAGTATCCATGGCCAACTTTATACTTCGGAGTTGCAAACGTCATTGCAAACGGGTTGATAATGCTAAGGTATATCGCCTCCTGCTCTTATCAGTGAGAAATTACTAATGGAAAACTTAGTTCTGTCATTCTGTGGGTGTCACAAAACATGGAGGATGATTATACGTATAGTCTCGCCTTGTAGTAAACCAATTGAAATCTTATGTGAGGTGTTTCTGGTGCAGATAGGACTCTGAATTTGAACCATTGCCCTGGTGAGGCCAAACCGTCTACGTATTCTTTTTCCAGCTGCTTGACATTTCGAGATCCAGGAAAGTCAAATTTTGAAGAATCAAGACAAGGAATTGGCGTTCGACTAATGTTTTGATGTCAGAAGGCCAAGTCGCTGAGGCTAGATTCAGAGCCACGACGCTAGTGTTCAGCTTGATGCATTATCATTGCTGGTAAAACGTCGAAGGCTAGGAAAGGGTCTTTAAATTGCCCTTCTGCCAGCTAGTGCTGCATTCAGACTAAGTTGTTAAAGCTTTGCCTGCCGGAAAGAGGGGATATTGAGGTACACCAAAGCATCATTTATCCTCCACTGGGCCTTTCCTCTTGGTGTGAATACAGTAATCTGTCCAAACCCAGGATTTGCAGCTGCTGTTTCAAAGGCTTCATCCCTGGCCTCCAATCCAAATTTGCCGATGACTCTGACCTTACGCTCGTCGCTGAGGAATATCATTTCCCCAATGACCAGCTTCAGCAGGTCATCAATATCCTCTCGTTCGTACATCCATTTACCTTTGACGGTAACACTGCAATGCATTACAAAGCCATGTGGGATAGGAACGTCACCTGTCAATCCTCCCATTAGGCTCACTCTTCTTTCAGGGGGGAAGTGCAAGAACCCCCGACTTCAGATGTGTCGAGCTGGCTGCCATGGGAGGTGAGATGTCAAAAAGCGCATCGACTGCTCCAAAGCTCTTCCACGCTGCAGTGTCCTTGGCAACATCGCCAGGAACCTGCACTAAGTCGATTCTCTTGTCGTCCAGAGCTTTCAATTGCTTCAATTTAACACCGTTTCTGCCAAACACCACCACCATCGCGCCCATTGCCAAAGCTACCATCGCTGCTGCTCCCCCAAAAGATCCAGTGGCCGGAGAAATGATGACTCGCTCACCAGCAGTCAATCGAATGCTTTTGAAACCACCAAACGGGAATAACGAAGTCAAGATAAAGGCCAGCTTCTCCATACTCAGACCAAGTCCGCCCTAAACCTGGCTTCCCAAAATGCGTTTCTCAGGAAGTCGAAAGCAATTTTCTAACGGCACTTTTGCGTGCTCTGCAAAAGTGCCACTATTGGGCCAAACCTGCCGCGTCAAGAGCTCACTATCCTCACTAAACCCGTCGTGCAAGCCCTGAAGAAACCGATTGTCTCCATCATCGCGTCCTCGGATGATACCACCAACCCCGACTAGGTCTCCAGGCTCCAGGGTCATGGCGTCTGGACGGACTTCTACCACTCGACCAATTTTGCGTACGAGAGGGATTGGTGCCGCCAGAATGTGAACGATAGCACTGCCAGGTGTGATTGCAGGGGTTGAAATTGTTTGCAACGTAAGTTGAGACCCATAGGTTTCTTGGACCAATGCTTTGTAGGCTTGGGGTAGGTTTCTGGTTAAAGGCATCTCGATTTGCGCAACACTCCTGGAGGTTGGGATCTGACGTTCAAGCTGAATGGGGTAAAAAATCCGCAAGGTGGTCATTTAAATAGAGTAGTCTCTTCTGAGCATCCATACTTGATATTCTGTTGACTGAGGAAGGGATACGTGCGTTATCCGGCAAGGACGGGGCTAGGATACGGCGCCGGAGAGATATTTAACGACAAGGATGCATTCGTCAAGTAAGAATCTATAGCTACGATTGAAAGGACCTAGAATTTTCATGCGCTGCTTACTTGATTCCTTAGATGGACAAGATTCTTCGGAGTTTAGACACGTAAGAACGAGGAGATGGGGCAAGAAGGATCGCGCAGATTTCGAAGGATTAACATCCCTTGCATTTTTGTTACTCAAACCCAGCTCCATAGGAGCTTTTGCCAGCGATAACCTGACATGACGTGCGATGATCAATTTCTTATGATCGACGCTGTATCTCCAATGTTTTTTGAAACATTTTGAAGTACAATAAATCTACGCCTCAAAGACAAGTTTTGGAGGACTGGGCACGGCTGCCCTCCCTAAGGCTTTAGGCTGTGATACAAGCTTCGATTCAGAGGTGAAGGGTGTATTCTCCTGAATCAGTATCACATCTTCTTGTTCGATACCAGCCTGAGCCAGCCTGATCTTGCGAAAAGCCTCAAAGTCAGGCCCCCCAGCATCGAGCATCTCGCCGATGGTGTTGTATCGAAAACGCTGGGCTAGTTGAGTTTCCTTCCAGCTTTCTTCAAACGAGATTGGGTCCTTCGGATCGACACACTTCGGCTCCAGTTGAACGTGTCTGATCGTCCACGTCCTTCGTACTGTTACGCTTTGAATTTGGCGCATGCATTGTAGCGGCATGAATGGTCGTCTTTTTGGATCAACGTCTTTCCAATGGCCAACATGCTCTTCATATTCTTTTTGCCCGTCGAGTAATTTCAAGTGAGCCTCTAAAGCGTGAAATGTAATCTCGAATTGCAGGACAATGCCACATTGTTCCAACGAACGGGCAGGCCGGATCAAGTCCCAACCCTCATGAATACACAGCTCAATAGTCAATGTCCGCAAATTACAGAAGCCTTGCCTCTGAGTTTCCATCAGCCTTTTCAATCTCTGTAGGTAAGTGTCGCTTGTATGATCTTGAGTCCTTATGGGCCACTTGCGGGAGTCGGTCAGACCTTCTGGGCTCCTGAACCATGCTTCAAGGTCGGAACGCCCCTTTTTCTTCAAGTCGTTCCATGAATCGTTAGGTACTGTTGATGAGCCACCTGAAGACAAGTTCATCCGCAAATAAAAGTGCTTAATATGTTGAGCTTCAAGCTGCTGGATCCTTCTTTTGATGTTGTAGTCTGTACTCAGCGCTTTGCGCTGAAAGACTTGAACCTTCCGGCCGTAGGGCAAGTGTGCGTAGAGGTCAAATTGATTCACACGAACGAAGACTTCGTAAGCTTCACGAGAAATCTGCGAATTGGTACAAAAGACACCATAGCACTCGCGAGCTGCTTTCTCATTTGCTGCTGCTGTAGAATGTGATAAGCCACAGCAGTAGTTTGAGCAGTTGTGCAAACAGTGCATCGGAGGAAAGGGCAGCGGCATAATATATCCATATATCTACACGGCCGAAGTCAATACCAATACAGGCTGTGTTTAGGAGACCTTGTCTACCTTATCCCTAATCTCCCGTGGTATCAAATCCATGTAACCCAAAGAATTCTTATTTTGTTCTAGTGTAAGCCTCTTGAGCTCAGATGGCTTTAGCAGCTTTTTCAGAAGACGACACATTCTTGAAGTCCCTAAATGTGGATCTTTCTGTACTTTTGGGGGCTTTCAAGTTGTTCTGAGCAGATTCTTTGCTCAACCAGCTGAATTCTTTTTGTGTGGATGATGAATGGTGTAGGTCTCTCTTGTTGCCACACTTTTCGCTTTGACAATCTCAGGAATGTTCCAAGCTCGTCATACTGTAGACAGGCTGTCAAATCGTAGGATGGTCAGCAGGTGGCAACGCAGGTGCATCAGATAGCAAGCAATACCTAGCGTATGTTCGTAGCATGTCTCTGAGCCTATCCTAGATGTGAATCAAGTTTCCCATCATGTACCCGGGTTCAGATTGTGAGAGCTGCCGAGGGCGGACACGGGCTGTGTTACCCGGACACAGTCTTTCACAGCTGTCTGGTGGCGATGAAGCAGTGATGGTGGATACAGATTAAGGAATCAATGAACTTGAACGATTACAAGAGTCAAGAGAAGGGAGAGCAAAAAAGTTGGAGGGATAAAGATTCTTGCCGAGTGGTGGCTGCTCTGCGTGCTCCACAAAGCTACGAGAGAGTTTGTCTGAGCGGGCGCCACCTTTGCTTTCACCGCGTGAAGTGCGCCTACCTCATCTGAAGTGTTTGGCGGAGATGAAAGTCATTTTTCATAGCTTGAAAACACCTCTCAATTCTTCGCCGAAAGGAGATAAAATACAAAAGCAGAATCCCGCCAACTTGAAGACGGCGTTGACGCAAAGAGGAACACAAAACAGTCTTTCACTAATTCAGGTCTAGTATCTGCTCTATAGAAGTCTTCCTAATAAACACGAAGCTCGGCTGTACCTGTATCCCTCATCGAAGTGCAGGGGAAATCGGACATACATATCATGAGCGATGAGTTGCAATCTAAGCAAAGAAAGAGTCGCTACGAAGCTAGACTTCTGTGTCAGAGCAATGAAAGCGAGGGTTGGAATTCGTACGGGGAGAGTCATGCAGTGGCGAATATCATAAGGAAGAGGGAGTTTGAAGCCTCTGAAGGTCCTAGAATCTAAGGTAGATAGGCTATATCTAAGCTACTCTGGATTGACCAATCAGGTAAATTCTTGCGCCCCAAGCAACCGAGCTCTTCCCCCTTTCCAAGATCAACGACAGGAGCAATATAGTCTCTTGTGAAAGTTGTGATGGAGAGGAATATGCACATCTCCGTAAAGGGTCCATGATATTCCGACGTAATGTCGCAAGACAGAGCAATCGAGCGACTAAGGCAACGTAAACATGACCTCCTGCGCACTATGTCGACGAGCAGATAGTTGACACAGTCTCCACAGAGACGAGAGTGAAGCCCCATGCGGCGGCGACCATCAAGTCAGAGGTCGACGCTGTGTGCAAAGCAGCACGAGAACATGGGCTATCCTCCCTAGCGTTAGGAAATCTCATTGATCTACTCACCTCGCAGGCTACACTAGATCAGGCCAGTCAAAACGTCCTGCTGAGGTCATTGTACCCCGCCGCGAAGGTCGGACGCGATGTGGTATACATGATTGTTTTCTCTCTTGGTCCTGGAAAGCAGAAACCATCAAATTCAACCCAAAGTGGCCTTTTAAGATGGCTTGTGTTAGTCTTCGACCTGGTAGACCCATCTTCTGTCTTCTCGGATTGTTATAACGTACTGTTTAATCTCGTTGACGTGCTTTACCTGCGTCTGCATCTTTGCCACCTGCTTACTAGAATTACAAAAAGGAAGCATGTCAAAGCCTACAGAATTGATATGCTGAGGAGATCTGAGGAGGGTATCACAAAAGATGCAAGCATTGCCAAGCTAGTGAGCATTTATGAGTTTTTGAAGCCTGGAAGCTTCGACTTGTCAAAGGTGAAATTGCCTGTTACGTTTGCGCATGCGGATCCTCATTGGACCGAGGATTTGGAATCTATACAGCGTCGAAATGGGGACAGCTTTCTTACAGGCCGACTGACTAAAGATGATTCAAAGTACGGCGCTATGCGTAAGGATTTCTATCAGCCTCACGGATCCAAGAGACTGTCAGACCATTTTGTCTGCCCAGAAACTCTCAGCGAGGTTGCTACAAGTTTTGAGAGATTCGACTTGTCCGAGACAAGTTGCTCTGACCTTGCGGATCGCATCTTTCAAAGGAGTTTGGATCTACAGTACGAGGCAGAGCATCTAGGTCAAATTCATGAGATGCTGGATGTGTCCCTTGAAGGCGAGCTTGAGACCTTAGATGATGGTGAGGGGTTACGACAAGACCTTCTCGGACAACTTCTTGCCTTTACCAGGCATAATAAGGTATGAAAGAGGCACGATGAATGACTCAAGTGGCTGAAATGGTCCCAAAGGTATTGCATCCTCCCGTTGTCAATTTCTTCAAATCCTATCTTCCGATATGGAAGCCAGCCATCGAATTCGAGAAAGAACCATTGATTCTCGAACTCCTCTCATACGTGCCAATTCTTCCATGGGAAGGTGAGCAGTCAGTGGCCGCCTGTAGTTGAAGTGAGACTGACTGACAAGAAATCTACCCTCCAATTTTGCAACCTATGGAATTGGCTCTCCTAGACTCTACCATTGAAACCCTCAAGACTCTCACCCAATTCTATACGCATCTCATGAGACACTGGAATACACTTCTCCGACAATCCTCAAATCGAGTCACCCTCTCCCATCAAATAGAGACAATCCAAAAGTTGAGCACTCATACCTTCCTCCTTGCTCTCAACACTCTCATATACTCAACAACCCCAACACAACAAACAACTTCCGTCATCCTCACCTACCTCGAAGCCCACACAGCCATACTCTCCCCACCTCTCTCCTTACCTCTCCCTCCCCCTCTCCCCCTCCTAATCTACACCCTCCTCTTCGCCTCTCCAACCCTCTCCACGGTCTCCCGTGTCTCCGCCATTCTCGCCCGCTACAAACACGCCTTTGAGCAGGCACCGTCATCTTCTGGCCCCCGAAATCCAGAGGACATCCACTCGCTAAACACCGTGCTGATCGACACCTGCAACCTGCTTCTCCGCTCGCGGGGGTTCAACATTACGGATACGCATGCGAAAGGATGTTTGATTCAGAGGCCGCTTGTGGACGCCTTGGGTAGGTACGCGAAGAGTCTGACGCCGCCGCTGGATTTGGCGCATTGCTTCTCGCTGTCGTATCATACAGGTTTGGCGAGTTCGAGCACTGCAGCCTTCAAGGAGCTAGAGAAGCAGAGCGAGGTGGAGGTGGAGCATGAAGGACTGGTGAGCCCGAAAAGTCTGCAGACGTTGGGAAGGGATGGTGGACTCAAAATAGGATGGAGAGAGTATAGGGTGCATGTATTGAAGTGGTTGGAAGGCTTTGGAGCTGATGGAGTCGGCAACCTGGGACGGGCTACGATGCGAGGCTTGATGGGTGGAGAGAAGGGGAGGGAGAGTGATGTTGCCAAGGTTTGACTCGCGCCAAAGATGAAGAAAGCTGCCACCAGGACTGTAGTCTTGAGAAACGAAACGTATAGAAAGTCTGGTTAAGCTTGGGCTAAGTGATTTCTTTTCCGCTACTGCTACAACTTCATAATTCGCCAGTGACTCACTCTAAGAAGTTAAAAACAAAAGGTCGCACCCTCCACCTGACCATTTGTCTATCTCGCGAGACCTCTCCACTCCAGAATTTCTGTTGCTGGACTCATAACGCATCATAATTTGGGAGTGTTGCTTGGAGGTCGACACGCTATCGATACTCCAGCCTTGACCGCACGTAGGGCATCATTAGAGAGATTTACTAAACATTGTTAGCTCAAGCCGTATAGTACATTCAAAGAGTACTGGAGTGCCTACTTTAGAAGCACTTTCGGTGCACGACAGAAGGTCCATCTTCATCATATTCCTGTTTAGAGATCCACATTTGCTGGAAGGTCGACAAGGAAGCAAGGATAGAGCCACCGATCCAGACGGAGTATTTCCGTTCAGGAGGAGCGATGATCTTCACTTTCATAGATGAGGGAGCAAGAGCCGTGATTTCCTTTTGCATACGATCAGAAATACCAGGATACATGGTGGTACCACCGGACTACTCGGTTATCAGCAAGAATTATACCTCACAAGAAATATGTCGCAACGCACCAAGACAATGTTGCCGTAAAGGTCCTTTCGGACATCAACGTCACACTTCATGATTGAGTTGAAAGTTGTGACATGGACACCGCCGCTCTCAAGGCCCAAAACGGATGGCTGGAAGAGAGCTTCGGGAGCTCGGAATCGCTCATTGCCAATTGTGATAACCTGTCCATCAGGAAGCTCGTAGGACTTCTCCAAGCTAGAGCTCTGCGCGGCGGTCTGAATCTCTTGTTCGAAGTCAAGCGCAACATAACAAAGCTTCTCCTTCATATCGCGGACAATTTCGCGCTCCGCAGTGGTCGAGAAAGGATAGCCGCGTTCGGCCAGGATCTTCATCAAATAGTCGGTCAAATCGCGACCCGCCATATCGATACGGGAAATAGCATGGGGAAGAGCAAAGCCCTCGTAGATAGGAACAACGTGGGTAACACCGTCGCCAGAGTCAAGCACAATACCTGTCGTACGACCAGAAGCGTACAGTGACAGCACGGCCTGAATGGAGACGTAAAAAGCTGGGGTATTGAATGTTTCGAAGACGATTTGCGTCATCTTCTCCCGATTAGACTTAGGATTGATGGGAGCTTCGGTAAAGAGAGCAGGGTGCTCTTCTGGTGCGACACGGAGTTCATTGTAGAAGGTATGATGCCAGATCTTCTCCATATCATCCCAGTTTGTGACAACACCATGTTCGATGGGATATCTTAGCGTAAGGATACCGCGCTTCGACTGTGCCTCATCGCCAACGTAGGAGTCTTTCTGGCCCATACCAATCATGATACTGCACGTCACGTCAGCCTGGACAAGGTGAGGGCAGCCATCAAATCTAAGAATGGCGAAGAATTCGAACGTACCCATGATGACGGGGTCTTCCAATGATGGATGCTGGTACACAAGTCAGCCAATGTGTATGCAATTATAACCACATTGGCATCTGGGGGTTACTCACGAAATACAGCTCGTGGTGCATCATCACCGGCAAAACCGGCCTTGCACATTCCCGACCTGATTTTGGTCAGCTCTGCTTTTACCAACTCATTGAACATAAGATTGAAATTTCAGCAGTCGGTGGTGGAGTGCTTGGGCTGCCCACAGTAGAGCAATGACGAAAGACGGGGAGAGGCCTACCCATTGTCGATAACGATGGCAGCAACTTCTTCTGTAGAGTTGAGAATCAAACATCAGCAAAGCTCTTCTGACCGACGATAAGGAGTACAGAAGTCGATTTTTTTCAAGTGCATCGACATATGGATTGAGGAGAAGGCAACGACGGGGGATAAAGCTTACGCTCCATGAAGGCGAACTCTAAGGAGACGGAGGGATAGTTAAGAGCTTCTCTTGTCGCTCGCAATGACGAGCCCTGGAAAAGAAATTTGAGGTTGGAGTAGGAGCGGCGAGGGTGGGTAGAGATATCGAGGTAGCTGCTTGGTTCTTTATGCGAGTTGCGGAGGATGTTCCTGCCGTTTAAAGACCAGCCCTGCAAAAATCTGTGCGGAAGCGACGCTAGTTCTACTACTCTTGGCGCCAGTGTCTTACTAACCTCTCAAGCCTATCTCCTCTACAAATTACATGGCTGGCAGAGCAAATCAACCCTCGTTGCCTCCCTGACTGCTAAGAGATTACGCAAGCTACTCTGAGGCTCACTCAGGCAGCCAGATCTTGCACCTTATTTTGGTCTCGAAGCCCGTTGCTCCGCGCGTCCTCTGACCTCAATTCTCACAGTCGAAGTATTTTATTCTGCTGCCTTGAATTGTAGGACGCCCGGTGGCTCAAAGAGATAACCCCATGAGGTAGATTGATTTGCTGATCCTCGTCCTCTGAATGCTCCGTTTCAGATAGGCTATTGCCTTGAGTGCATGGTTGCGCGGTTCGACGAGCGGAAGCCTTCTGAAGCAGTTTGGGGACTTGGCCTCCCTTTTGCCCATCGCCGCTTTCATTTCGCTTTCTCACGAGCAGCCTGAGGCTACAAAGTGTCAAGTAATTAGGTCCTTGCCGCACTAGATCCGATATATCATTGCGGCTCTGCGGACGGTCGCGAGTTGTGGAAGCTTCTATCTGATTCGTCCATTTTCTCTGACTTTTTGCTAATGGTACGAACCTATGGATATAAAGAAAGCTCAACACGAGTGAGCATAATCACATGCAAATTATCCAGCCTCACATCTCATCAAAAGCCATAGCCGGCCATTATCGCCTACGCCTTTCATCTGATTCTATCTTGACTCTGGCCATCCATTCCATCTATTAGTAACTCGTAAATCATGGATCCTGGTATGAACGATCTCCTCAAGTGGTCTGTCGACAATTCGCAGGCCGTTACTAATGAGCAATCTTCAACTTCTAATTCAAACGCTGCACGATCTTTAAGTCATCCTCTGAATGAAAAGGCACTTAATTCTCTTTTCGGCGGCCCCAGTGATGCGGACTTGATGAAAGAGTCACTTGCCGCCATACTATCGCTAGAGATCACACTGGAGAATAAGATTATTGCCTTCGACAACTTCGAGCAACTAATTGAACAAATCGACAATGCAAACAACATGGACAATCTTGGTCTGTGGCCCCCAATTGCCAGCTTGTTGGGGAGTAAGGAAGCAGATTTAAGGCGTTACGCATGCTGGTGCATTGGCACAGCCGTTCAAAACAATGTCAAGTGTCAGGAAAGGCTCGTTGCTGAGCAAGGTACAGTTGGAACATTGGTCAAGCTTGCAATAGATGATTCAGCAGAAAGTGTGAGGAGGAAAGCCATATATGCATTGTCAAGTGGAGTCCGAAATTACCAGCCAGCATTGGATGAGGCTGTCCAGCGGCTACCGAAGAATATCGTGCCAGAAGGAGGAACTGATGCTTCAAACATGGATGCTGTGGATCAAATAATGCAGAAGCTGAGGGAAGACTCAGCCCGCAAAGCTGCAGCATGAGACCTGCTACACTTTGAAGATCTGAAGGAATGCCATTGGTTAGACATACATTCGATTGATCTTTCGAAGGAGGATTTATGCCGCGCTATGCTATGCAGTAATTTCAATTCGAATATTGCCACCCCGATACACTTGATATCTTCCGAGATGGTATTGCTTTCAGTACCCAACGCCGGTTTCAACGTCTCATTATTCGTACGCTTCATGCAAATGTCTTCGTCGATTCTTCTTCATTTGATATCCTACCGTAACTCCGGTGCAGTCGCCGCGGCAATTTCATTGTTGATTGGTTGAGCTCCGGTGTCCGCAGGCACTCTCTCGAAAAGATTCCGCCAAAATTGTGGTGGATCGAGCGGCCGTTGCCCATTGTGTAATGAGGGGTAGACATCGGAAAAGAAATACCATACTATCTGGATGTTAGTTTTGAGGGTCTAGAGTATAGTGAGTGCAAAAGGCAACGTACTATGCCCAACTATCACTCCACAGATTTCATCCTTTGGAACAGTCCCGTGCAAGACGAGAGAAAAAGCCATCAGCACCCACGGCAGATATGGCGCCGTGAAGACCAAAAGACCAAGCAAGCTTAGCCTCGTCTCCGGGTTCCGCCGGCTCCAGATGTATACTAAGCTGCTGCTCAAGGCTGACCCAAGGAAGGGTATAGAAAGTAAAGGCGATAGGCAGAGCAGGAGAGTTGTAGCGTATAGCATCAACCATGAAAATTGAGCAGGAGAGCGCCCACTGCTTTCTTCAAGGAGTCGTGAGTATCGCTGGAGAAAGTAGACGTGGAAAAGGAGGTCAAGCGACAAGGGCCCGAAGTAGAGGAAGGTGGTCAAAAGGCGCCAGTACTATTCGCAGACCCAATCATTAGCATAGGCTCCGTGATAAGGGTGCGGAGGAGGAGTGGGAATATTGCCGTACCTGATTCTTCACAAACACGGCTCGGAAGCTGTAGAAGAGTTGAAAAGGCGTGATGATGTGACATTGTACTAGTATTGAGGTTGCGATCGTTGCACTGGTCCACCACCGCGTACAAACTGGCATCTCGTAGAACCACTGTTCAAGAGGAAATTGTCCTATCTGCCCAGGTTGCCCACCGCCGCCTCCGCCGAACATCTGTTCCATATCCATGGTCGGGGAATGTGAGGCGTAGATGAGGTAAGGCGGGTTAGAGTGAATATCGGTAGAGCCGGATGGCGGGCTGGGACAAGCGAGTGTGGTGGTGGGTTGAGAGGGAATGTGGAGAGAAGGTGGGAGAAACGTTGAAAACGGCAGTGTCGTTACATGATACAAAGCTGCCACATACTCCACGTCTCAAGTTGGGAAAGAGAAGGCGATGCACGCAAGCCCTAGGCTTATCCGTTCTGAGATACGCCAAGAAAACTCGTCGGCCCGTTGCATTAGCCTCCATCGCGCGAGATGCGTCTCATAAACAGGGTGGCTGGGAACGTATTGATTGAGGACACTGCACTGAGTGAAAGCGCTACACGTCCTACATGACTTTCATCACGCGACACGACTTTTCAATGATCAATGCCTGGGAGAAGCGAAAGTAGCCGATAGCTTGATATTACCCCGCGCTCCTACGCACCTCCGTGCCATCCGATCAAATCGATTGCAGTCCATTCGAGCAAGTAACTCGCACACAAACTTCGAGCCGTCAGAGCACCCAAGTCACCTGAGGTTGATATACTGTTGCAATGGCAGGCAGGAAGACCCAGGTGGGTCGGAAAACAGGCACGGCGCAGCCACTGGGAGGAAGGGTCAATCCTGGCAAATCTGCAACAACCCCAAACAGAAGAACAAGCGGCGGTGGTGGTAAGTCCTTCATTTGCAGGCCACCTTCTGAACCTTCACATTGGAACAGGCGTACACTGAACTTCCTCTCTCTAGGCAACACGCCTCGAAAACCGAGGAGATACAAACCTGGCACAGTAGCATTGCGGGAAATAAAAAGATACCAGCGCTCAACTGATTTGCTCCTACTCAAGCTGCCATTCTCACGACTAGTATGTGCACGCCTTTTCGCACGTCCCTTCAATTGCATTAATTTAAGCGCAGGTCCGCGAAATCGCATTATCTTTCCTTCCTCAGAACGGAGACTCGCTGCGGTGGCAGTCGCAAGCTATACAGGCCCTGCAGGAAGCCGCTGAGGCGTTCATGGTGCATTTGTTTGAGGACACGAATTTATGCGCGATTCACGCGAAGAGGGTTACCATAATGCAGAAGGATATTCAGCTAGCCAGGAGGATACGAGGGGCTTGGGGAGGGTTGGGATGATGTCAAGGTTTTCTCCGTGAAGTGTCAAGATAAGAACATGGTGATTTGCTTATGTGTATGTCCTGTTTGGAGAGGAATGTTGAAGGCGCCTGGCGACATGTATGGCAGAAGGTTTGTCCGGGATAAGGCTCTGGCTCAATTACCCTTTAATCAGACTCAGTTCTGACTATCATCTGTAAGATCTGCCCCCGTGCGAGAATGTTGTTGCATTACGTGGCGCCTGATGGCTTATGACGCATATCTTGCACGGGAAATCGAGTGTGGATGCTGAAATTGCGTCTCTGAGCAAGTATATTACTCAATTGAAGCACATGACGTCTTTCATACAATCGTGAAGCCACCGAAAACTGATCAACAATAAGCCATTCGTAGCTGAAAGAAGCAATTCCAAGAAGTCGCTGGCTCATGCTTTCCAGCCAAGAGCTAAAGCCAAACAGTATTATCATGTACATATTGATACCCTCACAAAATATCCCTGTCAACGCTAGTATTTCAAATCACTTACACCTATCATCCCGCTTCTCGCATGTCGACTTCATTCTCAGTATGCGCATCGACTAAGTTCAACCCTTGCTGCGTGGCCGATGGTAGCAGTCTTGCAGCTTCCCAGGCTTCGGACTCCATTAGCTCCGCTTCCTCAATGCTGCCAATGGAGTCCGAATTTCTCCACACATGGCCAGCGGTTACGCAGATCCATAGATTGTCTCCTACTTTCTTCGCCATGATGTGGCTTGCTCGAGCTGATTTCTTTGCTTGTTCACTGACTTGTCCTTGGAAAAATTTCTCGAACATGAGTCCCAGAATTCTCGTCAATAAGGGATAGTTAGCACATGCTTTTGCAGTTTCGAGCGCTCGCTGGAGAAATTGCTTCTCTTTGATCATCGTAGATGTCTCGGGTAGAATAGATTGCAATAAGTGGTACGCCGACTGAATTTGTCGATTTGAATGTTTGGAACAGTCTGAAGAGAGCTGGGCCAGAAGTTCACTAGCTCTCTGGTGGTCCATGTGACTAGGCTCATGCAATATTGAGAGTAGATTCAGTGTACTGACTCTGGAAGCATCTAGCGAGACGTGGGAGAGGACACCGCTTGATTCATGTCGTGTGGTCACAAGATCTTCCAGAAGGCCTACAGCTTCGTCAAGATGTCCAGTACCTTGATAATGAGTTGCAAGTAGAAGCTGAAGCATGCGATCAAGGACAAGAGGCCGTGAGCTCCACGAGTCCATGACCTTATGCAGCAGGTTGATATGTTGCTCGGCTAGATGCCATGAAGAACGAGCGCAAAGAATAAAGGCTAGATGGAGACGCATGTACGCCGAGAGTTGCTGCCGCCAAAGCTGCAGGCGGGCTCCCGATGCAATTGATTTCGGTTGCGCATCGGACTGTCTCTGATTATCTGAAAAATATCAGCAATTGATTACGATCTTAATTGTTCTCGTCTTACGGCTTTCTCTCTTGATACCATCTTGGAGCATGTTCTCTGCTTTCTGGCCCTCTGCGCCGTTTTTATGGGCAAAAGCGATTCCGCTAAGCAGATACGCGACAGTATAGATATCATCCTTAGGCATCCAGTTGAAGTGCAGCCGTAGTGATCCCTCATCCGTGATCGATACAATACCCTCTTGTCTTCGACAGGATGGCATTCTTTCTTTCCGCAAGGGTATGAAAAATGAGCCGTCTACCATCCACTCCTTGCACTCCGATGTCAAGGTCAACGCATTTTGCATGATTTGCGTTTTCTCTACTGCCTGCACTGGATCAAAGTGCTGTAAGTAGCAACAAAGGTCCACGAAAGCCGCAAGAATATTAAGCTGATGGAACTTAGACATTAGAGGGTTTGTTTGAAGGCTTCTGGCTGTAGCGAGGGAGGTCTGGGCTTCTTCGAAATTCTCCGCAGAGTTGGACGTTTTCAGGCAGACCCATGCCCTCATAATTGATGCAATAGCAAGGATGGAGACATCACCAAGCTTTTCAGACAACGAAATGATGTGTTTCAGCATCGAAAGGGCCGCATTGAGGCTTTTCTTTGACTCGGATGCCAACTCCAAGTGCAGGGACACACCCAGAAACCGAAAAGCATAGACCCAAGCTACATGCTGATAGATCTCAACATTCTTAGTAATACTGTCCAGGAAGGTCAAGGCGGCTGGTGACCTTCTCTCAAATAGTACCCTGACCATTAGGTGTTGCATATTATATTTTAGATCATACAACTTGTGTCGGTCCGCTACAGAGATGCTCTTACTCAAGGCTTCTTCAGCTTCCATGACGTCTTCTGTCTCTTCATATAAAATGCTAGCATAGCGTAATCTGACCAAAGCTTCTTGTTCAGGCGCTACAGTGCATTTTGCCAAAACAGTCTCGAGACACCCAAGGCCAGCGCTTATGAGTTTGAAGTAGTTGTCACCCTCTGAGATGCTGGCAGCGTTGGCTTCTTTCGACTCTGGGCCATAGGCCAACCCAAAATATTGCTCGGCTAACGCTAGAAGCAGAGTCGCATGATTGACTGATGGCTCCGGCGCCTGGGGTTTTGGGGGCCTGAGTGCATTCACAGACGCATTCCCTGTATTCTTACTTGAAAGAGACGGTTTCAAGCCCCCAGGGTGTGTTCTAGAATGGACCGTCGTCTGCATGACGGCCGGATTGCTTGCGGTTTGATGATTCTGGAGGTTGCTTGGAGCATTGCTGTAAGCAGTCCCTAAATAGCGGGAATTCTGGTGCGCAGTTCCTTTATAAGCCTCAAAGCCATTTGTCACCGATTTGGACGTCGTATTAAAGTCATGAGCGTCAGCGTGAGGATAGTATGAATTGCGGGGGATGGGATAATAGTGCTGAGGGTTTCCTTGATGCGCCATTGGTCGTACAGGGCATTGCTAATGTATATGTGAAGTATAGCAAGGCATGATCATCATGATTCAATTATCTGTCCCTGCAAGCACCCATAGCTGACAGCGTTCTGTCAAGAATCCAGCCTGTGAAGTTATCAGCGTAAGGACTGCTGTTTTCTGATTGTTTGCCGCTGCCGCTGCTGCCGCCGTTCTGGGGGAGTGCGCCCGGCTTCGGCCATCTGAACCCCAAAGTTGTTGCCTTTCTAATATGAGTACTGAACTTGTCCTTCTACCTAAGCATGTCTTGGATGTTAGGACGATCACCCGTGTCCTTTCATGCACACACAGACACAATACGTCTCACATCTAACGCCACAACACAAAAGCAATTCTCCCTACTCGATCTATGTAGAGAAGTCACTCCAGTATGCAATTTGAACCCTTTACTCTTCAATGGTCACTTGCAAACATTTTGGACCGTGGTCAAAGGCTATGAGGTAAACGTATATTATAAAAGACATGTCTTTAAGTCCGTGTATCCTTCCTCCGTTGGGACATTTGCGGTCGACTTTGCCGTTCCAAAATATGAAGCTCAAGATGCCTCACTACCACCGAAGACTACTTACTATGTAGAGACTGAATTCGACCAAGTGGGATCTGACGACGATAGACCAATGCTCGTGGTGCTGCACGGTCTGAGTGGCGGCTCTCATGAGCTGTATCTGCGGCACGTGCTCAATCCAATGATTCAAGCCGGTTGGGAAGCCTGTGTAGTCAACAGTAGAGGCTGTGCCAAGAGCGAAATAACAAGTGGTATTCTGTATAATGCACGAGCGACATGGGATGTTCGACAAACTATCTTGTGGTTGAGGAAGAAATTCCCGAATAGGCCTTTGTTTGGCCTGGGTTTCTCGCTAGGTGCAAATATACTTGTAAATGTAGGTATTTCGCAGTGGAAGGGTTAGAGATTTTGTCCTAACAATTGCACCGCTGTAGTATCTCGGTGAAGAAGCCGGATCTTGCCCCTTAAAAGCTGCCGTAGTGATCTCAAATCCCTGGAATCTCGAGGTAGGCTCTCTCGCTTTACAAAGAACGTGGCTTGGCCTAGAAGTATATTCCAAAGCCATGGGCACGAATATGAAACGGCTAGTTGAGGAGTAAGTAATGCCGAATGATGAGATGCGTTCAATGCTTATACCAAAATGAAGGCATGCCAACGAGATAGCTCAGAACCCTCGTATCGACATTGAAAAGGTAAGAAAGATAAGGTACCTTTATGAGTTCGATCGAGAATTGCAAGGCCCCACTTGGGGCTATCCCACGGAGGGAGCGTATTACCGAGATGCTTCATCTTGTGACTCTCTGCTTAGCGTACGAACACCGCTCTTTGGACTTCACGCAGAAGACGATCCAATCGCTGTTGCAGAAGCACTTCCATTACAAGAAATCAAGCAGAATCCTTGGACAGTGCTCTGCACAACTTCCCGCGGAGGTCATTTAGGCTGGTTCGAAAGTGGAGGTGATAGATGGTTCACTAAGCCAGTAAGCCAACACGCATTTTAACGTGATGAGATCATGATTGCTGACTTCCTTGAAGGCGTGTCGATTTTTGCAGCGAATGTCCGAGGGAGTGGATTTTGAGAAATTGAGTTCACGTTCTCATGCAGAGGACGGGGTGCAAGAACCCAATGGTTCCCCTGGGGTATTTGATCCGATGAGGCGGAAGCTCGAGGCTCTAAAGCAAAGTAGGACGGACCTTGAGTAGAACAGTAGCTTGAAGCATGCGTCAACTAGGAACAGGATCTACGTCGAGGCAATGTTGTACAAAGCTTTTAGTGTCCCTTTCCCCGTAGTAACTCACATTTTCGGTCGAACTGGACACAAGTAAATGAATCGGGTGTAGATAGACCATGAGCTCCTTGCGAAAGATTGGAAGCGGGGCACTTTCAACTCGAGGCCCCGTCAAGCTTCTACGCAAAAGAGACTCTCTTTCTGTCCGCACCCCCTCGCTCATGCTGCGTCTCGACCTCCATCTTGGTTGTAGATTTCCGCTTTCGTTCTTTTCTGAGGTAAGTCTTGGTCTTCTCCAGCTGTTCTCTTTTCGCTTCTTCTTTCTTTTCAGCTTCTTTTCTCCTTGATTCTCGGATCTCTTCCATCTGTCGTGCACGCATCATTTTACTCTCGATTTGTCCTTCCTTGTCTGCATTGACCATTGCAAGAATAGTCATCATGCTTTCCTGCAGTATCAGACATTAGATAGCGGCCCCACACCCAGGCTGTACGGGTCATACTGCGTCGTCCACGAAAACCTTGCCCTTCTTTTTGCCTCTGGGCTTTTCCACACCGACCGGAGTAATCATGTTCAGATTTGGTATACCGAGTTCCTTATCGGTATAAGTCTTCTGCTTCCTTCTCTGAGCGGCAGCAGGCTTGGTCCTCTGTTGTTTCGGCAGAGGCAGCTTCGGCTTCTTTCCTGCTTTGCTTTTGAGAGAGGTAGAGCGCATGGAGCTAGGTTTACCAGAAGACGAGCCTTTTTCAGGTCGCTTGACAGCATGCTTATTCCGGACTGTCTTGGTCGGTGCCATTTTGTGATTGAGGATGAAAATGTAAGCAAGTATTGCTTGCGTGACAATTTCTAGTAACCGAGGGCCTACCTCAAGTAAGTTATGGCGCTAATGTAGCGCCATGCGGGCCGGCTTGACCCCTTTAAGGTAGATAGACAGCTCGACGAAAAAAGTTGACAGTATCTCGAGGACCACGCCAACACATGGACACGATTAAGTACCACCGACGCGCATTGCGGTATCCATGAGATTGATCAGAACTTCAATACTTAAAAAGTTTTGCGTCGGCGATCCTGATCAATCCTGTCCGCGCCGCGCTCCTCATTTCTAATTACACCTTCTCCTTCGTGTTCTAGTGCTGCCATTGCGCCTCCCCTCTGAGCGTGACCATGGCGGACGACAAGAAGCGAGATGACGTTGTCATCGAGATGGGGGATCGGAAGGGTGCCTTTGATACACCAAGTCGGTCCCCAGTACCGCCACAGACTCCGGCCACAGTCCCTTCGATAGGTGCCGCCGCCAATAATCCTGTATTTCCGATTCTCAGCTATTGCGGCTCTTCCATCCTTATGACCGTAACGAACAAATACGTTCTCTCAGGAAGAGGTTTCAATCTTAATTTCTTCTTGCTCTGTGTGCAGGTGAGCACCCTTGTCCTATGAGGACCAAATATAGTACTAATTTGCAAACAGTCGGTTGTGTGCGTCGTTGCCATCCAGACTTGCAAGACCATGAAAATCATCACCTATCGAGACTTTAATCAAGACGAGGCCAAGAAGTGTACGGCCATTCCTTTTCCGCGACATTGCCCGGCTTACTTTCGCTCTAGGGTTTCCTGTCTCGTTGCTCTTGATTGGGATGATATACACGAGCACAAAGGCTCTTCAATTTCTCTCAATCCCCGTTTACACTATCTTTAAAAATTTGACAATCATCCTGATTGCGTACGGCGAAGTGCTATGGTTCGGAGGATCTGTCACTGGCATGGCGCTCTTCTCCTTTGGCCTCATGGTGCTCAGCTCCCTCATTGCAGCATGGGCAGATATTCAACACGCTCTGCAGAACTTTGGGCACGCAAGCGCCGAGGCTTCGACCCAGATCTCTACCTTGAATGCAGGCTATATGTGGATGCTGTTCAACTGCTTTTGCAGCGCTACATACGTTCTCGGCATGCGAAAGAGAATCAAACTCACGAACTTCAAGGACTTCGATAGTAGGTTTTGTGCTCAAGTAGTATAGGATCAAGCTAACCATGTGCCAAGCGATGTTCTACAACAATTTGCTCTCTATACCTATTCTTCTGGTCGCCTCTTTCGTTGTTGAGGATTGGTCTTCCTTAAATGTGGCTAAAAATTTTCCAACTGACCAGCGTAATAACATTGTACTTGCCATGGTCTTTTCTGGACTGTCTTCGGTCTTTATATCATACACCTCCGCTTGGTGTGTGCGAGTCACTTCGTCAACAACTTATTCTATGGTCGGTGCTCTCAACAAGCTTCCGATCGCAGTCAGTGGGCTCGTCTTTTTCGACGCGCCTGTCAGCGTCCCGAGTGTATCTGCCATTTTCGTGGGTTTCGTTAGTGGCATTGTCTACGCTTTAGCGAAGGTCAAGCAACAGACGCAAGCTAAGACGGGCTCCCTACCTACTTCAAGTACGGGTCCGATGAGCGCAAGCATGCAAAGCGCGAGGGATTCATTCAAATCATGAAGAGATCGCTCCAGACGCGAAGAGCAGAGATCTAAATGCCTGAAAGATCTTAGCGGGAAAATGATGAGTGAAGGTTTAATCACATCATGGTAAAGCGGTATTCATCCTTAGGTGCGCGGCGTCCGGTCAGGCACAAATGTTAGCAGGATAGAGGAGGATATTCTGAAGCAGATAGGTGGCTTGGTTTTCCCAGTCGCTTGGCTTATGAGATGTTCTGGAGCAAGATGGTCCAAATTCGCTCTATCGCACGATTTTTTTGCGAGAGAAGTTGAATTCATTGTACATATACGGCGAGGTATTGGACGGTTAGAGATCCTTTAATAGAACAAACATCCCTCCACGTGACCATGGGCCCTCCATGTCACAAATGGCACTTCAGCTTTACACTAACTTTTCGCTTGTTGAATCTTTCAGTCCTAACCTTCTGTCTTTCAACTCTCGTTGTCTCCTGCCGTCTTGACACGCTCGTCATGGGCACCAACAAACACACTGCGCCTTTGCCTTGCTAGCATGAGCGTCTCACATGGTCTGGGGCTTGTCCCAAGTATTTTCGATTCACAGGCTAATTCCGCCGTGCCGTAGATGCATCATCGCAACTCCCGCAAAGCCAGCAATCAACGTACGGATCGCCCTGTTCTCTTGCTCAAGGTCTACTGATATGTATGATCTAGGCTTCCGTTCATACAAGGCTTCCTTCTTGGCCAGCTCTCAATCGTCGTCTTCATTGGCGCATTCATCAAATTCTTCGTCTTTGGAGAGATCCCCTCTCAGGACTCGAAAGCGTCTTCACGCCAACTAGCTAGACAGCAGACACAGCACCATGTCCGTTCCAACTCTCTCATTTCGGCGTCGCCTCGAAGTGTGAAGACGCAGCGCTCCGGCTCTAGCGTCCACCGATCTCTACCGCGCCTGAGTGCCGCTACAATCCTCTCCAAAACATACTACAACGTAGATTCGCACCAGCCCGAGTCTCTCGACTGGTTCAATGTGCTCATAGCACAAACTATTGCTCAGTTCCGCGACGATGCAAACGAGGACAATGCTATTCTAACCTCCCTGACCTCGATCCTCAATGGCCAGCAAAAGCCAGATTTCCTCTCGGAAATTAAAGTGACAGAAATCAGTTTGGGCGACGAATTTCCTATCCTCAGCAATTGTCGAGTGCACCCTGTGGATCACGGTGAACAATCTGAAGACGCTCGACTCCAGGCCCGTATGGACGTCGATCTCAGCGACTTCATTACCCTCGGTGTCGACACAAAACTCATACTCAACTATCCGCGCCCTACTACAGCAGTCTTACCTGTCGCTCTCGCAGTTTCTGTGCTTCGCTTCTCAGGCACACTATCCGTTTCCTTCTCTCCCTCATCGACGACACCTTCGCCATCAAGCACTTCCTCGCAGCCGCAGCCATCCACGCAGACGCCAACCTCTCTTGCCTTTTCTTTCCTTCCGGATTATCGACTTGATCTGAGCGTCCGCTCATTGGTCGGGTCAAGATCGAGGCTACAGGACATACCAAAGATTTCTCAATTGGTGGAGAGCCGTTTGCATCAGTGGATTGATGAGCGGTGCGTAGAGCCAAGAGTACAGCATGTGGTCTTGCCGAGCTTTTGGCCGAGGAAGAAGAATATGCGGGGTCCTGGAAGTGATGGCGGGGCGGAACTCGGTAGTGAGGTAAAAAAGGGCACAATGGTGGATGGCAACGGGGATGCAGGAGGAATGGAAAGTAAGGATTTCGCCGAGGGGAGAAATGGGCAAGAGGGGCAAATAGAGAGCGAAAGGTCAAAGTTTGAGGAAGGCTTGAGATTGAGGAGGAAGGAGTATGAGATGCCTGGGTCGATGCCGGGCATGATGGTGAACTGAGTTTCACCGAATGCTAGAGAAGCTGTCATCTACCGCCAATCAATAGGATCTATCCTTAGAAGGACTCTTGATGTACTAGATACCCTGGGACCAATCACGCAGGGTCGTGGATTCCATTGATACAATTTTTGTTGTCCTCGAACGCAGGCGCCACTTGTGATTATCAGACAACCCTCTCTCAAGAAGGACGGTATAAAAGGCCACCTCACGCTGACATATTCTATCGATGGAACATGCAAGGTACAGCTACTGGCGAGGAGAGGGGCACGAAAACGGAGTCTTGCTTGATCAGAGCAGTCTTCGATGGGCTGACAAAGAGACAATTTGTGGGGAATTTCGATAGTTGACTTGACAATACATACATAGCAGATGTTGCAAACAGTGTACTCTTTACTGAATCGTCGGAAGGAAAGCACCAGTCAATGTCACCACCTAAATGAACTTCAACCTCCTAGCAGCCACCAAAGATATGACCACAAATACTGCAATCACACCAATGATTCCGAAGAACCAGCCAAGTCCATCTTGAGTCTTGCCAGGCACGTTCACGTTCATTCCGAACAAACCACAAATCAAATTCAAAGGCACCAAGATCGAAGCCAATAGTGTGATCTTGCTCAAAACTTCGTTAGCCGTATTCCCTTGAGCAAGATGATCCACGGAAAGCTGAGCCAGATAGTTACTATGCGATCTTGAGAGCATTTTCTCAAAGTGTCCAAGATTGCTCATCATGGTCACTACATGGTCCTGAATATCGCCGAGATACAAGCCTATTTCTCCACGAGGAGTGACGCTGTACTGTTCGTTGCAGCGCTTTGCAAAGCCTTTGATGACGTCTGCCTTGCCACCGAGAAGCCGCATCAGTGACATGACCTTTTTGCGACATTTGCCAATTTGGCGTAGGAGTGATGCGAAGTCTTCGGTGCGGGCGACGAAGACTTGATCTTCGATAGTATCGGCTTCAATTTCGACATTGTGGATCGGTGGACCGAACGTGTCGACAATGTTATCACTATTTTAGGTGCCAGTTAGCGTAAGGTAAGGGTTCTTTTTGGGGGAGTACGTACATCAGTGCATAGCAGATCCAATCAGCTGTCAATTCCATGTAATCCCTTAGTCGGCCAATCCGCTTACGAACATTGGCTGCATGAGGTGATGTCTCATACGTGATAGTGAGTAGGCCTTCTCGAAAAACTACCATGTAAACGTTGACAGGCTCCATATAATCCTCGTGCTTCTCGTCGACCTGAAAGAATGATCTAAAGCAGACGAAATAGTATTGGTCAAACAATTCCACTTTCTCACGGGGCTCCTGTGTGATAATATCCTCAGTAGTCAAACGGTGGATGCCGAAGGCTTTTTGCAAGACTTCCATTTCTTCTTCGTCTGGATTGAGGATATCCAGCCACCAAGCGCCTTTGTCTTTTGGGATATCGAACAAGTCTCGGAAAGTCTCGCCAGGAGCCAGAAGATCTACGAAGTCGGCAGCGTGAACGGTCTGCTGTAGGTTTGTAGAGAAGAAGCTGTAACGCATAGTTTCGGTGAGACTGGGCCGTCTTGGCTTGAGACCATCAGCACCCAATGCAGCGTCAGTCGCTGCATCTAATTTTTCATTCAGAACCGTGTCACTGTCGTCAATCGCACAATCTGAGCTTTGCTTGAGTGAAGGAGAACTGTGGGTCTTGATTGTGGGGATAGCCATGGCTTGAAGACCGATTACTCGCTTCGGTTTCCCACTGCCACAGCTGAAGCTATGTTTCTGCCGGAATCCATGCTGTAGGGGAAGTCTACTCACAGCCTGACTGGCAGCATACTCGTCGAGCTCTTCGAAATCAATCTTGGAAGCTTTGGATGGTTCCTCTGCAGTAGGAAAGCACACATCCTCTTCTGCAGCTCGAATAGAGGTACGGTCATCCTGGATGGTCGGGTTACGGATGCTGCCATTATTGAAGCTTGGCCGTTGATGATATGAAGCACCCGATATCGTGCGATGAATACGTAGGTCCAGATCAGATGCTCGGCTGTCAACTGTGTTCCTCCTCTCCCGGCGTCTTCCCTCCGCAAAAGCAGCGACAGAATCTGCTGGTGAAGATGATCTTGATGATGGAGAAGAATCTCTCGATTTGGGAGGGGGAGTGCGCGTGTTCCGGAGAGTCGCGCGCCTTGTGGTGACAGGACTGCTTGAGCCATGACGCTCAATGATATGTTCTCCACGCGCGCTCACATCATCATCAATCATAGCATGTTCAGAAGCTCGTGAGGGAGATGGCATGTCACGAAGCCCTTCATTGACTTGAAGCAGACCCGAATGAGATTGAGTCTTCTCTGAAAAATCCGGAACATTCAGCAAGCTGTGTCGGCTATCGACCGTGTCCCCTCGAGAGCGCGTCGAAGTCTGTTTGCGGTGGTCATCCAGATCAGATACTGGCGTGCTGAATCTTGTCTGCGATTGGTCGGACTTTGGTGACTCGTCCCCAGATCCATTTAAGGTAACAATTCGTGCGGCCATTTCTGTAACGATGCTAGGCGTACCAAAGTGTGGAGGAGGTCCAAATTTCGAGCCTGATATTGCTCAGGGGCTGAGAAAGGGAATTATAGGGAAACCCTAAGCAACCCCCAGGACGAAGAGACCGAGGCCTCCACTTCAGCAACGCCTTCCTCCAGCTTGATATGTCAATTTTTGTGATTCGTATTTTCTGTGCGCTTTTCTGCTCTCCTTTCCCTCCGTCGGTCAAGTTATGGAGGCTTTAGATCGCCTCCAACAAAGACCCAGAATCTTGGCCCAAGCAGCGGTCGAACAAAGGAATTCTGAACGAAATGAGGGCGGGCCACTTTGGAGGAGTGGACGTTTTGGTCTTGAGGAGACGCCAGAATTAGTTACTGGCCGGCGAAGAAGAGCACGAAAGATTTGGATCTTCCGTACTCAAGCGAGGGCCTGTAATTGAGATTGACGAGTGATGCTGCTTAACGTGCTGCTCAACAGGCTATCCAATTAATGCAGAGCTATAGCTGAGCTTCCAATCTGTGTAGGTTTTGGTATTGAAAGTTTGGGGACAAAGAAAGCTTCAGGGTTTACGTGAACATAAATAGGTAATGAATTCCAATGACACACCAGCGTGAGGGTTTTTTGGTTTTTCCGGCTCGGAGTCTCGGAGACCTGCGCTGGGTAAAGTTTGAGATAAGGTTGTGCGGCTAGATGCTTAAAAGTAGTCTAGACTCTAGGCCACGTGCAGCCGCCGAGTCGCGGCACAATTATTATGTCATCCATTTACAGTCTTGGTTGCTGTACCTCGAATAGTACACCAGATAAGTGTTCCCCTTGCTCGAGCGAGTGACTTTTACATGGTTTCCCTTTCAATCCGTCTTGATACTCCGGCCCCCTCCACTTCGTCAATCAGTTTCCTCAACTGAAACATATCAGCTTGGAAGGATCGTAAAAATAGCGGGCCTTACATTACCAACCCTGCCATTGACATTCCCATCTTGATCTCCTGCCGAGAGGCCAGGTCTACTGTGCAGATCACGCGCAGATTGGTTCGCGTGCTACTAGGCTGGAAGCGAAGCGCCGTCAGACTTTTTGAGACTCGGTCGTCTGGAACTTCTGCCTCGCCTGGAGCGAGGTCGTGTAATCGTCAATCTGGGGTATCGATCAGTACTAGAGCTTGGCAGACAAGTTGAGATATCTTAAACCAACCATCGTAAAATTCGTCCTCTTCATCAAGTTCAGCAAGCTGTTCAAAATTGAGCTTGTAGCGCAGTATCCCTCCAATGCCACCAAAGCCTTTGACGAATTGGTTGCCTTCGCTAGATCGGTCGGAAACGAATTCCAACTGCGCTCCGAAGTCCTTGTAGTGTTCCGCTAGCCATTCCAACATAGATCCTTGCTCCACTATCTCCATGTCTTGTCCGCTTTCTTTGTCTAAGAATTGCTCTCGCTGCGCTTCCTGTCCCTTACTAGTGTGAAGGATCACCTCAGATCCGCCCGAGGTACGTAGCACCCACCTGCACAATGAGATCAATGTCAGTCATAGTGTTCAAAGCATGTGTTTCCAGACACAAGGTTACACATCTCAATTCCTGGCACAAGTTTGACAGATCAAGCTGTGGTTGAGTAGAGGCAAAGTCCACTGAAGAAAGACGAACCTAGTAATTTCTAAATTCTCATAGACGATGAGTACTTCAACGGCGCTTCCCTCTAAGGCCTTTATAGTGTCATCAACTCCGTAGCAAACCTTTCCACTGTCCACGCTGATTTCGTCAAAGTATTTGCCGATGAGCTTTTTCTCCTGTATGAATTTGACATTACTCAAAGTTTCAGAAGCAAGTTCAATGGCTTGATTGAAACCGTTCTCGCCACCGTAAGATACGTCGACAACTTTTATGACCTTGCTGGACAAACGATTATCAAACATGTCGGATTGATTCAGGTCATTCTTAAAATCAGCAGATCCGGCAAGAATCAAGCCTGCGACGTTGACTTTGTCGGTTGTGATGAAATTCTGCACCGCCAATTCGGCCACTTTCCGGACATAATTGTGCCTCTTCTCCTCCCGAAGACGGGCGAAACGCAGCGCAGACTGTCCGCCCCGACCATGCTTCTTAGGTAAATCAACAGAGAACTTGTGAATCACATCCCTTGTATTGCCGCTCAGAGTGCCGAAGAGGGCGCCATTACCGTCCATGATAATGAACCCGAATTTCTGGTCAGACTCGAGGAGCTCACTCAAAGCCTCGGTATGAAACTTGTTATCACATAAGTAAAGGGATGTGTTGATGGGCTTGAAAGGCTCAAAATCGATATTGATCTTCCTCTCCTTTCCTTCAGAAGTGATAATTTCACCACAATAGACAACCAAGCCATTTGGAGGAACTTTGTTGTAAAGCTTCAGGCGCTGCTGTGTCGAGGTAATAGCGGAGAGCACCGATAGGCGATTGACTCGAGATTTGATATTAGACGCAGTGCCCTTAGGTGGTTAGCCTGTACGTATTGATGGGCGGTAGGTGACCTACAAACTCTTCAGCCAACATTTTTGCAGCACGAGACACTTGATCTTTCGGCGCTGCATCATAGTGGATCAGCACATGGTAAACATTTCATACCCAAGGTCATACTTACGAATAATCAGCGAGATCATGGAGGTTCCATTGCCTCGAGCAGCCTCAAGTCGCTTAATGAGTTTCTTGACTTTCCATATCTCAATATTCTTTTCCGCTTCGTTTCCTTGAGCAGAACTCATGTTTGCAATCCACGCTCTCTGGATCTTTCACCCAGACCAGCGGTTTCCGAAGCGTGCAAAATTGGGTCAGAAAGGTTCTTTGCAAGGAGGGAGATTTAACGCATCATTGAAGATCGAGAGTGGGTCGCACAAGAGCGCTTAATGGGCTGACTCCTCACTCCTGTGTCATGCCAAGAGGATGGAATTGCGCCGCCCTAGACCCCCCTAGAAGAATTCACGCCCAGTAAGGGATTGAAAACTCCTTATTCATCTTTCATCTCTTCTACATTTTGTGAGCACTGCCACCTTCCTTCGATGCCTGAAATTACAATTTGGTATAATGGGAAGCTGTCGCTTTCCAAAGCCGCCCTTTCCATTGTTTGTATATAAATTGTCAGGCCTTAGGGACTGCCACCGTATATTGCCCAGAGATATGCCTCGTCAGACTTAGCCAGTCATCTAGGTATGACCTAGGGCCCGAGGCAATAGTTTGTACTTTGCTTACCTATCGCAATCTTTATGCAGCCCCTTCATGAGCACGCCGCCCATGCCTCTCCCAGACACCACACCGGGTTGACGCCTGCCAGGCGACAAAAGGGCGCATGAAAATAATATATGCAAGCAGATTTTTCATATTATTTGTCAAGACACTGTGGCCGAGCGGTTAAGGCGTTTGATTAGAACGATTTATTTATAACCTCATACTCATCAAATTCTTTCGGGAGCGCAAGTTCGAATCTTGCCGGTGTCGTTATTCTTTTTATGGAGGTATTTACACGATGCACTGCGTCTGCCAAAGTGGACAAATGGTGGAGAGGATGGTCAGGAATTCACGGAGACCCCTGAGAATCACCAAGTAAAATTTTAGTACTGCGGTTGGTGGATAGACCAACAAAGGAAGGTGAGCCGGCCGGAACGACATTTTTAATTTTCTACTCCTATAAACATCCACACGTATTATTAATACAAGTAATACTATTTCGACATATTCACATGGCTTGCAAGCTCTGCAGTCCTTATAACAACACAGACATGCACGGTCATAATCACAGGAAAAAGCCAAGAATTGAGCACCCAGAAAGTATTTCATTGCCCTAAGAACTGCTTTCGTCCTGCTAGTTTGGAATCGAAATGAGAAGATGAAGGATAGTGAGATATATAAGGACATGGACACACTGGGCCAAAGATTGGAGCTGAAGTCGAATGGCCATTTTGCTGAGGCTCAACTTAATATGCACGCACTTTGTTGGCTTGTGACAAGACTTTTGGAACACAGTATAAAACCCTAGTGCGAATCTGAATTGTCAAGATCAGATGGGGAAATTTCATGGCGTATGCTTGTTAAACAGGGTCAAGCAGAGGCAACGTTAAATATCCTCGCTACATCACTGCTCTATTTCAGTGAAGGGTTTTACTGAGCCAAAGTCCAGTTGTTCACTTCTTATTTTCGTGAGTGATTCCTCTCTTTGGTAGAGGAAGGGTTGAGAATACCATTATCAGTGCCGGTAGGCTCATCTTTAGCCTATTTTAAGTTAGCTCTTTACACTCCCATATCCTCTCCTCTACACTCTCCAAGTTGCAACAATTATTCAACACTCTTGTTCTCTCTAGATCCCGCTTCTTCCTCAAGTCTTCTATCACATTAATACTAAAATAACATGGCTTCTCGACGCAGCCGTTCTTCGAGTCAGCAGGAAAATCCCACACAAATCCCAATCACCTTCCGTCTGCCGAGGAGCGCCTCAGTCATAGAAACACCAGAATACACCGATTTTATTTCTGCCGAGAAGTCGTCACGGATGATCCTCCGGCAAGTACGCTCGGAACCCTGGATGCAGTGTGTTGACGTGCGGGGTGTTACCGCTCAGCATCTGCAAGCCTTCCAGACTCTGACTTGCAGAGTATATTGCGATGCAAGCCATCTCTGAAAAGCGATCCCCGGGTTAAACATGCAACGCTTTGCTACTACTGATCTTGGCCAATAAGTCGCGAGCAACTACAGGATGTTCTTGCCCGTTTGCTAGAACAAATTTTTTTCCAAGCGAACGCAACATTGGACGATTATCTGCCACATAGCAAGACCCGGTCAACTTATTACCATCCTTTGTATCGGTAAGACGGCGTATCCGAGCACTCCGTACGGATGATTCAAGGAAGACTTGCAAAAAGGTCGAGGCTCATCGTAATTCCGCCTTTTCCTGTCCACCTTAAAATCCGTCTACCCTCAAGTCTATGCGAACGGATATTCATATTCATTGAGCGACTCGATGATAGCCTGGCTTTTGACAGAAGGCAGCCATAAGCTGGAGATCATTAGGGATACATATGAACGATTCCTCATATTCTTTTTTAAACCCTACGCGCTTCTCGATTAGTAGTACGGGGGCAATTCGATGTGCCGCTAATCGAGGATGAGAGCCTATTCTACAAGTGTGGAACATCAACAGTCATCAAAGCTCAGTCGCTGCTGCATTTATGTTCTTCTAAAATACGTGATTCCATTCGTACATCTTTCCAGGAGATGACAAATGGGACCGAGACTCCAGGCTCAATATCTAGGGATAAGGCGATAGCGGTCTATGCAAGATATTTGAAGGCATTATGTCACCAGGGTACTGCACAAGTCATCAATGGACAGAACATCGTTGCTTTTTGCGGTCTAGGGGTCTTTGGCACATGCTTCAATGAAGGTCTAGGAATTTTTCGCAGGACAGAGCAAGCACGCAAATTTTATCAGAGACATGTTAGGACATCTCATTAGATGGGAACAAAGAGATGGAAGATGCACTTTTAGGCATATGGAGCAACTTTTCGCGTTCAGCAATCTATTCAATTGGTCGTCAGCTCCAATCAAGACCGTCCGGGTAGCATCAGTAAGCGATCAAGAGCGAATCCTTTCCGTTATCATCGATCTCATTACACATGTATCCTCATCTAGGCATTTCTCAGGCGCTGGTTGGATTTGACACGTCCCCTGATTCTTGTCACGCTTGGTCATCTTTCTTCTGGGATTGTGAGCTCGAGTTTTCATGGGCGAAGCCGCTTGGGCAACAACAGGTAAATATTCCTAAATCTCAGTCGTCCTGGAGATCTGAGAAAGTACAGCGGTTACTTGAAGCATGTTGGTTGAGCTCGACTCGTTTATTTTATGGACCCGAAAACTGAGCCGGACCAATCCATGAGATGCAAAAGTGCATTCATAACAATCCCGCACGTACACCCGGGGTACGATTCAAAAAGCACGCAAAGTGTCTCGCAGCGAAGAATATATCTATTGACCAATAGTCTTACCTGGCTCTACATTGACACGGCAATCGATGTAGTGAGAAGTAATCGAGTCGATCTCAATAATCGTCAGAGGCTTTGTGAAATAATCATGCAGCGCCGATGCTAGACTGACTGACTCTGGATCTGGGCGTGCATTTGAAGGCGCCAAGACAGTTGAAAAATGTCTGGCATATATTGCGAGGCGACGATCTTCAGGGGAGTAAGAAACCAAAGCTACCGCCCCCATCTAGATCCAAAAATAGGAGCAAAGGTAGTGACTACGCAGATGGAGAGGCACTGGTATTTCTTGAGGGATACCTCGACTTTTAATGGACTAACCAGGTTCTCGAAGACCATGAGGATCGGAAGATCTAATGAGACTGTCATGAAACTCATCGAATGCCCTTTCATCAATCTTTCCCTGGATGATGTTCTTGATAGGAGATTTGAGAATGACGCTAAATTCGCTGGAATGGCTTCAGACAAGGCGGTGCAAAAGCACGTGCCTCGAAAGGCGAAGAAGTCTAATTAAAAAGCCAACTATGATTTGACCACTGTCTCTGAAGCTTCATTAGAAAATTCAAGTTTTGTCAACGCTTTTCCGAATACATTCGCCGATGCAGCTCGAGTTATACCGACGTACACTCCAACGGCCAGTATCTTATGGATGGGTGAAGAAAATGTTGACGACGAGCTTGAGGAGAGCCTTCCTCCAGATGGTGAAGGACAATTGGATCCAAGCCAACCTTTGTCTCACAAGCATAAATATCACAAGAGATTGACAGATGAAAATATGACGACGGTTAAGACATCTTCGAAATCTTCCAAGCCTTCGAAAACCAAGGTTAGGAAGTCCTCTGAAGATAGTTTACAAGACTCGCACTTTGTCAATATCTTTCAAGGTATACTCGCCGATAATACTCAGTCTATGTCAAGTGACACTCCAATAAACGATCCGGGATGGGTAAAGGAAGAAAGTATTGATGCTTTGCTTGACTTTAACCAAGATTTCGACATTGAATGCCAGTCAGACTCTGGCCTACATGCGTCCTATATGCGGGAGTTTATGCTCGATATTGAGCCAGCGCAACGGACAGTCCGAGAGCCACATTCATTGGAACGATTGAGACAGGCATATCGTTTGTGGGAAGCCCAAATCGGAGGTCTTCACGAAACTTTGGCCAGGGTCGATCGAAACCGGGGGGCTTGGGAGAATTTCCTTCTCGATCAGCCAAAGAACCACTGGATACTTGCTTGTTTCGCTGCTATGCAGAGCTACGATGCCATGTGTCCAGGAAAACAAGTATTTTGTTCAGCTATCGCCCGCAAGGCGCAATGAATGACCGTGATTTCTTGCAGCGTCGGAAAGCTTTTCAAGCGGCGTGTGAAAACTAGAGGCAGCAACAAGAAAATTGGATCGAGGCGAGGCAAAAATGTAAGAAGTACAAGAGGTCGCTCAAGTGGATAGCGGAAATGGATGGAAGTGAAGTCGGGATCGATAAACATTGTCATATGACGATAATGTGCTGGGACGATGAAGACGATGAAAGCGTTGTTTGGATGACTGTACTGAGATCAGCCAGAACTTCTACCTGGCTTGACAGGAGAACGATCGATTTCCATACGTATGGCATAGACATTAGGGATGAGAGCTATACAAAGTGTCTTTCGTGGGCTTCGGATGCTCCTGCCACCATCCCAAAAGAACGATTCCTCACTTCTTGCTACGAAGAGGACATAATCTGGCTGTGGGAACAAGCCACCCACATCAAATATGATCTAGAAAGTCCGGTCTTACGAATAAAAGACGCGCCCTCCCAAAGATACGGGGCAGCAGGAGCACCGATACCGCTAGTCTGGACCCCTACGCAGAAGTTCGTGCCATATGTTGGTCAGCCTCGTGAGAATGATGAATTGTGGCTTCTCAAAGAGTATTTGGATAATTTCTGTCCGAGGGCTGGTGATTTTTGCACGGGAACCAAAGAGACTTTTCCTTAAAGGAAACGCAGACATTGAGAGATTCTTATGGTAAGTCTTCGCTATTCACTTTCCATATAGTGCTTCACTGGTCTCCATACCTTAATCTTGTGGTTTTCCTTAGGTTCTTAAGCTTGCCAAAGTACAGAGAGCATCCGTACGTCAAAGAATGGATCGAGACTCTACAGAATGCGGGAAAACGTAAGACCTGAAGTTATTCGGGATAACATTGCCAACAAGGTCCATGTGAGTCATCACATTCCCGGATAGAATGATATATTGAACATGAAAGCCTAATTCTGCAAACGCATAGTTGTCCACCAAACGCCATGGGCGCGAGGATTCAGCTGCTGAGAAGCAGGAATTTAAGCGATTGAAGGTCGAAGACCAGGAATAGGAAGATGAGAGGTTGGATGATCATTCAAGACTCTGCGGAAGAGGGGAGCAGCATTGGATTTGAAGGCGGGCGAATTTGGAGTTTGGACGCAATAGACTTTGGTGTGATATCTTGATGGACTGAAGAGAGATTGGGTCTTTTTCGCAAAGCGTGTTTTAAACATTCTCAGCAAGACTTTGAGATTGAAAGTTCCACCTACACCGTTTGCTAATTGATGACGTTGGAATCACTGACCGAGAAAAGTACGCCTCTAACCGACCCGTCAAATCTTCAGTTCCCCTTTGCCTATTTCATTGGTTTTTATGAGGCCCGAGGGTCGGTGTATCTGAACGTTGCCGCGCCAAATTATAGGCGCTAATTGGGAGGTAAGGCCGCCTTATACAGCCCGCCTGTTGGCAGCTTTCCTGGGCAGACCCCCTAAAACGCCCCCTAAAATTGGATTTGGCGCGGCAATGTTCAAACACACCAACCCTCGGTCGTTAACAGTGATAAGATAAGATAATTAAGTTTTCGCTCAAAAGCTTAGCATAATGCGGAATTTGCTCCGCTATTTACATTGTCTCGACCTTTAAGACATACTTAGAAGGGATCAGATTGGCTCTTAATTATTACTCTATATAGCAAAAAAATCCGAATTAACGAACTGAGACTAGCTTTTCGGAGTCCTATTACCTTATTTAGGCAGTTAGATAGAGCATATCTATGTTTCGGGAGTATGTTTTAGAGGTAAGCATTGTGCGATTGCTCTCAAGACATCGAAAAAGGGTAAAAAGAACTCCGAATTAACGAATTGATCAGGCCGAGACTTGAACTCGGGGCCTTTTCCGCTAAACGTCTGTTAAGGAAACGTGATGACCAACTACACCACCCGACCAATAATTCCTCAATTGGTGTATTTAAAAATATATCGTGTTTATCCTTTGGTCAAAATGCATTGATGTTGCTTGCCGATTCCTGACTGGTGATAATGAGGATTAGACTAGGGTTTTAACCCAGGACCTTATCCGTACTCGATTAGTTATCAAAACTATTCGATGTTGAGGATACGAAATAACCAATTACTTCGTCCAACATTTACTAAAAGCTACAACTTGTAATATATAAACCAATTGACACGAGTCTAGCTCTTCGTATTGACGTGGGGTGCTGTTGGAATTAGAAGAATTCCGACATGGGAACTGGCGGCGGTTTAGCCGACATGCAATCTACGTAATTAACCAGCTAAGGTATCGCAGCACTTACTAACTAAGATGTCCTGGGACAGACTTCATGGGACATTGCTGGACCCTGAGAACAGAGGGTCAGGAGAAGGAGACGTCATAGGACTCCAACAGTCCTAAAAGGTCTAGCGAGCGGAACCCTGAGGAGGGCGCTCAGGATGTTCAGCAGGATCAGTCCCTGCGCTCACTGAGCATACTGATCACGAGTCTATAGAAGCAGATAGAATTCCCAGGTAGACGAGACCTCCTACTCGTGTTCAATAACAATCTCATCCTTACTTGAAGCTTTGAGAAGTTGTGACTATAAGCAATCGGTGCCCTACTCGCAGTACTCGATCCCAAAGAACCAACCTTGCTGCACCAGAGCCTTGCCTAGTGATCCTCCACTATTCTATGTAAACCTAGGGAATAGCCACCAAAACAAGAAAATAAGATACCGCCTTTGGCGCACTCTACACACTATCCTAAGAAGCAACGTTCTTACTGAAGCTTCGATATATTCTGGCCGGTGACAAAGGCTAGACATTCAATTGAGATTAGGTACATGTATCGGAGTTGTTGGGCTTGACCTGCATGCCTCTACCTTCAAAACTGCAGGTTCACCATATTGGTAACGCAGTACACCTTGCACTGTCATGGTGTGGTCTCACAGGCTATTTCGAAATGTACTTCAAGTGATTTGCAACTTATGCAAGTCGCCCTAGAACGCCCAATGACACCGGCTCTTAGAGAAATCCAAGTCCCTTAACTTTGCTTGCATTCTGCGGCTTCTTGCTTCGGTTTCGAAGTGTCATCCTAGGGAACAGCATCAGTTGAGTCATTCATAGAGCGGCAAGAGCAACGTACCTCGTCTTCTGACTCCTCTTCATCGTCGCGATCTTCGCTTAGCTCCTCATCGTCGTCATCGTCTTCATCCTCAAATTCTCCCTCGGCTAGATCGTCCTCATCCAGGCCTTCGAACTGGAGCGCCTCTCCAGTAAACCAATCAATTGCACGTGGGATGAGCTTCTCCTTGACATCCTCGCCAAGCTGATAGTCTAATTCTAATCGCTCTTCGATGTCAGAAGAAGTTTCATCTTCGTCGCCTTCTGGAGCCTTGGGTGGGTTGAAGAAATTGAAGAAGGAATCTCTTGGCACAGTCTTCTTTATAACTCGAGTCTGCTTGGTGTTCTTGTTGCGTTGTTTCTTTTGCTCTATCTTCACTGTGAGATCCTTGCCAACCTTCCAGTCTATTGTGTCTCCTTCTGCATGGTCATATATGAACTCGCCACCATAACTGCTCTCTTCCTGGTAGAAGTATGTTTTCGTCAAAACATTGTTAGTGAAGAATTCGTTATCACTAAACTCAAATATCAGACGAAAGCCAGGCTTTTCCAGATATTCCATTCGAATGTCAGTGAGTTTGCTCAGCGCTGGCTCGTCGACATCCGTGATCAATTCTGCAAGTGAGACCTGGTTCTTCATGGCCGATAGCCAGAATTCCGGAATGCCTTTCATATCTTCCTCCTCTTTGTCTGCAGCGGCATCTGGTTTCGTACTCTCCTCATCGTCGTCGTCGTTATCGTCCTCCTCCTCCTTCTCGCCCGCTTTGACATCCTCTTCGGTCGGTTCCGCAGTGCCATTAACGATCCTCGCCCTCCTTTCGTACAATGGACTGTACTTCTTAAAAAATCGCTTTTCGAGCTCTAAGACTTCCTCCTGGAATTCAGCTTCAAGCTTGGCATGCTCTTTCTGTACACCTTTGAGACCTGCGACTCGACGGCGTACAGTCGCCGGCAGTGACTCTACGTAGCCCGAAGATCGACCGACGAGCGTGCCAAGTTTACCTTGAATCAAATTGACAAGTTTGGGGTTTTGGGCAAAGATTGAAGCGGCGGCTGCCTTATCGAGATCCTCTTTTCAAGACAAAAAGCAGTTAGTGGCATGAAGGCAAGTAGAGACGGAGAGGATTGGCGGATAGATTGTACCTTCTTTTATGCTGGCAATGCCGGGCTGCTGAGCATGTGAAGAGATAGGAGCATTTTGGGCGGGGGTATTCTGTGGTGTCCTTCAGATTCCTCTGATTAATAACACCCTCATACAATGTAGAGTGCTTGGTACTCACGGTGCTGTGGGCAAATCAAGCTTCTTGTTGCGAATAGGCTCGGACATTTTTACGGCGTATCTACTGAGAAGGATGGAGTACTTCAGAAATCCTAAGCTGTGAAGATCTTGACTGAACGAAGCAGTCCCCAAAAATTCTTTGGGTGCGAATTTGCCGGGTTGAGTGGCGGTCACACGCTTGGACGCGCTACTGGAGCTAGCCAAAGCTTCCACTTCGATTCCTCTTTCGGCTAGCCTCTTCAACACCTGGTGATACCCTCGACCCTTGATCTTTCTCTCGTCTTGGCCGCACCTCCAGTCCATAAGAGTCTGATCATATGAAGATGGCTTCGAATCTGCCGTGGCGATCTCTAGCACTGCGTTGCCCACACCGTCCGTATCGTCTTGCTCTCACCTTTCAACGTACGCTACAAACAATATCCCAAGAATTTGCGGCCGCGCCTCCTATTGACCTCAAGGCTCTTCCCCCAATCGACCCTTCGAAAGCTCGTCTTGTTCCTGCTTCACCGGCTTACTTCAGTGCGCGCCCCGAAAGCGTTGACGATTTCCTGCAATTGCAGTCACTTGCACGCAGAGTCGACAAATTACCTGTTGTCGCCCCGAATCATGCTCCAAGAGCAACATGGCGTACATTGACACAGTATCGACTCTTGATCGGAGAAAATGTACCAGCAGCCAAATACAACAAAGTCGTCGAAATACTACAGCGACTGAATCGGATTCATCCGACGTGCATGCCTGCGGAGGTCAAGGAAACGTTGGACATATATAGACATGACGTTGATCCCAACCATATTCATCGTCGTCCGGCCATTATCGACGAAGATGGCAAAACGTGCGCTGTCGGTAGAAGAAAAACTAGCAGCGCAAAAGTATACCTTGTTCAGGGCGAGGGAAGGGTTTTGGTCAATGGGAAGAATCTGAATGCAGCATTCGGGCGTGTTCACGACCGGGATAGCGCACTGTGGCCTCTGAAGGCCACAGGGAGGCTCAACAAATACAATGTTTGGGCACTGGTGAGTGGGGGTGGGAAAACGGGACAAGCAGAAGCGATCACACTCGGCGTGGCAAAAGCACTGATGGTGTTTGAGCCGGCCTTGAAACCGGCCCTGAGAAACGGTACGTCTATGATGAATTACTTGATCTTCGAAAGTCTAGCACCTTTGCTAATCAAAGTATCACAGCTGGGGTGGTGACGCGAGATCGAAGGAAGGTGGAGAGGAAAAAGCCTGGACATGTGAAAGCTCGCAAGATGCCAGCTTGGGTTAAACGCTAGCGAGATTCAGAACGGAAGACCAAATCTTGCGTCGCCTTGATTGATGATATGTTCTTGAGCAAGTTCTCGCGCAATATACCTTCCGTCCCATATAGCGACTCGCCGCGCTTAGGACACAAACTCTGCCTTAACATCCCACAGCAGCATCAGATAAGGATTCTCATGTCTTCTTGAACGAGAAATACCAAATCAAGATCTTTGAATACTGAACTTCAGTTGACGACATTTCTGCAAGCTCGGTAGCCGCCGTCGTGGTCTTTCTGCAAAGTTAGGCACTATTAGCTCTCCTTGCACGTTGAAATTAGCAAGCCTGCTGACGACTTGCTCAACGTAGTTTGCCAGACCTGTCTTACAGGTCTCTTACAGAGTATGCCATGGTGCGAGGATTTACTGCGGGTGCTATCACGATTGGGAAACAGGGAGATTACTGCAGCATTGCTTACGCGTTGGAAACATAAGCTCGCAGGATATGTTTCCCAAACCTATGTTGTATTACTATGTGGCCGCCCTAAAGCTAAAAGCAGGCATGTTGTTGCAGTGCCTGAGATTCTCCGGCAATCTCTGGAAAATGCTTCCTTTCATCAGCCGCAAATGTCAATACTGAAATGCCAATGCGGTTCGCATTGTTCGAATCATATATAGTACCGGCGTTTGCGAGAAATCAGCGGGCACTTCAACCTCAAGCAGAAGACTCAATAAGTCGGCATAGTCCAACCAAAATGAGGAAAAGCTGTGTTCCAACAGACGGACAAGACGGTGCTCAGTCGCGAGGTGGCAAACTGTCAGAACATACGGTACTCAGGCTTGCTACAGTCAGATAAGCAAGAATCGCGGATCAGTGATAGATATGGAAGTGATATCACGTAGAGGATTTGTCAGAGAATGGAGTCTGAAACCCAAGCGCGAAGGGCTCCTCCCTATCTGCACCGTCCCTCACATCTTGTGCCGTGCATTCGCGAGGTGAGCTTACGTCCTATTCCAAGCATATAAGATGCCCGAATTGCCATTTCCGATATGAGGAATCATAGTGAAGAGCGAATGAGCCAAGGAACAAGTCCGTCGTAGAGCGGGATGAAGCAAGGTCAGGATAGAGTTCTGAGGCTACCGCACTCATGCTCGTTCCTGCATACGCAGCAGGGCCACCAGGGGCCAATCAGGCGATTGCTCGTTGTCGGTAATGCTCCCAGCTGAAAGGCTGGGACAGGGAAGCAGCGCTTGGGGCACATGACGCGCCCAGCTGAGCATGGAGCACACTCAACATACATCCATATTAGCATTAAGTAACCAACATTGCAGATTTTGGGTGTGTGTGGGGGGGCACATTCATTGTTGATAATGAGCTTGACGGTTGAGGCTGTGCCTCGGCCTATAGCCTATAGGAGTATACCCAATCACGCGGCAAGCAACGCCTCCTTTGTTCCTTCCCAGGATTGTCAGGGAACAGGACTATCATTAGCCTAGCGAACCTAGCGAGCCTCCAGTTCGCCGTTGGCAGTTCGCACTGTGCGGACTGCAGTAGGGGCCGTTGTAAACGCTAATGATTGTTAGTAGAGCCCGGCGCTGAGAAACACTCGAGATCGGTCCCGCCGCTGACTCTGGTGACTACTGACTACCATTCACTACCTTACCGGATTCGAAACATCTTCGTCTTGACCTTGATGGCTGACTCGCAATCCACGTGGCGGAGTTCAGCTGACAGGGAATCGTCGCGTGGGAAATGGCCCCAATAAGCAGCAGCCTCACGGAATATGGCGTTGGTCCAAGCCGGTGACGGTCATCGAGGGGCGGCCCAACATCTTTAGACCATCGAGTTGGTGGGCAGCTGAACGATGTAGATCCTGCCCCATTGTCGGCTTGCAGACCGCGCAATAGATGATGGATCAGAGGGACAGGAGCCACTTCCAGCCCTAGCACCCAGCCCAACAGAACTACCAGCTCTGATCATTCCTGACTTGTCCCTCAACTGACACTAGGAATTGATCACGTTGAAGAGAGTCGTCGAAGTTCGTTTGCGGCAGGGCAAAAGGCCCGACGGACAGTGCCAACTTTGAAACGAGGAAGGGAGAGCCCGACGCAGCCCATCCATACGTATATCCAATCAGACACCTAAAGGTCAGGATTATTGAGTGCTAGGACACGTGGTATTCCAGCCGATGTGCGGGCAGGGCAGTGAAGCATCTCCCCAGGTCCAGATCCCTGAAGTTGAATCAGTCTGGGGACTTGAAGCATGCCCTCCTGCGTGAAAGAGGCAAGACAGGGAGCCAAAGGGGCCACGAAAAGCATCGTGGCATAATCATCGTCACGCTAGAACACCTAGTCTGCTCACTCTCTCCCTTTTCGTGAGAAATTTCTCTGGCCTTCTAAACAGCTAGGAGGATTCAAACAACTAGGAATCTAAAACCGCCCCTGGAGAGAACGAATGTATATGTGGCCGCCGCGAAAAATCCACGGCCTCCATTCCAGGCAGCTTCGGGATGTGATCCTTCTCGATAATGCGCTTCTCCAGCTGATTATTGGGACTGCCATGATAGTCAAAACAAGCGCGCTGCCTAGTTCTACGGGCCATCGAAGGGTTCTGCCGCAATCTTTGTCTTTGGATTGCCTGCCCTACATGTCTGAAACCCACAAACATTGCCTCTCTATGGGCACTATAGGTAAGCGGGATTACGAATACCTTCAGCTCCCGCGTCTTTCTTCCTCGGGTGCTGCCCAATAGCAGGCCTGAAGATGCTCATCCATGGATGCCTTTGCGTCACCACGTTAATCTGACCCCTATGCCAAAAACAATTGTCATCTCCGGCATGGGTTGAGACCGACCACTTACTGCTGCCTTGGTGTTGGCCCAGCTGGCCTTGCGTTTGAGGCTTATCAACTTTTTTGTCTTTGATTACCTGGCATGCAGCTAATAATTGCATTTGTAACATACGCTGCCCCTTCCGCTCCTACGTTGGTGCTCAGAAGGTTACAGTCCGCAGTTGGCCTTCGGTCTCTAATATAGAAACATGTCTCGATTGGTTTTAACTATATTTTATTACCCTTCAGCACGGCTCTATCCACCGATGGACCCAATCTATTGTCAATATCTCTCAAAGTTCAATCTACTCTTGCCCCCGACGGCTGGCCATTTCTTGACGGCGAAGGCTCCACAGGAGCGCTTTGTCTTCGGACTTGAGAATCAAAAGTGGGTGTGTCGACACCGTGAGGCTGCATGATCACTACTCCTTGATTCAAACGTCAGACTCCTTGGAGCCTCAGCATTTGATTATGCATTTGATGAACTCCCACCTTGCTTCGCCTCATTCACTACGCCATTGGCAACCCTTCACCTTTGACAGCCTCTTTTGAGTCACTGTGCTTGGCTGGAGCAATGCAGGTTTCTGAGTCTAGGTGGCAAATCTCCTCGCTCTATCTCCAGTAAGCCCTAGACACCAGTTGTATTACTGTACGGAAGAAATGACTGACTTGCAATATATATCATACTGGGAGCTCATCACGAGGGAAGCCAAGTGCCCTCCTCTCAAGAGCCTATCCGTCTCGTATCCTATTCGGATTATCCGGCGGGAAAGTCTATTATTGAAACAGCACTACGATTCCTTTGAACGGACGTCATCAGTATTTGAAAGGCTGGTTCAGTCTTCTCTGGCGAGAGCTTTATCGTCCGTGTGGTATGGACGGCAACGGACATCATCGGAGAAGAGCTCCGCAGCCATCTCGTCGACAAGCGCTACAAGACGACTCCCAATATGGTGGCTCCAAACCCCAAGGACCTGGTCAAATCAGAGAGAATTTTGCGGTCCCCACTCAAAACAGCGTCCGCTCATCTCAAGTGTTCTCCCAAGCAACGTCTAGTGCGTCGATTTACCCTTCTGTGAGCGCTCAGGACTTTGGGGAACCTGGATACGCGCAAGTCCAGCAATTTGCTCCACATCGAGTGCATGGGCCTTCTTCAACGTACCAATCAGGTTACCCACAGCTTTCGCAACGAGAACAGCAGATCTCTCAGTACTCTCCACAGGCAGCCCTTAGTGCACAGCAACCAGCCCAAGCTCAGGGACATTCCCACCTAAGCTTTGGTAATTCGGCCGCTTACCAACAACGACAGTCAGCAGCAGTCGAGGTCCTATCTAACCAGTTTAGTAGCCAGACATATTACGATAGCGGCCAAGGACAAGCCCAAGCAAGTCTATCTTCACATCCAACAGTAGCAATCCAACAGTCAATCCAATATACGAGCTCAGGGGAGTTTGCGCAGCAAAGTCTTCCCTCGACTTATGCATCTGGTGACGCCACTTTCACCGGTGCAACTGGCTACGACCATGTATGGCAACAAGAGCAATCAGAGCCGGAGGCGGAGGATCCACAAGCCTGTTGCGAAAATCTTTTGAGGCAGACCAACAGCCTAACTCTGGACGATCGACTCCTCGAAGCTAGATCTTCATTGTTGGAACTCATGCAGTATTTGCTAGACAATATAGAAACACTAGGTAATGATAGTCACCTTATTGATGCAGGACAGAACATTTGAATCCTGACATTGAAGTAGGTCTACACGAAGACAAAGTAATTGAGGACAATCGCGAGTGGAGAGTCTCGTACAAGCAAAGGCTCAAATTCTGGAGTGACATCCACAATGCTTGGCTAGTCTTCTTGCAACGTCAATTTGACAACACCCGGCATCCTCCAAAAGGGAGCAGGTCAAGCCGACCCAAGAATCTTTTGCGAAAAGATCTGGAAGAGCTTCGGGAAGAGGTATTGAAATTAGCGGATCAATTCGACAAATATGGCCTGCTCAACTACGAGCAAGGCTTCCAGCCCGACGAGCTGATGCCCTGTAAGCTTATTCTGTAATATTCCAAGGCGATATTTGGCTCCGCTGACAATGATCCAGACCTCAAAAAGTGCTACAAAGAGCTCGGAAGTGGAGATAGCAAGTCAGGAGGACGAAGAAAGTAGGTAGGACTCAAAGTCCTTATTCCCGCGGAAGCAATCCTCTACTTCTCGGACCGATTTCTGGCTTGCTCGTTATGCCTTATGAGACAACAGACAAGAAGGCTGCGATGACCATGACAGCACGTCAATTGCAGCTATGCACTGTAATAACAACATACACATGAAACCCCCCGTCCACACTCTCTCCCCACACAATGTATGATTACACCGATTTCTGATAGACACGGATGGGCAGTTCATGCACTGTCGAACATTTGGAATTGTATAAAAAAAAAAAAGGGCGACAGGAACGCCAGATTGTGTATATACGAGCAGTAAATAGGGTAGGGTAAATGCACCCTTCTGACTTATCAATCTTCTCATATTTTCACGCTATGAAAGCGAATTTTTGCAACCGTAGACGTTCCCTCCTTTGTAACGCTACACTATCTGTAGCATCACTTTTGGTGATGATTGTGCCCTTCCCTGTCACCCGGTCAGATTTTGCACGCTCAGCTCACAAGCATCGACGATGCAAGAAAAAATCAACTTATTGTTGCAAAGACTGCAGTCGCTCCCCTGAACTCCATTCTACCATTTCAGCCTTTTTGGTCGCACATTGCCGAACATGGCATCCCTGCAAGACGTCCAAACACGACGAGGCTGAAACAGGGCCTGAGAGACTACTGTCGCAAGGCAGATTTCCTAGCGTCATGTCTCGACCTGCATGACATCCAACACATTTCCTGTACATTTCTTAGCCAGGACGGGGACGGGGTTGAAAAGTCGGTGCTTATGCGGGGTCTATCGGCCACATATTCTAAACGATATCATCAATCAGGACGTTGCATGCATGACGATAGCGCACAAGACGTTGACCTTGCCGCCTGACGCGTCGTGACTGATGATTGAGAATGAGGAGAAGATGATGCTGAATGTTGAGGGTGATTCATCATCATTAATGCAACATAATAATAATGTAGACTCTCGGCTATTTGATCACAATTTGCACAACTCAAACATAAGCTGACATATGATTTCCTCGCCGTCAGAATGTGACTTCATTCGCACTGCGAAGAAGGGGAAGAGAAATGCCCCCGATTCTTGCTGTCTCATATGACGGCCGTTCAGGCCCCCGAATCTCTCAGGTAACAGGCATAGCTGTGTCGCAGCCTGGGGGCTAGAAAAGCGACAGAACACGCAGAGAAGGACACGCCTTCAAGCCACAATGCGGCGCGCTTGAAATATTTATAGCAAGTGTGACATGTCGTTCTTTTCTGATCGGTACTTGCATCATAGCGAGAATGCGCAGTAGCAATACCGTGAACGGATCATAGTGTGCATGATCTAGAATCCGAGAGGAGACGGATAGTGTAGGATAAGACATTCTTGAACAAGGACGGTAAACAAATGAGAAATACCACGGGGACACAACTTGAAAAAGATGAAGGGTTCTTTGTGGTCATGATCATTACACCCATGCCAAATACCATAATGGCAATGTACGGGGTTAGAATTGATCTAGCGTAAACTCGCGTCAGCCTGAACTCCCTTCGCACAAAGATGTGCCTCTGCATGTACGTACCTAATGTCATACTCATAGAGATATCAGTATTTTCTACCATTTTCGTGAATTCATCAAAGCTAATCTTGCCATCTCGATCCAGGTCTGCCTCCATTATCGTCTTGTCAACAATCTGTCACCGAAGGCTTTGTTAGCAAGATACCCTTACATCTTTCCACCTACGATTCCTGGGGACGTGCACTACAGCCACTCCCGTCGATGCTTCTTTCCCCCCATGAGTGAGCGCGTACCTGTTGCAGTTGCTGGTCCTTCAAATTGCTCCCCACCATCATCTTCAGCACGATGAATAATTCTCCATTGCTGATGTAGCCATCACGATCTATGTCGTAGACCTTGAAGGCGAATCGCAGTTTTTCCTCCTTATTTCCTTTTGAACTGAAGGCTGACAAGCCAGTAACGAACTCTTGAAAGTCGACGTCACCACCGCCGTCTTCGTCGAAGATTGCAATCATTCTACCTCGGCAACTCGGTCAGTCGCGCCTCCTTTGTCAATAGGATGGAGACATTCAAGGGAGGTAGGTTAGAAGGTTGAAACAAGCATACCGCGTCGCGAGTGGGTTGGAGGATACCTGGGGGAGGGCTAGGAATTCATCGCGCTCTATCGTTCCTGATTGATCCTGCATTCTCCGAAGTGAGCATGAGCTGGAAAGCATCCCAAGCGCATAGCGAACCTTGTCGAGCTTCATAAATCTCTTCTGTAACCGCGCGACTTCATCTGTATCAACTGTGAAGTCTTAGCAGAGGCTTCGCATGGCCGTTGGAGTTCAGTGCGGGCATTACAATTGGACCCCTCTATGATGGTATTGAAAAGCTCTTTGTGCGAGTCCTTATTTTCCCTCCTCGCATCGTAAAGCGCTGCATCATTTGCGTCCGCCAGCTTTGCGGTGGGAAGGTCCTATTGGGAAAATGAAGCGCGGGGAAAAGAAGTGGTTCACACTCGTGATTCAGACAGCAATCTATGTGCGAGGGGTGAGAGGTGTGGTGGAATGGTGGATGCCTCAATCAAGCCGATGGTCTTGCTGCTGGGATGAGCTAAGCTCCAGCGGAAATGACGGAATGGCAATGACGGCAGGGGGGAGCGAGTCTTGGCAGGCTTGGCAAATTGGCATGACAGCAAATTAAAGTTTACCTTAGGGCGTGTGCGCCGAGGTCTTTCCTCTTTTCGCCCTGCAACCTGTCGCAGTATTCTCTGTACCAGGCCCATCAGGCAATCCCAGCACCACTGCCAACACCAGAAATTTATCAAATTCCATCAACAATACAGCGATAAAAATGTTTCTAATGCCAGATTAATCATCGGTAAACAATGCGACACTTCATTTTGGCTTCATCGAAATTATTCGATCGCTCCTTGATGCTGCATCATCGATCCGATGACCAGAAGCAATCCTCTTCCCCCGGCACCTCAACTCCCAGCAACCAGCACCCGAGCGCGACTTAAAAAACTCAGTAAGCCACCATCCCTTTCCCACTGCGCGCACTTTTCACTTTTATTTTCACTGTGCCCATCAGCCATCAACACACACTGATACCACACACCCAGACACACGTCATGCCCTTCCAATCATCCGTGAAGCGGACCTCGATATCATCGACGAACATGACGTTTCGCGGAATAGTCATGGCCCCAAGGCTGAGACTGGCGTCGAGAAATCCGAAGAGAGCGTAAGTCCCTTTCTTTCTTTCCTCCTTTCGTTCTTTCCTGTCTTCTGTAGACTTTCCTCCCAATCTTCCTGCTGTCTAGACAAACCCCCTGAAAGCTTTCGAGCAAACGGAAAGTTTTCAATCATCGGCTTGGCGTTTTTCTCTAGTAGCCCGAGGGATATTTTTGTGACGAGTTATGGTTTTCGATATTGACATAACCTTTGCGCGATAGGAATTCCATCTACAGGCAGCTTTGCGGTCAGAACAAGCAGCTGCGGCGGGTGACAAAGTCAAGAAAACAGACATCCCCGTCCGACCAGCAGTGCCAAGCGAGTTGCAATATGACAAGTACTATACGTCCACTTACCAACAGCCGGCAACCTATATTCGCTTTTCATCCACCGTAGAAGACTGTATAGGATGTCCATATGACATGGACGAGCTTGATGAAGTCTTTCTGAAATCTTTGAACAAGAAGCGCAAAGATGCATCCGCTCAGTGTAGCGAATCTGAGTTTGAGCAGGTGATGAACGGTTTCGAGACCGCTGCAAATGAGAAGCAACCATTTGCGTCGGTCGGAGAGACACCTGTTCTCCCCTTTGACGAAGTTGAAATGGGACTAGAGGAATGGGTAGAAGATGCACGCGCAAAGAATTTTGCGAAGGAAATCTACCAACATTGGAAAGCCAGCCGCATAAAATCTGGCAACAAGTCACTGCTTACCAACCTCAAAGTCAGCATCCTACCTTTGATTTTCCGCTCCATTACTGACTTCCTCTCAGGGTGAGACTGGTGCAGACACTGATGACGCAGATCCATATGTCTGCTTTCGTCGGCGAGAACTTCGTCAAACACGGAAGACGCGCGGTAGAGATGCACATAGCGCTGAGAAGCTCAAGAAGCTCCGCAAAGAGCTTGAAGAAGCTCGCGAGCTGATGGCTTTGATCAAGCAAAGAGAGATTACGAAGCGAGATCAACTTGTAGTAGAGAGGCAGCTGTTTGAACAACGAGCCAACTTGCGTCAAGTCAAACAGAACTTACCTGATCAATTCAAGCAGGGCGATGAAGACCTACTGATCAACCAGAAAAAGAAGAAGCCGCTCGAGATCACGACTCGACAACCAGGTATGCCGCCTCGCATCCAGACAAGGGCGGATGGCGGAGCCACAGAAGATCAGCTCGTGTCTCTTGCAGAAATGCTGGCGAGACATGAGAAGGAGCTTCAGGATCAGATTGAGCTCAAGATCGCAGCCCACGTTAAATGGAACGAAGGGTGGGTAGACATGACGATCGCACCTCTGACGCCACCCTTGGAAGTAGGGGTTGGCTCGACTTTTCGTACCGCAACCACAGAATACTTACCAACACCCCCTGCGTCGATATCTTCCGAGCAGTCTGGTGACATTGCTGTCGATGCTGCGCACGTGAATAAGAAGGATGAAGCAGTGGCGGTACGATATGCTTCACCATCATATGATGGACCTACTCATAGTCAGCCTTCCTTTCGGAGGAGGTTTGGCCGGGGCGGACGGTTATGGATTGATCGTCGAGGTAGACGGACTCCTGCAAAGGATGGGCGAGAGGATCCTCCTGTGTCAGAGAGATACAAATACGACGAAGACGAGGATGAGGATGAGGTGCCGACTTATGACTTCAGCGAGTTCGACAGCAAAAGCATGCGTTATCGTAGCTCACTTCTTAGAATTCCCCAGCAAGTTAGGAAGGCGCCGGATGGATCTGTACCAAATCCACAAGCACCCATTCCTGTCGCTAGCTCAGCAGGATAGGACCCAACTCCGGACTCTTTGGCAATCTTGGGGGGACTTGGAAATGAACATTAAAGCTCTTGCCGTCGACCCCTGGGAGATGCCTCGGGGCTTGTCGATTGGAAGGCCGCTGCAGAACCAAGGTCCAGGTGGCAGAAGCGTAGAAGGATAGTTTTGAATAATCCCTGCGAACCGTGTTCGCTTTGAATCTAGAGCAGAAGTTGATAGCATGGCGTTGGAAGGCTTTCTCGGGTACAATCCTGAGATCTGAGCTCTCGGCTTCACCCCTTAGATCATATTGGTAACCATCAAGTAGCATGTGGATAAAGTGGCTTTATCTTCTTGGCATTCGACTCATCATGTCCCGATTGAGACTCAGCATTCTCGCTGAGAATAGCACTCAGTACGCTCATAGCCATGGCTAGGATTTCTTTCTCGCCGCGGCGAACTTCGATCGCCATGCGCTTGCGTTTTGATAGAGATACACCTAGGAGGTGGACGTCCTCGGCGATAGTGGTGCCGTAGCTCGCCAAGCGTTCGGCGACGATAACCTCTAGGACCTGATATGTCGTGGTCAACGGAGGAAGGGCATGATCATCCAGTGGCCGATCTTGCACTGCGACTGCTGTTCTAAGTTTAGTCAGATCCATAAGTAGCAAATTTATTAACAAGATTAGGTCTGGTGGAAATTCGAAGTCTTTGTTGTCCTGTGGCCTGTTAAGATCATAGCCGTCTTCCAAAACATCCCACTTCATTGCGAGGCTTGTCTGGGGATTTTTATCAGATCTGATAAATACGATGGGAATGTGTAAAGCTTACGCGGACTTCTCTTTCTACGCTATCCAGAGGATTAATTTCGTTGCAAACCTTGGTGATCAGATCAAGTGTTACTTCGACAACGTCCCATTTCTGATACCTGTCTGACAAGTAACCATAACGCCTCAGTAAGTCAGATCTTGGTAGTTCGCCAAAGTCATTGTAGATCTGATCGCCTGCTTTGATCTGCTTGATAGCCCTCATGGTTATTGAATCATGATTCTGGACCGCATGTGCCTATTCAGTCAGCTTGAAAGACTTCATATACCTATTGAGCGCTTACATTATTTTGATCGGCATCGGCATTCAGCAGGTCTGCTAATGGAATCATAGCCACGTTTGGCTCTATAATGACATCGTCATCTTCTTCGAACTCCTCATCGGATGGCTCATCCGGGTTGAGATCGAAGCCGTAAGCATGGATGAGTGTCGCCATCCTAAGACAAATGCCGAGAAAGAATGACTTTGCGTTCGCGTCTTCAAGCGTTTTAACGTGCATTGCGAAAAGGGATGTGTTGGCTTTGACGAATGGCAGAAGTCGGTTCAAGAATTGCTCCTCAGCGTCGTCTTTGTCAATCTTGTGTACTACGGCGCTTGCCTGCAGTTCTGACAATTCTGATGAAGACCAGTAGATCAATGTGTCAAACTCTGTAGGGAGTATGTTGAGATATGGCCACCATTGGGACGCCTCACCTTTGCCGTCTTCGTACAGCAAGGTCAACACAAGGGCTATCCACGGAGGCAGAGATTGAAGCTGCAGCTTGTGCATTTGATAGAGATCAGAGTTCTGAACAGAAAGAAATGAGGCTGAGTTGATAGTGAATAGGTTCTCATCCATGTCGATGTCTTCCCTAGCGACTTTGACCATGTCAGACAACGTTCATGCTAGCTCGAGAGCAAGAAAGATGTAGTGAAAGTAGAAGTCCCGAAGGGAGACACACACCTGCGCCTCGCCCTTGCTCCTCAGCCCTGAGATCGGCGATTTTGATCTTGGGACTGATCATGGTGCCCTGTCGGTGCTTGATCCATTGCAGGAAGTCATCGGTTTTTCTCGCGAACTCGTCCAACTTGACCTCTGAAGACATAGCTATGAGGAGTGTGACACCATCATCATGATATGATTGATCGTAGCGTTGTGTCACGGACAAGTCAAAAGGCCTCGCCGAGTCGTGGCAGATGGCAGAAATAGAAGTCAGTGAGCTCACATGTGCGGACACATGCTAGCGCGAGATCTTCCCCGCTAAGTTCAAAATGGCAGCCCCTCCCGAACACACCAGCACATAGACTAAGGTAGTCCCACCGGACAGCCAGCCTTGACCATCATTCTACCCTTACATTGGCGCCTTCAAAGAGGAGAGATATCGAAAAATGATAGCTCTAGGCCTTGAAGGCTCCGCGAACAAGCTTGGTGTGGGGCTAATATCTCATCCCGATCTACCAAAGCGTGGACCTGCAATTATCCTCGCGAACATCAGACACACTTTCGTCTCACCTCCAGGCGAAGGCTTTCTGCCAAAAGATACCGCAAAGCATCATCGAACGTGGGTTGTGCGACTCGTAAGTGAAGCTTTGAAGGAAGCCTGTATCACCATCGACAGCGTAGATTGTATATGCTACACAAAGGGGCCGGGCATGGGTGCTCCTTTGCAGAGCGTAGCCCTAGCCGCAAGGATGCTCGCGGAACTGTGGGGCAAGGAGATTGTAGGCGTCAATCATTGCGTTGGGCGTAGGTTTGTACTCCACCTTGGAGACGTGCGTAAATGAAGATTGCTGATATGGGAGGACGCAAAGACATCGAGATGGGACGCGAGATCACTGGGGCTGAGGATCCAGTCGTATTGTACGTTTCTGGTGGGAACACTCAAGTCATTGCGTATGCAAGCCAAAGATATCGAATTTTTGGTGAGACTCTGGATATCGCTGTGGGGAACTGTCTCGATCGGTTCGCTAGAACTCTAAGAATCTCTAACGACCCAGCTCCCGGTTACAATATAGAGCAGATGGCCAAAACAGGAAAGCATTTGCTTGATCTACCGTATGCCGTCAAGGGTATGGACTGTAGTTTCTCAGGCATCTTAGCCAGCGTTGATATCCTGGCCGAGAAATTAGAGCAGAACCCTACTGGATGGCTGGACGAAGTCACGGGAGAGCTTATCACTCGGGAGGATCTCTGCTTCAGTCTGCAAGAGACTGTATTTGCGATGCTTGTAGAGATTACGGAAAGAGCCATGGCGCATGTTGGGTCGAGCCAGGTTCTGATTGTGGGAGGAGTGGGGTGTAATGAGCGATTGCAGGAGATGATGGGAATGATGGCCAGGGACAGAGGCGGAAGTGTATATGCGACGGATGAACGATTTTGCATTGACAATGGTATCATGATTGCACATGCGGGTCTTTTGGCTTATGGAACAGGGCAGACGACAAAGTTTGAAGACACATCATGTACGCAGAGGTATAGGACAGACGAAGTACTAGTCAAATGGCGTGAATAACCCTCTATCTGTGCTTCTATAATTGTCTTTCAATTCGTTCCCTTCGTCATCCTTATTGCCATGAATCAATCGTTTCGACAAATTCAGACCCTCATGTAGAGACCTTACCGAAATTGTGCAAACTGAATTCAAGTTCTTTTCGCTCTGTGAAAACGACTCAGTAGGTGCTGTTCTCGCACCACTCAAAGTACTAAGAAAACCGAAAGATTACATAAGAGCGGTCATCGACCTCCATAGCATGCGCTATATCAACACTACAACAGCAAAATAATCCTTGGACTAAGAGAGCGAACATTCCTGGAACGAGGATCCACAATCACCCTTCGTCTTCCGTAGGCTTGTAGACGACCGTTGTGACATACTTACGAGGGGTTAGCTACATTAACAGTGCGTACGCTCGGCATTCTTACCTTCCGCATATAACGGGTGGTTATGCTTGTTGCAAGTACATCATTCTTGATGCTGCTGGTCGCGAGGTGATTTAGTACCGTGTGATTTGGCATGTTCAGCACACTGTTATCATCCTTCATGGGGGTCGTTCCATTAAGAATAGACTTTCCAAGGAATAAAGGCAAACCAGGAGGCGTGGAAAAATCGCTGATGGCATGGGCGGATCGTTGATATCGATTCGTGTGCTCAGGCTTGTCGACATCTTTCAGATAATGCGGTAGTTCACGGCCCCAGTGAACAGCAGGGCCTTTCTGCTCGCTTTCATTGAGCGAATGCGTAGTCACTGCTGCTGGCTCATGGTCTTGTACTTCGGTACCTTCATGGATGACTTGAGGCGGGTGAACACCATCCGGAACTCTCCTCTCGTCCTGCTTCGGAATATCATCTGCGCTGACCTCGAGATAATTTACAAGAATGTTGGTATAATCTACAGCGGTCGGTAGCTCGTCAGAGAGCTGCATGTCTCCATCAACGATGAACTTGACATGATGAGTTCCTGGTGGAAGTTGGAGGTGTGCAGATAGATACCCCGTTACCGGACTATGATACAAAAGCCGTCAGCAGACCCGTCATGATCAAATCGTGATCGAAGAGACGAAGATCGTTGCGTTATGCACGGAGCCGATGGACATCATCGGGACTCGTAAATTTCAGAGCAAAGCGACGGTTATATGCATACATGACTCGACAGGGATGGGCTATAGTCAGAGAAATAGACTGCTTACTCCTTGTTCATGCGGTATTTACGGCTCCAGTTCGTGAACGTCCCCGTTACGTAGACCTTTTGCCCACTTTGTTTCCAATACAACGTTGTCAGAACAGTTCCTCTACTAGCATCTGAAGGATATTGTCTCAATTCATTGCCCAACTCATCGTCTTCAAGGGTGGTGTTGCTAACGGTGGAGGTCTGGCGTGGAAGCAAGCCGCCTACATCGTCTTCGTGCAGGGCTGACGAGCCTTGAGCATCGATGATGGGGGATCCTGGTGTGTGGAGCTCCTCTCCTATTGGCAGAGGCAAGCGTGGGGGGAGGCCGAAGTTGGAGTGAGGAATGAAGTCCGGATCACGAGGTGGACCAGATGGTTCGAACTGTGTATCTGGGCCCCTCTGCCGTTTGGCATCTGAGCCGCGATGCGGTATCCTGACGGGTATGGGTTTGGGCTTGACTTGTTTCGACTCCGGGGGACGGTCCGATGGCTTGCTGGTTTCGCTGCCCATTACTGCTCCATCGATAGGGCTGGAATGAAAATAGGATGGAGGAGAATGCGGGGAGGCATGCGTCGAACTTTGCTTGTCGGAGTGTGTGGCGTGCGAACTTTTGTGACGTGATGACGGTGTCTTGGAATTCTGTGTTGAGGATCTCGTGATGGTCTGACTGACCACAGGAGATGACGGAGCCTCGCCAGGAGGCTTTGACGCATTGTTTCCCATTTTATATACTGTTCAATGGCCGACTACAAACCGAATAACCAAAAATAATACCTGTCTAGTAATCCATTCATCGTCATGGTGGAGAACGAGGTCGAGAGGATCTTGGGAAAGATTTAGTTGGTAGTCGATCGCTCCTATTGGCTCCCTTTTTCGTTGTTTTCGCCCAGACCAGCCAGGAACACGCCAGACCCGCTTCTTCGTTGAACACTCAGGCATATAATACCAGCTGTCATCACATCCAGTATGCAGACGAGCGCATTCTTACTACTATGGATTATATCGGGACCTCCATGAATGTGCTATATTACCTTGCATTTCCGATAATATACATTGTTCAGGCACTTTGCTCAATACTGTGGACTGCAAGTGCTCCTCTTATCTACTTGGGTCATTATGTGCTCTATGCTTGCTGGTATCCTTTTCATGTGCTAGGAAAATTCGAGGTGCGCCTTATCCGACCAGCTCGGCCCTCCAGAAGCTATTAGCTAATCAATCAACAGACTATCTACGTCTTCTTCGGTGTTGCAACACTTGTGGGCCTTCTCACTGGCACAGGCGTTCACTTCGCCTCGAGGCTGGTGGCCTCGATTCTGCACATCGATGCTTTAGCCAAGGAAAGCGGCCAGCGCGGTCGGACGATTGCGGAGTATCGGGCCAGCAAGGACGAAAGTCTGGAGCAGACAGATGACCTGGGCAAAGCTGTGCAACAAGTCGAAATCCAACGGAAGGACACCGAACGAGCGAATGAGCTCAAGGACTGGGACTGGGCTGCCGAAGATAGGGGTCGATCGAGGAATGGATCTTTGCCCAATACAATACTCGAGGAAGAAGATAGCTCTGATTATGGATTCTGAGATTGAGCTTTGGTATCATATGCTCCTTTACGTTACCTAGAGAGTCAATTCCAGTCGTATCAGGAAGAGCAAAGCTGTCGACCACTTACGGAGCTCTGCAATCTTCCCCAAAAAAACTCCTTTTGGTGTGACTTGGATAACACTCGGCACTCCTGCGAGTTTTCTTCCATTATGAACTCGTAATTGATCAATCCGCGGAGGAACAGCCCCTGCATCCGCAGTTCACACACTCAATGATCTGATCCTCCTTGAGCTGGGCTTGCGGAACTCGGCATATGCAGGTCGCATTAAAGTTCGTCTCTTTCGTCTGCATACACTTCAAACAGCAAAGCTGAGGTACAGACGATGTCAGCTTGCTTCCAATGTAGAAATATGAGATGGATGTCGTACCTTCTCGTAACCCTGCTTTTTCCACTTTGCAATCAGGTTTGCATCCGCATAACCACTCTTGATCAACCAGTCGTACAGCTTTTTCGATATAGCTTCCTTGTCGTAATATAGGTCATAGATGTAACGTGAGCCTGAAAACGCCATAAAATGTTAGCACGGGGAGTCCAATCCATTAGAGCCATCGGGCTACTGTGATCATGCTCACGTTGATGTGTGATTTGAAATATGGGCCATAGTACCTCATTACGCTTTTTTCCCTCATGCGAAGCGTTTTCTGCATCTTTCATCTTGTTCGAGAATTCCAACAGGGTATCTTCGATATCGTCGAACCCATCAGGAGGTGGTTTTCGATTTCGTGCCGAACGCACAGGTGGCATGACGAAGAGACAAGCTTAGGCAAGCTATATCTATCAGGATCTGGTCAAGCTGACAGCAAAGTCCGCAATTTCGTTAAAGCAGGTCATAAACAATAATGTTAATGACTGGCTGGAAGAAGATGCTTGGAAACGATTTTAGAATCACGCTAAGTTTGTCTCATCCGCTAGCGCCTTTCGAGATACGTCCTCGTCCTGCAAACGCAAGAATCCCAACGTCAAATATAGCCTCCCATGGCAACATGGTGATCAACGCAACATATCTCGCACAGACGACGCGCGCTTGTAAGCTTTGACTCATTTACATAGAAATCAATGCTAACAGCGGCCAGCTAAAAGCTGGCCTGAGGCCAAGCAAAGGGTAACGCACGCTTACAGACAATGGCTGAGATCCGTTGGTATCCCCTGGTATGGGCGTCAGGCGTCTTGAGGTTAAGAGATATGGATTAGGCGCCTGAGGTTCAGACCATGTATTCTCTCAACATGCCAGTCTCGAAGATACGAACCAAAATACGACAAGAATTCGAGCGACATCGATACGTGAACAAGCTTCCAGTGGTGAACATGCTGATTGCACAATGTCATATGGAGTATCAGGTATTACTCCTACTATCAATCTATAGAGAATCCTACCAGTCTTGAGTTCCGCCAGCACAGGCATCATTGGAGCTAACTCTGAGCTTGTTAGGAAACATTGAATTTCTGGAAACAGATATCGCACGTTTTGAAATACTTTCGAGAAGAAGAGAATCCGACTGCGAGGCTACCAGCCAATTTCATGCAAGGGTTTCTTGAGGTTCGTAGTTCTTGAGCGTCATATGTGTACCACTAAAGATGTTTCAGGGTCGTAATTGATGTCAGACACGGAAATGTACATATTACAACATTCAGTTGCAGATGCTTTGATTTGCTCCTCACGCCTCCCGCGATGCCCATCTAAGGCTTCCTACATTTCTTGATATTCACGACTGAGAATCCTGGGCCACTTGCTCAATATCAAAAGTGTTCCTCGCTCCCTTGAATTCTTCTATTACCACATTGCAAAGATCCATTAGGTCATCGAAGCCTTTTTCAAGAACGTCGTAGACTGTGGTCCCATCTGGTTCAATTCAATTACGCGTTCAACAGCCACGCATAAGTTTCTTGATAACATACCATAGGTTTGGATTCTTAGATTCATCTTCGCTTCCGAGGGATGCGGAATAGAATAGCCACAAAGCTCGACCTCGGGGCTGCTTCGTCGTTAATCTCAAATATCTATATCCAACATCAGAAGGATTAATTTTATCGTACTTCTTCATTATCATATATCTTAATGAGTTGCCCAATGTGTGGTCTTCATTCTCGAATTCAAATGATGCTGCTGTGTCGCTTCCCCTGGTAACTAAGACATAATTAAGCTTAAGGATGAAAGTCAGCCCCAAATAATCATACCACCCGTATTCCACTGTTGTTGATTGAGAGGTATTGATCGTCTGTGGTGGGATCGTGATCATCAGGTGCGAACGTACTATGATCTAGAGTGTCCGCCATGAAGCGACCTTCACTCGTTGTCGTGGGAGCGGATTTGAGGGAATTGAGATGCAGCGCCAAGCCTCGAAACCAATCGGGTGAGATTAGATACTAAGGTACCTGGTGCTACCTTAGAACTACCATGTTCGGAGAATTAATACATGGGCAAAGCAATACTTCGGGAGTGCTGTAATTTTCCCACAGCCAACTATCAAACTTCTCCGAGTGAGGCAGTAAGACATTGCCCAGTGAGTGAAACACAAAGAGGATGTTATGTTTCATGAAGATGGATCCAGTGCCACGCGTTTGTTTCGAGTCTCTACACAGCGCCGCATTACAAGGAAGATGAAGCATCAAGAGGGCTACAACGGTCCTAGAGGGAAGTCTCTCGTTGAGCCGGTTGGCAATCAATGATCAATTCGTTTGCTACTGGGTAACGCCTCCCCTCAGTCAGCCTCAGCTTTGTCTCGAGCAAGGCATCTGTCAAGCTTTCGAGTCAGGATTCCTGTCTGGAAACTACTATTGTCCCATATCGTTGCACAGAGAACTGTGGCAACTGGCAAGCATACTCATAGAATACCAAAGTAAGATGAAGGTTAGCATGGAATAACAGCGTCTTGGGAATAATCTTTACTTGCCCCTGTATCGAAATCCCTAACAACAATTTCAAACACGTATGCAATCCGTCCGGTATACGGGCCCCGGCTCGAAAATGATGAATAATTCAGTTATCGAGCTGTAGCCTGTAGGTACATACGCACGTAAACGAATGACGGAGAGTGCAAGGTCGGAAAACGAAGGGCTAGACCGGATCGGAGCTAGCGGTCGGCCCGAAAGGGCTATCGCGATTTTCGTTCTCTGGTGAAACGCCGCAGAAGGACACAAAGCCCCTCCGCCTATTTGCGCGGCACAGGCCTGCAACTAGTGACAACCTCGTTCAAGAGAACTATTCTTAACCGTTTCATTAACTCCATCTGTGACCTTCTCCTCAACTTGTCCTCTGTCATCGCTGTTCCCGTATTCCAGCGACGGCCGACCGTCGACATCGTGACTGATCATGGCAGCCGCCGTGACCTCCCAGCTATCAATGGAGACCTCCTCTCCTCAGCCTTCTCTACAGGCAAGATCGTCGCCCAACCAGCCCGAGCGGAGTGTGCCCTCAGACGCGCCGAGAACGACGTCTCCAAATGCTTCAATAGTCATAAATGATGGTGCGGCAAAGCAGAAGCTCACCCCAGATGGTAAACGATCACCTATGTCGTACGTTCGCATCTCTGTCTCTCTCCTCTCCCTCAAATCCGAGGCTGCTCTTGCCTCCTGTGCATGCTAACCACAGCCTGATCAGATCGCGACATGGCAATCCCAAAATCATTGTCAAGAGAGAGCCACCTTCGTCACCAGAAGTCCCCGCGACCGCGCGGCACCGTCCACGCAAGCTAGATCTATCATCGAGTAACACACAGAATCAAGCGTCGAATTCCGCGAAGCCCTCGGCGCCGCTGACATCGAGAGAGAGTGGAGGAATGGCAATGCACGACGTCGGACTCGCCTGCTTATCACCTGGATTCCAGACCCAAGATCCGACCATGCAGCAGCAATTGCAGCGGAGTATATCAGTTCGCGACCAGCAAAGACACATTATCGAGTCAAGACTACAGAAAACTGCCAAGCCTGTCGACTCGGATGGAAGGAACACGACTGATAATCCGTTCGGAGCTGGCATGAAAACTCCCTCGACGTCAAAGAAGAGGCCGCCAAATGGACTATCAATCGTTCCACCGTCGCATGAGCAATTTGCCAACGAGCGAGTCATTCAATCCGCGCCGCTGAACCAGACGTTCACAGGAAGACATCAACCTCATCCTATGACTCGACATGTAGCCAATCAACCATCAAATCTCTCAAACACCTCTCACATCCACCACGTACCCGCTACACAAACTTCCAACCGATTGCCCCCTATTTCTGACGTTTTTGCGGGAGAAGGGCTCGGTATGCCGCGAAAAGAAGGACACTATCATTCTAATTCTAATTCTAACTCATCCCACTCAAACCATCGACCAACCTTCCCCTCACCTGGTCAACCACCCCCTTCATCACATCCTCCACTCACAAGTAGAGACAGAGAATATCTATCGGCGGATGAGCACGTTGCAGAGATAACCCATGGCAGGGAAGAACTGCTGCCTAAAGTGATCCACTACAGGAGCAACCACCCACCTACGCCGCCGACACCACCAACACAAGCTGGAGCCACGTCACACAGGCAATCCTACAGCCATTTGAATGGCGAGGCGCTCCGAAGTGGTAGAAGACGACCTCGCAACGAGTACGAGCGTGACATGGGCACACCGCCGCTCGGTAGTGGTCCTGATACGAGAGAACGAAGGGGTCCTTTCGGAATGGGTATTGATAGTCCAGAAACGCAAAGAAGAAAGAAGGAGGAGTTCCTGGGCTTATGCTCCAGGGCATGGGAGCTTTTTCACTCATGATCTACCGTAATGCTTTCGATGATGACGGGTCAGTTTATTCGGGTTCGGTACTCGGTCATGAATTGCTGATCGCCGAGCTGCAAACGAAGGAACCCGCTTTGAAGTTGTGAGCCCGGGAAAGGTATGCTGAATAGGCAAGCGTGGAGTCGTGAGGCAAGAATTGGGGCCTAGATGAAGGCATTTGCACTGGGTTCAACAGGTTGGGACATTAAGAAAGGAGCTACATTGGCTGCTGGATATAGCGCTGCGGGCTTTTACTTAATACAAAGACGAAATGCGATTACATTGCGAGAGGATACTACAGAGACTTGTGAGAGGTCTATCGCGCAGTGAGACTGTCAGTCTGCTGGATCAGATTGTCGTCCAACTATTCAAGCAGAGTTTCAGTGCACCATAAATGTATCGATTTAGGCATCTCCGAATCTTGAGACCTACCAAAGCACCAGACGTCGTTGATTAGGCGCTCGAATGTTGAGGAAACTCAAGATCCAGTTATAGCTGGGGCTTTTTGACGTAGCGATCTTCGAAGGGGCGGTCATGGGGGAGTGACGGTTGGCTCTGAAGGCGCGTAGAGAACGCGTTCGGAGGCAGCGCAAGGAGTGATAAGAGCCAACAAATTCCTTTGCCCCTACTGTAACTCTTCAAATCAAACGCTTCATAGTCTACCAATACCCACAGTTGTGAAATCAAGGTGCTGAGCTCTCAAACCTGAGCACTTGGAATTGGCAGATAATAGAGGGAAGGCCACCAAACCCAAAGTGGTAGAGGCCCCGCACTTTCACCTCTCTTGCCTCTTCAGGCGGTGTTGGAACTTGCCCTTCATTCACCTCAACGACCATTTGCTTGAACGACTTTGCTGACCATTCTCTTCTCAGCATCAACTTGCTATTCCAACCTGGCTGCTCATTACATGACATACCATTGCGCTTTTCCAGAAGAATATTTTCCCAGCAAAACAACTTTGCTGACACCTCTCAGCTCGGCAGATTCTGACACCTAGACATCCTGGGTCGCGTCACATGACCGCTTGACATCTCCGTCTCTGGTAATTTCAAAGACAACTGAATTGTTCAAGTTCCGCTTTGTGTCGCATACGCAATCTTGGGCAGTGGCCATCGGACTTAGCAATGTGAGGTTGCCCCAGCCATAACGCAGAAGCAGTCGGTCCAACAAGGACTACCACCTTTGTCAAAACATTCAAAAATTTGAGAATTACGCGTCAAAAGAGCGTCTGAACCACATAGCGCCCTTGAAATTCCGATTGACCTCCGTTGTCGATGGCGCCGACGCGTCCCATTCAGATCTTCGAAGATGTGGCCGGCGCTAACCAAGCTCCCATGCCGTCGCAAGGCTCAGAAAGCCTACATGGATCAATCTTTATTGAAGAAGCCATGCAATCTGCATTGCCAGCAAGTCACGATATCATTTTCAACCCACCCTCTTCCGGTTCAAGTGGTCGGTCCCCACTTAAACCTTTTCGCCAATTGAGCACCTCCCCTCCCAAGGCCAACATCACCAACCTCAACGTTTCCTTTCCTCCCCCTCGACCTTCAGCTTTCAGAACGGATTCACCCTCGAAGAAGCCAACATTCAGTATGTACTTTGCACCGAAGAATCCTCTCCGGCCGATGTTCAATGCATTTCCTGCTTGTAGCGCAGCCGATAAAGAAAATAGGGCTCCTTTCCTACACAATGAAAACATAGCCGAGTTTCCTGACCCCGCTTGTGGCCTTCAGCCAACATTAAAGAGATCATTTCCAATCACGGGAACGCCACATCAGCATAGTGTGAAGAAGGCGCGGGCAGAGGACCTACAGTCCGAGCTACCAGATCCAAAAAGTCTGCCAATCGTAGAAGATGATGGCTGTAAACCTCAGTATAGCTATGCTTCTCTTATCGGCATGGCAATATTGCGGTCTCCTGAGCGCAAGTTGACTCTGGCTCACATATACAAGTGGATCGCAAACTCCTTTGCTCACTATCGAAGGGCAACCGATGGCGGCTGGCAAAATAGCATTCGTCACAACTTGAGCCTAAACAAGGCCTTCATCAAGAAAGACCGGCCCAAAGAGGATCCTGGGAAGGGTCACTACTGGGCTATCAAGCCTGGGTGGGAGTCCCAATTCATCAATAAGGAGAAAGGAGGTCGGCGGCCAGCTTCATCATCTGGTGCTAGCCAGAAGAGTCTCTCCCAGCAACCATCTAGCGAAGCCTGTACTTCAGGCCCTCAGCTACCGGCTTTGTCAAAGCCGAATGCTGAAGCAAAGACTCAGACTAAAGAGCCTTCTTCGGATGCGACTGTCCCAGCCTCAGATGCGCCTTCTTCGTCAGATGAGGAGGCACATATCCTGACGCTTTCCGAGGCCGCAAGGCCTCAATCGTCCCCTTTACAGGAGATATGCTCGTCGCCGCCACTGCTTCCAGAGATCCGAGAGGATACCCCCTCCCCTGGACTTGACCTTGATCTTTCTTCCTTTTCGAAACCCCGGGCGCGCAAACGTAAACACGCAGACATGGATGACAGTGGATATTTTTCTTCTCTAGACTCGTCTGCGCTACGCCCTCACCCTGAGCCCAAACTTCCTAGGCTTGACCTTAGTCGTCAAAAAGTCAAGCGAGGACGTGCTGAAGAGGAAATCGCCCGCATGCGTTCCTCTTCCCATGATATCAGCCCAAATAGGGTCCGATCATTCATGAAGCAGGCCACCCCCTCACTTGTCTCTTCATCGCCATTGAGATCTTTAGACACTGCCTTGATGCCACCTCCTCTTACACCAGCTGCGAAATTGAAGTTTCCATTGAAACCTGCACCATCAGTATCTCCCAACACTAATTTGCGCATGCATCGCAACAAGATTAGGGATCTTATTGGTTCACCTCAGAAGCATGCCATGGGCGACAATTTCTATAGCCCTGCTTTCAAAATTGCGGAGGACAACCAACCTGGCTCGGACCAAAGTCTTGATGCTGGATTCAGTATTTTCAACGATATCGATGATGACATGGCGCAACGACCACCCATGAATTCACAACAAAAGCATTCCATTCGACGATCTGATCAAGCCTGTAGATCTTCCAACATCCTCGCAGACATCACTGGCACAAGCATCAACAGAGTTTCACCACCTTGCTTAAGGTTACCAGACTACGAATCACCTCTCAAACAGAAGTCCAATAGGTCCCCACTTCGCTTTGGCAGCACAGTTGAAGACTTCCCACAAGAGGATCTCTATATCAATTTTTCAGATGACGAGGAGCCTGACGATTTTGGGGGGTTTGATATTCTACAAGGATTTTCCAAAATCGGCAGTAACAAACCATCTAACGCAATCCAAAAGACGTCCCGACCGGCGCTAGGGGCCAGGAGTCACACAAGAAAGTTTTAGTTCAAACGAAGGGAGTCGATCAGTCCTCGGAAGCCCAATCGATCTAACAGCTTGGCCATGACGTTACTGACATTTATGTCTTCTGTAGTTCTGCGAGTGTTTTCAATGAGAGACTCCGACATCAGCAAGAGCTCGAGGGGTATGGGAGTTACGGGGAATGATATGTTTTTCCTCGGGATGATCTGGATGAATGCGAGATATGATTACGAAGCAGAATTATGGCATACAGGTGAGCATCGGCTCTGACGGTCGTCTCAAAGCTTTTTTTCGAAATTGTCAATGCATTTTTAAGCAGGGCGAAAAGGTTTCAATGTTTATAATCTACACGAGCAATGGACGGAGTATCGTCTGCAAGGCCGATGGTTCTCAGAAACAGGCATATATATTCATCATTGCCCTATGTTGGCAGGGTGCATGGCAGTCAGGCATCGTTTTCAGCGCCATTGCTCCTACGAAGGAAGACATCATTGTCTTATCGGAAGCTTCACGCCACCTTCTACATCACGAAAGCCTTTCCACTCTTCATCACTCTCCTCAACGCTCGGTACCCTGTTATCCACGTTGCTTACTTCCTCGCCCCAATTCCAAATCCACCCAGCCCCAACAGCGAACCGTTTCCCCATCGCAGCGCTGAAAGCACTGACATCGCTCCACATCCTTGCCTCTTCTAGCCATCCGACGACCTGTGCTAGCACATCGACCTCCAGTATCTCCACCCCTGTTTCTTCTCTCTTCTTTTCCTGTCCCTTCTTCCCTGCCTTTCCTCTCTTGCCCGCCTTCTCTGACCTCTCGTCTTTTCCCAAGACCTTCACCAACTCCAGTTCCGGCACCTGCACAAGATTCCATGGCTCCCCCCTCGCCTTCTCCATACTGTCATCTACGAGTATCGTATTCCACGGTCCCCACCTCTTTCCCTCAGTATATCCAGGGCAGCTCCTCTGTACGTCCTCATCTGCCCACACTGTTCCAAGCCTCTTGTACACTTGAACTTTCTCCACATAATCAGCTTTGCTCAAACCCAGGGTGTCGCGGCCCCATATCCCAACAAGCTGGGTTAATTGGTCGGGCGCGAAGAGCTGGCTGCATAGAGACTGGACATTTCTCGGCGTCGCCGAGGACCAGATCAGGATCTTGTAGTTGGAGAGACAATGGGATAAGAAGGCGGGGAGGTGGAGGCGCGGTCGATAATACTGGGTCATTCTATTGCGGGCGATGAGGGTGCCATTCAAGTCGAGGATAAGAAGTAGAGGTTGGGGATTGAGAAGGTGGCGGGGCGGTTTGGTGACACGAGAAAGGTAGTCTGCCGTAGGGATTGGGGTAGAAAGGCTTCTGGCCAAATGCGGTTTCGACGGCTTTTCGATGGTTTGAGTGTCTTTCAGCCGGTTTGAACGGCGAACACTATCTACTGTGTTAGAAGAGCCCTTCTTGACTCTCCTATACGAATTCTAGTATCTTTCTTCGGTTTCAACGAGGGTCACTTACGCGGAAGTTGCCATTTGTCGCTTCTGAGCTTCCGAGCGAGACAATTGTGCCCATCTTGAATTTGGATTCGTGACATGTGACGTTGGCTCAATGGAAGGAATTACTACATCACGTTGCCATAAGGTACTTCTTTTAGGTGGAAATGATTGAATACTTTGTGTCTGCGGATTGATCTCGCGTCCACTTCGAATAAGCGCGGTTGAGCTGCCCAGCGGCGGTACGTCCAGCGCAGTGTACGAGGGAATAGAACTCCACGGGCGATCCTCGCTGGCTTCATGATGGTACGGAGGCTTCGCTTGATCATCATGCTGAACGAAACTCCCTGTCTTTCGGCCACGCCGCTTATGAGGCGGTATATAGGTTCTTGGAGTTGGAGTTGGCGTTTCGAGACTTAGGGACTCAAAGTCTAATGTACTCTCGATTGACATACTGTGAGTCGGTAGAGACCGTCTTCTGATGGGAATCAGAGGGCTGCAAACGGACGCCCGTTTGTTGGACAAAAGGTGCTTGAACATGTGCCATTGAAGGTGCGCGCAATCGGTGTAGAAACGCTTAAGACAATGAGCCAACGATAGCACGCCAAGCCGCATGTCGTGCAGCGGGTACGAGGCCCGAACCCTGAAGCCTAACCACCTCATTGGTACAGGTCTGCATGAACTTTGAACCTGTCTACCGAGCTCGTCAGTAATGGCAAAACGTAAGCGGGTAGGCACCGATGCCAGATCAGAGCCACCTATTGGCTTGAAACAGCAGGTGGCGCACGGAAATAATGAAGCTATTCTTGCTGATGACGATTATCCTAAGCAATTTCGCCGAATCCATGCATACAAGGGCAATAGTGAGGACGAAGATCCGCTCGACGGGACAGGTGATCTAGACCAAAGTCACCCCTCGGTTGCCGCCCCGATTGATTCAGATGACGGTGCATCGGAAGACGAGATCGAGGCAAAGGATCACGCTGGATCGTCCACTACTTCATATGTGGGTCATTAGGATCATCTGATAGTCTACCTACCGTGTGCTGAAAAAGAACAGTCTGTCCAAAGCGAAACGATTGAGCACGTAAATGAGCTCCCAAATGAGGATGTTGCAACCATTTCGTTCGGTGCACTAGCGAAAGCCCAGGCCACCTTGGGAAATCCACAACGAACCAACCATAACCGGAGTGCCGGCCGCAAATCCCAATCATCGCAGTACGAAAAGGATATCGAAGCACTTGAGCGCCGTGCCGGGAAGAAAGACACTCGCGATTTTGATCGGACGTCAAAACACGCCCCAGCTGAGCTGTCCTCCAAGAAGGCTGTCTCGCGAAAGCGCTCTGCAATCCCCGTCCACCACCCTGACATCCGAGATCCACGATTCGAGCGAACCAGCGGCTCTGTCAATCGTGAACAAGTGAGGAGAAACTATGCTTTCCTTTCCACATACCGTGATGGGGAGATTGCGGAATTAGAAGCTGGACTCCGCAAGACTAAAGATGCGAACGCAAGGGAGAAGATGAAGAAAGCTTTGTTAAGTTTGCAGTCGAGAAAGCGGACGGAGGAGTCGAAAGAGCAGCAGCAGGAAGTACTGAGGACTCATCGGAGGGAGGAGAAGGAGAAAGTCATGAAGACCGGGAAGAAGCCGTTTCATCTGAAGAAGAGTCAGATCAAGGAACGGGCATTGCTGGAAAGATTCAAGGGTTTGAAGGAGAAGCAGATAGATAAAGCAATCGAGAAGAGGAGACGAAAGGTCACTGCTAAAGAGCGGAAGGGGATGCCAATAGAGAGGAGAGAGTGAATTGTACGACGATGATGATAGCGAATCTGATAATGTGGAAGGCCTGCAACATGCAAAGTTGATTACTAAGTCTAAGATATGCAAGGTCCAGTTCCTATGATTGACAATAATAGCGTATGTCACCTCCTGAAAGAATCTCGATTTCGATCACGCTCCCTGTCTCGACTAGGATCTGGACTCCTGCTTCGCCGTCTCCCTCCATCTCGGTCCATGAAGTCTCTCCTATCACTCGGTCTTTGGGTCCCCCGGTCATCTCTTCGATATGGGTCCTCGTTACCTCGGTGTGGATCATCCCGACCCCTACGTGCCTCGTCTCTTGGTCTATACGAAGGTATGTAGGTATCGACTTGCGGGGCCCCTCCCCCTCTCGGCCTCGGTCTACTGTCATCATACGGTGGTGGCCGCTCTCTAGGAGGGCCTCTGTCTCTTGGGCCGTCGTGAGGACGTGGACCTGAATATCCTGGCCCTCCTCTAGGTATGTCAACAGGCGGCCGTGGGGGCAATCCATTTGGCGGTCCTCTCTCCCATGCTGGTCGACGCTCAGACTGTGGACCCCCAGTAGGAGGCGGAGGCGGGACTCTGGAGCCGTACGGCGCTTGGTCACGGTGATCGTAGCCGTTCCGTGGAGGTGGATAAGGCCTACGGTCTTTGAAAGTTCCCCGAGGTGGGTATTGGTTGGAACCGTTGGGTGCGTTGCCGTTCACAAATTCGCTCTCATGACCCATTCCGACAGCTCCACCAACAGGAGCAGGTGGTGGCTTGATTAATTGCTCACGGTTCTTTCTTCTGTCCAGCTCGTGCGACTCCTGGAATTCTGGGATGTCTCCAGGCTTCGAAGGAAGAGGCTCTGACCTGAAGTAAGGATGCTGAAGGGCATCCATAGCGTTCACTCGAGTACGCCAATCAAGTTTGAGGAGTTCACCGAGAAGCGATATGAACAACGACCCCTGATCACGGAACGCGGTGTTCAGTGTGCTGTGCCGCTTAGGGAATGTTTTGATACCTTCACACCCGCGCAAGGTGCTCCAACCGGGCATGTTCTCTTCGGTCGGTGATCCCATGAGAGTCCATATACGATTTACCTGGTCTAGATCACTGCTTCCGGGTAGAATGGGCTTTTTCTGGAACATCTCGCCAAAAACGCAGCCCACGCCCCACATGTCGATGGCGGGTGTATACCTCTCAAGCTGAAGCAGTAGTTCAGGAGGCCGATACCAACGAGTGACAACAATCTGCGTATATCCCCTCGTAGCTTCTCCATTTCCCTTTCCTGGCTCGGGCGGTGGGTCATCGTACGGTCGGGCTAAACCGAAATCTGCGATCTGGAGGATACCCTCGTTACTTATTAGGAGATTTGCAGCCTTCATATCCCGGTGCAAAATTTTACTTTTGTGGAGGTATGCAGTACCTTCCAATAACTGTATCATATAACATTTGAGGTGTGCTTCCGTCAGATGAACAGTCGGATTCTCTAGTAGTCCAGAAAGGTCATGATCCATGAATGGTGTTACCATGTAAACCGTAGCCGGCGGAGGCTTCGCACCCTCCTTGGCTTTACTATGCTCCAATGCCATGTCTTCCAATTTGAGTACATTCGGATGTGAGAGCATTTTCAATATTTTTATCTCACGAAGTGCTGTCACTGGGAAACCATCCTTCTCTTGATGCCTAACGATCTTTTTCAAGGCAATAATCTCACCCGTCCGCCTCGATTCTGCTTTGTAGACCTCTCCAAAGGTACCCTCACCAAGCTTTGACATGAGCGTGTAATGTCTCATACTGGAACACCCTTGGAACCTCTTCGTCGTTCCATCTCGGGATAATTCAAGAGACTCTCCAGGTCTTTTGCTTCCAGCTAGTTGACCATTAGGTGTCTGAGGATTGACGACCCGGCTGGGAGTGGTCATAGCTGTCGGTATCACTTTTGATGAAATCGCAAGCAGCTTCGTTGAGCAGTAACGATTGATGATCGTATGGAGAACGTGAGCCTGATCAGCTGCACACAGATCGATTGCAAGGAATTTAGTTGACACGGCTCATCGAGCGCCATCTTTCAGTTGCCTCTCATTTCGAAGAATTCTATGGTGAATACACATATTCGACGAGAGCGCGCAGGAAATCGTGTTGTAGTCCAAACGATGTCTGAGCGCAACTGCTTCAATGCTGGATCCGATAGAGCGAGAAGATAATGTCTGATGCGAACATATCCGCGCGAAGGGACACGAAAGATCTGTTGTCAAGCTCCTATTAAGATGTGTTTAATAGTGAAGGAATGATCGACATAGATCTCAATCGCGGCTTTACCCGACTACAAACGCGCCGCATTCACAATTCTAAAAGTGACCCCAGTGCTCTTCCGTTGAACGAAATGAGTCTCTAATATGAAGTTTCATTGATATACTGAGTCAGTTGACATGTGGAATCGTATCCTTTGAGTGTCGATGCTAACATAAATGTTATTATCAGTTTCGTCAGAGGACTCAACACCATGGCAGGCGGCCCCGCTGCCCACGGCAAGAATCCTTTTCCAGGTCATCCCATTCACGTTCATCCGGTAAGCTCTTCCATCAGTCCACCAGAGAACTCTCCAGCGACTGACAGATTCCTCCGAAATCTAGGTTCGGCCATTTTACCGAGTCTCCGCATGGGCTTTGGGAACTTCAATGTGGTTCTTCGTAAGTACTTTCGCCCTTGTCTGGAAGACTGAACTCACAAGTCTAGCTCATGTACCGGGCAAGGAAGGATGGTGCGGCGCTACTAGGCTGGAGACACCCTTGGGACCATTGAACAGTCTCATGATGTACAGGGCTGAGACAAGTCGGGGATATGGCAAGCAGAAACTATCCACATGGGCCTGCTCTAAATCAACAATGATATGAGGAAACGCAATTAACATTAAGTCACAATTTGCTCGCCATACGTTTCAATATGTACAGCAAAGAACGATATTCATCACTTCAGGGTGAAACCCATCCTCCTATCTATTGTTGTCCCTTTAGGAACCGATAGTGTGATACCCCCCAGACGTTTCCTCCTCCATACGCAAAGAGCTCGGCGCAAGCCATGTAGAAGATCTGCCATCTGTAGTACCACATAGCGACGTTTTTCGGTCCATAAGTATTCACCAGATGCGGCCAGAGCTCCGCCTTGTGATCTATCATTTTCGAGAGCCAGTCCTGCATATGTCCCACTTAACAAGGCGATCGGAGAACATCTGGGACGAAACGTACCTCACAAGTCTGAGCATAGTGTTTTCCGTTGACCCACCATTGTTCTTGCAACTCGAGGTCCTTCTGGAAGTAATGCAACAGATCCGCAGACGGCATGGTACCACCAGTGAAGAAGTGTTCGCTCATCCAACCTCCGTCAAAATCGTAAGATGTCGAAACGTTGCTGAAGATGTGTACGAAAAGCTTGCCGCCAGGCTTCAGAGATCGTGCGATTTTACCCATGAGAAGCTCATAATTCTTCATATGCTCAAATAGCTCAATCGATATCACACGGTCGTAATACTCAGACTTGAACTCATGTTCCACCACATCTCCAGTCACAACGTGCAGGTTGGTAAGGCCTTTGGCGGTAGCCTGTCCATCAATGTATTCTTTCTGCGTCTTCGAGTTTGAGAACGCGGTGATTTTCGAGTTGGGATATATTTCAGCGAAGTAGAGCGCTCCAGATCCCCATCCACATCTTTTAAGGGCTATCGGTCAGCCATAGGTATCTATTCGCGCAGGTCGAGCGTTTTCAAACCCTAGATCTAGAACACGCATTCCATCGCTGAGTTGCGCTCTTTCGGTGTATAGCTCGAGCATCTCCACCTCGGCTTGCCCTAGAGTCTCTTTGCCAGTGGGATAAAGGCAAGAGCTATACTTCATCCTAGGACCTAGGCAGGCTTGCAGGACTCCCGTGCCCACTTCGTAGTGCTGAGTATTAGCAGTAGCTGTCTCGACGGCCATTGGGCGAGATCGGAGACTCTTCACGTATGTCATTTTCTTCTTGTAGGCCTCTTCGACAGACGTCGAATCGATCGTTCGAAGACGGTCGCGAAGCTGATAGCGTATGCCATATCGAATGGCTGCTTGTGGGAGGTAGCCTCCATCGAGTATCCAGTCTGTGTGAGTTTAGCTATAATTTATATTAATTATGTGAATTCGACAACGCACCGTAGCTCATGGCTGGGGTTTGATTTATGCTAGTTGCACTTCCAAGGTGAATGTCGCTGACTTTAAAAAGGCCATGCTATTCCCATTGGTATATGCAATAATCTAGGTCCTAACGATATTGATCCTTGCGAATGCGAATACGGCGGGAAAAAAAGACTTTATGAATTCGGTTGGTATTGATGTCATTCGGGTACATACAGGGTTATCACCCATAGCGTTTACAAATGCATGTCAGCTAAGATCATTTTATATTCCTTCTTCGTCTTCTTCTTGTTGCCCTGTCTCAATACGGCCTGCAAGTTCCCAATGTATTGAGCTAAGCGAGGAAACGTTCGCCTCTCCCCCAGCCACGCACAAGCAAAGCCTCCTAGTGCCAACACCAGAATGAAGAATTCGAAGTCCAGAGGCATAGGTGTTAGTTGCATCAATCCCGAAAGCCATTTCGCTGGATCTAGTAACAGGTATGCACAGAACAGCGATGTCGCGACGATTGTAACTACGAACGGTACTGGGCACTCGTCAGTTCGAACTTTGTTCTCAAATCTCGAAATACGCACAATTGTTTTGCATGGTTTGACGAAAAGGAGGCCCAACGCTGAGCACAACACCGGAAAAGATATATTGAAAATTTGAAAGGCGGAATAGTGTTGTATTGTCTGAATTTTCGATATTCGAATTCTCAGTGTCCAGAACCGGTGGAATATACCAAGCTTTTTGTCGGACGGAAATGAATCCAATAGCTTGTACGAGGAGGCAGAGTGCAATTTGGCCCATCAACGGCGTCAGAACCTTGCGTGATACCAGACTTGCAGTTGGCCGTTTGGGAGACAGCGTTGGATATGCCCCAGTCCACCCCACTAACGAAAAGTCAGCGCTGCTGCAACTTCTGAGTGACAATACTTTACTTACTGAATATAGCTACTGGAAGCACCAAAAATATGTCGATGAAGAGATACTGTTAATTGCATTAAAACTAATCGTAAAATGTAATCGGACTACTCACTTGGAAATCACCTAAATTCGAGGCGAATGAGTAGAGGAAGCTGACCGAGATAAATTGTATTGCAGAGTAAAGGCTCATGTACTTAAAGCAGCAGAAGCTCGTGACGAGTGCCGCCCGGCCCTCTCTTGAAAAGAATCAGCGCCGCCAATCAGCGATCTCGGAAGGGGATTGACCTACCTGATAGTCTCTGGAACACAGGAAATATCGAAGACCCTACTAGTAAAGGGAGCGGCGACAGATGCCTCAGCTTCTGACAATGAAATGCCTACATCTGCAGCCTTCAAAGCTCCGCAGTCATTTGCACCGTCGCCGCAAAACCCACAACAGTAGTCAATACTTTGAAGTCTCTCAACCAGCTCGTGTTTTTCATCTGGTGACATCCTTGCAAAAATTTGTCCTTGTACAAGCATCTGAAACCTGTGAGCTTCAAATCCCCGCAAAGGCGGCGGGTTAGCCTACCCTTTTCACTATCTCCTCGTTTGCATACTCAATGATCCATCGGAACACATCTCCGGTAATCGCAAGCGTATAATTGTCAGCATTGATGGGGTCTGCAGAATATGCCGTGTCGTTCTCTGTAGAAGCAGGTATGGGCTATTGTCATGAGCAAGCATGAACGTGCAAGAGAGTACGTTCTTACCAATAGGGTGTGCTCGTCGAGCTCGAGCAGCGTATTTTCCACACTTTGCCATTTCAATCGAGCTTTTGGATCTCTGTAATCTCCATCGAAGAAGTGTGGGATGAAGCAGTGTGCGCTTCGATCGATCAGCTTACACTCTCTAGCAACGCTTATGGCAGTAAGAATGTTGTCTCCAGTACACATGATCCCACGAATTCTAGCGTCGTTAAGTTCATCGATAGTATCCGTCGTAGCGTCTTTAAGCTTGTTCTCAAAGACGATGAATCCGAGAAATGTCAAATTTGACTCAGCGTCTCTTCTCGTCATCCTCTGGACTTTCGGCCAATCAAGGGAATCGATATGTTTCGAGGCACAAGCGATGACACGATAGCCTCTTTGAGTGTAGTAGCTCAGAAGGTCCTCGAAGTCGCTGGGGACTCCTTTGTTGTTACAGATTTCTCTCATACACTCGGGAGCACCTTTGACATATACATCACCTCCTGTGGTACCAGACTGACCCACGACGACACTTGCGCGGCGTAGGTTTGATACAAATTCAAATGTCTTAAGCGTACCGAGCTCGAATGGTACTTCCTCCGAGGATTTGGTGCTACTTAGACGTGGGTCAGTGCCTACGGGAGGCCTTGCAATCGAGGACGCAGAGCCTGAATTTTCCCCATCCTCTGAAGCTGTCTTTTGTACCATTTCTTCAAAAGACCAGCCCGTGAATTGAAACATCTTTAAGTCTAGAGGATCGCCGAGGAGCTCCCCGTCCACAGAGCGCAGTGAGTGGCATGTAGCCATTGTGTATAGAATCGCTTGATGTACTCTATAATCAACAGTAGGATCCCTTTCGTACTCCGCGCCAGGTAGAAGAGTCTGCGCATCTTCGAAAATGTCACTGAAACGCATGACTGGACTGTTGACCACTCGAGTCCCAAGTACGTCAAGGCCGTCTTCCGTTAAGGTTCCAGTCTTGTCAAAGCAAATGACGTCTAGTTTCCCGGCGACGTTCACCCTTTGCGGACTTATGCAAAAGATGTCTTTTCGCTTAAGACGAGATAAAGCGAAGTTTGTCCCAATGGTCAATGTAGCTGGCAGTGCTGGAGGCACGACGATAGTAATTAAGTCGAGCGCTCGGACAATTATGAGGTGCCAGGCTAGTCTTAACCTCATGAAATTTACAAGGGAAGCCGTGAACCCAAGAGCTGCAATGCAAGCCATGACAGAAATGTACCTGAACGCATCACGATAAAACTTGAAGCCTGAGGGTTTAGGGAACAGCATTGACCTTACGAGTGAGCCCTTCGTAGTATTGAAGCCGGTTCTGATAACAATTGCTAAAGCAATTGCTTCGTCGTCCTGCCCGTCTTGAGGGCGCCTTGCTCTGATCACCTTGGTGCCGTTGAAAAGGAAATGTTTCGCCAATTCCGGATGCATTGAAGTAGCGCTATCTTTGAGCAGGTGGAGAGAGCCATTTGTTGCTGAAATTTTGGCGACCGGCACGGATTCCCCTAATATTTTGTTAGATTCTCCTTTAAATGATCCATTTCTGGACCGGATACGGACCCGTTAACATGCTCTCATTGACAATGCAATCTCCAGCAAGTAAAAGGCTATCGCAAGGAAATTGGGTCAACGAGGGATCTGAAATCTCGTAGACATCGCCTGGTACAAGCTCGTCGCTCGAGACTTGACGCCCTACACAATATCAGAAACTGAAGATGATCACTAAAATGGTGATAAAGTACAGAAGCTATTGCGTAGCACCCTGACATCGCATTCAAATCGCGAAACCTCCCGCAAGCGTTTCAGTGTCTGTAAATTTAGTAAAAGTCCTTGACATGACGGTCTGGAAAACTCACAGCGCTTGTTTCCACCAATGTAGTAGTAATGCTGACAATCGAGATGAGGAATATACAGGCGGCATAGTAGTAATACTGGTCAAGAGACCAAAGAATCATACTCGCTATCTGGAATATGTAGAACGGATGAAGTACCTGCTGCTCTCAGCAAATAATGATCTGTTAAGGGGCAAAGACAAACCTCGTCTACTAGCAATTGGCTCATGGGTTTCTCCTGAATGTCGATGAGATTCTTGTCAAAGACCAACTCCCTTCGATTTCGTTCTTCAATGTCTAGGCCTATCCGCATTGTCTTTACGCTGGTCCATGCAGGATCGGTCCAACTGCTACACAGTATGAATTTATCTTTGAACGGATGAAAGCACAAGCGCACAAAGCGATAGTCGAGGAAGCATATCTCGGACAGAATAGGATCTTCTTCCTCATCGTAATCCGATGAAGAACCTTTTGAATAACATGGGCCGAAAACAGTAGAGAGGGGGTAACCATAGGACGTTCGGGTTATATTTTGGACAGTCATCTCACCCCATTGATTCTGATGGCCTTTAGCTGAGCTCCTCGACCTAAAGTGGCGATCTGGCGGTCCTACCTCGATCACGACCCAGTCACAGCTTCGCAATGGGTTTGAAAAGCCGATTAAGCGTACTTTCCAGCTAGGAAGCCATTTCATTGCAAGATAGCCCGAGCCAAGTGTGGCTACACATAAAAGGACATAGATCGCAAATCCGATCGGCCTAGTACCGAACCCAGCTATAGCGATGGTCAAGTCTTCGCTGATCACATATATCTTTTGGCTGTGGCGTCCTGAATGATGAAAGTCGCTACCCTCAGATTTTGTGGAGCCTCGACGCAGAAGTAAAGGGTCCTCGACAGAAGATCTTGAGAATGCAGAAGATTTACGTCCCTGCGGAGATGTACGCCCAACTTCAAGATCATGGTCAAATCTTGACTGCGAGACTTTAAAGTGATCGTAAATACTGTCGTCTTCGTCTACTACGGCTTGATCTTCTGACCACTCTGGAGACTCGTCGTCTTCCTGGAAATAAGTAAAGCTTGTAACAGAATCTGTTCTTGGGCGCCGGTGGGCAAAACCCGTAACACTCGAAGGAATACTCTCTGACATCGGACCAGCAAACACCTGTAAAGAAAATGTTCAATTTGATAATGAGAGCTAGTGCTCGATGGTTGACAAACCTCATCATGTGCCATTTCAACATCTGATACGAAACTAGCACTGTTCGAAATTATCAGTCATGTTGACAAGACAAAAGATGTTTCGCTACTTACTTGCTCTGTTGGGAATCTCGGCGATGCAATGATGCATTTCCATACGAGTACTCATCTTGCCTATAGTTTGATCGAGTGCTACCCCGTCTGGCCCGTGCAATTGTCCTTGCTTCTGAGTTACCCATGATCCCAGATTCTCCTACGAAACTTCTGACTGTTTATTTTGGCTACATTGAATCGCAATGCGAATGCTATCCGCTGCTATGCCATGTCAAGATCGATTTCCCAGGGTCCATTGAAGGAAAGTCTCGCTCCGTCTGGCATACAGCAACATCAAAATCATTTTTCTCCATTATGACAGTAGCTGAGGTCTTCGATCTTTTGGAGAATAATTGGTCAGAATACTCGTTACTAAGTCGAAAATACCAAGCACATTGCTGAACGGTTGGAAAAGTTGTAGGGCTGAATCATGAGTCTTGACAAGCGCGACAGCCGCACACCACGAGCTTCAAGCAAGCTAAAGTTCTTCTGAAGGAGTCTCCATACAGCAAGCCTTGACACAAACAACGATGTCTTTCGGAAAGCTATACACACGTGATGTAAGCTCGAGACTTCCCTGTTCGACTTCATGCTGTCCACGCTAATATCGTTCCCGTTAGGGAAACCCACGCTCTATTGCTATCCGTGCGGTTGCACAAGCGAACAAGCTTGACATAGAAGAAGTTGAAGAGGACATAAGAAAAGGGCCACTCTCAACAGAGTACCTGAAGATCAACAAGCTTGGAAGAATCCCTTCGTTTGTGGGTGCAGACGGCTACGAGTTGACGGAATGTATTGCGATCGCGATCTACAGTAGGTTCTTATATTCATAACAGAGAGACTCTTACAATATCACACGCATGATGAGAATCTTAAATTTCAGTTATCCCTGTCTGAAGACTACTGTTGAGATATATTCACACTCTGACCCGACACGAGAATTCAATCATTCTTTCAACGTACATAAGTTACGTAGGCGGTATTTGACTAATGCTCAATAGTCACATCTCAGAACGAAAAGACTTCTTTACTTGGAAAAACTAAGCAAGATTATGCCTCAATCGTGCGCTGGATGTCGCTCGCCAACTCTGAAATCCTCCCTTGTGTTGGAGCCTATTTTCGTCCAATCCTGGGCCAGGATCCCTATAACAAAAGAAATGTCGACGAGGCCCTCAAAAGCACCAACAAAATCGCCAAAGTCCTGGACGAGCATCTTCTCGTTCACACCTTCCTTGTCGGTGAGCGCATCACCTTAGCTGACCTGTTCACGGCCGGCATTCTTAGCCGCGGCTATCAATATATCTTTGATAAGCAGTGGCGCGAGGACCACCCAAATGTAACTCGATGGTACGATACTGTGAAGAATCAGCCGATGTATTCCAGCGTAGCGCCTAAGATTGACTACATTGACGAGGCACTCAAGAATCAAGCCCCGAAGAAAGACAAAGAGGAAAAGCCAAAGCAGGAGAAGGCGCCTAAGGCTGCAGCTGCACCAAAGCCAAAGGCCAAAGAGGTTGACGAAGAGGAAGAGGAGGAGGAGGAGGCGAAACCTGCACCCAAGCCCAAACACCCTCTTGAAGCGCTACCCAAGCCAACCTTAGTCCTTGATGACTGGAAGCGGACGTATTCAAATGAAGAAACTCCGGTTGCTTTGAAGTGGTTCTGGGAGAATTACAACCCAGAGGAATACTCGCTTTGGAAAGTGGACTATAAATATAACGAGGAGCTGACGCAGACGTTCATGACCAGCAACCTTATCGGTATGTCCAACCTCTCATACTTTGTGTGAATAGATCATGTAGCATTCGCATGCTTACAAGGCATAACATCATCAGGTGGTTTCTTCGCTCGTCTCGAAGCTTCACGCAAGTACATTTTTGGATGTGCCTCAGTCTATGGAAAGTCAAATGACAGCGTCATTCAAGGCGCTTTCGTGATCCGCGGCCAGGAAGCTCTGCCAGCTTTCGATGTAGCACCCGATTACGAGAGCTATGACTTTACAAAATTGGACTCCAGCAAATCCGAGGAGAAGTCGTTCCTGGAAAATATGTGGTTATGGGAAGACGGAGTGAAAGTGAATGGAAAGGAATACCCTTGGGCTGACGGTAAGGTGTTCAAGTAGGCAAAGAATTAGAGGGGCCGCGATGTTGCTCGTCTCAATTGAAAAGAGGTCCCAGGTTTGTGTGGCACGAGAGGCGGTTCGAGGAGCGTGAGAAAAGCTTTCGCTTCATGTAGATGACACTGTATCCTCATACATGATCCACTGGCCTACGCCTTGATCATTCACAGTCGTGGAAAGGATGATAAGTTCAACTATCTATCGCTCAAGATGGCCAGATCAATTATTTCATGCCTGGCATTCATGACTCCTCAACAGCCGTGACCAAATTCCTTCTGCTTATGTCTTCATTGCTTTTAGAATCCTAAAGCAAGATTCTTGTTCGCCCTTTTTCCACAGGGCGACATAAATTCGACGCTGAAAACGCAATCAGCTCAAGTATTGCTCTATTGCCCACCATTAGTACACGCCTCAAACCATCGTTGCGGCGGTGCTGAGGGCTGCAGGCATTGGCGTCGGTAAAGATACATCCATGTCTGGAAAAATAGGATGCAGAGCGTACACAGGTCCCTTGCTCTCTTCGCCGTCAAAGAGCAGGAAATTTTGGATAGGTTGCTCCCGTTGGCCGAGAACATTTATCACATCCTGTGCCAATTGACCTCCTAGAAATGCTGTGACAGGTGCCAATTCATTTCCCAAGTTTTGCATGAAGCTCCTAAGAATCTCCGGCCGTAGCGTTTCTGGAGGTAATTGTAACTCTTGGTGCTTCTGGTGTGCCAGGGTAGTGAATAATTCAAGATCTGGGATGGATGGGCCAGGAAGTCTGCCGGAGATGTTCTCGAATTCCCAAATAGCCCGAAGACAGGAGAGTAAGGGTGGCACCTGCAGCTTGCGACGGCGGGAGTTCCGAAGATCTTCTGGCAGAGGTGATGTATTTGCCAGCGGAATTGGGGTGTAGATCTCTTGCTTTGTGACCATTTCGATCACTTTGCCATCCTGCCTCTTAGTACTAGTTGAGACTATATTTCTGGTAGGTGTTTCACGACCGGCAACAGTTGGGCGGTTAGACTTTTCTCGCTCAATCACGAAATGGTGCTGATTAAGATCGGCGAAGATGAAGCCGTAGAGTCCATGGGTAGCGGCTGCATAAAATGGTTTACCAGAAAGCCTTGAAGCTGCATTGATGGTCGAAAGCGTTTTGAGGTCGAGGTCAGTCGCTATGACCATATCGTAGGGCACATAGAAGTCCACGTCTTTAGTCCTGATATCTTGGGTTTCAACATTCACAATCACTCTTGGGTTGAGTTTTCGAACATGAGGAGCAGCCGCCTCCGCTCTCTATGAGAAGTATAAGGGACTTGCAATCGCAGCCGTGAAGGAGCGCGTACGTTTTTGCCCACATCCTCCTCGGAAACGAAGAATTGAGCGCCCAAATCCTCGTCTTTCACGGTTTGGTCGTCTTGCACTGTCAAGGATCCGATGCCGGCAAGCACAAGGTTTTTCGCGATCTCATTTGAGAGCGCTCGCACGGTAATGAGCAAAATCTTAGCATTGCGGAGTCTAGTCCTCGTGAGCGAAGGCCAAGGTTGCGCATTAGCTTCAATGTTGTTACTTTTCTTGGGCTTGAACGCCCCACAGCCGAATCTGCCGGTCATAGAGGGCAATCTCATCTACATGTACTCAGCAAGGACGTCTAAGCTTCGATCGACGTAGTTGCGCAATTACCTGCACTGATGCTCCGATTGCCATTCATTTGGGTTCCGACTTCATTCGAAGGTGGTACATCGGGCGTGTTTGCCACCACGGTGGGCTCGACGCCATTGGCTTCGGGAACGTGAGACTTTGCGTCACTCATGTTTAGGGAGATACCATGGAGGATGAGATGGACGTTGACACCCTTAAAGGGGGAGCTCAGAGTTCTGCTGTACAGAATCTTGAATTCGCGTGATTTATCTTTAGCTCTAGGAGGGCCCGGGTACCCCTCGTACGGCTTTCGGCGGGATGACGCTTGTTAGCGCACGGCCTCCCGGGCGGAAAGTCCCCAAACTGGGCGCTTGGGCCCTGGGGCCTTGGTGGCTCTGAGGCGTTAGCTGCGGCGGCAGACTGCAACATCTCCTTGTCTGTCTACAGGGCTGAGCTCCAACGCCCAACATCCAGCCTTCTCGTGCAACAACTGTAACCATGTCCATCGATGAACATCGAGGGTACGTAAAGACTCAGGAGAGGCTTTGATCAGACCGTGCCCTGCGTCTCGCCCTACCGAGTCTCCACCGCGTCCGTCTTCAACCCCGCAATCAAATCAATTTCCATGGGCACGCCCTTCTCCCCCGCCATCATGGTAAGCAACATGAGCCTCGCCCTGCTTTGCAATGTGCTTCGCCAATCATACCTCTTGTTAACTGTGTAATCGACTCTCCCAGTCCGGCGGCTTCGATTTTCCTCCTGCATCAGTCGACACAGACTCCTCGTCCGAGAATCATAGACCTACCACCATCGATCCTCGTGTCACGCAAACCAGCTTTCCACAAACGCAGATCGATCTCTTGCGACAAGAACGAATGTATGTAGAGCAACGAAGGAGCTCTCACGACGTGCGGCTCGCACAGCAACGTCCGATATCAGCATTACATGCCAGCACACGCCGACAACATCACGAAGATCAGGCAGTTGCGAATCAGAATTTCCCCACTTCGGCCATAAGACCTCGTGTAGTAGGCTCACGTATCCGACGCCGTCTGAACAATAACGCGAATGCTTCTTCCAGGACTTCAATGCACGTCGCAAGCTTTGGTGTTGGTTTACCAGAACCTACACTACCGCGCGTCGGATCAGCAGCCATGGTTTCCGCAGAGTATTCGGGTGAAGCCGAAGTCAATCGAAGGAGGAAACGATGTAAGCTGGACGAGGACCGCTTGACTAGAGGCACGAAAACTTTCAGCTATGGTTGGAAAGGTCAGGTCGTGCCTGGGCCTTTGCGGATGGAAATCCACTCATGTGACGGCGGACTTCATAATGAAGCCTTCCAACAAGATCGCCACCAATACCATAGAGACAATATGCTCTGCAACGATAAAAGTGTTTATTGCACAGATCGAGGCCATTGCAACATTATACTCAAACATGTAGGAGAGGCTTCCTTCGAATTAAAAAAGCTGGTCATCAAAGCTCCCGAGAGTGGCTTCACCGCGCCGTAAGTTCACCTCGCATGAGATGAGACAGCGGCATTTGACAGCCTAGTAGTATACAAGAAGGTATGATCTTCATCTCCATGACTAGCAAGGACCTTCTGTCCCGGACATCACCATATCATCTTTGTTCTGAGTACCCTAGCGACTGTGAGTCTGGAGAAGGGTCTCTCAGTTGTTCGACACCACTCTCATCAAGCCGGCCGATCTCGCGCCGAAGAGACAGCGCTGCACGATCAGTTCCACCTCCCGTTTCGGACATCATGTTACGGACCTTTCATAGGAATGACTGGAGAATCTCAGAACCATATCCCAGGTATCCAATATCCACGGCATATCAAGCACCGAACAGATATGAAGTAGACCCAGAGAGTATCGAACGACGAATGTCACCCTCAAACGTCGCCGTCGTAAATCAGGGTTTCATAGTAACGTCTCATTGCAACGATCCTTCCGGAGACGAAGAGGAAGAATCGTCTCCTGCAACGCTTGCTGATCGCTACAATCGCGAGCACATGCCGAACACCGTCTCCCCAACTTCGGAGGAGGATGCGGACGAAACCTTCGACCGAGCGATGCGAGAAAGGAGGCTTGGTCTATCGCCCAACCGGCTACCCTATCAAATGCGGAGGGGCAGACGAAAATCTACGCCTTCGACCTTCGAGGTCGTAGATGACGAAGAATGCAAAGTTGCAATGGAGGACGTCCTCGCCCCTCACGCAGAATTCTTCATCGAAAAAGACAAGAGCGTCGTCAGTATCTCATTCGAGCCACCTGTGTAAGTCTTTATCCTCGATCCTGGAACGTCCGTCTTCCATGTATTCGCGCGGACTAACAGAGCGCGTCAGTGCTGGTAAATATATACTCTTAAAGCTGTGGAGTCCTTGCAACAAGAATATCGATATTCAAAGCGTCATCGCTCATGGCTTTGCCGGGCCCAGGATGTTTCCTGCGACTCAGATGTTATGATCTAGCCTGAACAATTTAACGATCTTTCACGAGTATTAAGTAGCCTACTGTAAATCGTGATGGATGGGCATTCTTGATGATCGACAGGGGCCAAGCTCACTGATCGGGATACCTTGATTCGTTCGCCGATATTGATGAAGGTCAGAATCAAAAAAGGCTTGCAATATGAAGCGTGAGATAAAATGCAGTAAACTCTGTAGACCAATTTTTCTCTCTGCGAAAGAAGGCTACAGGTTGGTCGAGCGAGTAACTCCTACGCTAGCATATGGTATCAATCATATTCGACATTCCATGCCTCCCAGAAACGATTCTGCACAACCCTACCAAATAGTAGTCAAAGATTGATGACAACAACAGATACCCAAAGTAAGCGTCTGCTGTTCCGTGGTCGAAGCCAAACAATGCAATACCACCAACTTTCCTCTCTACACCTCAGCCTGCCCTGGTTTCAGGGAATACTTCAATAGCGATGCTAGAAATTTTGAGCTATCATTCGGCACTTTTGCACTATCCAATACTATGAAATTTCCGCTTTGCTTCATGCAGAATCATAAGTCATATCAGAAATCAATTGTCAACATACCACCACATCAGCTGGATCCGAGTTCGTGTGGGTCGTCACGAAACCACCGTAGTCAGCCAGCGTCCGTGGAGGGGTCTGTTGCTGGGGTAGGTCTAGGTCGAGCCCAATACCACTGTCGTCATTAGTGTCGTCGTATTGCATTTCTTTCGTCAAGGATGGCGGCAATATACTGTGGCCAACTTGCTGAGGGCTACAGTCCTGAGACCGTATCTCATGCTGTTTAGTTGGCTCACGAGAGTTCTGCTCACTGTTTCGTTGAGAGTTGGGGCGAGGATGTTGATGTTCGTGGGTTCGCGAAGGAGGTTCCTGCCCCGCGGACGAAGGCTTTGGGGGAAATGTACCTCGATGCGTTGGATGGTGCTCACAGAATCCAAAATAAGACGGCTCGTGCGGGTGAAACTGATGGCTTTGGGTGAGACTAGGAGCGGCTGCTTTGTGTTGTGTTCTTTGATTGCTGATATCTAGTTCATATCCAGGCCCAGCGCCTGCAGTGCTAGTTCTTGGCCTCGAGATTGGAGCTCCTGGATCAATACTGAATCCTGCGTCCTCCGCGGAGCGTTTTTTCGGTCTCATCTCGGTACTGCTTGGTGAAGTGTCTAAGAAGCCTCCCTTTTCTGCGAGCCACTGCAGCATCTCATCAACCCATACCTTCGCTACGGTCCATTGACCAAAGCTGACAGCAGTTGCCATGGTGATGTCTCGTAATGCTGCCGTTCCGACATCACTGACGCAATGTAGCAATGTCCGCGGATCTGCATTTGGGAATCTAGAGGGTAGACTATGCAAGAATGTCACCCATCGATCTAGAACTGAGCTCGTCGAACTATCATCTAGACTCTGGAGATTTGAGGTTTTTCCAAATGTATCACCTTCCACTGTCCTGTAAATCTGCTGCATACTCGAGTATGAAGTCATTGAAAGGGGAGAAAGGAGCTGTCGTAATTCACTGGTCAGAATTTGCACGGTTCGCGAATAGCCTACGCCCGGCAAGCAAGTTTCAGCAACTACGGTGGGTTTCACGTGGTGTACCCAGTCATGCCACATTTGTTGACGAGTTGCGTCGTTACCCAGAATATGGGCTGCAGCATGTGATGCCGCATTAACACGGAGCAACCGACTCAGCAATCCTGCGAAGATAATGGCTGGACCATGCTTTGCGTCCTGAACATGCTTAGGGTGGGATGAGAATGTACTCAACACATGGCGCCCAAGATTGTCGGAAATTGTCTGGAAAACGTTGGTAACAACCTCCGGCATGACCTGTAGAGCCAGTGGTGAGACGAAATTAATCATCTTCTGATACATCAGCCAGTCACATTCCCGTATCCAAGGTGCCAGATTGGGATGAGCGAAGAGCTTCTGACATGGGACGGTCAGCGTTCCATGGAAGGAAGAGAAAGAATGCCAGAACGATCTCTCTTTGCAAAATCGAACACAATCGATGATTGAGACACAGTGGGAACGATATAGTGCTTTCAATGCAGCTGCCGTATCAGTGTCAGTGCCAGCAGGAAGATAGTTCTGGATATCTGGCAATTCAACGGGTGCTTCGTCCAGGAATACATCGTTAGCCTCTTCGGCGAATTTGAGCTGCCGACTAATCATATTGTGTCTTGACGGTCCTTGCTGAAGGTCTGGGAGACTGGCGTCCAGATACAGGTGGCCTTTCGCGACTTTCCGTGACGGACGACCCAATCGAGGAGGTGGCAGAGACAGATCCGGGGAAGGAAATTCAGCTGTATCCGCTTGACCCTGTTGGTCCAGTCTTACACTTTCAGTCATCGGACCAGTAAAGTCCTCCATAGTCTTGGAGGCAATAGGCGCCTCGGCATCTGGTTCGTCTGTTACAAGCTCCAAGTCGACATAATGATATTTTGACTCGCCCCGCATTCCCAACCTCCGTGTGGTTATATCAGGAAAGATTATTCGGACGAGTTTGCCGAATGAGGCTGGATTCAGCAAAGGCACACGCTCAGTACCGCACCTTTGAGCGTATTGGGCATACACTCGGTTCCTTGGTACGGAGCTTGTGCTTCTTCGGCAAACACAATTCAGCCTACGAGCATCTGTCAGCGTGTTGATCACGACTTAGATTTTCCAATTATACCAAATCATTGCAAAGATCTGCTTTGTCTTTTCCGATTTGGGTCCCCGCTCGTTTGCAAGTACGGACCCTGCGACCTCCTTTAGATCTCTTTGACGATTCTCTCGGAATAGTCGTCGTAATTCTTGGTCGTTTGCTTGGCTTGAGGCATTTGCCTTGGGCTTCCTCTGAGCATCCTGCGACTCTGCTCCAATCTGAGCTTTATTCTCGCCAACTGTTGGGAAAGACTGGCTCTCCTTGCCATCCTGGGACCGAAACCGCTGCAGCGATGGTCTGTAAGCGTCAAAATTTCCGCTGTATGAGGTATCTACGCTCATGGCCCTCGATTGGGGTAACTGGTGTTGCATCGATGGGTCAGTGTAGCTCTGCTCTGGGTTGATCAGTTGCTGCTCTGAACGGGCTATCATCTCTTCAGGGCTGATCTGAGCCACAGGTGTCTGACCAGGTTGGTCGGGTTTAGGGTGAATAAACTGGAAGACATGCTGATAGGACTGCGTTGATTGCTCCAGTGGAGTATTGATGCTGGTAGTGGACGCTCGTGAGACTGGTCTAGGTCGACTGCTTGTCGTAGAGGCTGAGGGAGTAGATCTGTGTCTGGTGGCTCCGGGGGCCATGAGTGACGGAGAATCTTGGTATGCGAAAGCTGATCAATCCAACATTTGCTAGAAAGCAACAGCCGTGGACAAAAACGGTCAACTGCACAAGAGTGGCCCCTAGATAGACGAATACAGAGAACGAACGTCAAAGCTCTTGCGGTATGTGGTATCGACAGGAAGACTGCATGTAGCGTAGAGAAATTCCCCGGGTGCTCTGGTCAACACAGACAAACCAAAGATGGAAAGGGCGAGCCAGCGAGATTGGTCGCAAAGGAGTTTGTGATTCGGAATCAGGATGTCGAATGAATGGAACAGAAAATCGACTGTTACTATGACAGGAAGTCGCTCATGCGCCGCTGTCGTCGAACTAAATCTTTTGCGAGTAAGTCCTCCGATATCAATGTTTACAATACAATGGTTGCTCGGCACAACAGAGACCAGCTGCCAAGCCCGCTAGAGCCGGGTAGGACTAGACCCACCGAATGATGCAAGCCAGACTTCTGAGCGTTTTGACCAGCTTTTCTCAACATCAGTCTCATCAGGATAAGACACACCTTTGAACAAATCCGCTACAGATAAGACTCCACTTGGAATCTACACACTTCTTCCCGTCGAGAGCATTCCTTGACTCGCTATCATGTCTTTTCAAGACAAGGCACAACATCAAATTGGACAGCTTGATAAGGAAGTACGTCGCTCTCGTAACTTGTGACAGCCTCTTGTTGATTCAGTCATTCTCTGAATCATGAGCATTCGAGCATCTGTTTATTTGACAATGCTGATGCTGCCGGTAGCTATCAAAGTATCCTGCGCTGAATAATTTCGAGAGACAAACGTCCGTACCTAAGGTCTACGCTATCCTTGGTCTGCTCGGGGTCTATTTCTTTCTCGTCTTCTTCAACATCGCTGGCGGTTTCCTCGTCAATTTCGCTGGATTCCTCATCCCAGGATACTACTCGCTGGAAGCATTGTTCAGTTCAAGCAAGACCGATGACACTCAAGTACGTGATAAAGATCCCAATAATAGAGGACTCAAATCACAATACTAATTCATATGCAGTGGCTGACTGTAAGGGAAACTCTCACTCTACTCATTTGGCTGGCATGACTAAAAGTCGGTAGTACTGGGTGGTATATGCCTTTTTGACCGTGTTCGAGAGCGCTGTCAGCGCTGTTTACTGGTTTCGTAAGTCAACAATGCTGAGATATTTGGCCCTGTGGTAGCGACTGACTCTCGAAAGCCTTTTATTATACCTTTAAATTTGTGCTTGTTTTGTGGATGGCTCTCCCTCAGACAGGGTAAGTTATAGTATGGTATCAGTATTATCATCGCAGCTCACTGTGCTGGCAGTGGTGCTCAAATCGTCTTTCGGTCCCTGATTCAGCCTGTTTTCTCCCGCTTCTTCCACGAAGGATCGACTTCTGGCAATCTTCGCTCCCAAGCCGATCAGGCTACCAAGCCCCATGCCACTTAAAGCCCCACGATCGCGACTTCGCAAGCGCTTGATTCGAGGCACTTACGCAAGGGAACGACGATACACTTCCGTGGATGAACAGAATGAAATCGGTACAAGAGGGGGCTTATAGAGAATGGGCGTCATGGCTTTACTAGGAGTAGCCCTAATCTGATGGGAATAACAATACCGGCTCAATATTAGGACGTCTCAAAGCGTTCGCAAGTCTAGAAAACGTTTCATAGTCTTCAGAGTATTATTTCAAAAAACGCTGGCGTTCAGCCCTGAACGTGGAGATCCCAGTGTTGCTGATTTCTCGCAAGCTGCTTCACGTGCCCAGGTGCAGGTCTCGTCCGGGATTCAACAGTGAGCACCTAAGCATTATAGCTGTTACTTCATAAATATTGCTTGAGCTTCATGCCCCTTCAAAACATGCCGATACCCTTGCCCCAGCCCTCCACACGTGGATTGATATCAATGCTATATGGGAATGGATTTGACTCGTAGGTAGTAATTAGAGGGATGTGTTCCTTGTCACGATTGACAATGGTCACAATATTCATTGCCGTCTTCTGCAGTGACGATCCAATAGCCCTCATGACCTTTATACGTTCTGAGCAAATTTCAGCAAAGACTCCGGTACGTACTATCCAAAGACTGACCGTCTTCTGTCCTTGGTGTCGCAAGGGTGACTTCTAAGGTCCATTTCTCCCAGCATATCTCTTCATCCCCTTTTGCTGTCGTGAACCAGCCTAGTCCACTGCTTCCTTTCCGTCTCTTCTTCTCGAAGAAATGGACAGTCAGAGTCCCGCGAATGCTGCTTTTGGGGGACGACGTGGAGTTCAACTGCCTAACCAGCTGACCAACTCGAGTGTCGATCAAAGTTTCGAGTTCAGGTTCTGCGACGTAAGGGAGAGTAAAGTCTAGGACGTCCAATGTAGAAGGCCGTATGGGGGGAAATAACGGTGGAAGAATATTGTGTGGAGTATGCCTAGAGCGCATGAGCTGCATTCAATGAGTAGAGCGTGGGGAAACCTACCGCGAACTACGTCCTTGATACATGTCGGATCTGCAAAAACCTCAATCAAGTATTCTGGAGGTTTGCGCTGTTCCATAATCAATGAGAGGTGTCGATACAGGACGCTTGGAAAGTCGGCGAGCACGACGCCTGGGAAGACTAGCCCCGGCCACGCCGGCGCCCCGCCATTTGGTGCCTCGGCCGTCCCCGGCCACAGAATCTCAGCTCCTTCGATGTCAAAATATCTCATGCTCGCCATCTTAGATCGTGGCAAGCTTGGGAATGCTGCGGTAACCATTGCGCAGTATAGTGCTTGAAGATCCCAAAGATGATTACAGCTACAAAGCGCTGGCTGCGCAAAAATCAGACCAACTTCGCCATTGGATTGGGTGTAGTAGGGGCTGGCTATGTTGCAGGTCAATATGTTATCTCAAAGCTTGCAGAAGCAAAGGAACGCATGGCAAGTGGTCGTGTGGCCAAAGAAAAGTAAGCTTTACACCCAAGCCCAGCGGTTTTCCCGACTGATTTTGTGGAGCTTGCGACGAAGATTCCAGCAAAACCAAGAGGATTGCACCATCACCGTTCTAGAACTCCTGCCTACGGTCACTGAAAACATTCTTGATGCATTACCATCGGAATCAATCACGCAGGAGCTTCAGCAGAGGAAGGCCGAGAGGCTAGGTCGGAGCGCTGGCGCTTCGGAGCTTGCCCCTTCAGAGTCATCAGCAGCTCTCAGTACGACTGAAGAAGATGGCAAGAGCCTTTCGAGCGAAAGTTATGTTCACGCAAGCCAGGTAGAGACTAGCAGCTCCTTAGGGGGGATACGTGGCCTGCCAAAACGAAGGTTCAATTGTGGACAGAGTTGAAGATCAATTGTGAGTGCTGCAGCGAGCAGCAAATGCCCAATATGATGTACTAAACCAACAAAGCTATCACGAGAGCCTTCACGCTCATCTATACGGTCACACTTCTGACACTACTCACTCGAGTTCAGTTGAATCTGCTTGGTCGCAGGAACTACCTGTCCAGCGTTGTGTCCCAAGTGTCAATCTCAACCAAGAGCCCAATCATCAGTCTCGAGAATCGAGAGGATGGTAATGCAGAGAGGTCATATGATAACGATTTCGAGACAAATCGTAAATATCTGACATTCAGCTGGTGGCTCTTGCACAGAGGATGGCGACAGTTGATGATGAAGGTGGAGACGGCCGTGAAAGAGGTCTTTGGCCCTCTTAAACCTACAGAAGATGTACCTATGGAGAAGCTTTCAAATCTCATCCTTGAAGTCCGAAAACATGTAGAAGGCGCGAGTGCTGAGGACAGGAGGTGCGCTCTCCCAGCATCCTCACTGCCCTATATACTGACAGCGAAATAGCGCTTGCAAGTGGCTTCCATACTTGCTTCCTCCGCGAGATGCAGAAGTCTCTGTACTCCAAGAATCCGGCGTTTCTACGGATGCTCCAGCTGGATCTAACAGTGAAGCAACTCTGGATGTGCCATCTATTTCTGCTCTCCCAAATTCATCGAACGAAATATCATCCCCACCGTTGCGACGCATACTTGATGAAACAGCAGACCTTATCGATTCGCCATTATTCACTCACGTACTTACTCTTCTGCTAGATGCTGCATTTTCGGAATTGACGGATCGAAAACTTCGCACTGAAGCATACAAACTGGGACCATTACAAACGGATGCGGATGTCCGTATACAAAACATTGCGGAGGATGATCCCAGTAACGCATCCGCCAAATTAGCTACAATACTAGCTGTTTTGACCAGAGAAGCGCATAAGATTGGCAACGGTATGCCGAATGAATATGTCCAAATCTTGGAGAGCGTGGATGATTTAGAAGCGTTTGCGGCGCTCATCTACAGCTGCAATTTTGATCTTGTTGCAGCTTCACAGGAGATCATAACCCCACAGCCTGATTCAGCTCAGGGGATAGTAGACGATAATCTCTCTAGCCGTACTAATACGCAAGCAAATTGGGGCATCATGAACAAAGCTGCTGGTGCTATCGATGCTGCCTGGACTGGGTTCGAAAAAGCATGGAATCGAGTTGGTGGATTCTGAAGAAATCACTGCACTAGTAATACAATCTAATAATCAGCCTACCATACAACATCCTCCTTCCGTCGGCTTGGCGACAAAACTCGTAGCTTCCGTCTACTGAGATCATGCTTGGCAGATTGGGATACTTAACAAGCTGGTGAAACTGACCTCGTCGAACCTATGGCGATGAAGGTACAGCTTCGAGCGCATCTAAGGGTCAGCGAATGAGCAGCCTCCAACGCGTCTCCATGAGCAGACTTCTTTGCTGGCCTCAATCTGAATGTGAGCCCTCTCTGACCCCTATTATCTTGATTTTATGATGAGAAAAGTCAATCCATTCTATGAGTTTGCTTCTCTTGCCAAACTCTCGCTCTCTTACTCTGTCTTCATTCCTTTGAAGGTCGATATTAGTATCTGAGCTTATGAGTTTCAGAGCGAGCGTACATCAGACACCGTCTTGGTAGACGATGGCGCTTGCCGGCGAGACGAGCTTGATTTAAACGGCTTCTCTGAATTTTCAGAGAGAATAGATCGTTGCTCGTACTCTTTCTCCTTTTTTGCCGTGTGCTGACTCAAGCATTGAAAATCAGCAGATACAAGGTCGTCTATCATGCTCCGTTCTAAAACCCTGGTATTGCAGTTGAAAGAGATACCTTATGAATTATGGTCAAGCACGAACATGTTTTGTTTGGAGAAGCTTAACAAAATCCGAGGTTTGGAGACGAAATTGAAGACCTTGCCAGACATGTGGGATGTCAATTTCGAGAAAAATGACCGAGTAGAAGACTGAAGCATTGAATCGTCTGCTTTCAATGCGACTGACATCTCATTAATCCGAGCGAGGCTTATGTGAAGCAGCTTGCTACTAGATCTAATGGTATACTACCTATATCTCGGGCAAGCACCCGATACTTTAAGCTTTGACCGGACACAGCTGCTCCAAATTGTAAATTGCAAAATTGATTCAGTCAGACGTAGCTGTACACGTACGCTTAATTGTCTTTCTTTGCTTGCGTAGGACTTCTGGATTTTTCACGAATATACAGCGACCGAGCCAACAACCAGGAAGCCCACAGAAAGCTCGCCATCACTGCTAGTATAGTCGTACTTGCTACATATTGGGTTTCTCCCAGATCCAACACAGGTACAGAAAGTTTTTCGACCAATGAATCATTGCTCAAAGGCCGTAAGTGATAGAACATGGTCCTTGGCCCAAACAAGCCGTCATAGCCCAGACTCACTCGATCAAAGGGGTTGACGCTCATTTTCGTACCTTCCTCCGCAGGGCAAGCCCAGAAAACCGCTGGCCAGGGCACGGAGGCCTGTACTTGCCCTGGTAAATCATTACTGATTCCTGAACTGTCCGAGGATGAGTAACGAAGTTGAAGCGGGATCTCAGCCGACCAGGCACCCTTCGCGTTTGCTGAAGGGGCAAGCTCAAGTAGCATGGCTGAGCCCCATTGAGAAGTAGCCCACTCTGGTGCTTCCAGATCAGTCTCGCCGGATAAAGCGCGCAGCGCTTTCAGGTTGTTTGATGCTAGGAAATTGGTCGATGAAATTTGGTACTTGTCGACGAAGAATGTTGATGGTAGCGTGAGATAGCTGAGCAATCCACAGGTTGGCGCAGGAGGCGGTAGTGGCCGCGGGAAAGTAAGGCGCAAAGTTGGATGCAGTCCGGTTGGCTTTACAAAATTGGTGGAGAACGTCGAGAGGCTTCTCGAGCTCACTGTATGATGACGCGATGGGAAAGAGAAGAGTGTTGATTCTATGTTGTCAGCGGTTGCTTTCAGAATCAAGGCAGCCACATACTTGATCTGGTATCTTTGCTAAGTTGTACCAACGAACCTCCAAGGGACAATTCTTCGGGCTCTGTAGATTTTTGGCTGCTCAAGATGCCAATTTCGGTTGCTACAGAGCCATTGAAATCACCTATGTATTCGTTCCATGGTTTTGTAATTTGTCCTGTTGCGTCCACAGGATGAGCTCGACCAAAGTACGCAGTGAAAGTGAAGGATTGTGATATTGTATCATAGTCGATGTCGAAATAGTCAGCAGATTTTATTCTCTCCGCATCATGACGACATGCGCTATCTTTCTTCGAGCAGATTGTTTCTTCAATGTAGTTGGATAGACTGGTAGAACTAAGAAGGCCTTGATAATACTGAAAACTTGCGCTAGATGCAAATCGCTCAGAGAGTACAGAGGGTTGAGAAAAAAATCGCTTCAAAGCGTTAGTCATGCGGAGAGTCTGAGATATACTTAACTGACCTCAGGGGCAGTACAGTTGATAGCTAAGGAAGTAAAAGTCTTACACAGGAGGGGGCAGAAAAGATCACTGGAGAATGTCAGACCTGGGATGGTTGGATGACAGCGTTTGTAACGTATACATACATCTTTTGTCTCTTCAATGGGGTATAGAAAATATGAAGACCTGAAGGGAGTCGAGAAACAAACGGAGAAATGAGTTGACATGGCTTTGAAGAAACCCATTTAATGTGCAGCTCATGTAATTGCCTGAGAGCCCGCCACAGCTGAAGCAGTCAACGGAGTGAAAAAACTCAAGGAGAGTACGGACGCGAGAAATACCTCTTGTGGAAGTTCGTACAAGCCTACAGTTATGCGGTCTTCACGAGCAGCTTGCAAGTTCTTGATGTGGATTTTGTCTTGAGAAATCAAGAGGTCTTTTTCGTCAAAATCGTGACCTTTGGGTATGATGAATGTCACTCGTCTCCTCATGATAGCTAGGTGGTGACGAGTACCTAGGTGAATGCAATCTTCTAACGAAGTCATGTACAGGCTCCGGACTGGAAAAATGTCACATTGGATACCCGGCAGTCTCGCACTTTCCCCGCCTTGCCCGCGTAAGGCTGTCTTGGCCGTCAGAGAAGAGAGACCACCTGTTTAATTGTCTTTCTCTTCTCTACTGCCTAAGGTACCATGTTCCATCTATACATCTAATCTAGTACTTGGTCATTCCTATATCATGCTGCAGCCATGATTCTCCCCACAGGCCTTCTCTACATTGCCCTCTCTCTCTTCACACTTGCCTCCGCCGCTCGTCGGCAACCCGAGCGAGTCCTTCTCTCGTCTATCAAAACCCTCACTCTTCGTCAAGGTCTCAAAGCTGCTCATAATCGTGTCTCACCAGTGTCACAACTGAAATGCCTGGGCGGTACGGCTAAGGACCTCTATGAGATTGACGTTCTCCGCTGCAAAAACGCCGGCTCTTCATATGATGAAGCAGACGTCGAGTGGACCTGCACAGCTTCGCTGCCCGCGGAATTCAAGCTTGGCAGTACCGATGTTTCCTGCGAAGGCTTCAGCGGGCCTAATGATCCTTACGTGTTGAAAGGAAGCTGTGGCGTGGAGTATAGGCTGATGCTGACGAAGCTCGGAGAGGAAAAGTATGGGAAGAAGGGTTCGGGTCTTTGGGACGAATTTCCTGGGAGATCAAAGGGTGGCGATGCGATGGCTTTGTTGTTCTGGCTTGCGTTCATTGCCGTGGTAATCTGGATGGTGTACGCTGCCTTCTTCCGAGACGGACCCGCCCGACGACCAGGAGTCGGCTTTGGAGGATTTGGAGACGGCGGAGGAGGCGATGACCCTCCTCCTCCATATGACGACCATCCACCGCCGTCCAAACCCAAAACCTATTCGTCGCCACGATCTGCGCGAGGAGCTCCAGCGCAAGAAGGCTGGAGACCTGGGTTCTGGACGGGAGCTTTGGGTGGAGGTGCAGCAGGCTATATGGCTGGAAACAGAGGCAGTGGGACTCGACAACAGCAGCCCAGACCTCAAGATACGTGGGGCAATGGAGAGGGTAGCTCTAGATGGGGTACCGGAGCACCTGGGCCATCGAGAAGCTCCTCTTCAAGCTCAAGTCTTGGCTCCAGCAGATATGAAAGCACAGGATTTGGAGGCACATCAAGGAGGTGATATCGTCTCGTCAAGCTAGTGTTTCTACTCAGGCATAGTGTTTCAAAGCCAGTTCGGCTTGGGTATAGTTCTGCTTATATCAAGCTATCTTCGCCACCGCCCTTTCCAGCACTTGGTCAAGGTTTCGTCTTCTTTTTCATTTCGGATTTTTGTCATCTCTTCAATTCTGTGCCGTCGCCTGCGTGACGGCTCGACTCACTGGATCTTCGACTCCCATCAAGAAGCCATCTCCACCGAGGCCTATATCCTTCTTCTTTCTCGATCGTCGCAGGCGCGCTCCGTCCTGTCCCCTTTCTTTTCTCTTTCCTTTCTTACCTTTCCTTTTCTTTCCTTTGCCACCGCTTTCGTGGCCCGAATTATCTTCGGCAGCAGCGGCACGTTCAGCCGCAGCAACCTCTTCTCTTTGTCTCTCCGCTTCCTCCATGGCTGCCTTTTCAGCCGCCTGTTCCTCTTCCAATTGCTTACGATCGTCCTCCATGATCTTGTCTAACTCTGCCGGATCTTCATACTCTGCGCCTGTCATCTTTTCGTACTCTTCCAGAACCACGGGTACTTTTTTCCCCAATAAGGTTGCTTTGATTCGTGGATAGTCGAGTCTTTCCTCCTTCACGAATTTCCGTTTGATAGCGTGCCTAGTCTTCCCAGGAAACATTCTGCTTATTAAGTCGAAGTCCGTGCCGAACATGCGAAGTCCTTGATAGAATCTGTCAAGGAGCGTTTCGTTCCATCCACCACCTTTATCTCGTTTCAGAAAGCTGCCAGCAGTGACTTTTCGACTCAGGTCATTCTCATCAATTGGGGGAGATCTTCCAGATCCCGCTCAACAGCTGCCGCGGCATGTCGGTCAATGCGAAGAGAATCTTCATCAATTTGAATCTGCCCATCTATAATGACAGTATTTGGAACATTGAGCGCTACTTGACGCTCTTGTCCTCTTTGCCGCTCCTGACGAGTTTCTTGGTCCCGCGAGGGTGCTGCAAAACCATCATTCTCTGGGGATGCCGCATGACCCATCATATCTTGAAGTTCCCGCTGTTTCTGCTTCACGAAAGCCGCGCGATCCATTTCTCTAAGTTCTTGTTCACGCAAGGACTTTCTGCCGGTATGAGAGTCTTGGCATAGCTCGATCATCTTCATCTCTTCCGGCGCTATTGTCACATTCTCAGCATTATCAGGAGTCGATGGTCGCCTCCGGTGGCCTGTCTTCCCTTTTTTGGACGTTCTCGCTGTCCCTCGAACGGCATCTTCCACGATATCTGCTGCTGCATCCTGAATAGCCTTTTGACGCCTTGACAACTTAGGTTTCTGGCGTTTCTGTGTCTTCATTTGGTTAGCTGGCTCGGCGACTTGATGCTCGTTAGCATTTTCGTCATCTTCTAGAGCTTGTGCTGACAAGCGATTATGGGAGGTGGATCCCGCAGATTTCTGGCTTTTCTTTCTGGGAGCTCTCTTTAATTTTGAGCTGGATGTGGCCTTCGTAGGGAGAGTGGATGTAGCTACAGCTGGAGAGTCATTTTGAAGTCCCTCTGAACTTGAAGTTGTTATGTCCACTCGAGCAGTACCTGTCTCGGTCTCGTCGCGTTCTCCTCGTTGCTCGTTTGCTTTTCGACGCTTTGACACTCTGGTGTGTAAGGTCGGTGGGCCGTTGTTGGCAATCCGTTCAGAAGGTCGAGAGGTCTCTTTGCGACGTGATCGTGTCACTCGTTCTATAGAAGGCGCTGTCTTTGCAGTAAGTTGAAGATTTGTGCGAACTAAAGCGTCATGAGTGGTGGGTGTTGAGGGGCGAGGATGATCAGCTGAAGCTGAATTTTTTGTGTAAGAGCTTGTAGGACGTGTGACATGATTTTCCCTGGCTAAAGGACGCTTCTGAGGGACAATTGATGAATGAGATGGCTCTCTTGATGCTGAGGTAAGTCGGGAAGGCAAAGGTAAATGAATGGCATTACCATCTTGCGCAGAAGCTGCTTGTACCGAGTGGGAGGCGAGAGCGTCATCAGGTCGGCTTGAAGTCAAGAGTGCACGCGATGGTGCCGGTGAAGGGCTAGCTGGATATAGCGTGCTCGGAAGCTGTGGTGTCTGTGATTGAGCTTGTCGTTCTTCGCTTGGCCTTGCAGAGTGTTCCGCAGAATCCGGAACGCCAGGACGCCGGATAGGTGCCTTCTTGGGGGCGAACTTTTTATTTGACTTGTCTACCACGAGTCAGCTCGGTTCATAGGAGGAGAACTGAACAGGGGCGCACTAATCACGGAGCTTCCAAGCGCTGACATCACGTTACGCAAGCAGATGCAAAGAGCGGCTGCCGCTTACGACTTGTATAGATTGTCATAGAGTGCATAGCACGCGCACTGACGGACGAAGCTATGCAAGCTTGCGTTTGCGCGAAGTAACTAATAACTCTGCTGATGATGAATTTGGCTGCAGGGTCAAGTCATCATTGGTGATTGGCTTTAGACGCAAACGTTGAGCCGGAGCGGTAAAATTATCTTCCGGCTTGGCCGCGAAACGTCAAAGTTCGAACAACGTCTCCTGTCCCTCTACAACTTCTTGGACAAACGGACAAACACCAGGTCGTCTCCAGCGAGCATATTAAAACCCTTCAAAATACTTCCCAATGTGCTCTTTGTTGTAAAGCGTTCTGTGACGATCGACCCGAAGGGTCGCGTATCCCCATGACCCTCGTTCAGAGCCAGGTCGTCTCCCTTCCAACTCCTGATAGCCTTATCAAGATGGAAGAGAGAAAGCGACCAGCTACCCATGATCACGATGACACGTTACCACCTCACAAGAAACAGGCGACTTCGGTTAACGGAGGCTCAAAAGGCCATGTCGATGCTGACATGCCATGGAAGGACGACCTTGAGGTAAGAATGCATCATGCCCCTCCCGTCCCATAGGTTGCTACGATCGAGGCGCCTCACTCCTATCACGTAAGAGAGAGCTAACGCAATTCTTATGAGTATTAGCGATTTCAAAAGGAAGCTATATGGCGTCAGATGCAAGAGCACAAAAGAGAGCGCAATGCCATTGAGGCTCGACTGAATAGTGCGGAGAAGCGCGCACAGTATCACGACGAGCACATCATGATTATTGATGGCTGGTTCAGTGAGGTGAATAGATCAGAGATCATCATCAGAGACGCTCCATACTGACTTTCTCGCAGCTACTAGATGAAGTAAAGCTACTTGTCGGAGACTCTGAGAACCACAAGATATTTACACCTTTTCCGTCTGTTCTATTAGACTCGGACTCTGAAGCATTCAAAGCCCATCTCAAAGCTCGGTCCTCTGACATCTCGTCAGCTGTCTCAAAGCTCTTTGCGCATCGGTCAAATGCAAGTCCTGAGGTCTCTGAGCTTCACGGCCGCTTAGCCCAGTTGCTAGCTACTGAAAAGAGTCACATAATTGAGCTAGAAAATAGTAGACACGAGAAAAAGAAGCTGGAGGGCCGATTAGAGGACGCTGTACTTCGTTACATGCTTGCCGAAAAGAAACTAGATCGCTCAAAAAGTGCAACGGTCGCGAAATTGGAGAAACAAGCGATATCCGGCGGCAGAAGCGAAAGCGGTAGTGGCCTAGGCGGCGGTAGAGATGTATCCGGCAACGATCAAAAGGAAAACGGCCCAAGTAGCGAAGATGTTGCTGCAGCCGAAACTGCACGTAAAGAGGCTCTTGCGGAATCGGAAAAGCGAAAAGAACAAATTGCTACGCTAGAAGCAGAGAACGAGAAACTATCGGTGGAGGTGACATCTTTGACGAATCGATTGACAGGGCTGTCCGACGAGGATTACAGCAAAACGGATTTATTCAAGCAGCTGAAGTCGCAACATGAAGATGTCATCAAGCGTATCAACGATCTGGAAGCTACCAATATCCAGTTACGGGAAGAGGCCACGAGATTGCAGGCAGAACGCACTGCATATCGAACGCAAGTGGAGCAAGAATCTGCTTCGGTGATTTCGGAGAGAGAGAGACAGCTTGCGCAAGCTGAGAATGATCTGGCAAGAATACGGACGAGTCGAGATGAGCTGACCGCGGACATCACCATCCGAAAAGCTGCGCAGGGCCAGGAACGAGCGTCTCTAGATCAAATAAAAGAAATGGCTAGCGCAAAGGATGAAAGAATCAAAGCCCTAGAGTCGGAAGTTGCACGACTGCAATTACAAATTGGTCAAGTTTCAGCCCCAGCCAGCCCCCCAGCAAGTCTAGATGGCGTAGCACCAGACGAAATGCAGAACAAGTTTGCAAACCTAGAGAAGCAATATAGTTTGCTGAACACTGAACTGCAGTCCATGGGTACAGCATTCAGCAAAGCGAACAAGCTCGCTTCGCAAAAGATTAGCAATCTGCACTCACTCGAGGAAAAGGCCCAGCGCCTAGCTGCGGAAAAGTCAAAGGCAGATCAGAAATACTTTTCCGCAATGAAAGCTAAGGAAGCCAGGGAGCAAGAAGTACGGACTCTCCGCACGCAAAATGCGAAGAGCTCCGAGATTGTCACTTCAATAAAGGAAACGGAAGCCGCCAACCGTGCACTCCAGGTCGTCACGGAGAAACAGGTCACAGAGATCAAGGAATCCTTCCTGAACGTTCAAGCGAAGCTGAGATTGGAGCAACATGCATTGACTCAGAAGAGTGCTCAAATGGAAGGGTTAAGGTCCGAGATCGAGGGGTTGAAGAAAAATGTTGCAACTAAAGATGAAGTGACAATCGCGAAGTCAAGCGCATGTCGAAAAGCAGAAGTTGAGATTGAAGGACTGAATGTCCGACTAGATGAGACCAAGAGAAGCCTCGAGAGCTGGAGATCAAAAGGGCTAGGCTCCCAGAGCGGCGAGTATGAAATGCTGAGAGTGAGTATCTTCCATCATTTTTTCACATTGAACAACATACTTATGCCGACCCAGACACTCGCCATCTGCACAGTGTGCCGCATCAATTTTAAGAATACCGCCATTAAGACATGCGGTCATGTCTTCTGCAAGGATTGCGTCGAAGAGCGTACTACGTCTCGGTCACGCAAATGCCCTAACTGCAACCGCTCGTTTGGAACCGGCGACGTCATGAGAATTACCCTTTGAATGGGCCTTTGCCCTTATACCCATTTAGACTTCCTTTTCGCTTCTTTTTGCTTCTAATTCAGGCTGTATTACTACTTTGTTTACCAGTCCTGCTGGATGTTTTGTTTTCGTAATATTTTTGGTCGAACATTACGGAGGTCCGGGGGGCTTGAGGTGGCCAAAAACTTGCTCTCAGCCAACTCGAGAGGAAGCGAGCATAGGTCGATGTACCATTTCTCGAATCTCTAGAAAGAGACTTGTTTCCTCACTGTACATATACATCGCTCAATCAACGCCGAGCAGAACAGCTTGGTAATCAAAGGAAGTCTCTGTCGTGCACGCAAGTGTGAATGTGATACAATCAACGCACTGCAGCCATTGAGAAAATTGAAATTTAGAGACAATTGGTTCTCAGCATACTACTGTGCCATGCTCTTCGTCACTACATGAACTTCAACCTCATTGAATTTGCCCCCGAGCACCGATACCTACCATGCGTGTCGTTTGGTCGAGATACTGCAAAGGCATTACGCAACCGTGCAAACTGCCGGGAATGATGCTGGGTGCCATATCATAATCTACCCCTACACAGTCCCCGCAATACTCAACTCCCTGATCTCCCCCAACACCTCCTCGACTCTCGAATCTAGCATGCCTTGCGCATACTGCTCCCTAGTATCCGCATCCAAATACTGCTGCACCTGCGCCATTCTCGAATACGCCTCCGCACAAAACCGTAGCTGAATCTTCACAAGTGCCTCGAATGATGGGTCCAAATATGGAACTCGTAGGTCAATAAGTTGGGGCAATTCATTGAAAAGTTGCTCGTTCAATTGATCGTAGGCTTGTTTCGCCATATCGGATTCTCGCTCTGCGCGAGGCAGTTTGGTGGGATCTTTGTCGGGCTTTTCGACGAGTTTCTTGACCCGGGCCCGCGTGGCGTCGTAGTCGAGGAGTTTGTTGTTGCGTTTCTTTATACCTGGACGGGAAGTCAATGAACGGATCAGGCTTTGATGATTCACCCAGAATGACAAGGAGGGCGGGTAGGAAGGATTTTAACTTGGACATGGATACCTACATTCGTTGATATCCGGAAAGTAGGCGCAGAAGCGGGATATCGGTTCAAGGACTGTTTGTCTGCTTAACGTCAGGCTAGATGAAATGATAATCCTGGTAGCACCATAAAATTACCTGTATGGACCGTCGAGAGCCTTAATGGTTTCTGCATCAAGATCCTCTACAGCTTGTTTGTAGCTCCGACTGACTCCGTCGTTTGCTCCTGCGTCCCCATAGAAAGCATCTATCGTCTCCGCTATTCGCATTTGCGACGCGGTCATTGCTATTCAGACATCAGTCTGTGAAGCCAGAGCAATCAGCGTATCACGGTGCAGCAAACCTCGTAATGAATCCAAATATCCTTTTGCTTCTTTCTGTAGCCTATTCGCAGCCGATTCCATTGTCCGGTATCGCCTCCAGGTCCTGTCAGTCCACGCTCTCCGCTGCACCCCAAACATTGACGAGCATTACCTTTCTTCTACTTCGTAATCTCGATCGTTCGTCTTTTCAACATGCCCTTCGGAGTATCGTCAGCCCTTGACTCGCTGCCCCGCATTGCCGCAATGGTATCCTTGGACGTCATACCAGTCTTCATCATTACCTGAGTTGTCGCCCGATTGGCGACCTTCTTGAAGCCTATGTGCGCACATTAGCTCTCTATCCAGCTGCGTACGGTCGTCAGGAAGTCTACCGGCCCATGACATTTTGGCGGCGGATTTCGAGCTGCACGAGGGTTACGACTTGCGCTTCTGATAAATATTGGAGGAAATATGGCCCCGATAGCCTTTGTTCTTAAGCAATTGTCAATACATGGCGTTTCCGAGCGATCAAGAGATATAAAGTTGAGGAAGTGACGCATTCAGGGTTAAGCCACGATGTTCCTAGGCATGATGACTGCCTAACGAGAGGCTACACTCCACGAGGGAGTACAGGTGACCAGGTCACCTAAATAACCTTAATATTTTTCCACTATTATTTAAAACCAAAGCTAATAAAACCTTTTAAAAACGTTTTTAATTTTTTTTAAAATAATTTAAGTATTATATAGATTATTTCTTAAAAACCCTTTTAAAACCTTTTAAGAATATTTTTAAAAATATTTTTATAAAATTTAAAAATTAATATTTTATTTTTTTAATAATAAGATATTTAAATATATAAATATAAAACTTAATTAAAATAATAAATTAAGGTTTTTATTTATTATAAAATAATATATTTTAAATATTTTTTAAATAATTTTATATAAAAATTTTAAATTAAATAAATATATTTAAAATAGTTTTTAAACTTATTTTTAGTTTTTTAATTTTTAAAAAAAAATTCTTTTAATATTAAAATAAAATATAGTTTTTAAAATTAATTTAAATTTTTAAAGAATTAAATTTTAATTTTAGTTAGCTTAATTATTTATATTTTTATTATAAAATAAAATATAAATTATTAAGTAATTTAAATAATTTTATTAATTTTAAATTAAAATATAATTTTTAATATTATAAATAATTATATTTTATAATACTTTTAAAATATTTTTAAAAAATTTAAAATATAGAAATATTTAATATTATTTTATTAATTTTATAATTAAAAATAAAATAATAATAATTTATTATATATATTTAAATTATTTAATAAATTAAATTAAATTATATATTAAAATTAGTTTTTAAAATATTCTTTAATATTAAATTTATTATTATTATTATTATTATTTATTATTATTATTATTATAAAAATTTAAAATAATAAAAAAAAAAATTTAAAAAATGTTTTTAAATTCTTTTTTAAATATTTTTAAAATTTATATAATATAAAATATTATTATATAAATTTAATAAAGTATTTTAAAACGTTTGTTAAATGTTTTAAAATTATTACAGGTTTTAAAACGTTAGAGGCACTTTTTACTGTTTTTATGATTAGCGAATAAAAGGTGTTTCTAAGACGAATTAGGCTAAGTTTTGGTTTTAGCTGACCTGGTCGCCTGTACTCCCACTCCACGAAGCAGTCTTGCAATTACGCAGACATTATTCAAGATGCGCGGTCGGCGCCGACACTAAGATCTCGCCCAATCGAAGAGCATCACCACGTATCTAACATCATGGCTGCGTAATGTTTAGACTCCAATCTTCTCTCCTAAAGTCTTGGCAGAGAAAAAGGGGTGACAACGGATTCAAAAAAGGAGTTGTTTCTTCGGCGCTAAAATTGATTTCTCGTGACTATTGTAGAGTCTATCGTGATTCTCTCTTAAAACATGATCTGTTGGGGATTTCCAAATGTGTGAGACTGCTCGCCATCGTATGGTGATCACTGGCGCAATTTCGATCAGATGCCCGAGAGCAGCTCTACTTCTTGCTCGCAAGTATCAGCACCGCAGGCCACGTGACCTTCCTCAACGTCCCCTCTCCTCTCTTCGTCCCCCTCAACCCTCTATCTCATTCCACACACCGTCACTCAACATTGGTAGATTCATGAGAAAAGATTTCGTCACCCTTTCTCAATTCCACCACCGTTCCCAACATTGCAGGTCCTGTCTCCACCCATCATTGATTTTCGGCTCAGTCTCGAAAATACTCACGCTTTAAATATTGGGAAAGGTATTCAGTATTCGTGGTTGCATACATGCCTCTTCACATCCCGCCCCACCTTCCCGTCAAACTGAGCTTAATCCAGGAAACTCGCTGATTTGTCTACCGCACGCTTCCATGTCGCCTTGGCCAACCGCTCTTCAACACCCGTAATGGTCAGTCCAGAAATTGTATCCAGGAATGAGTTGACTAGTGGCTGACATGCGTTCGCGTACCCTTTTTTTGCGAAGATCAGGTCGCCAGCGTGCCGCCTACTTTCTGGAACCTTGGAAAAGCCTCGACCGCCTTGCCGGCATTGATGGGAGGAAGACAGTCCGCCGCAATAAGCATACCCGCTAAAGCCGGTGAACAAACGCTAGCCAGCCACTCAGCGGTGGAACCTACCCGGCTGACTATTCCCGGTCAGAAGAACAGGCAGAGATGTTGCTCGGTCACTGATAGGTGGGTGGGATTCACGTCATTGGCAACGACATGGGTGAAATGTTTGGAGAGTTCGACAGCTACTTGCCCCACTCCCGGACCCACCTTGTGAGCGGTCCCAGTGTTGCTGCTATGGGACTGATAATGGGCGTAGATAGATTGACAGAGGGAAGGCGAGTATTCGGGGCAAGCTGTGAGGTAGTTGGCCTTGTAAACTCCATTGTGGTCGGCAAGGTCGAAGTCATTAGAGGGGTCCGAGGTTGATACCATTTGTGGAGGACTCTTGTAGGTCCGTGATCTGGGGGTAGAATCGATACATGTCGAAGAGGGCGATTTTCGCTCTTCGCTGCTGATGTGGTGGCGAAATAATATGCCCTGTACCAGGTGAACGACACAAAGCACACAGTCAGGCGGCTTTGAGAGTACTAAGAATGTTCTTCGTACCAACCCGTCCGTTGCCAGCACATGTCAAATCCATAACGAATCCCCCTGTGTTGATGTTCTGAAAGAAAAAGGTGTAACACTTAACGCTGTATATACACTAGGAGAAAGAAGACTTAAAAGATTTGCGGGGTAACATTATCACTGAGCTCCACTGGACACATCCAAGTCTAGGCGACGTCGCAAACACTAGAATTTAACCAAGTAATTACAAGAATACCACTCATTGCAATGACCGTGTAGAAGACGATCCTCTTTCACAATGCCGTTCGATGCCCGCTAAATAGACTACCCGTATACCCATCTATTACGCAACATTTGGACAAACATGCCGCCGCCAGATTGTGGGAGCCGAACGATCGTGGTGCTCCGGTCATCAATTCATTATCAAGGTCGTAAACGGACGTGTAAACACCAGGATTCATAAAGTGCAGCGGGAGGTGTCTTAGGGTAGGCCATGGGCGCACGTTAACTTTTGTTTTGCAAGGCAGCATCTAGAACCCCTCCTCAGCTGCCTTGCAAAGTTTGATTTCACGGACCCACTCAGATTTGAGCACCTTAGTTGCAGTAAGTCGGCGTTTGGGGCTTGGGTCGGGATCGAGAATGGAGTAAATAACATTCCGGCAACGAGCCTGAGCGATGTGTCAGTAGTGTTTAAAAAGTTATAGGATGGTAGGGTTCGAACTGACCCTGTGCAAAGTCTCGATGGGTCCATATCCATCGTCGCCTTTCCGGCCTTCCAGATATCGATCAAAGAACTCGTCTTCGTCATTCTTTGCAATACGCCATAGGTGCCTACCAGTCCTCATAGCCATATATATAACACCACAAGCCCAGACATCGACGGCTCGCGGGTCGAACTCCTTGTCGATGTACTCCTCTGGAGCAATGTATGGTGCAGATCCACAGAGACCAGCCGTCATATGGGCTTCTCTTTCCCACGCCATGCGAAAGCACTCTCCGTTGCCGAAATCCGTGATTTTGAGGGCGCCGTGTGTGGTAAGCAAGAGGTTCTCAGGTTTCAAATCGCGATGAGCGACACCCATCTCGTGCAAATATTCGACACCGCACATTAATTGCTTAAAGTAACAGTCTGCTTCAGTCACTTCAAGTTTGCCGGCAGCTAGGACCAGAGTGTATAGATCTCCACCTGCACAGAACTCCATGATCTCACAATAGTCGCCTTTCGAATCTTGCAGCAGGTCGAGGGTATGGATCACATTAGGGTGACGTAAAGATGAAGAGATGCAAAACTCTGAAGTAAGTCGTTTCTGATATTTCTTGGGTGATTCTTGGGGTCTCCGCCGGAATTCTTTGACAGCAAACAGCTGTTCCCCTTTGTTGTCTTTAGGATCAACTTTGTGAGATATTCTGACGATACCAAAGGCGCCGCGTCCAACGATCTCCTGGCATTTGCCATACTTCTGCACCAAAGTGGCAGTCGAGTTGGGCCCGCCTTTCTTGTCCTGGGCAAGCCTGTCGCGCTCACTTCTCAATTGATCAACCCAATTAGACATTAAAGACAGCTGCTGATGATCATCCGAGTGATCATCCTTCTTTTTACCGCCAAGCATCTCGCGTAGCATATCTGATAATTTCTCCTGTCTCTTGGCACTTTTCAGGGTATGTTGATGGGAGCCGTCTGGGAGCATTTCGAATCTTCGATGCAGCTGTTCATCCTTTCTTATATTTGCGAGGCTGGGTCTACGGTCTTGGGTGGCGTCGCTTGGGCCATTGGCACGCTTGTCGGAGTAGGATTGCTGCCTTGAAGGGGCCCTGGGGCTAGATACGCTATTCTTCCTGCTGTTTCCGCTGTCGACCGCGTCGGACGCGATACTGTCACGGCGGACGTCCCCGTCTTTCAAGCCCTTACCCTGGGATGTGAACATACGAGTGAGGCGGTGTGTTATATTTGGTCTTTTAGTAGAGGGCGGGACCCCAAGCCCGTTCGGCTGGGCATGGGAGTCCTCGGATATTGATGGTCTTGCAGATGTCTGAATGACATCTTGCGAGCGAATCGATGACGATGAAACGGATGCTGATGCTGTTGGTGAAGGCCGATGTACCAGCGTGCTAGCTTGTCCGCTCATGTCTCGGTGAGCGAAGTCAGAGGAGACGGGTGGTTGAGTTTGAACGGTGGTAGGAGATGGAAGTGATGGGGAGGAGATAGGTGGGCGACGGTCCGACTGGCGGGCCAAAGCCCTGCCCGCCGTGTGAGGGAAAGTCAGAACAGGTGTCGATGCCGTTCGCAAGTGGTTGTATGATGGCAAGGGAGAGGGAGGGGAGGGAGGGAGGGGTCCTCTTGTGAAAAGTCGAGGAGGGACGCTAGGGGAGGGCGGAGCAAAGCGTCCACTCTCTTAGCCGGTGAGGCACCTGCAGGCGCTTTCGAGAAGATCCCAAGTCCTAATGCTGCACCTAAAATATCGGGGCAGCTGATGGATTATCAATCCTTCAACCCTTTCCAACCACTGATTTCCACTGATTAATCGTGTCCTGTTCTTTCGCTTGGCTGCACTAGCGGTGGCCTGCGCAGACGATGGCGTGGATAGAGATTGCGGGATGAGCGATCAGTCCAGGTGGTATTTGCACTGCGTTTTCGGAGGCGGAGGGAATCTGGGTGGTAATTATTGTGCGTTTGTGCGAGGTTGGTCAGAGAAAGTGAAAGTGGGGAATCAGAGTTCAGCACACTGTCAGCTGTCCTACTTGTAGTTCTAGCCTGGAGCCAAATTGCATGCTCTGCGGGAGGGAGAAGTGAGATCTCGGAGGAGGCGAAAAGGAGAATTATTGTTAACCTGGGGACTGAAACCGTAACGTATGACTTTGATCTTGATCTCCAATGGGAATGTAGTGAACCACGCCTTGGCTTTACAACATGATACTCTCCTCCTCGATGGCAAATCTTTACGCGGACTTGTCAAGTGCCCGTCTGCTTGGGAACTTTATCATCGCTCTAAACCTCCGCAAAATTCTACGGGAATATTATTCTCAGAATAGCGATATGGGAGACAAAGCTCCCTTTCATCCCTTCCACATGCTTTTCTCATTCGCATTCTCTCCCTTGTCCACACACCCTTTCGTGTCCCCTTTCACTGTTCAGAGGCTATGATATGCATGGAAAAGTTGCGTGCTCGAGGAGAACCCGGCTCATTTTCGACTTGAACGCCAATCATTTGATTGAGGACGGGCCTTCGAGGTGGAGTTTGGAGACACTCTAAACTTCAGATCCAGGGCGGGCTGGCGCGGCCAGCGCGGTACCTAGCTGTTAGTTGGCCTTGTTGTGACCGTTGTCGAAAGATTAATCCCTCATACATTGCCTGGAACCCTTCTCCATTTGCTTTGGAGCTATCCCTGCGAGCCCCAAAGGAGTACTGATGCCATGTCACCTCCACGACCTCAGCGATGATCCGCCTGCATCTATGACATTGCCGGCAAGGATCTCTGCCATTTGCATAGCACGTTGGGGAAGAACGGCTTCTGACTGGCTTTCGCCATACCGTTATCGCCATACTCACCGCATTTCTTTCATCGTCTCTGTAGGAATGTTGGCTTCCAAGTCATGGAATAAGGCGAGCGACATGGCTAGTGGTACAATCTGCATGCCTTGATAAGGACCACTCTACCGATATCGCCAGGCTCTGTCGGCTTCCACTCTAACAGGATCTTTCTGCTGTTTGTGGAGACTGCAAGTAGCACTATCAAAAGCATGTCCGAACGGCTTCCTCCCGACGCGTAGTTACCAGGAAACCACCAGAGTGAAACAAAAGGTGCCTGCATATACTGCTGCCCGATCTATGCATTTCGGCATGTAGGATAGAGCCAATTGGTACCACCCATTCACGTTCATAAAGGCCACAAAAGATGGCTGCCTTTACTTGTGGTGTGAACCAATGGCTGTACGAATTCATAATGTAGACTCTTCTGCCAGGACTGTCAGGCAATGACTGTCGTCATCGTTGTGCGACCGACTGAGGGAATGATTGTTCCAAGCCCACGAGGCCACAGACTTCGAATTGTGTACATCTAGAATTGATGCTGAGGACATGTGATTGGTGAACAGCGCGTCTAATACGGACGAAGCAGCCACCTCTTGATCCGCGCTGAAGTCTTGGAAAGAATTTTAAGTAAGAAAATAATTAAAAGGCCAATCGAAACTACTTTTCATGAGTTAGCGAGCAGAAAGATCAAGGTCAAACCGCCAAAGGTCCTGAAGACGAAAGATGGAAGACGGAATACAGTGGAGAAGATCACAATATATCTTTCTAATTTGAACTTCGTGCAGAATCGAGACACATATTTGGTGCAACTTGAGGTTGGAATATAGCTACAAAAGAAATTTCCCTCAATGGTTGTTCACCATGATGTCAAGAACAATCTTGAAAGCCGTAAACATCGAACACGTAAACAAGGCTCATCCGCAGCATCACTTCTCCTCCGCTAGCAGCACTATTTCTTACTTTGCTTGCTCAATTGAGGACCGAGGCATTATTTGCAGATGCTTGTAGAAGATGAATAGTGAGAGATGTGGATGCGTTCATACCTCCTGCTCCTCCTAGTGCGATGTTACTTGGCAATATCACCGAGCTACATCCATCCCGACGAAAACTTTCAAGGGCCTGAAGTCATCACCGGTAAGCTTTCTCCATTCTTTGCATTCCCACGCATAAGAAACTGACAGACATCAAAGGCTGGATCTTCGACCTCCCCAACCGGTGGACATGGGAGTTCACGTCCGACGCACCTGTCCGCAGCATCTTCCCACTATGGCCTGTCTATGCATTGCCTATGATCGTCCTCAAGTGGATTTGGGCAGGCATTGGACCAAGCGAAGTACCACCAGAGATCATGTACTATGCCCTTAGAGTCTTGATGTGCATACTCAGCATTGTGCTAGAAGATTGGGCGATCCATGAGCTTGTACAAACGCCGCGATATCGAAGACAGGCAGTCATCCTCGTTGCTTCATGCTACGTAACGTGGACGTATCAAACGCATACGTTTTCTAATTCAATGGAGACATTGGCGGTGCTATGGACTCTCGTAATGATACAGCGGATACTGGACAATAAGGTGGGGACAATCCCCAGGCTCAATGTGGAGGGTCTTGACTCACTCGGAAATAGCAACGCTCGTCTTTATTATCGTCAGCTATACTCGGTCTCATCCTTACCTTCGGCGTATTCAATCGCATCACCTTTCCAGCTTTCACGCTAATACCCTCTTGCTTCCTAATTCCCCACTTCCTCAGCCGGTGAGCAGCTTCCTGAGGGCGCTCAACCTGAAAGCAAACTAATCCAAGAAAAAGCCCACTTTCCCTCCTGACCATCATGTCGACCATCGCTGTCACCTCTTCTTTCGCAATCTTAGCCGACACCCTTTTCTATCATCCTCACCCTACCCTTGGCGCTGTCCTGTCTTCCCCAACGATAACACCCCTGAATTCACTGCTCTACAATACTTCCGCCACGAACCTCGCGAAGCATGGTCTGCATCCCTACTACCAGCACCTCCTCGTGAACCTCCCCCAGCTACTCGGTCCCGCCTTGCTCCTCGTACCACAAACGCTCAAAACCTCGGCATCTGAGCTCCCAATCATTTCCGCAGTCACAGGGCTCCTCATACTCTCGGCGATGCCGCACCAAGAGGCACGCTTTCTTCTCCCGATGGTAGCGTTGGTTCTTAGCTCCCTTCGCGTAAAAATATCGAGAGCCCAGATAGTCGTGTGGGTGGGCTTCAATGCCGTTTTCGGAGCACTGATGGGTCTCTATCACCAAGGTGGAGTCATACCTGCACAAATTCAGCTAGGCAAGCAAGCTGCTCGACTTGGTAATGACGAGAGACAAGGCGGTGCAAATGGTGCTTGGGACATGAGCGAGATCTTCTGGTGGCGGACTTATCCACCGCCAATTTATCTTTTGGGAAAGGAGTCTGGGATCAACACCACAGATTGTATGGGAATGCCTTTTGCGGAGGTTCAGGAGAAAGTGCAGGAGACTGTAGAGCGGGGGTGTGTACATGGTAAGCAGAAGATGAGTGCGGGTTTGATTGCGCCCTGGTCATCAGTGGAGATTGATGGATGGAGAGAAACTCCCGAGACAGGTGGGATGCAAGTGAAGGAATTGTGGAGATGGTCTAGGCACTTGAATCTTGATGATCTGGACATAGCTAGCGAGGGTTTGTGGGGGACTTTGAAAAGAGTGGTTGGAAGGAGAGGTCTGGTAATCTGGAGCGTGCAAAAAGACTGTCTTGAAAAAGACAAAGGTAATCAACTGGGTGGAGATTGGTGAATTTCATATTCGTGAGCTTCCATTCTGGCTTCCCAAACACTTGACCCGCGAAGGAGCATTCTTCGTGGTGTTGAGCCATGACCTTTGATTATCTGTATTTGTTCGAGGTAACGACTACTCGGATGTGACTGCACGTCCTAGGCCTTCATCAAACATTGGCTAAGGATCATTCTACTGTGATATCGTTAAGGCATCCTCATGTTGCTCTAGGCACGATGTTTGCGGCAGTCAGGTGGCGGCACCGCCTTCATCCCCGTCTTCAGGCTGGTCGAACAAGAAATTCGCGGCTAACTCCTCGTTCTTGTCACACGCGAAGTATGCCTGAATGACAAGGTCTCGTTCAAAACCGAGACGACATAACTAATGATCAAAGCGCGTCAGTATCATACAGAAGGCCTATCAAAGTAGCTTGGACGAGTAGACTCACCCGTTCGATGGCATCCCGCTCCTCTTCGGACACACTTATCTCCTGTGCTCCAGGTGGCAAAGGCACGTCGTCCCCAACGTCTTCACTTAAAAGCCTTAGAAATTGATCTGGATTCTCTCCAATTAGCTGGGCAAGTTGCGGATTACCATGTCCAACTTGTTGCAGAATAGGTTCTAGCATCCGTGGTTGCGTCTGTACGATTTGCCGAAGCTGTTGGAATTGCGGGTTGTTGCGTAAAAACTCCAAGTTCCCTAGACCAGCGCCTTCACCGCCTGCACCGGTACCGGCGGATGCGGCCAGTCCTGCTGCTGCTCCGGCTACAGCTGCAGCACCTCCTGCGCCTGCACTGTCCCCGCTGCCGCGATTTGATCGGGCACCACCTGCTCCACCTCCGCGGTTCGCTTGGGCGGCCGCTTCGAAAAGATTAATTGGTTGGTCACCTTCTTCGGCCGAAGCTGAAGCCGCGGGAGCAGCTGGGGCTGGACTAGCTGCGGTTCCTGCAGCTTGAGCTGGGGGCGGAGAAGCAGGCGTATTAGCTGGACGGTTGCCACCAGTACCAGCTGCGGCTTGCTGCCGCTGCTCTTGTTGTATGTTCTCTGGTATACCATTTAGGAGGTACTCCACAGCTCGATCAGGGTTAAAATAAGCTGCTCTCATGGCGCGATCGATTTCTGCTCGAGGGAAGCCCATGCTCTCCATGTTTGAGATAGCTGCTTCTCGTTGGGCACCTAACGCAAGTGCTGATGGATCATTAAAATCTGCTGGAGTCCCACTGGTGGGGGCCGGTGAAGGTGTGGCGGGCGCATTCGATGTGTTACTTGAGACAGGTGCGGGGGCAGCAGGGGCCACGGGTGTTTGTGATGAGCTGGGCGCGGGCGTGGATGGGGCGGCGGATGTAGATGGTGCTGAGGGAGCTGCTTTAGGCTAACAAGGTGTCAGTAAAACTTCCAGGAACAGGAGGGAGAGGCAAACCTTTGAGGTCATACAAACTATAAAGCCTTTCTCCTCAATACTGTAGGATTCAACGGTATTCACATCCTGTAGAATTTTCCCTTGTAGACAAATCAGCATTGACTCATCACTGCAACGTCACTAACATCGGGCATGGCGATCACCATACCAGAGTATATGAGCTTTTGTGTGTTTGACTCCCAACCCTTCTCACCCTGTATCTTCTCTTTCACTTGAGCGATCTAGAATGTCTATTAGTCAGAAATCATGCCCTCTCTATTCATCATAGTCGGGTAAAGATTGTCCTAAGCACCAAGATAGAATATACTCACCGTCTCAGAGGGCTCTACCTCGATGTTGAATTTCTGCTGTTTCAGATCCTGTGCGATCGCTACATCAGCTACGCCTCCTAAACACATAACATCGTGATCCTCACTTTGAAGGTCAATTTCATGTTTGGCAGGTAGCTCGTGAAACGTCAACTTAGTAGTGACGTTTAAGCGACGAGGTGCCACACTGTTCTTGCGGGCCAGACTCAGCAGTTACTGTAATAGCTTTTTACTGTCAGTCAATAAGATTGTCGTGGTTGAGAAAGTCGAACAAAAGTAGAAAGAAGTAGATGGATTGTGCTTGATGTTGTACGGACTTACAGCCTCCCAAACCAAGCCAAGCCAAGCCAAGCCAAGCCAAGCAAGCCTTCAGCTGCCTATAGGGCTGAGATCGGTGCTAACCGTGTTAGGCCTGGCGCCACACCATTCGAGGGGTCGCTCTCTCCTTTCACGAGTCACGACAGCTATTGCAACCATCCTCAACAATACCGTCTATCGTGAGATTCATGTCTCGCTAAACCGTCTTTACAGCCGACCACTCGCCAAACATCCCGAGCGCAGGCACGGGAATGTCAAGTTTGATTGAATGGCCCTCAGGACTATCATCTTCCGCTCAGTGCAATTTCAACGGACCCAAGATCATACACATCGCAGTAGGACCAGTACCAGATCGCATTGCATTGGGTGTCACGGAATGGCTTCATTGCTTGGTCTCCACGTGCTAAGCTGCCGGAGTACCCATTCTCCACAACCCATGGCTGGTCTGGGGTAGGGTGAACCCACCGGCGAAGGGCAGGCCTACGAGTGCGCTGGATGGCATAGATTTTAAGGTGTCAACTGCGGAGAATGCATCTACATGTTTACGGTTGCAAAGATTAAGTGGCTCGGAGATGTATCATTGTAACGTCCTCTTGTCCGCCTATACCGGGATGGCTCAGGTCACCCTCGTACAGCGTTGCTGGGAGCACCGTCTAAATTCTACGAAAAATGCGGGGTGCAGCTTCTGCCTTCTGCCATGACCGCCTTCCTATGCGACTGGCCGAGAAGACCCGCTGTCCTTCTCTCCGCTGTACGGGATCGGTGAAGGCGAGAAAAGCTTTGGCTGCACATATGACCGCCTCTCCACAAAATGCGACGCCTCGTTGTCATACAGCAGATATGCAATGTTAGCAAGAACCAAGCAATTCCGTGGATCTGAATCTGCGTCTGCCATTCGGGTGCGTTTGGGTGCATCCGGCTAGTGCGGGTGCGCGTCAAAGACGCGACTTCTTTTCAGCTCGGATCCTCAATTTTTCCTAAGCATCTTTCCTTTCCTTTCCTTCTTTTCACCGCGTTGTTTCTTTCATCTTTAATACATTTGGATGTTCATGGTTGTAGACGACTAGCTACTGGAACTCTTCTTCCTTTCTTTAGTTTTGGGAGTGTCGGTTCTTCTAATCCTCGGTGTGTTGTTCGAAGGGAATACACTCGTGCCGAATTGAGTGAAAAGATTTCTCCCTCACGCACAATGCGACGGAACTGTTATTGATCGAATATCAGCGCAACTTTGGCCATATCCTTAGTCTAAGTCAACGCTTGAGACAACTCGCGAGAAATTTCATCAACACCTCTCATTCGACAACCCTCGCGGCTATCACGCAACACTCGACTCTTCAGCCTGTGAAGAAGCGGCTATTTGCTTGTGACATGTCCGTCTTCAATTATGCAAATTGACCAAAATCCCATTCCTTCAACATTCCCGTCTTCGAAATCCAAGATCGCATCTTGAATGTGACAATCTCCAGCCTTTGACACCGCCTAGAATGGCCAAAATGTCCGCCCTGGTCTTGCTGGGATTCCATGCAATTTTGCTCAATGTCGCGACAGCGGTTTTCCTTTGTATACTGGCCGCAACCACATCCACATCTAGGAACAGGAATCCGTCCGTCCTGCTGATTGTCTCAGCGATAATTGAGATTATGATCTGCATTCCATTCGCAATCCTCCTGCTGCGTTACGACCAGTGGATCGCTCAGATATCAACCTCGGCCCTCCAGACGAAACGAATGCGACAGTATCTTCTTCTGCTACTTTTAGGATTGCTCCCAGGTCTTGTTTCTGCCGCTATTACTGCCGGTGCGATATCCGTATTCACAACGGCACGTACGGATAAACTTTTTGACAAACCGATTCCGACACTCGCTTTTGTTCTTTGGGTGCTGTCACTTGCCCTTCAAGTCATGTTTTTGATCCTCCTAGGATCAACGTCAAAGACTAAGGTGCAACTGCCAGAGGTTTCGGAGCCACCCGATAACCAGATAATTCAGATGCACCAGGGGACGCGTCCGACCACGGGAGATTCAGTCCCTTCTGACCCATTCCGTGAGACAAAGTCTGTCAGCCTGCCTTCCGTATTGGCTTCGGAAGGTACCAATTCTCTACACTCGTCATTTTCGACCAATCAGAGACCCTCTTCGTCCAAGAAGGGCTTGTCAATACGTTCCCATTCTCAGCCACGTCATTCTGAGCGCTCTTCATCTGACGGGCCTTCTCGACGTCCGTCTCAAGATGAAGGCGGCTTCGATGCTTGGGATACTTCTGAAGTCTCGCCTCAACTCCGTGACACCGTCCTGCAAGCCAAAGCTCTCGGCAAGGGCGTTGGACTGCCCACCATACCTGGAAGTAGATCTCCTTCTCCCGCCAAAGCTCTCGAGGGTCCTTTCTTCAACCCTAGTCCGGAAAGGAGTCCTCCACAGAGTCCATTGCCACAACCCCCAGTCTCGGTGCCCTCCTCGCCCTTGCCAGGGTCTCCCGAAGCGTCACATTTCGGTAGCCGCTTCCCACCTGTGACGCTGCCACCGGTCACTAACACCCCACCCTCATCTCCACCGCAGACTCAATCTCGACGATTTTCCAGACCTGCTTCTCTTGCTCGAAGGCAGTCTGAAGAGCACAATATCCACCCTCTCTTCCGTTCCAGTAGTCCGACACCCCCACCAAGCGCATCGTCGAATACCGTGGTCACTGCAGCTCCCGAGGCTGGCGAAATCATTAATCGGCAAGCGCTGCACAGAATGCGCTCTACAAGTCAGCCGCCGACTTCTAGCCCACTTCGAAGATCTGAGAGCTTTGGAAACATTCGCGAATCCAAATTGACAGCCCCGTCAACATTGCAAGACGAGCACTGTCCAGTGGCTGTCCCCCGGCGCACGGCCATGCACCAACGCAAGCGATCGGCATCTTTTGAAGGATGCATCATCAGGCACGATGCGTAAGGGGCTATGACTAATGATTATGTTAATGTTTTTGATGAGGAGCGAAAAGAAACTACTCGAGGCTGGTGGTAAGGAATCAAGTACTCTAACGGTAATACGAAATGCAAAAGCAAGTGAAAATTGTTCTTCCCGTCCGCGAATTCCCTCGTAGGAAAGGTCATAGTCAGATGCAGTAGTCCAGATTTCTCGCCTTTGTTGTGGGAAATGATATGATGGCGTGGCGGGGGAGGTATGTATTGAGTGTTGTACCCCATCGACACCCTGGACAATAGCAGCAGAGAAATATCAGCCCCCTCAAAACGTGTCACTGTTCTCATTTCTCAAGAAGGAAGGTGACCGCTGTCCAACAACAACTGCTTTGCGCGTTGTCCTCTCCACCCAATGTGAATTCCATACTTTTGGCACCAAGTCAGCATCCTATTGCACGTCCTCTTCGATTCCGATTTCGTCAAATCTTTTCTGAAATCTTTTTCGGGGCTCCTCTTGCTTCGCGGGCGAATCGAGCAGTCTGTCCCTTCGACTGAGCGGCAGGCTTGCAAACAAATTGAGTTTACGTCTTCCACATTGTCACGAGAATATTGTTTTCACGAAGTACCATTTCCAATTTGCACCGGGTAGTCGCCATCAGTTTCAAGAACCCTGGGCAAAGTTACCGCTAATATGGTGGTCGGTTTGGTGGAAAGGTACGCATCTTACTTTCACTTTTGCAACGTCGCAATTATCGCATTAAAATGTACCTTGACGCCGTATTCCACCTTGATTTAGCAAAAAATACAAAGTGGAATAGGTCACGTTGCTCTTTACTCCCCGCCTGCCATTTAGTCTCAGATTACGTACTGGCTTCATTATCTCAAGAAGCCCAGCACTTGAAGGCTCAATGATAGAAGCAGAGATTTTTTGCATCAATGTTACATCCTATTGGATTTTTACCCCAGCCGTTGCAATGATGTTGACGCTTTGTTGACTTCTATAGCCAAATGTTACAAGAAGTTCGATCTCCAGGAAAGCAATCCATTCTAAAGCCTTCTGCCGGGAGCGTAGACGATGAACATATCTGTCAACACCATCCCACTCGAAGTATCTCAAGTCAACAAGCTACAATCAACACTTCATCCTCCAAATTGTCGAGTCAATCACACTCAGACGACCAACTTCCGTGTCAGCGGCCGACAGACAAAACACATCCTTCTGACCCTTCTTTAGATACCGTTGACAATGCGTCTAACAATCAATCATCTTCTCAAGAAAATATCTTGGGCCAAAAGCCTCCCCCTGATACAGTCGCAACACAGCAGAATCTCTTCCTTCCTGCTAAATTCAAATCCCACCCTATCAGTTCTCGATTGTCGCCTCAAGAAAGTCTATCAGAGCAGAAGTCTCTCCCCAGCTCCACCCCCTACATACGAAAGAGAGATAAAGAAAAGGAAGCCTTGAAAGCTCGATTGGAGAGCATTAAGAAAGCAATCGGTGTCGGCCTCCGTGAGCGAATGTCCCGTCTGAAACGTCGTTCGCAGATTAATCCGAAAGATGAAGAAGACATCCGTCTCTTATTCAATCTATTAGAAACAAGTCTCACCTATAATGAGAAGCATATTGCTCAGCAATGGCAGCACAGGTACCAACCTGAATGGGACGAAGCATGGCTCCCAATCTCTGAGCAGAATAGGCAATATCAGAATCACGTAAATGAAACAAGGATAGCAATAGGTCCTTCTGCGCAGAAAGATCACGTTGATGTTGTGATGGAAAATACATACCCGGCTTGGATAGATTATCATGAGAATGATGATGACGACTGGAGCTCGCAATGCAAACGGATACGACGCGCTCTCGCTTTTATCAAAGGTACTGGAGGAAATGATGCCCTATTGCCTGCGAGTGAAATCCTAGTCGGCGAGCGAAATCATGTCGATATGGGCGACATCTGGAAAGAGTGGGAAGGGAAGCTCGACACTTTGGGTGAACAGCCGACAAAGAAAGCGATGAGGGAGGCTATACCTTACCACTGGGCCGAAATTGAGAAACTTATGCAGGGAAAGATGAAGGAGATTGAAAAAAGGAAAGGAGGAGAGCCACGAATGCTAGGATTGGAAGGGAAGAGGGGGATGAAGAGGCTTGCGGACCAATTAAGTGAAGGGGGGACTGGTCAGGAAGGGGCGAGAAGAGGCCGAAACATGCCTTTGCAGCGGCCATGCAGGATATGAAGGAGTCGGGGTGGAAGTGGAAGGACGCAGGAAAGAAGAGAAAGGAGACGGAGAAGCCTGCACCGAATGATAACGGTGGCAGTCGAGGCAATGGGACTGCGCTGAAAGGGAAGAAGATGGCTGCATTGAAGGGTACTGGGGGGGGAGGGGGAGCCAATGGGAAGGCACGGAAAGGGAGAAAGAAGCATGCTGCTGGGAAAAGCAAACATTGAGAGGTTGTAGTGTGTCAGATAGGAGGAATAGAGGAATCTTTGGCTGTACATGGGTGAAAGAAGGGACACTTTGAGGACATTTCCAAGAGAGGAATAGTATAGATTTCTGGCAAGTACAGCTTGGATGTTGGAAAACCCAATTCAGCTATCCAATTTGTAGAATTGGAATGAGCAATCAAATGGAGTACTTTGTTCATTGATGGATTCTGCATGTACTTCGTGCTCGGAGTGTGACTGCCATTGCTACTTCACCAACGCCCCAAACTCCGTATTCCGTAAGGTCCAAGGTTCTCATCTCTGAGTCAGGACCTCGGCCTTGGCATCTGGGAATGGCATCATTAGGCGACTGTGACCTCTTACACATGACTGCACATCCATATATGAATGCTGGTAGTCCCATCCGTTTTCTGGTCTTATTTGACTTTCAGCGACAGCTGTATGAATACTGAGCTTTGGTCAGATCTCCGTCCATTTTCTGCCCATCCATCGCACCAGGAAATAGCTTTGATCAGCAAAATCCCACCGCCATGGCTGTGCGAGCACAGTTTGAGAATTCGAATGAGTGTGTGCTCCTTCGTCAGGCTCGAAAGACTTTCCATGACCTTACTCATCTCTCCGTTTAGAGTCGGCGTATTCTCAACCCTGACGAACGCCTATGCTTTGGTTCCAGTCGGCACGAGTGAGAATTTTTATAGGTGATTGGCCCGCTTGCGCACAGCACTCGCGGTCAGCTAAGCAAAGAGCTGCAGTACTTTCGAAGCCGAGCTGCAAGATGTGGTGCCTATATGTCGTGCTACAATCGCTGGCACACGGATCATTGGTACTCTGACTGCAGGGTACGTACTCTTCCCCTCTGCTTAGGGAGCTTTCAACTTATGAACCTGTAGGAATCGTAAGGGTCTCCTGGTCCCCACATCGACCACAGATCAAGAGTTGCAGCATCTCCGCAATAGTATACCCGACGAAGTCAAGATACAACGTATAGAAGAGCGATTGTCAGCGCTTGGTAATGTGATCTGCGCAAATGACCATGTCGCTCTAGTTCACCCGGACATTGAACGGGAAACGGAGGAGATAATAGCAGACGTCTTTGGCGTAGAAGTCTTCCGACAGACAATCGCGGATAATGTACTGGTTGGAAGCTATATGAGCTTGTCCAATCAAGGAGGCATTGTTCACCCAAGAACATCGATACAAGATCAGGATGAGCTCTCAAGTCTACTGCAGGTACCTCTGGTGGCAGGCAGCGTAAATCGTGGAAGTTCTGTGGTCGGTGCTGGTATGGTAGTGAACGATTGGATGGCCGTCACAGGTGTCGATACAACTGCGACAGAGCTGAGTGTCGTCGAAAGTATCTTCAAATTAGGCGAAAGTACGGGTCCTGGAGCGATCAATACGACAAACAAGGCAACTATGGTAGAGTCGTTCTACTGATCCGTTCACAATTGGATCTGGAGACAGCTAAACTATATGTATCAGCTCAGCTCAGTCTCGGATATGCCTTGGGAACAGTAAGTCAAAGGCTTACGTGCGAATCCGGAGCGACTGAAGACTGACCTCGGATTTCAAAAAGTTCGCTTTCCGACCTCATGACGGAATGCATAGCCAAACCTTGGAAGTTGGGGAAATGAGATACGGTATCAGTTCTGGAGTGCACCAGTCTATGATCGATCAGGCCACCTGCAATCAGTGGAGGAGACTGGCTACCTACGACGAATTGTTCTATACCTAGCTCAAATAGTTCACAATTGACACCCAGCCCGCCCGGATGTTCAACGGGCGATAATGGGTTTTTGACCACTATCATGGTTAACAAAAGCGACTTGTAACCGAGATAGAAGCTACCATATTCAATGTAAAGGCTGACATAAATTTGATGCAGGACAATTCTGAGATTGTTCGTTTTGGTATCGGTTACCATAACGAACTTCAGAGAAGTCGGTGTCTCGTAGTAATGCATTTTGTAATGACCAGTTCGAAAAGATATGAAGCTGTGAGTCCCATCAGTGTCCAAATCCGGTGGTCTACAGCTCTCATCGAAATTTCGATTACCTGTCGTCTTCCCCTCCTATCTTTCTAACCAGATTTCGCATGGAGAACACAACACCAAAGACAAGCTTCGCATCGTCCTCTGCACTTAGAACTCTCTGGTTCTCGTTGACTCCATTCGTCTGTGGCACTTTCGACGAAGAGAGCGGTCTTGCCGCCCATCGTTTCTTGTAGATACACTCGGCTGCCGCGTCAATCTTAGTAGTCGTCACGCAGAGCGATTGTGAGAGATATACCATGACGATCGAATATGTAGAACGAATAAACCACCATATCAACAGAATAGGATAGTCCGTCAAGACAAAGCAATTCGATCAGATGAACTAGAAGGTCTAGCCCCCCAGAAAGGGGTCGAGGGGGTGCTCCACTACGGTTTTCTTATCGCCGAAAACGCCGAAGGTGGTGTGACGGGACTTCCATATTGTCTCCATAAGCTTTAGACCCCCTGCTTAGGGGGAACTAACGCCTTTATAGGGGCTTTCTAGGCTTCCCCTACAAGGGGTTTATACTAGAAAGTCTAGGAATCTTATATTTTTAATTAATAATATTAAAGCTATATTAAAAAAAGGAAATATTAAGGTATGAATTATTATTTTTTTAAAATATAAAAAACTTATATTTTATATTTATTTTAAAAATTATTAATAAAATTTTATTTAAATTTAAATTAATATTTAAATTTATTATTAATATAATTTATAAATTTAATTTATAATATATATTATATAAATTTTTTTTTTATTTTTATTTAAAAACTAAATAATATTTTAATAATATTTTAATAAAATTTTAAATAAATTATATATATTATTATAATAAAATATTAAATAAATAAAGTTTATATATTTATTTAAATATTATATTAATATTTTATTTTTTATTATATTTATATTTTAAATAATTTATTAAAAAGTTTTATTTTTTATTATTTTATTTAAATATTATTAATATTTTTTTATATTTATTAATTATATTAATAAAAAATATATTTAAAATTATAGGCAAAAGAAATATATTTTATAAGTTTTAAATATTTAATTTTAATATTTTATTTTAAATTTAAAATATTTTTAAAAAATATATAATATTTTAAATTTAAAATAACTTTAATAATAAAAACTTTTTTTAATTTATATTTATAATAATTATTTTATTTAAATATATTATTAAATAATAGTTTAATAGTTTTAAAAAATTATAATTAAGAATTTTTTAAATTTTTAAAGTTAAAAATTATAATATTATTATATTTAAATTTATAAATAATTTTTATAAATTTATTTAAAATAAATTTAAAAAAAATTAAAATTATTATTATTTATTATTTTTATTACTATTAAAATATAATAAATTAATATTAAATTATTATTTTAAAAATTAATATAATATATAAAATAATTAATATTTTTTAATTTTTTTTAATTTTTTAACTTTTTCTTTTATATAAAATTTTTTAATATTTATATTATAAATTTAAATAATAAAATATTAAATTAAAAATAATAGCTTTTAAATATTTTAATTTAATAATTTAGCTTTAGTTTATGAATATTTAATAATAAATTCTATTTTTAAATAAATAAAGCTTTATATTCTAGAAATTACCTTTTATTATAAGTTTTTATTATTTAACTTTAATATATTTAATAATAATAAAATCTACTTTTTAATTTAATTATTAATATAAATATAGATAATATTTTTTATAATAAATTTAATAAAATTTTTATAAAAAGTTATAAACTAAATATTATAATTTATATATTAAATTTATTTAATATATTATTATTATAAATAATATTTATATATATAATTTATAATTAATTTAACTTTATTATCTAAATATTTTTACTTTTATCTTATTTTTTATTTACTTATTAAATTATATTTAAAATATAGAAAACTTAAAGATTAAATATTATTTTAAAAAATATAAAAATAATTTAATAAAAAATAAAAATATAAAATAAAAAAAAATTTATATTTAAAAACTAATAAAAACTTTAAAAATAATTATAATAAAAATAATAAATATTAAATAAATAATAATTATTATATTAATATTATTATTATATTAGTTTTATTAGCTATATATATACTATTTATTTATATTTAAAATATTATAATTATAATAGTACCTTAGCTATTATTTTTATTTTTAATACTACCTTTATCTTTATAACCTACTTTTTATATATATTAATTATTATTTTTCTTAATATTATTTTTATTTTTATAATCTATTTTTTATATATAGTAATTATTACTCTTTTTAATTATACTTTTATCCTTACTTTCTACTTTTTATTATAAATCTTTTATTTCTTTTTTAAATAGCTTTTTTTCTAATTTTCTTATCTATATTTATTTAAAATAGAAGTAATTATAAATATTTAAAAAAAATTAATAATAAAGGCTTTTTTTTTAAAAAAAAAGCTTAAAAAATATATAAATTAATATAATTTATAAAATAATTATTAGATTAATTATTATAAATTTATAAATAAAAATATAAAATATATAATAAGTATAAAAATATATAGAAAAGTTTTAAATATTATATATATTTTTTAAAAAAAATAAAAAATATTAAATAGAAAAAAATCTTTAATAAAAATAAAATAAAATATATAGTTTATTACCTTTAATAAAAATTAAAAAAGCTAAGCTAAATATTTATTTTTAATAAATATTAACTTTTTAATATAAAAGAAAATTATTTAAATTTATTTTTTAATATTTATTAAATTTATTAATAAGTTAATAAAACTTTTTTATAATTATAAAAGTTTTTATACTTATTAAATTAGCTAGCGACTAAAAAAAAAAGAAAACTAGTAGAATTTATATTTATATATATTATTTTAATTTAGATAGTATTTTATTTAATATAATATAAAAAATATAATAATTTATTAAAATTATTTAGTTTATATTTTATAAATAATAATATTAAAAAATAACTTATTAATATAATATCTTTTATTAAGCTTTATATATTTTATATAATTTTATATAAAATTATAGCTAAGCTAAAAGATAAGAATATATAATAAATTATATATTTTTCTTATAATATTTAAATAAATAAAGCTTATAATAATTTTAATTTTCTAGAATATTAAATAGAAAAATAACTAAAAAATAAAAAGACTTTTATTTCTTTAATAAATAATATTATTTTTAAAAGTATTTATATATTTAAATATAGCTTAAAATAAAGCTAATAATAACTAAAGCTTTTTTTATTATTTTTATAGATTTTATATAATATAATTATAAATTAATATTTTTATTTAATAAATTTTTAAAAAAATAAATAATTATTATAATTAAAATTTAATAAAGTATAAATATATTACTATTTTATTTATTTTATAATTAAAGCTAGTTTACCTACTTTAAATTATAAATTTAATATAAATAATAACTTTATTATATTTAAGTTATATATAATTTAAAGAAAGTTATATAAAAAATTTTATTATTAATTAAAATTTATAAAATATATAAATAAATATTTTTTTAACTAAAAAAAAAAAAACTAAAATATTAGTAATAAAGTATTATTTATTAGTTTTTATTTAGTAAAATAAAAATATAAATAAAAATATTATAACTATTATAAAGAATTATAAAATTGCTTAGTATAAAAAAAACCTTATTAATAATAAGTAAAAAATAAATTTAACTTTATAATATAGCGATATTAAAACTATCTTTTATATTTAATTTATTTAAAAGATATAAAAATAGATAATATAAATATTATATAATTAAAAAAGATAAATTATATTTATATTAAGTTTTTAATATTTATAATATAATTTTTCAAAGCTTATATAATATATTTACTTTAATAATAGCTACTTAAGTAAATAAATAACTTTATAATATATTATAAATACTTAAAATAAATTTATTATTTAACTAAATAATTTTATAAAATTAGAAAAGCTTTTAATATATTTTTATTAAGTTTATATTTTAATAATTTTAATTTTTAATTAAAGAATAAATATATAAAAAAAAAAATACTTTTATTTTAAATAATAATTAAAGCAATATTATAAATATAATTGCTAAATTATAAAAATTTTAAAACTTAAATTTATATTATTATAGAAATAATTTATCTTTTAGATTTAGCTAATTATTATAACTTAAAGCTATTAAATAAATATTAAACTAATTATTAATATTTTATTTATTATATAAATATTTATTTTATATTATACTTTATAATTAAGTAAATAAATATTAAGTTATTATAATAAATTATTATTAAAACTTATATACTTTTTTAAATAAAAAGGGTAAAAGTTAATAATTATAACTTAGAATTAATATATTTAATATAAATAATTAATAATAATTTAGCGAAAAAAGAATTTTAAAAAGCTATTTTATTAAATATATTTATTAATTTTTAAAAAAAAGAAAAATTAATATTTAAAATAAATTATTTAATAAAGTTTTTTAATAATTTTATATTAATTATAAAGAAAAATTAGCTAAACTTAATAAAGCTTTTATTAAATTTATTAAAAAAAATTATATTTATAATACTATATATATTATAATTAAAATTAATATTTAAAAATATATTAAATTAACTATAAAAAAGGTTTTATTTTATTAAAAATATATTTAAAAATATTTAAATAATAGCTATTAATTTTTATAAAAAAGATTTTATTTAAAAAAAATAAAAAGCAATTTATAGTTTATATTATAATTAATTTTATTTAAAAAAGTTATTAATAGCTAAATAATAATATTAATAAGTATAATAAATATATAATAATTAAAATAAATTTTAAAAATAAATTAAAATTTAATAACTACCTTAAAAAAACTAACTTTTAACTAATTTTAAATATTAATATTAATATTAAAATAAATAATTTTTTTATTAAAATCTTATAAAATAAAAACTTTTAAAAGTTATTAAATATTATTTATATTATAATAAAAAGCTTTACTCTTAAGTATAAAACCTTATTAATAATATATACTATTATTAAAGGAATATATACTACTATTAAAAAAATAAAAGAAAATAACTTAAAGGTTTAAGCTTTTAGAAAAATAATAAAATAATTTATAGTTATTTAAAGTAATAAAATAATACTATTTTATTTAAAGGTAGGCTATATAATAGCTTTTTCTACTTTTTAGCTTTTTTATTTACTTTTTTTTTTAATATATATATATTTATTCCCTACTTTATATAAAGTTTTTTAATTAACTAGTTTTTATTATTTATTATAATTATAATATTAGTAATTATTTTACTATTAAGCTCCTTTTTAATATATAGGCATTTAAATATAGATAAGTCTTTAGTAGCTTTACTTAGTTTTAAAATATTATTATTAGTTATAATTATTAATAAAATTTATATATTTTTTATTAATTTTAAAATTTTTTTTTATTATTAATTAATATATAATAATAAAATAATAAAGTATTTAAAAATAATAAAAAAAGCTTTAATAAAGAATTATAATAATTTAATAAATCTAAAGTAATTATTAATATTAATCTTTTATTAATAATAATATTATAATAAATAATTATTTATATATTACTATACTAATAAACTATTAATAAAAATTTTTAATAAATTTCTACTTATATTAAAAGTAAACTTTAAGTTTTTTAAAAAGAAAAATAGTACTAGCTTTTACTAGCTAAAAAATAAAAATTAAACTATTACTATTTTTACTTCTTAGGATAATACTACTTAAGTTAATTACTTACTTATTAAAATAAAAAAAATAATAAAAAATAGAAGAAAATCTATAAAATAAAAAAAATTAAAATTAATAAAAAAAATAATAATAAATATTTAGCTTTTATTATTACTATATTTCCTATAGCAAGAAATATTATTTAATATTTTATTTAACCACTATAATTATATTAAATATAATATAATATACTTTAAGTTAAATTATATAAGTAAGCTTTTTAATTTAATTATTATTATTTACTTATTATCTTATAAAATAAAACGCTTTTATATATTAAATATAATATTATTAATAATTATTAAAAAAGATAAGAATAGTTATTCTATAATTTTAAGTATTAAAAACTTGAATTTAAAACTATTTTTAAAAAATAGAAATATAAACTTAAAACTTTAAAATAATTAATAATTATAGAAATAATTAAAAAGGAAATTAAAGAATATTATATAAAATAATTTTTAATAAAGTACTTTAACGTTTTTAAGCTCTTTATTATAGCTTTAACTTTATTCTTTCCTTATAAATAACTTATAGTTTTATAAAAGAAAGAATAATTCTATATAAGGGATAAAATATTATTAAATAATATTAAAAAAAATAAAAATAAGCTTATAGCTTTAAAAGCTAAAAAACTAAGTTTAAAGCAATAGTTTTATACTTAATAAATTTAATAATAGTTAAAAGATACTATAATTTCTATTTATTTATAGCTTTAAATATATTATATAATTTTTAATATTATAAAATATAAATTATAATATAAGTTAATAGCTTAATAGCTTTATTTATATTAATAATTTAGCTTAAATTATAAACTTAGCTACTATTAATTTTAATATTAATAATTATTTATTATAAAATTAAAACTTTAAAAGATTTTCTTTATAAAAGCTTTACTTTAAATATAAGATCTTCTTAATTAACTTATAGAAGTTAATAATTCTTCTAAATTATATAATTATTTTTTAGCTTTTTAAAATTTATATTTACTATTAATTACTTTTACTTCTATTTTTTACTAATTTTAATTTATAGATTCTATTTATTTATTTTTTTATTATTAAGCTTTTAAAGCTTATAAAAAATATTTTAAAAATATTTATTATATATATTATATAAAGTCTATTTTTAATAATATTTTTTAATATTTATTATAATTATAAGTTAAAAAGCTTTTTAGTTAATTTAATCTTTAATTTTATTAAATATAATTAAATAATTATTAATTAATATTCCTTTTATTTTAATTAATATCTAAGCTTTTTTATTATATTAATAAAAAAGCTAATTTTAAAAATATTTATAAAAAATATATTTAACTTTTATCTTTATTATTAATAGATAAAATTTAAGTATTAAGCTTAAATTATAAAAAAAATAATATCTTTTAAGCTAAGCTATATTTTTATTTTTATATATTTTATTTTTTAAAAGCTTATATAGAAAAAAATATTTATATTTATTATTATTAAAGATTTTAATAAAATTTAAGTTTATTTAATTTTTTATTTTATATTCTTAGCTAATTAAGTATTATTATTATTTTTTAAAAAAGTCTATAATTATATTAAAATATTTAAATTGCTTTTTTTAATTTTTAATTTTAAATTATTTTATAGCCTAGTATTTATTATTTAATATAAATTAATTTAAAATAATTATTTATTTATATTAATATTTATAAAATTATTTATAATTTAAAAAAAGTTTTTTCTAATATTAGTATTATTCTTTTATATTATTTTATTTATATATTAGTAAAGTAAATTAAAATCTTTTAATATATTATAATTAATAATATTTATAATATTTAAATTATTAGCTTTTAGCTTATATTTTTCTATAGCAATAAAAATTTAAATATTAGATAACTTAGCTAAATTATTATAGTTATTAAGTTTTTTAAATTTAAATAAAATTTTTATTTTATTAAAGTTTATTATAAATATAAAATATAATTAAATTTAATCCTTTATTATAAATAAATAATAAAATTTTAAAAGCTATTTTAAATATATTAATAAAATAAATTATTTAATTTTTAAAATAATTTAAAAATAGAATATAGTTTTAAAATATTAAATTAATTTAAAAATAAAATTTATATTAATAAAAAAAATACTATAAATCTTTAAAGCTATTTATTTTTCTTTAAATAAATATTATATAAATTATAATTTTTAAATAGTTATTTAATATTTAAATAATTAAGTTTAAAAAGTTAAAACTTACTACTTTTTTTATTAATATTTTTATTATAAATTAGAAAATAATAATTATAATTAAATATAATATTTAAAATAAATAAACCTATAAAATACTTAATTTAAAGTATTTTAAATAAAAATTTACTTAATTTTTAATATAATAAACTTTATTAATTATAAATAAGTAAAGTTAACTATAAAAAAACTAAGATTTAATTATATTTTTATAGAATTTTTTTATAAAAATTAACTTTAATTTAATAAATATTAATTTAAATTAGCTTATATTTTAGCTATAATATTAATAAATATAATTTTTATTTAAAAATTAAGTAAATTTTATATAACTATTTTAATATTAATTAAACTTATAATTACTAAAAATTTAAATAAAATTTATATAAAATCTATATAAAATTATAATTAAATTTTATTAAAATTTTATATAAATTCTTATTTATTATTTAAATTTTTATTAAAATTTTAAATAAATAATATTATTATATTAATTAAGATTTTAAATAGTTTTTTATTAAATATTAAATAAAAATTGAAAATTATTAAAGTTTTAATATATAAAAAATAATTATAAATTATATATAAAATACTTAATAGTAATTATATATTATAATACTTATATATAATTATTATTATTATATATTATAATTTAAGTATCTAGGATTTTATTTATAATTACTATTACTTAATATTATATAATTTTTAATAATATAATAATTAATATTATATAAAGATAATTAAAATAAAATAAAAAGATAGCCTAAAAAATTAAGCTTTTATTAATACTTATTTTTATAACTAATATTATTAATTCTTATTAATATATTATTTACTAAATTATATTAATTTAGATAAGTTTTCCTATAAATCTAAATAATTTCTTTATATAAAAAACTATATTAAATTTAATTATATTTTATATTATAAGTAGCTATAGATTTATAAAAGCTAAAAGCCTATAAATAACTCTTACTTATATATTTTTTATAATTTATACTTTTATTTTAATTAATTTTCTTATTAGCTAAAATACTATAAAAAAAAGCTTAATATTTACTTTTAAATATTTTATATTATTTAATATATTATTTAATTACTAGAAGCTATTTATATTACTATCTAAAGAATTAAAATAAGTATTTATCCCTATAATTATATTTAATATATTATTATTAATATTTAAGCTTCTACTACCTTTTTATATAATAGTAAAATAATATACTTAATATTTTTCTTCTATATATAAATACTACTTAGTTAAGGTTTATAAAGAAGGAAAATAAGCTTTAAGGCTATATATATTATTAGTATTATTTATAAATATAAAGGAAAATATAAGGGTTTAAATAAGTTAAAAAAAAGGCTAAAATTAATTAATTATATATATTAGAGTAAGGATATAAAAATATATTATTAAAAACTTAATACTTTAAAAATTTAATATAAACTATATATCTAAGTATTTATTTTATAGTTTTTTAAGCTTTTTTAGTCTTATTATTATATCTTAAAAAAGTTATTAATATAAAGCTAAAAATTTAAAAATATTAACTTTCTAGAGTAGGTATACTATTATAAAAAGCTATAAAATAAACTAAGCTTTTTATAGCCTAGTCCCTATATTAACTTGCCTAGCCTAGGGACTAGTACACTTTAGGAAGTAATTTCTATATTGCCTTCTAAAGCGTACTAGTCCCTAGGCTAGGCAAGCTAGTGTAGAGACTAAGCTATAAAAAGCTTAGTTTACTTTATAGCTTTTTATAATAGTATATTTACTCTAGAAAGTTAGTATTTTTAAATTTTTAGCTTTATATTAATAACTTTTTTAGTATATAATAATAAGATTAAAAAAAGTTTAAAAAACTATAAAATAAATACTTAGACATGTAGTTTATATTAAATTTTTAAAATATTAAGTTTTTAATAATATACCTCTATATCCTTACTTTAATATATATAACTAACTAATTCTAGCCTCCTTTTTAGCTTATTTAAACTCTTATATCCTCCTTTATATTTATAAATAATACTAATAATATATATAGCCTTAAAGCTTATTTTCCTCTTTTATAAACCTTAACTAAGTAGTATTTATATATAGAAGAAAAATATTAAGTATATTATTTTACTATTATATAAAAAGGTAGTAGAAGCTTAAATATTAATAATAATATATTAAATATAATTATAGGGATAAATACTTATTTTAATTCTTTAGATAGTAATATAAATAGCTTCTAGTAATTAAATAATATATTAAATAATATAAAATATTTAAAAGTAAATATTAAGCTTTTTTTTATAGTATTTTAGCTAATAAGAAAATTATTTAAAATAAGAATATAAGTTATAAAAAATATATAAGTAGGAATTATCTATAGGCTTTTAGTTTTTATAAACTTATAATTATTTATAATATAAAATATAACTAAATCTAATATAGTTTTTTATATAAAAAAATTATTTAAATTTATAAGAAAACTTATTTAAGTTAATATAATTTAATAAATAATATATTAAAAAAGTTAATAATATTAGTTATAAAAATAGATATTAATAAAAGCTTAATTTTTAAGCTATTTTTTTATTTTATTTTAATTATCCCTATATAATATTACTTATTATATTATTAAAAATTATATAATATTAAATAATAATTATATATAAGTATTATAATATATAATTATTATTAAATATTTTATATATAATTTATAATTACTTTTTATATATTAAAGTTTTAATAACTTTTAATTTTTATTTAATATTTAATAAAAAATTACCTAGAATTTTAATTAATATAATAATATTATTTATTTAAAATCTTAATAAAAGTTTAAATAATAAATAGGAGTTTATATAAGATTTTAGTAAAATTTAATTATAATTTAATTATAATTTTATATAAATTTTATATAAATTTTATTTAAATTCTTAGTAATTATAAGCTTAATTAATATTATAATAATTATATAAAATTTATCTAATTTTTAAATAAAAACTATATTTATTAATATTATAGCTAAAATATAAGCTAATTTAAATTAATATTTATTAAATTAAAATTAATTTTTATAAAAGAATTCTATAAAAATATAATTAAATTTTAATTTTTTTATAGCTAATTTTACTTATTTATAATTAATAAAATTTATTATATTAAAAATTAAATAGATTTTTATTTAAAATACTTTAAATTAAATATTCTATAAGTTTATTTATTTTAAATATTATATTTAACTATAATTACTATTTTCTAACTTATAATAAAAGTATTAATAAAGAAAATAATAAGTTTTAATTTTTTAAACTTAATTATTTAAATATTAAATAATTATTTAAAAATTATAATTTATATAATATTTATTTAAAAAAGATAAATAGTTTTAAAAATTTATAGTATTTCTTTATTAATATAAATTTTATTTTTAAATTAATTTAATATTTTAAAACTATATTCTATTTTTAAATTATTTTAAAAATTAAATAAATTATTTTATTAATATATTTAAAATAGTTTTTAAAATTTTATTATTTATTTATAATAAAAAACTAAATCTAATTATACTTTATATTTATAATAAACTTTAATAAAATAAAAATTTTATTTAAGTTTAAAAAATTTAATAATTATAATAATTTAATTAAATTATTTAATATTTAAATCTTTATTATTATAAAAAAATATAAATTAAAAGCTAATAATTTAAATATTATAAATATTATTAATTATAATATATTAAAAAATTTTAATTTATTTTATTAATATATAAGTAAAATAATATAAAAAAATAATATTAGTATTAGAAAAAACTTTTTTTAAATTATAAATAATTTTATAAATATTAATATAAATAAGTAATTATTTTAAGCTAATTTATATTAAATAGTAAATACTAAGCTATAAAATAACTTAAAATTAAAAATTAAAAAAAATAATTTAGATATTTTAATATAATTATAAATTTTTTTAAAAAATAATAATAATATTTAATTAGCTAAAAATATAAAATAAAAGAATTAAATAAATTTAGATTTTATTAAAATCTTTAATAATAATAAATATAAATACTTTTTTCTATATAAGTTCTAAAAAAATAAAATATATAAAAATAAAAATATAACTTAACTTAAAAAATATTATTTTTTATATAATTTAGGTTTAATATTTAAATTTTATTTATTAATAATAAAAATAAAAGTTAAATATATTTTTTATAAATATTTTTAAAATTAGCTTTTTTATTAATATAATAAAAAAGCTTAAATATTAATTAAAATAAAAAAAATATTAATTAATAGCTATTTAATTATATTTAATAAAATTAAAAATTAAATTAGCTAAGAAGCCTTTTAACTTACAACTATAGTAAATATTAAAAAATATTATTAAAAATAAATTTTATATAATATATATAATAAAGATTTTTAAAATATTTTTAATAAGCTTTAAAAGCTTAATAATAAGGAGATAAATAAGTAAAATTTATAAACTAAAATTAATAAAAAATAGAAGTAAAAGTAATTAATAATAAATATAATTCCTAAAAAACTAAAAAATAATTATATAGTCTAGAAAAACTATTAGCTTTTATAAAGAAAACCCCTAAAATTTTAACTTTATAATAAATAACTATTAATATTAAAGTTAATAGTAATTAAACTTATAATTTAAACTAAATTATTAATATAAATAAAGCTATTAAGCTACTAACCTATACTATAATTTATATTTTATAATATAAAGATTATATAATATATTTAAAGCTATAAATAAAAAAAGAAATTATAATATTTTTTAGCTATTATTAAGTTTATTAAGTATAAGATTATTATTTTAAACTTAGTTTCCTAGCTTTTAAAGCTATAAGCTTACTTTTATCTTTCTTAGTATTATTTTATAATATTTTATCTTTTATATAAAGTTATTCTTTCTCTTATAAAACTATAAATTATTTATAAAAAAGAAATAAAATTAAAGCTATAATAAAAAGCTTAAAAATATTAAAGTATTTTATTAAAAACTATTTTATATAATACTCCCTAGTCTCCTTCTTAATTATTTTTATAATTATTAACTACTTTAAAGCTTTAAACTTATATTTTTATTTTCTAAAATTAGCTTTAAATTTAAATTTTTAATATTTAAAGTTATAAAATAGCTATTCTTATCTTTTTTAATAATTATTAATAATATTATATTTAATATATAAAAGTATTTTATTTTATAAAATAATAAATAAATAGTAATAATTAAGCTAAAAAGCTTATTTATATAACCTAGCTTAAAGTATATTATATTATATTTGATATAGTTATAATAATTAAGTAAAATATTAAATATAAATATTAAATAATATTTCTTATTATAAAAAATATAATAATAATAAAAATTAAATATTTATTATTATTTTCTTTACTAGTCTTAGTTTTTTTTATTTTATAAATCTTCTTTTACTTTTTATTATTTTCTTTTATCTTAATAAGTAAATAATTAACTTAAATAGTATTATTCTAAAAAGTAAGAATAATAATAACTTAACTTTTGCCTTTTAGCTAGTAAGGGCTAATATTATTTTTCTTCTTAGAAGACTTAAAGTTTACTTTTAATATAAATAAAGATTTACTAGGAATTTCTATTAATAGCTTACTAGTATAGTAATATATAAATAATTATTTATTATCTGTATATTATAATTAGTTTTTATAATATTTAATAATATTTAATAATTATAAAATTAAAAATAAAATAATTATTTATTATAATATTATTATTAATAAAAAATTAATATTAATAATTATTCTAAATTTATTAAATTATTATAATTCTTTATTAAAGCTTTTTTTACTATTTTAAAGTATTTTATTATTTTATTATTATATATTAATTAATAATAAAAAAAAACTTTTAAAACTAATAAAAAATATATAAATTTTATTAATAACTATAACTAATAATAATACTTTAAAACTAAGTAAAGCTACTGAAAACCTATCTATATTTAAATACTTATATATTAAAAAAAAGCTTAATAATAAAATAACTATTAATATTATAATTATAATAAATAATAGAAACTAGCTAATTAAAAAACTTTATATAAAATAGGGAATAAATATATATATATTAAAAAAAAAGCAAATAAAGAAGCTAAAAAAATAAAAGAAACTATTATATAATTTATTTTTAAATAAAATAGTATTATCCTATTACTTTAAATAACTATAAATTATTTTATTATTTTTCTAAAAGTTTAAAGCTTTAAGTTATTTTTTTTTACTTTTTTAATAATAATATATATTCCTTTAATAATAGTATATATTATTAATAAGGTTTTATATTTAAAAATAAAGCTTTTTATTATAGTATAAATGATATTTAATAACTTTTAAAAGTTTTTATTTTATAAAATTTTAATAAAAATTTTTTTTATTTTAATATTAATATTAATATTTAAAGTTAATTAAAAGTTAATCTTTTTAAAGTTATTATTAAGCTTTAATTTATTTTTAAAATTTATTTTAACTATTATATATTTATTATGTTTATTAATATTATTATTTAGCTATTAATTATTTTTTTAAATAAAATTAATTATAATATAAGCTATAAATTACTTTTTATTTTTTTATAGAAATTAATAGCTATTATTTAAATATTTTTAAATATATTTTTAATAAAATAAAATCTTTTTTATAATTAATTTAATATATTTTTAAATATTAGTTTTAATTATAATATATATAGTACTATAAATATAATTTCTTTTAATAAATTTAATAAAAACTTTATTAAATTTAATTAGTTTTTCTTTATAATTAATATAAAATTATTAAAAAATTCTATTAAATAATTTATTTTAAATATTAATTTTTTATTTTTAGAAATTAATAAATATATTTAATAAAATAGTTTTTTAAAAGTTTTTTTTTATTAAATTATTATTAATTATTTATATTAAATATATTAATTCTAGGTTATAATTATTAGCTTTTGCTTTTTTTACTTAAAAAAATATATAAGTTTTAATAATAATTTATTATAATAACTTAATATCTATTTATTTAATTATAAAATATAATATAAAATAAATATTTATATAATAAATAAAATATTAATAATTAATTTAATATTTATTTAATAGTTTTAAATTATAGTAACTAATTAAGTTTAAAAAATAAGCTATTTTTATAATAATATAAATCTAAGCTTTAAAGTTTTTATAATTTAATAATTATATTTATAATATTACTTTAATTATTATTTAAAATAAAAGTATTTTCTTTTTTATATATTTATTTTTTAATTAAAAATTAAAATTATTAAAATATAAATTTAATAAAAATATATTAAAAGTTTTTTAATTTTATAAAATTATTTAATTAAATAATAAATTTATTTTAAGTATTTATAATATATTATAAAATTATTTATTTATTTAAATAGCTACTATTAAAGTAAATATACTATATAAATTTTAAAAAGTTATATTTTAAATATTAAAAGTTTATTTTAAGTATAATTTATTTTTTCTAATTATATAATACTTATATTATTTACTTCTATATTTTTTAAATAAATTAAATATAAAAAATAATTTTAATATTATTATATTATAAAGTTAAGTTTATTTTCTATTTATTATTAATAAAGTTTCTTTTATATTAAGTAACTTTATAATTCTTTATAATAATTATTTATTTTTTAAAAACTTACTAGATAAAAATACTAATTTATAATTATATTATATAAAATTTATAAAAGTAATAAAAAAAGCTTTAATTGCTATTAGCTTTATTTTAAATTATATTTAAATATATAAATATTTTTAAAAATAATATTATTTATTAAAAAAATAAAAGTCTTTTTATCTTTTAACTATTTTTTTATTTAATATTCTAGAAAATTAAAATTATTATAAATTTTATTTATTTAAGTATTATAAAAGAAATATATAATTTATTATATATTTTTATTTTTAGCTTAGCTATAGTTTTATATAAAACTATATAGGATATATAAAGTTTAATAAAAAATATTATATTAATAAGTTACTTTTTAATATTATTATTTATAAAATATAAGCTAAATAATTTTAATAAGTTATTATATTTCTTATATTATATTAAATAAAGTATTATTTAAATTAAAATAATATATATAAATATAAATTTTATTAGTTTTCTTTTCTTTTTAGTTACTAGTTAACTTAATAAGTATAAAAACTTTTATAATTATAAAAAATTTTTATTAATTTATTAATAAATTTAATAAATTTAATAAATATTAAAAAGTAAACTTAAATAGTTTTTTTATATTAAAAAATTAATATTTATTAAAAATAAATACTTAGCTTAGCTTTTTTAATTTTTATTAAAAATAATAAACTATATATTTTTTTTATTTTTACTAAAATTTTTTTCTATTTAATATTTTTTATTTTTTTAAAAAATATATATAGTATTTAAAACTTTTTTATATATTTTTATACTTATTATATATTTTATATTTTTATTTATAAGTTTATAATAGCTAATTTAATAATTATTCTATAAATTATATTAATTTATATATTTTTTAAGCTTTTTTAAAAAAAGAAAAACTTTTATTATTAATTTTTTTAAATATTTATAATTATTTCTACTTTAAGTAAATATAAATAAAAAAGTTAAAAAAAAGCTATTTAAAAAAGAAATAAAAGATTTATAATAAAAAGTAAAAAGTAAGAATAAAAGTATAATTAAAAAGAGTAATAATTATTATATATAAAAAGTAAATTATAAAAATAGAAATAGTATTAAAAAGAATAATAATTAATATATATAAAAAGTAAATTATAAAGATAAAGGTAATATTAAAAATAAGAATAATAGCTTAAGTATTATTATAATTATAATATTTTAAATATAAATAAATAATATATATATAGCTAATAAGATTAGTATAATAGTAATATTAATATAATAATTATTATTTATTTAATATTTATTAATAAAAATAGGCACTTATTAAAGCTTATTAATATATAAGTTATACCTAAATAAAAAGTATTAAAATTAATTTATTAAAATTTATTTAAAAAAAAAATAATTTTAAATAATATAAATAATTTTTAGTTAAAAATTATTTAAAAATTAATAAATTTTAAATAAATAATTTTAAAATATTTTAAATAAGTTTTAAATAATTACTTAATAAAATATATAAAATTTTAAATAGATTTTAAGCTAATTTAAATAAAAAGGCTTATAATTTATATATATATAATAATAAAATATTTTTATTATTTTTTAGAAAGTTATATTATTATTATAAAATTTATATATTATATATATTAATTAATAAAAATTTATTTTATTTAATTTATTAAAATAAGCTTATTTATTTTAAAAAATTAATAATAAATTTATTATAAATTTTTATTATATTTATTATAAGCTAGTTTAGTAAATTTTTAAATTTTTAATTTAACTTTTCTATTAAAATTAAAACTTTTATAAAGTATTTTTTATTTATTTAATATAGTAAATATATTTAATTAGTTATTTAATTAAATTAAATTAAATATATAATTTTATAATAATAACTATAATAGCTTTAATAAATTAAATTTAATATTTAAAACTTTTACTATATTATAAATTATTTATAAATTTTTATTAATTAAATATAAATAAGTTAAAAAATTATATTTATTATTTATTTTTTTTAAAAATATTTTATAATTTTTATTTTATTTTAAGTAATAGTATTAATAATATATAATATATTATAAATTTTTTACTATTTATAATATTATTATAAAATTAGTATATTATACTTTTAATAAAAAATAAAATAGCTTTATTATTATAGTTATAATTAATAAAATATTAATAGTTAAAGCTTACTTAATAAAATAAAATAATATATAAAAAATTTTATAATATAAATACTAGTTTTTTTATTTTTTATAGCTTTTAATTAGTTATTTAATATATAGAATTTAAAAATATTATTAAAAATAACTTTTAATTTATTTTATAAAAAAATTATTTTTAAAGTTATTTTTTAATATTATTTATTTTTTTATCTAACTATTTAAAAAATATTATAAATAATTAATAAAATTTTAATATTTAGCTAAAAAAAGTATATTATAAATATAGTAAAGTAATTATTATATATTTCTTAAAATTTTTAACTTAATATTAAAAAACTTTAGTTTTAGTTTTTTTTTAAAAATAAAATATTTATTTTTAGCCTATTAAGCTTATATTTTTATTAATATTTTATAGATATTATTTATTTAATTATTTTTTATAGAATTAATTATAGTTTTATATTTTATAAGAAATATTATTTTTATATTTTCTTTATAAAGTTTTAATAAATTTATAAATATTTTATTATTAAATTATAAACTACTTTTACTATAGAGTATAAAAATAAAAATTAATATAAAATTTTAAGCTTAATAGAATTTCTAGAATATAAAATCTTTAAGTTTTACTTTTTAGTTAAATAAGCTATAATATATATTATTAAAATATATAATTTCTAATTAGTATATAATATATATAAAATAATTTTTATTATTTTAATTTTTAAATTTTATATTATAAAATATAATAAGAATATTATTTAGTTTATAATAAAATATAATACTTAATAAAAATAATATTTATAATAAATATTTAATAGCTATTATTTTTTAAAGTTTTTTAATTTTAGTTAATATTTTAATTTTAATTTTCTATAATTTATAAGCTTTATTTTATATAATTAAGCTAAAGTAAAGGGCAGTTTTAATTATTAGCTTTTTTATTTTTTAAATTATAACTTAGATATTTAGCTTTTTCTATAGCTATATATTAAATAATTTATAATTAATAATAATAATTAAATTAAAATTCTTATTAAGTTTTATTAACTAGCTAAAAATATTAAAATTAGATTATTTTTTAAATAGTTTAAAAATTACTTTAATAAATATAGATTTAACTTTTTTAAAAGTTAATAATATTTTATTTATAAGTATTTTATATATAAAAACTAAATATGAATAAATACTAAAGCTTTAATTAATATAAATAATAAATTATTAATTTTATTTATATAGTAAGCTTAATAGTATAATAACTAGTATAAATTTATCTCTAACTTTTATTTTTCTAACTTATTTATTTAAAATATAGTAATATTAAATATATATTTTTTTTCTTTTAAATATATACTAATACTATTTTAATATTAATGTATTAATATTTACTTTATATTTAATTTAATACTTTATTACTTAAGATATTTTTATTAAAAAAGAATAATCTAATAATAAAAATAAATAATAATATAATTAATAATAGTTTAAAGTATAATTAATTAATATAAAATTATAGTAAATTAATTATACTTTATATAAACTTATAAAATAGCTTATTATTAGCTTAAATTATTTTTTATTTTTTAAAAAATATAAAAATAACTATATATTAAATATTTAATATTAATTTAACTAAATTTATAGACTTTTATAATATATTTTATATTATTTATTAGAAAATTAATATTATTATTTAAAAAATATTTAGAATTAAACCTTTAATTTCTTATTAAAATATTTAATTATTAAAAACTTTATTTAAATTTTATAGCTAAAAAAGAAGCTATTAGCTTTTATTTAAACTTTTATTCTAGTTTATTAGCTATATTCTCTTTAAAAGCTGAATTATTTATAATATCTTTATAATTAAATTAATTTATATTATTATTAAGTTTAATTTTTATTTTATTATATATATTCTTTAATAAAGGACTTAAAGATATTCTTTTATTATTACTATTTAGCTTTATTATTAAAAGAGAGGGTAAATTAAATAATATATTCTTTATAAAATTACTACTTTAACTTAAAATTTAATATATAATATTTAAATATTTTTAGTATTTATTAATTAAATTATTAGTATTAATAAAAAACTAGAATAGAATAGCTATTATTATTAAGTTATATATTTTTATTTTCTTTATTACTTTTTTTACTACTACTTTTATTATTATTATTATTAAGTTTTATAATTATTTTTCTTTTTTAACTTTTTAAAGCTTTTTTATTAAAAATAAGTAGTTTATTATAAAAGAAAAATATATTAAAAGTAAAGACTTCTAAATAATAAAATTAAATTAATTATAATTTATACTTTTAAATATTTTCTATAATAAAAATATATTAATTATAATTATTAATTTAATTATAATAGCTAATTTATAGTTTTTTATAATAACTTTACTAAATTTATTATAAAAAATATTATTTATTTATATATTAATAATATAATTATTTAGTAACTAAACTAAAAAATAAACCTTATTATTATTAAATATATTAAAGTTAGATAGTAAAAACTTATAATAATAAATAACTTTTAAAATATATTTTACTTTTATTTAAAAAAAAATTTATTATTAAACTTTAATAAATTAAAGCTAAATTATTAAGTTAAAATATATAGAAGCTATTACTTTTAATATAATATATTACTATTTAAATTTATAATATAAATTTAAATAAAATTATTATAAAAAGAAAAACTAAAAAGTTAAAAAGAATAAATAAATATTAATTATTTTATATATTATATTAATTATTATAATAATAACTTAATATTAGTTTATTATACTTTAGTAATAATAAAAATAATAAATAATAATAATAGTTTTAATTCCTTTTTAAATTTATTTTTAATAGTTTTATAAAAATAATTTATAAATTTTAATATAATAGTATTATAATCTTTAATTTTAAAAATTTAAAAAAATTTTTAAAATTTTTTTTTTAAAGCTATTAAGCTACTATTTAGTAGTATATTTAAATAAAATAATTATTATAAGTTTTAACTAATAAAGGGTTTTCCTAATTAAAAGACTTTTTATATTATTTAATAATTTTTTTTTAAATAGTTTTATAATAAAAATAAAATTTTAATATTTATTAAATTAAATTTACTAAATAAATTCTTTTTATTTTTAAATTTAAATATTTTTTTAATAAATATAATTAGTAAATATAAAATAATAATAATAATAATAATATATAAACTAAATAATAAAAAATATAATTTATTAATAAATTATTTATATAGTAAATATAATAAAAAATAAAATATTAATATAATATTTAAATAAGTAAATAAATTCTATTTACTTAATACTTTATTATAATAATATATATAATTTATTTAAAGTTTTATTAAAATATTATTAAAATATTACTTAATTTTTAAATAAAAATAAAAAAAGAACTTATATAATATATATTATAAATTAAATTTATAAATTATATTAATAATAAGTTTAAATATTAATTTAAATTTAAATAAAATCTTATAAACTTTTTAAATAATATAACTTAAATATATATAATTTATAAAATAATTATAAGCTATAAAATATATAATATTAATATAATAAAAATAAAAATTATTAATATTTTATATAATTAATACTAGTTTAAACTAAATCTATTTTAATATTTATTAATTTAAATAAAAATTAAATAAAAATATAAATAAATTTCTAAAAATTATAAATAATTTTTAATTAAAAATTATTTAAAAATTAATAAATTTTAAATAAATAATTTTAAAATATTTTAAATATATTTTAAATAATTATTTAATAAAATATATAAAATTTTAAATAAATTTTAAGCTAATTAAAATAGCTAGCATAAACTTTATATATATATAATAATAAAATATTTTTATTATCTATTAAGAAATTATATTATTATTATAAAATTTATATATTATATATATTAATTAAAAAATATTTATTTTACTTAATCTATTAAGATAAGCTATTTATTTTTAAAAACTTAATAATAAATTTATTATAAACCTTTATTATATTTATTATAAATTAATTATTATAAATTTTTAAAAACTTAATTTAACTTTTCTACTAAGATTAAAATCTTTATAAAATATTTTTTTATTTATTTAATATAGTAAATATACTTAAAAAGCTATTTAATAAGATTATATTATATATATAACTTTATAGTAATAACTATATTAATTTTAATAAAATTAAAACTAATATTTAAAACCTTTATTATATTATAAATTATTTATAAACTTTTATTAATTAAATATTTATAATATAAAGGGTTATATTTATTATTTATTTTTTCTTAAAAATAATTTATAATTTTTATTTTATTTTTAATAATAATATTAATATTAATAAAATACTATAAATTCCTTTTTTCTTATAATACTATTATAAAGTTAGTATATTATTTTTTTAGTAAAAAATAAAATTATATTATTATTATAATTATAATTAATAAAATGCTAATAACTAAAGCTTATTTAATAATATAAAATAATATATAAAAATTTCTATAATATAAAAGCTAGCTTTTCTTTATTTTTTATAGTTTTTAACTAGTTATTTAAAATATAGAAATTAATAGTATTTTAAAATATAATTTATAGCTTATCTTATAAAAGGAAATTATTTTTAAAGTTATTTTTTAGTATTATTTATTCTTTTATTTAACTATTTAAGAATTATTATAAATAATTAATAAAATACTAAAGTTTAGTTTAATATAAGATCTTATCTTTATAATAAAATAATTATTATACTCTTCTTAATACCTTTAATTTAATAAATAGTTATACTAGTTTATTTCCCTTTTTTATTAGCTTATATTTATTTTTATTTTATATTTACTAGCTCTTAAGTAAAGCTATATTTATATTACTTAACTAAGAATTTATTATTACTTTTTTAAAAAACTTATATTTTATAAGAAATATTATTTTTTTATCTTTTAAATAAAGCTTTAATAAATTTATAAATAGGTTATTATTAAATTATAAATTATTCTTACTCTAGAGTATAAAAATAAAAATTAATATAATATTTTAAGTTTAATAAAATTTTTAAAATTTAAAGTTTTTAAGCTTTATCTTTTAATTAAATAAGCTATAGTATTTACTATTAGAATATATAATTTCTAATTAGTATATAATATATATAGAATAATCCTTATTATTCTAATCTTTAAGTCTTATATTATATAATATTATAAGAGTATTATTAAGAATATATTAAAGTAAAGTATTTAATAAAAAAATTATTTAAAAAAAATAGTTAAAAGCTATTTTTAATTATAATAATATAATTTTACTTAATATTTTACTTTTAACTTTTTTTAATTTATAAGTTTTAACTTAAATAATTAAATTAAAATATAGCTTTTTTAAAACTATTTAGTTTTTATTAACTATAATTATAGCTTTTTTTCTTTTCTTTTATAGTTATATATTAAAAAACTTAAAACTAATAATAATAATATAATTAAAAATTTAATTTAATTTTATTAATTAATTAAAAGTATTATTATTAAAATCTTTTTTAATTAATATACTTTTAACTTCTATAAAGTTAAGTAATATATTATTAAAAAGTATTTTATATATAAAAACTAAATATATATTAAAATTAGAAACTAAATTAATATAAACTATAAACTATTTTTTTTATTTATTAAATAGCTTTAATAATATAATAATTAATATAAATTTATTTTTATTTTTTATTTTTTTAATTTATTTAATTTTAATATAGAAGTATTAAATATATAAATTATTTTTATATAAATATATACTTATACTATTTTATTAATAATATATAAATATTTATTCTATATTTAACTTAGTATTTTATTATTTAAAATATTTTTACTAAAAAAAGAGAATTTAATAATAAAAATAAATAATAATATAATTAATAATATTTTAAAAATATAATTAATTATTATAAAATTATAATAAATTAATTATATTTTATTTAAACTTATAAAATAGTTTATAATTAGTTTAAATATTTTCTAATTAATTTATTTTATAATTTATTAAATAGGTTATTTTTAAAAAAGTATATTAATATATTAATAATAAATAAAATAATTATTTTAAATTAATATTAAATAATCCTTTTTTTAAAGCTTTTTTATTATTTATTTTATTTTTATAAAAAGCTTTTTTAACTTTTTATTAAAATATTTTCAACTAATAAAAACTTTATTTAAATTTTATAGCTAAAATAGAAGTTATTAGGTTTTAATTATATTATATATATAAAATTTAACTTTTTATTTTAAATTATTAATTAATTTTTTATTAAAAGCTTAACTATTTATTATATTTTTATAATTAAATTTATTTTATTCTTTTAAAGTATTAATAGTTATTTTTCTAAATATAGCTTTTAATTAAAGACTTAAAAATTTTTTTAAATATTATTATTTTACTTTATTTTTTAAAAAAGAAGTAAATTAGATAATATCTTTTCTATAAAATTTTTATTTTAATCTAAAGTTTAATATATAATACCTAAGTATTTATAATATATATTAATTAAATTAATAATATTAATAAAAAATTATATTAGAATAAACTTTTATACTTAGTTTTTAATTATTATTATTTTTATTATAGTTGTCTTTAAAGCTTTTATTAGTCCCTAAATATAAGTTTTTTTCTTATTCTATATTTATAAATTCCTTAGTAATATAGCGCGCTTACAATTTTTTAGTATATATAGCGCCCTAGGCGCTCTACTATATAGGCTTATACTATTAAGTACTAAAAGTTAATTTTAAGTTAAATTTTAATTTTTAATATTAAAATTAAAATATTATTAAAAATTAATCTTAAATTTAATTAAAAGTTAATATATTAAATTTTCAATTATTTAGCTATATAATATAAAACTAATTATTATTATTTATATATAATATAAAACTAATTATTATTATTATTATTAAAATTATTAGACTTTAAATCTATAAAAATAGTTAGCCTAGCTAAAGTTAATATTTTTATAGTTTCTTTAGTAGTAGTTAAACTATATACTTTACTATTAAATATTTGCTAAATATTTACTTACACTTTAATTATAGTCTCTATTAAAATATTATTATCTTTATAATAACTATATATATATATAGACCTACTTTAATTAACTAATTTGCTATATATAGCTAAAATATTATAATATAATAGTTAGTTAATTTATTATATTTAATAGAAAGTATTTAGTTATAGTAGTAAAATTAAGTCCTTTAGCTATTAATAATATAATTCTAATAATTATATTTAATATAAATTCTAGGTTTTACTTAAACTTTTCCCTTTAAAAGCTATTAATAATATAAATCCTATATTTAGATTTTATTAAAGAATAGTATATATATGTAGATATACTATAGAATTTATATTTATTAATAAACTATTATTATATTAGTAAGATTTATAGCTAGCTTATAGTATATTATAGTAATAGGGTTATAGGCAAAGTTTAAAATTACTATTTACTTTTATTATATAAGTAGCTATAATAATATTTTTAATAAATATAAATATCTTTATATATTTTTTCCTATAATTTTATATTACTTTTAATAGTTTTAATAGTTTTAGAAAATCTATATCTAATAAAGTAAATAGTTATAAAAAAAGAAGGCAGTTCTAGGTTATTTTTCTATATATATTTATATATTTGCTATAGATATCTTTAACTAGGAAGCTTTTTTTAAAATTATTTAAAAAATTTATTTAATATTTTGTAAGCAGTAGTAGTATTGCTATTATCTATAAATATTTTTATATACTTTTTAATAATATTTTATTAATTTGCTCTAATATCTCTTAATAAGCTTTTATTTTTACTAAAAATTTATAATATTTTATAAAGTATATTTTATAGTCTAATATTATTTTCTATTATAGGTTTATTTCTAGTATTATAAGTTTTTTATAGTATTTAGTTAGAAATTTTATATTAATTTTAAAAGTATATATTAGAATTAATACTTAAATAACCTTGCTTAAGAATAAATTTATTAAAATATATAATATTATAAACTTAACTATTTTTACTTTAACCTATTTTATAATTATATTAGTTTTATTTATATTATTTCCTACTTTAACTACCTTTATATATTCTATATTAAAGGTTTTAAGTTTTTATATAGTTAACTTATATAGATCTAGTTTTTTATTAATAGCCTAGCTTTTTAAGTATAATAAAGAATTTAAAAGGTCCTTTAAGTAAATTATAATTAAGGTACTATTTAATATAATAAAGTTAGGTAGGGATTTTATATAATATTATTTAAATTCCCTAATAAATTTTTAAGGTTTAATATTTAAAGATTTAGCTTTATAAAATTTATTTATAAATACTTATCTTAAGTATTTAGTTAAAAGATACTATAAGTTCTATATAGGCTTTTAACAAGAGCTAACGCTAAATACTAATATTATAACTTTATTAGGCAACTATTTATAAAAAGTATCTATTTCCTTTATAATATAAGTTATATATAACTAAGCTATTAAAATAATAAAGAAATAACTAGCTTCTAGATTTACTATATAGTTTCTAAATATATTATTATTAATAATAATATAATTATTATTAATATTAAACCCTTTTATATATTAATACTATAATTTATTTTTATACTTTTTTAGGGTATCTGTATTAAGGTAATTTCTATATATAATTAAGTACTTAATATTTAAGCTAAGTTTTTTACTATTAGTTTTATTATAGAATTTATTAAATTCTAATAATTATTAAATAATAAAGTTCCTTAGTACTAGTATTATAATAAACCCTAACCTTAGTTAAAGCCGCAAGGTTAAAGAATCCTTCTTATATAAGTATAAAAAAAAATTACCTATAATAATATATACTATTGCCTACTTCATTATAGTATAAATTCTAAACTTATTATACTAGAGATTCTTAGCTTTTTTTAATTAGAGTTTATATAATATTAAAATATTGCTTAAAGTAGAAAAGTAGCTAAAACTCTAATATTTAAATATAATTTATTAATATTTAATCTTAAATTAAATTTAAAATTAACTTTACTTTTTTTAGCCTTATTTTATCCGCTAATATACTTTTATTATAACTTTCCTATAAATTAATAAGTCGCTAGTAAGTTATAAATAGTTGCAGCTCTATTAAAATAATATTTAGGCTTATAAGTTTAATATATTAATTTATTATTATCTCTTTATCTAATATAAGCTTAAATATTTTATATATATTAATATAATTTTTCTTATTTAATATTTATTTATAAGCTATAGAATTAGTCTAGTTTTTCTATTTAAGATTTAAGTTAACCAGATCTTTTAAAGTAAAAAGGAGGATTAAAACTTATAATATAGTAGTTATAATAGCCTTATCCTAATATATTTCTAGCTTATTTTAAACTATTTTATTATTATTAATTAAATTTTTTATCTCTTTTATCTTATTATATAATCCCTTTTTATTATAAAAAGAACTTTTTATACTAATATTTAAGTTTTCCTTTCTACTTTTAAAGTTAGATATCTTTAACTTCTTTAGTATTAATATTTTAAAATATCTATTTTTATTACTATTATTTTTTTCTTTAAATTTATTAAGTTTTTCTTTAAATATATCTTTGTATTTAAGGTTTAATAGCTTCTATAACTATATTATTTACTTATTTAGTTTAAAGTATTATAATAATAAATTAAATTAATTTAATCTAATATCTTTTATTAATTTAATTTTCTTTAGCTTTGCTAAAGCTTAATATAACTTTAATAAAAGATAATTTAAAAGTAATTTTTTTATAAATAATAATAATAATAAGTAATATAATAAAATACTAGGGAAACCTATTATAAAAAAAGCTAAAGGAGCTTAAAAAGCTAGGGAAGGCATAGAAGAATAATTAAAAATATTATCTAATAAAAGTAATTAGCTATAAGCTTAATATAGAAGTTTACTTTTAATTATACTTAGAAAAATAAATATAAAAGTAAGCTTTTATAATTATTATTATAAGAATTATAAATAGTCTATTAAATAATAATTAAGTTCTAGTAAAGTTAGTAGCAACATACTAAAGTTATATTTATAAATATAATAAAAATTATTTAGAAGTAGATAGTCCTCTTTAAGAAGTAAACACAATGTAAAGAGCTTTAGGATTTTAAAGTTTAAAGTTAGAGGCTCTAGGAAAGGTATATCTATATTTACTACTAAGTAAATTAAATATATATAAGACCTAGTATTATTATTTAGTATATTTTTAAATACTTAAATACTAAAGTTTTCTTTAAATAGGAATATATTAAAGTATATTATTTTGAAATCTATTATAAATATATATCTTAGTATTTAAATTAAAATATTTAATAAGGGAGAAATAAGTATATATTTATAATATTTTAGCTTATAATATTCTAGCGAAACTTTTATAGCTATTTTAATATTTATATTATTATTTTTTTTAATTTAATATTTTAATTTATTTTAGTATATTAAAAGATTATTTTAGCTAAAGATATACTATTTTTATTATTTTTAAAAAGTAATTTAAAAATATTTAAATATTTTTTAATTAGCTTAACTTTAAGATTATATATTACTTTTTTAACTTTACTATTAAGTTTATACTTATATATTTAAAAGTTATTTTTTAAAAGAGAAACTATACTTTTAATTATTAATAACTATATATTGCTAGATATTATTAATTTATTTTATATATTTTTTTACTTATACTTTAGCTTTAGTTTATTTAAACTAGCTAGTATAATTATAAGATAATTATTATAAAATTATTAAAAAGTATAATAGTAAAGGAAAATAATTTAAAAAAATAAATAATAATAAGTTATTTTATTATTATTATAAAGTAATAGTATTATAAAGTTATTACCCTATAATTTGTAAAATATTAAAAAGTTAATAATAATTATAGTATACTTTTATAAGTTATTTTAATAGTTATTATTATATTATTTATTATAACTTCCTGAATAATAATTATTTATAAAAATAAAATTATATACTTAAGTAATATAAAGATTATTATTTAATAAAGTAAATAGCAATATTTATTTATATAATTACTTAGCGCAAGGCAGGTAATTTACTTATTAATTAAACTTAATAATTTTAAATTAATTTTTAAATTTCGAATTTCTTAATTTAATAATAAATTCTAAAGTAAAGTAATTATAAAATTAATTTTAGATTATTTTTAAATTTTAAATTATTATTAATTTTATAATATTAAAAAAGTTAACTTTATATTTATATTATTTATAAATAAGTATTCTAATTAATTAATTTAATAATATTTATATTAAATATAAATTTATTAATTATATTCTAAGTAATAGTTAAATTATAGAAGTTAAGATTAAAGATTCTTTATATTTTAACTTTATTTATAATCCCTCTTTTTATCTTTATATTACTCTTCCTATAGCAGCTATAAGTATATATATATATTATACTTATCTAACTAACTTTATATATATAGTTAAAGTATTATACTATAATAGTAGGCTAATTTATTATATTTAAAGAAAAATATTTAATTATATTTATAAGAATTAGCTTTTTTAATATTAATAATATAATTCTAATTATTATATTTAATATTTATATTAAATTTATTTTATCTTTTTTTTTTAAATCTTATTAATAAAATAAACTTTATATTTAGCTTTTATATTTAAATAATATATATAAGTTAATAAGCTATAATAATTATATTTTTTAAGAAATTATTATTATATTAATAAGATTTATAGCTAACTTATAATATATTATAATAATAAAGTTATAGGTAAAGTTTAAGATTACTATTTACTTTTATTATAAAAATAGCTATAATAATATTTTTTATAAATATAAATATTTTTATATTTATTTTTTTATAATTTTAAATAATTTTTAATAATTTTAATAGCTTTAGAAAATCTATATTAAATAGAATATTATATTATAAAAAGAGAGGAAAATTATTTTCTATTTAGTTTTATAAATTTAAAAATTTATTATAAACTTTTTTAGCTAAAAAAGCTTTATTAAAATTTTCTATTAAAGTTGTTTAATATTTTATAAGCAATAGTAAAGTTATAAATATTTATAGTTACTTTTATATATTTCTTAGTAAAGATTTATTAATTTCTTTTAGCTTTTTTTAAAAAACTTTTATTTTATAAAAAATTTATTATATCTTATTATACTTTTTTTATAATATTAAGCTATTATTTATTTTAAGTTTATTAAAAAAGTTTTAAGCGCTTTATAGTACTTAAGTAGGAATATTAGGCTAACTTTAAATGTAAGTATTATAAATAGCTTTTAAATAACTTTATTAAAAAATAAACTTAATAAAACTTTAGCTATAAAAAAGTTAAATATTTTAATACCTATTTATTATATTATTTTATTATATATAATTATATTATTAAGTTTTTTAATTATATTTATAAATTTAATACTATATTTTTAAAGTTTATTAATAGTTAATTTATATAAATCTAGCTTTTCTACTTTAACTTAACTTTTAAAGTAAGTTTATTAATTAAAAAAATCTATAGTATAAGTTATATTTAGAGTATTGCTTAAAGCGATAAAGTTTAAAGGATTATATATATAATATTATTTAAATCCCTATACAATTATCTAAAGATTTATATTTAAAGATTTAATTTTATAAAGCTTTTTAATAGAGATCTATTTTAAGTATTTATTTAAAATATATTAAATTTCCTGCCTAGTACTTATATAAGAGCTAGAACTAGGACTTAGTATTAAAGCTCTATTTAGTAATAATCTATATATAATGTTTATTTTATACAATATATATTATATATAAAAGCGTAATTAAAATAAAGAAATAGCTATTTAGCTTTTAGATTTACTTTATAATTATTATCTTTATTATTATAAGTTTATTTATAGTTATAAACTCTTTTATATATTTATATTATAATTCTTTTAAATAAAAGTTTAAAGCTTTTTTACTTTAGTAAATAGTATATTTAATTAGGTATTAAAAGTCTAAGCTTAGCTTTTTACTTTTATTTTTATTATAAAATTTATTAAAATTAAATAACTATTAAGTAATAAGATTCTTTAATACTAAAGCTATTATAATATTTAGCTTTCATTAAAGCTTTAATATTAGGGAATCTTTATAATATAAATATTAAAAGAAATTTAGTAGCTAATAATATATATTTTTTTTTATTATAATAAATCTTTTTAATTTTTTATTTTATAGATTCCTAGCTCTTTATTAGTAAAAACTATTTAACTTTATAATAATTTCTTTAAATAGAAAAGTTACTATAATTCTAATATTAAAATTTAAGTTATTGAAATTCGATTTTAAAATAAATTTAAAATAAATTTTATTTTTTTAATACTTAATTTATTAGTTATTATATTATTATTATAATTTTTATATAAACTTTTTAGTAATAAATATATAGCAAACACTTATAGCTTTATTAATATAATTTTAAGGCCTAGGAGCTTAATATATTATTTATTAGTTATCTTTTTATTAGAGTTAAATCTAAATATTTTATATATTTTAATATAATATTATTTATTAACTATTTATTTATAAATAGCGAAATTTATTTAATTTATTTATTAAAAATTTAGGTTAAATAAATCTTTTAAAATCTAAAAGATAATTAAAACTTATAATATAGTATTTATAGTATAGCTATTTTTATTTATTTATAAATCCTTTTAGTTTAATTAGTTTTTATTAGTAAGTTTCTTATTATTTTAAATTTGCTACTTATTTTTAACTTATTAAACTTATTATTTATAAATATATTTAGATCTAAATATTTTAAACTCTATTTTTATAAGAACTCTATATTTTATAAACTTTATAAAAATACTATTTATTATTTTCGCATTTTTCTTTAAGTTTACTATATTCTTTTTTAAGTTTTATTTATACTTAAAGTCTAATATATTCTATAATAATAATATTATTTTATTTAGTTTAAAGTTTTATATTAATAAATTAAACTTATTTAATTTAAAGTTTTATATTAATATGATTTTCCCTAGCTTTTCTAAACTTTTATATAATATTAATTTATAATAACCTATATATAATTTTATTATAGGTAATATTAATAATAGATAATATAATAGGGAATAAGAGAAATAATTTATAAAAAAAGCTAAAAGAGCTAGAGAAGCTAGGGAAAGTATAGAGAGCTAGTTAAAAGCGCTATTTAATAAAAGTAATTAGTTATAAGCTTAAAATAGAAGTCTACTTTTAAACTTACTTAAAAAAATAAATATAATAGTAAGCTTTTAAAATTATTACTATAAGAATTGAAAATAGTTTATAATATAATAATTAGATTTTAGCTAAATTAATAGTAATATATTAAAATTATATTTATATAAAAAATAAAAATTATTTAAAAGTAGATAGTCCTTTTTAAAAAGCGAATATAGTATAGAGAACTTTAAGATCTTAAAGCTTAAAGTTAAAAATTCTAGGAAAAATATATTTTATTTTATTATTAAAATAAGTAAGTATATTTAATCTAAAGTATTATTTATTAGTATATTTGTAAAAGCTTCTATACTAAACTTATCTTTATTTTTAAGTATATTAAAGGATTTTAATATTATATTTATTAGCTATATACTTAGTATTAGACAATTATAATTAGCTAAGAAGAAAGTAATATTTTTAGTATTAAGATTTATTATCTATTATTATAAAAGTAGTTCTATTTTTATATTTTTCTTATTTTTAATTATAATATATTTAAAGTATAAATTATATATAGTTTTAATATATTAAAGTAGGTTATAGGCTATAGCTATATATACCTAATAATCTAGAAATACTTAAATAAGAAATATTTTAATATTTCTTAAATAGTTTAATTCTAAAACTATATATTACCTTTTTAATATTATTATTAAGCTTATATTTATATACTTTATAATTGCTTTTTAAAAGTAGAATTATAATCTTAATTATTTATAACTATACTTTGCTAGATATTTTTAATTTAATTTATAAGTTTTCTTTTTTATACTTTAGCTTTAATTTATTTAAACTATTTAATATAATTATAAAATATTTATTATAAAATTACTAAGAAATAAAGTAGTAGTAGGGGGTAATTTAAAGAAGTAAATAATAATAAGTTTTTTAATTACTTTTATAAAGTATTAATATTAGAAAGTTGTCCCCCCACAATTTATAAAATACTAAAGAATTAGTAATAATTATAATATACTTTTATAAGTTATTTCTATAATTATTACTATATTACTTACTATAACTTCCTAGATAATAATTATTTATAAAAGTAAAATTATATATATAAGTAATATAGAAATTATTATTTTATTAAGTAGGCAGTAATATTTAATTATATAATTATTTAGTATTAGATAGGAGGTTTATTTAATAATTAAATTAAATTTAAATCTAAAATTAATATTAAAACTTAAAATTTAAACTAAAATTTAAATAATTTAAATATATTAGTATTTATATAGCTTTTTAATCTTTAATACTAGCTTAATATTATTATTTGCTATTTATTATTAAAATATTATTTATAAAAAAGTATAGTATAATCTTTTTAAGTATTATAACTAATTAAATATTTAAGTACTTAATAGCTATATAAATATATTTAATATTAAATAAAAAAACTACTAGATAATAAATACTAAAGCTATTATATAATAGACTATTATAAAGAAATAGAACTTTTAAATAAAGTAATTAAAGCTAGATATAATTAATATCTATATCTAAAAACTTAGATATTAATATTTTTTTATTTTTAATATTTTTTTTTAAGTTGCTATTAAAATATTTAAAGAAATAAAAAAAATTTATTTACTATTAATATCTATTTTTTATAAGTGAAATTCTATTTTCTTAATGTTCGAGCTTATATAAGTATACTAATAAAGACTATAATTAGTTACTAAATATTTTAGGCTATAAATCTTTTTATAAATAATTTTTAATATCTTTATATAGCTTACCTATAAATACTAAGTACTATATAAAAATAAAAATTAATTTTAAAATCTAATTTTAATAGAATTTAGTGCGCTAAGTAGTGCTAAAGGAATAAAAATTAATTTTAGAATTTAATCTTAAAAGAATTTATAATATAGACTTTAAATAAGCTATAAATTATTTTTATTAATATAATATTATAATTCAATTTTATATATATTTATAATTATAGTACTAAGAGCTATTTAAGCTTAATATAGTACTATTTAAAGGGATATAATAATAAATAATATATATAAATTAATTCTAAAGATATATATATTAATTTATATATAGATACTAAGTAGGAAATTAAGTTTAAAAAAAACTAAAAGCTATATATATTATTATTATATCTTTTTAATAGTTTTTTAGAAGTTAGACTTAAAGCTTAAGATTAATTTCTTAATATATTAAATAAAGCGAAAAATAAAGGCTTATAAGCTACTTTTATTAAAATAAACTTAAATGTTTTTTAAGTAGCTAACATTTATTTATTTATAGGGATTAAAGTGTTTTTTAAAGTAACTACTTAAAAGAGGTAGATAATAACTATTAGAATATAATATTTAACTATATTTTACTAAAAACTAGGCTATTATTTTTAACCTTTTTTATAAATTAAAAATATATATATTATTTAGAAATTATAAGGAAACTTGCTAGCCTTCTAATATCTTTAGCTGCCAATTATTATAATAATAAAAAATTAAAAGTAATAAATTACTTTCTTATTTTATTAAAGCTTAATATATAGTATTATCTATTTAAGAATTACTTTAACTTTGCTTTTAGTAAATAGTTTTTAAATAGTAAAATAAATAAAATATATATTAATAATTATCTTAAAAACTAAAGTACTAATAAGAACCTTAAATAGCTATAATATATTAATATAAAAAAGTAGTATTATTATATTAAAAATATTCTTTTTAGCTTTTCCCTCTAGTAAATAGATTTTGGAAAAGCTTAAAATAAAAGCAAAGTTTAAAACTTGTTAGTAATTAATTACAAAGTTTAGTATTATAATATTATTAGTATTCTATACTTCTTCTTAGGATATTTTACTTTTAAGAATAAATTAGTATATAAACTAGTCTAACTATAGAATATAAGTGCAAATAATAATAACGAACTAGTTTCTAGCAATATAAAAAGAATATATATAGAAATATATATAGGTAATTAGTAATAGTTTATATAGAATTATATCTTTAAAAAAGGAATAGTTATTTTAATATTATTAATATTTAATAAGACTTTAATAATATTATATGGAAGTAATTTATTAATATAGCTAATATATATTATAATTAGTAATTTAGATTATATAATTTATAAAAGTTAAGCTTAGTTAAGCCTTCTCCTCCTTAATTTTATCCTTATTATTAAAGTAAATAGTAATAAGTCTTTTTTAAAGAAATTATAGTTAAAGCTTTATTATATAGTAATAGAGACTATTTTAAAGTATAAGTTACTTTGTTAGCTAATTAATTCCTTTATAGATTGCTAACTATAAGTAGCGCTTAAAAATTTTAATAATATAGGGATTAATATTTAATATATTAACTTAAAAGCTTAATATTATTTTCTAATAATTACTAGTATAATAGCCAACTACTTAAAGTAGGTCTTAATAATAAGGGTAAAAAGTAATTAATACTGCCTAATCTATTTAGTCCCCCCTAAGGAGAAGGGAAATATAATAAATTATTAGCTATTATATATATATAAATATATATAGCAATGTATTAGAGAATAGCTTTTTTAAAAATATAAAAAAGAGAATTTAGTAGTAAATAATAGTTTAAATATCTATAAAGTAGATAACTTTACTTAGAAATATTTATTTATTAATATTTATTTAGTTATAATAATAGATATACTTTATTAGATATTAAAAAACATTATAATATAGCTAATTAGCTAGACTTAAACCTTTATTTAAAAGTTATACTTAACTAAAAAGAAAAAGTATAGCTAAAAGCTTTTAATAGCTAATACTTTAATAAATATAAAGTTAAATAAGCGTTTCTATAAAGTATTAATATTTATTAAGTTGAAAAAGTTTAAATAGTTTAATATAGTAAATTAATAAATAAGAAATAAATAAAAAGCTATAGTCTAGTAGCTAATACTTATAGTTATATTATTACTATTTAAAGCTTTAGAAGTATTTTAATATATTTATACTATACTTAACTTTATTATATTAGTATTATATATAATTTATAATAAAATAATATTAAGCTACTTATAGTAAGTAGTTTATAGGATTAATAAGTTTAAATATATTTTTAACTGCTATTACTAGTTAAATACTATACTAAATAATAACTTTAGTAATAGGTAAATTAAAGGAAATTTTAATATTTTTAAATTATATATTATTTCCTATTATAAAAACTTTATCTAACTCTATAGAAGCGCTTAGAACTATAATATATACTATAGTAAAGTGGCTTATAAATTCTTGCTAAAAGATTACTTTTCTAGGACAAATAAATATAATTTTAAAACTTAGATACTAGAATATAATATATATTATATAAATATATTAGTACTTACTGATTTAATTATATTCTAAAATAGTCGGCAAGCTACTACTGCCGACTATATATCTAATACCTTTATTATATAGCTCTTAGAAATAAGGCTAATATTTAATTAATATAAAAAAGAATTAAATTTAATATTTATAGGAAATTAAGGATTAAATCCTAAGTATTAGAGATAAGCCTATTAAATAGTAGCTATAGAAGATATATAATTTATAAAGTTCTTTAAAGCGTTAGTAGTTTTTCTATATAAAAGTTATAAAAAACTTAATAGTATTACTAGGCTTATAGTAAATGCTTTTTAATGCAAATATAATTACTTTTAAGCTAGTAAATATTATATTAGTATTTATACCTCTATAGTATATTAGGCTATAAATAGCAAATAGGGTATTAATATTAAATACTTAGTAAAATATATTATTTAATATAAGCTTAATTAGTAAAATATATTAAAATTCTATTAAAATAGCATTTAAATCTAGTTTAATTTATTAGATAATAATTAAGCCTAAATAGCTAATAATAATACTAGATATAAAATTAGCTAATTTAAATTAATTTTTATTATTACTAACTTAGAGTACTAAAGATTTTATAGCGAAGTCCTAATATATATTAATACTTTTTTAAAGTTGTTAAAATAGTAGTATAACAGTAAAATAAATAGGTATTATAGTATATTTAAAGTTAAATTAATATTAAAGAGTAAAGCTAAAAATCTTTAGAACTTAGGCTTTTATTATATATATAAAATATATTATATTTTATATAATATATATTTAGTTTTAGTAGGAGAATTTAAAGATTATTTTTATATTAATAATTTTATTAATTAAGATTAATATAATTAAATATAGTAAGGAGTAGCTATTTAAAGGCCTATAGAAAATATATAATTTTGAGATATAAAGATAGTATTAGTAATAAAATAGAATTAATCTTTAACTAAAATTTACTTACTTTGCGTTTTCGCTAGAGGATATCTAAAATATATTAATTTTTAAATTTAATATTAAATTTAATATTTAAATTCAAGCTAGTTTAAGACAGTTTTTATAGTATTATATACCTAGTGTTTTAGCTACCCTTTAGTTTAGTTTAGCTTAAGCTGCTTAAGAAGATTTATAAGTAAGAATTAATAATAATAGGCCTATATTACTTTCTATTACTAATTAAGCTATAAAGAATATATATTAGGAAATTTTAAAAGCTAGTAAGCTACTTAGCTTCTTTACTCTAAGTCTTAGTATTTCTATATTAAATCCTATTATTTAATACTTTGCTTAAGCTTTAAAGCAAAAGCTTAAGCTTGAATTTAAAGCAGTACTGCCGCAATTTAAATAGCAGTAAGCTACTTTAGTTAAAGAAGTATTATTATATAGAAGGCCTTTAACCCCTTTTTTATTAGGCTTAAAGATATAGCTATTAAATAGACTTTATTAATATAAGGATTTAAAGTTAACTTTTAATAAATTATAGTATACTTAAAAAGAACTAGAACTTATTAAGGCTATACTATTACTATTTTTTTTTAATATTTATATTAAAAAATATTAAATAAAAAAAGAATTAAAGTAAAAGCAAATAAAGTAAAAAAAAGAACATAATATAATAAGAGTAATATCTACTATAGAAGATAATAAAAATCTAGGTAATAGAAGCCTTTAACTTAGTAAAAAGCTTAATACTTAAGAAAAGACTCCTAATATAAGTATTTATTTTAGGGGCTTAAATTACAATATAATATAGTTTTTTTTTAGATTATTTTCTATTTATTTATTTAGCAGGTCTACTAGTTAGGTTAGCAATATTAGAAATTTACTATATACTTTTATATTATAATAAAGAAAATAAATCTTTTAGTTATAGAGAGTTAGTAGCTTATAATAAACTTTAATAAGCTAGGTTTCTTTTTAATAAAGCTATAGGTAAAATAACTTTATATATTAATATTAAATATTAATCTTATTCTAAAAATAGTTATAAGCTTTAAACGCCTTTAGTTTAGGTTAAAGATATATTTAATAAACCTCTAAATTTTATACAATTTTAATTTCAAGCTTTAATATTAATTTTAAAGCTTTAGTATCAATTTTAGATTTTTAGTATTAATTTTAAATTCTTAGTATTTAAACTAGATTAAGGAAGTAAATAAGATATATTAAAACTATTTTTATATTCTTTTTATTTGCTATCTTTTTCTTTTTAGTTATTTTTTTTTACTTTTAACTTTAGTTAATTATAGCTAGTATTCTATTTTTATTAAGTATAAAAAACTATATAATAATATTTAATACTTATAAACATTATAGGGTTTCTAGAGAAATATATTACTTTTACCTTTTTTTCTAATATATATTAATTATATTAATAGTATTCTAGTAATTAATAAAATAACCCTTTATATAGTAATAATTATACTAAAGAGTATAGCTTAGCTAATAAGTATAAAAACGATAATCTTATTAATATATCTTTAAGTTAAAAAAAACTTAATAAAGTAAATATAACTTCTAATAGAAATAGGTAGCTTTTATATTTAATAGTTATATCTCATATAGTAAAAAAGGCTGCCTTATTAAGTTGAATTACCTTATTAATATAGAAAATAATTAGAAATATTCTTAGATATACCTTTTTTTAAATTTTATTATTAGTAACCCTTAGGCGGTAGTAAAGCTTTATTGGGCCGCTAGTTATTATTATATAATAATTTAAGCTTATCTAGCTAAGCTTGCTCTTTTGCTTTTTATAATAATATTTCTTTATATAATAGTAATTTTTTTTTATTATTAAATATTAATTCCTAAAATATTAATATATAATATTATTTTAATTTAAAAGCTTGGGGCAATAAATAATAATACTATTTATAAACTAATATATATTATTAGGAGAGAATTATATTTATTAATACTAGATATAAAAAAATTCTTATAAATTTAATTCTTTTACTTAAAGTAAAGATTATAGCTAAAGCTTTAAATCTTAAAATATTACTATAAATAGATTTAAATAATAAAATAAGACTAGATAAACTTATATAATTAATATAAAAAGAGATAGTATTTAAGTTAAACGCTAACTTAAATAAATTAAATAATAATATTAATTTAAAACTTAACTTAACTAAAGTATAGAAAGTATATTATTACTAGCGTTATTTATAAATATAGTTAATAATTAGCTATTTTTTAGATTTTTAATAAGCTTAGTAAAATTAAAGCAAAATTAATAATTCGAATATAATATATTATTAAGAATTATTATACTTTTAATAAAATAAAAAATTTAATTTCTAAAAGTATAATAGAGCTAATTATTAAAAAATAATAGATAGTTACTAAGGACATTAACTTTATAAATTATACTATTATTATAAATTGTTTTTTAAAGTTTAAATATTAGTATATTTATACTAATTTGCTATAGCTTAGAAATATAAAAAAAAAGTATAGATTCCTTAGTAATATTATTATAAAAATGTTTAAAAACTTGTTTTTTACTAAACCTAAATATACTATAGGTTTTACACCTATAATAGCGTATTTATTTAACCTAATCCGACTACTTTTAATCTAGTTACTATATATAATACTTTATATAACTATTTAGGATTTCTAAATAGGTTTTAAGGAAGTAGTTTTTTTTTAAGTTTAAATATTTCTAATAATAAAATATTTATTTTTTTATATTCAAAGCTGCGCTAACTAGTATTATATAGAAGCTTAGAAGGATATAAGAGAAAGCTAAATAAAGTAGTCTATTTTTTAATAAATATTTATCTAGGTTATTTTAAATAAGAGAATTAACTAATTTAAAGGTATTATACTTAAAACTAAAGATAATAAAAAAAAATTAGTAATAGTTTAAATAAGTTAGAAAGGGAGCCCAATTCTAAGGATAGTAAGGATATAAGTAAGGGTATAGGTAATATAAGTATTCCTTATATTTTAATATATTAGTAAAAAACTAATTAATAATAGGAATAGCGGGACTTTTATATAGATATAGATAATAGTAATATAGTAGGTAAGAATAAGGAAATACTAGAGTATTTATAATATAGGATAATTTAATTTATATATAATAAGAGCGGTTTAAATGCTCCTAAGGAGCCTAAGTATATAGATATAAAATAAAAAAGTCTTAATAATAGTTTATTAATATATACTTACGCTATTGTTTAAACTTAAGATTCTAACTTTATAATAGCTTAATTTAGACTTCTTAAAGCCTTAAGAAGTTAACCTTTAACCTTATCCTTATATATAAATTGCTAGTATAACAAGTGTATTTATAAGTAAAAGTCTTAAAGTATATCTATTTTAAAGCTAATATATTATAGGAAATAGTATACTTATAATATATTTTAATATTTTAAGAAGAAAGGGAGCTTATAAATAGTTTTAATATTAAATACTTTATTTTTCAAGTTACTAGATATAATAATAAAATAAAAATAAATATTATATAAGTAAGCTTTATAAAGAAATATAAGCTAAAGGAAAATAGCTATATATAGTACTTTAGCCTAACTTAGAAAATTATTAATAATAAGTAAAGTTTCTAGTAATTTAAGAAGTAGGCCTTGCTTATTAAAGTTGTAAGAGGTTAACTAGTAAGTAATAATAATAAATAGTTATTGTAAAGGTTAATTATATAAAAAGGATTAAAACTATATATTATAATAAGGGTACTATTAATAAAAAAATAATAATATAAATATTTTACTATAAAACTTAAATAAACTATAATTAAGTTAGTTTAAGCTTTAATCTAACTAATACTTATATACTATAGATTATAAATATAGTATATTTAGTAGTAATATATAAATAAGTTTATAAGTCTAATTTAGAAATATTTTTAAATATTTGAAATTAAATTAAATTTAGCTTTTTAATAAAATCTAATTATTTATTTAAGTTACTTAAAGATAGCTATTTATATATATATAATAATATATTTAAAGATAGTATTAATAGTATTATATATAATAATAATACTTAGAGAGAATTATAACTATATAGGCTATACTAGGGAGTACTATATTTACTAGTACTTTAATATAAAATCTATTTATAAGAAAAGTACTACTAGCTACAGTGTTCCCTAGCACGGCCTATATAGTCTATTGAAGTTTATAAATACATATTTTTATTTTCTATTAAATTATTTTTATACTTTTTAAAATAATATTTAATTTCTAAATTTTTTATACTTTAAATATAATTTAATAAGTAAATAAAAAATAAAATAAAAGTAGGAATATTTAAATAATAAAGTTAGGTTAATTATAAATTATATATATAAATATTATTTATAATAGTAATATATTAAATAAATTTAATATATAAATTATAATATTTAGTTTATAGCTTTTTATAAAAATTTTATTAAGTTTATTATAGAAAATATTATTTATATTTATATTAATAATTAAATTAAAAAATAATTAAATTAAAAAATAAATTTTATTATTATTAAATATATTAAAATTAAATAATAAAAATTTATAATAAAAAATAATTTTTAGAATATAAAGCTTTATTTATTTAAAAATAAAATTTATTATTAAATATTAATAAATTAAAACTAGATTATTAAGTTAAAATATTTAAAAATTAGTATTTTTAATTTAGTATTTTATTATTTAAATCTATAATATAAATATAAAAAAAGTTTATATAAAAGAAAAAGTTAAAAAATTAAAAAAAATAAATAAATATTAATTATTTTATATATTATATTAATTTTTAAAATAATAATTTAATATTAATTTATTATATTTTAGTAATAATAAAAGTAATAAATAATAATAATTTTAAATTTTTTTTAAACTTATTTTAAATAATTTTATAAAAATTATTTATAAATTTAAATATAATAATATTATAATTTTCAACTTTAAAAATTTAAAAAAAATTTAAATTATAATTTTTTTAAAATTATTAAGCTATTATTTAATAATATATTTAAATAAAATAATTATTATAAATATAAATTAAAAAAAAAATTTTTTATTAAAGTTATTTTTATATTAAAATATTATATATTTTTTAAAAATACTCTAAATTTAAAATAAAATATTTAAATTAAATATTTAAAATTTATAAAATATATTTCTTTTACTTATAATTTTAAATATATTTTTTATTAATATAATTAATAAATATAAAAAAATATTAATAATATTTAAATAAAATAATAAAAAGTAAAACTTTTTAATAAATTATTTAAAATATAAATATAATAAAAAATAAAATATTAATATAATATTTAAATAAATAAATAAATTTTATTTATTTAATATTTTATTATTTAAAATTTTATTAAAATATTATTAAAATATTATTTAGTTTTTAAATAGAAATAAAAAAAAATTATTTATAAAGTATATATTATAAATTAAATTTATAAATTATATTAATAATAAGTTTAAATATTAATTTAAATTTAAATAAAATTTTATTAATAATTTTTAAAGTAAATATAAAATATAAGTTTTTTATACTTTAAAAAAATAATATTTTATACTTTAATATTTTTTTCTTTTAATATAGCCTTAGTATTATTAATTAAAAATACAGGATTCTTAGACTTTCTGGTGCAGACCCCCTGCAGGGGAAGCCTGGAAGGCCCCTGTAAGGGCGCTAGTTCCCCCTAAGCAGGGGGTCTAAAGCTTATGGAGACAACTTCCATGGTGAAAGGCTGAGTCAAATTGAAACGATGCAATTGACCTAGACTGACAAGAGAAACCTCCATCAACCTATCATCATGACCTCTGAAAACACATCTCAGAGGTCTAAAGAAGAAGACGCAGGAATATTACCCTCTCAAGGGATTGCAGTCGATCTTCACAAGTCGGGCCAAGACCCCAGGCCCACTAATATTAGACATGTGTATGCCATCCGGTGATCACCAATTGTAAATCCATGTTGACTGTGTGTGGTAAAGATCTGCACCAGCGTACGAAAGTCCCTTGAGACATCATCGCCGCAATCAGTCCAATCCTCGAGCAGTGAAAGAGACACTGCATGCCCGTTCCGAATACACAAACAGCCAAGACGAAGGTGGGGGTGCAATACATCGAATTAATCAATACATAGTCAAGCAGGAAATCGGTCGGGGTTCTTTTGGGGCAGTCCATCTTGCCGCCGACCAGTATGGGAACGAATATGCAGTCAAAGAATTTTCCAAATCAAGGCTGCGTCGGCGCGCACAGTCGAACATCCTCCGAAGGCCGCACGCAGCCCGCCAGAAAGGGGCAATTGCATCAGGGCTTGGATTCAGTGCAATTATTCATCGGCAGTCGACTGCAGACCTTGAAGAGTCGGCGGAAGCTGGCAATCCGCTATACTTAATCAACGAGGAAATTGCCATCATGAAAAAGTTGAACCATGGAAATTTGGTAGCACTCATCGAGGTCCTCGATGATCCCTCGGAAGACTCGCTTTACATGGTACTCGAAATGTGCAAGAAAGGCGTGATAATGAAGGTTGGAGTTGATGAAATAGCGGATCCGTATGACGCAGAGAGTTGCCGCTGCTGGTTTCGTGATTTGATACTGGGCATTGAATATCTGCATGCGCAAGGTGTTATACATCGTGATATCAAACCTGACAACTTGCTGCTTACAGAAGACGACGTTCTCAAGATCGTAGATTTTGGAGTTTCTGAAATGTTCGAAAAGCAATCGGAGATGAAGGTTGCGAAGGAAGCAGGTTCGCCTGCATTCCTACCACCGGAGCTTTGCGTTGCTAAACACGGCGATGTGTCTGGTAAAGCAGCAGATATCTGGTCGATGGGTGTCACTTTATACTGCCTGATATTTGGCTGTCTACCTTTTCAAGAGGCGAGCGTGTTACGACTTTACGAATCGATACAAGGCGATGAAATCGAGTTCTCAGATACAATTAAGATTGATGACAACCTTAAAGACATCATACGCAGACTACTCGACAAGGATCCGTCCAGCCGTATAACGATGGACGAGCTGAGAGTAAGTTTGCCACTTCTATGAGGCCTCAAAGATAGTGACACCTTCATAGGAACACCCATGGGTGACGAAAGGTGGCAAAGACCCTTTGCTATCTGCCAAGGAAAACACAATTAACATGGTGGAACCTCCAACACAGGAGGAGAAGGACCATGCAATTACAGGCAATCTCAATAACGTCGTCGTCTTGGTAAGCACCAAGATTCAGGAATCTAAATCCTTGTTAAACGACGCTCAGATGAAAGCTGTGAAAAAGTTCAAAAAAGCAATTGCTAAGAAAAGACCGCCGGTCTTTGACGGCATCTTGGGACGCGACCATAGGATTGTTCAGCCTCCACTTTCCATGGATGATGAGGGATTCCAAAAGCCGTCTTTGATCCACAAAACGCGAAGTATGGACGCTCACGATCGGCGCCCGATAGAGACAGCGCTGGTAACAGAAGGCTTACATCGAGACATTGATCTAGGTAGCAAGCAAGGCTCCACAGCCGATAGGGAAGATACCAAGATCTCATTGACGAAGAGCCCTACTTGGTCAACACCAAAACGGCCAAGCGACCCAGGTTCGACGAATCTTAAGCGTGAGCTTGATGCAGAGCCAAGATCGCATCGTATCATCCACTCCGCCACTTTCCCCTTAAACCAACACCATGGCAAAGGCCACGCGCATGACCCCCTTGAAGATCATCTGTACCTGAATCTTGGACCTACGGCTTCTTCACGCCCACCCTCGCCACCAGCGGTCAGCGAGTCTCCACCAGCGGCGGATATCGACATCTACGAAACCGCTTATCGGAAGGAGGTTGAGCGCCTACGCGCGCAACAAGGTAGATCGGCAACGCTGTTCTTGACAAGGAGAGTGGAAAGGTTGGAGCATTCTCTGAAAGACCACGGTCTGATTTCAGGGGCCAGCCAATCTATTTCCAGGTCTCTGGGCGGCTTCACAAAGGTTATTGAAGCTGCTCAGTCAAAAGCCGCCGACGATGTTGCTGTTGCAGATGACGAAGAAAGCGAATTAGAGCAGGGCCTTCAGGATGTTGACCAAGTGACAAAAGGAGCTGCAGACAACGAGAGCGCACAGCCAGCCCCGGAAGGCAGAAAAGGGGGTGACTTTGGATCGCTATCAAAGTTGGTCAAACAAGTACGATCCAAAGGTGTTGGAACGAGTGGTCAGGATTAGCCTCAACGATGGTAGGCTGAATTGACATCGCATTGGGGTGGCAACCTGAGCTCAAGCACAAGCACAGGCCAATGGTATGATACAAGCATGGCATAGCAGCGTCGGAACAAAGTCATGAAGCGTGGCGTTATTGGAACAATTGGGCGCAAACTTTTCTAAGAAACAAAGTTCTTCAGCAAGCAAACAGAGGGGTGGGGCTTCCAGGAACCCTGCTATTATTATAGAAGACCCTATCTCGTTATCCATAGTTGACACTCAGTCCTACAGCTTACGTCTAAGCCGATGCGATGTGTACTACGGTAGAAGGTGCATCGTGTCCGATTTCACGTAGAACAAAGAGGCAGCAGGTGTGAAATAACAAGTGGAAGAATGTCGTGCCGGCTAGCGTCCAATGAAGACGGGAGGCTTTTGGTGGCGCTAGGACACTTCTGCCTTGTCCTAGTTGCCCTTGTTCACTTCCCACATCGATTGTAACACCTTGGATCTTTCCAATACTTAAGACCCCTCTCTTCTTCCGTCTACAACGCTTCTACCTCATCCACCATCCATCATCAATCATCCACCATCCACCAGAACTTTGAAAGTAGAACCATACAGTCCCTGCGAAACGCTCTCGACTTTCCCTTCAACACCCACCGTCTCGCTTTCAGCTTACATCATGTCTGCTGAACCTCAACAGATCAAGCTTCAGAGCTCTGATGGAATCGAACTTACCGTGGATCGTGTCGTTGCTGAACGCTCCGTTCTCATTAAAAACATGATGGAGGATATCGGCGATCAAGCCGTCGCCGAAGCCGTCCCCATTCCTAACGCAAGTACAACCTTGGCTCCGTGTCTTCCTAGCTTAGCTAACGCCTCTCAAGGTCAATGAAGCTGTGTTGAACAAGGTCATCGACTGGTGCAAGCATCACAAGGACGACCCCCCTGCCGCCAACGAGGATGAGAACGACTCGCGCAAGAAGTCAACGGACATCGATGAATGGGACCAAAAGTTCATGCAGGTTGATCAAGAGATGTTATTCGAGATCATTTTGGTATGTATTCTATCTTCTGTACGATTTTACCTTCCAAGTGTCATCGCTAACTAAAATGTGCCAAAAGGCCGCAAATTACCTCGATATCAAAGCACTACTCGACGTCGGCTGCAAGACGGTTGCCAACATGATCAAGGGCAAGTCACCTGAGGAGATCCGCAAGACATTCAACATCCAGAACGACTTCACGCCCGAGGAGGAGGACCAGATTCGCCGTGAGAATGAGTGGGCTGAGGATCGTTAAAGGGGCGGCATTGCTGTCCTCAACGAAGATCGTCATCCCCAGTCTTCTCACTTACAGTCCCTACATTCAGCTGCATGAGAATGGAGGCTATGATGCGGAGCTTTATGCATGGCGTTGGGCGAATTTGCGCGGAGAATGATGCAATTCAATCACAGACGGAGAACGAAGAACAACCTCAGGCGCATGCATGGAGATTGCAAATCAGAAGCTCAAGAAAGATCAAATGAATGCAAATCCATATTTTTCAATCCAAGGACTTTTCCGTGATTACGGAGCGGAATGGCAAGGTCATAGTGGGTTTTTCCATGCATTACTAACCTAACAACCCTGAAGCCATAGATTTGAACTTTTGACCCATTGCAAACTATAACGCGACTTTTCCATGAAATGATTCACAATAGGATTATAAATTGATTTTAAGCGGAGAGAGAGGGTAGAAAGATAGAAGGAAGAAAAGGCAGGACGGGGAGCAAGAGAAAGAGCAGGCCTTTTTGTTGATGATGAAATTCTGATGGCTATGATAATGCTTGTAGACGACCAGGTCTACCCCTTGGGTGAAGCCATCTGTTCTTCCCCTCGTCCATTTGCATGACGTCCCAAACATTCCAGATGCCCCATCAGAGTTCTTCGAGTTCGGCGTTCGACGTGGTCTCTACTCATCTTTCAATGCCCAAGCTCTATATTCCGATCCTAGTCTTCCTCCAGTGCCTTCGCTTCGCGTTGTACCTGCATAGAGAAAGGCCAAATTAGCCCGATTGCTTCAATCCTCATTTTCGTTCTCTGTGCCTAGACGATGACTCTCTCTCTCTCTCTCTCTCTAGAGCTCCCCGCAATGCTCAAACGCACCGTATAGTGTTGCCAGTCTTCAAGCGAATCCATTGTGGAATAGGACGGTTTTGCTTCTGTGCCTTGGCAAGCTTTTGCTTGGTCCGAAACGACTTGTGAGACTATCAAATTGCGTCAGTGATGGATCATCATAATCGTTTTCATTCCAGAAGTTTCTTACAGGCATTTTAATAACAAGTCGATCGTTCTCGCGTCCAAGGTGGCGGTGTGGTGTGGTGTGGGGAGGGGAGACCAAACTCGTCGTAATCGTGTAGCGAGCGATAGGGCTGAAAAAGGGCGCTAGTGGAAAAACGCTCCCTTGGCGTTCGGTTACGGCATTTACAATAAGGTACGCCTTAGTAGCTTGAGTAGGTAACATGCTGCGACAGGACCCTGGCAAGCAATTTGACTCAAAGAGTGCATACAAACCTCACCCCACGCGTACTTGCAAGACCGAACAAGACTCATTCTTAATTTTTCGCTGACAGTGTGCATAGAAATACGGGTACCCTGAGAACAGTCATGATTCGACTTCTCCAAGCTTGTTCAATATTTATCTCGAAAGCGATGGATTTGGCGAGCGGAGAGCTGGGTTCCGGGCACTATGCGCTCCCCGGGTTTAGCGCGAGTTTCTGCTCGAACGAATTAAACGAAGAACGACCCCTCGGGTAATTCGCATCCGCCATATGCGTGTACAGTAGGTGTCGTTCAGCATAATTCGTTCGCCTTGATGATTCAGTCATGTCCCACGCGTGCTTGCTCTCACACATGCGAGCTCTGTATCGACTCATCATCACCCAGCAACCACTCCTGCGTTCTGCTGACCATCCTCCGTGAATCACCTTTCCTTGTGCATCTTGTTTGGCATAATGCGCCTGCCTAAATCGTCTGCCCAACAGTAACAGGCTCCAAGTACCGTACCCTTGATGCCTAAATACCTGCCTTGCCTGCCCTTGTCAAAGATTCCCTACAGGAACTAAAGTCAATCACCATGGACAACAATGCAGCAGAACTGAACCGTGCTGGCAACACAATTGGCACCGAAATAGAGAAGAAGCTCTCTCGGCAAGAAAGCCGAAGTGCTCTTCACGATGGAAAGTACACCGAAAAGCCTCTCCAGGCTTCTTCGAGCGCTTCGGGCTCATCCTCCGAAGATGTCGTCGCCATGGAGAAGCTCGATTCGAAGATTGTCCACATCGGGGACGTCACGGAAGACGATCCGTATGCCCATCTCCCAGAACACGAGAGGCAGATCATCAAGAAGCAATTGGATATACCGGCAGTCAAGGTGACGTATAAAATGCTATACCGATACGCTACGTCTTGGGATTTGGTCATCGCCGGTCTCAGCGTCTTCATGGCTATTACGGCGGGAGCAGTGATGCCTTTAATGACCATCATCTTTGGCCAGCTCACCGGTATCTTTCAGGGCTTTTTTCAGGGGACTGTATCGGCGGATCGTTTTAATGACCGACTTGACCAATTCACGCTCTATTTTCTATATCTGGCTATAGGAGAGTTTTTGTCGGTCTACATCTGTACGGTAGGTTTCATCTATACTGGAGAACACATCACACAAAAGATTCGGGAGCAATATCTTGCAGCGATACTGCGCCAGAACATTGCCTTCTTCGACAAACTGGGTGCCGGCGAGATCACCACGCGAATAACAGCGGACACCAATTTAGTTCAAGACGGCATATCGGAAAAGGTGGCGCTTACCATTACCGGTATCTCGACCTTTGTGACAGCTTTTATCATCGCCTTCGTAAAATACTGGAAGCTCACACTCATTCTCACCTCCACGATCTTTTCCATCGTAGCCATAATGGCTGGTGGCTCGTCTTTCATCATTAGATACAACAAGCAGTCCTTGGAATCCTACGCTCTAGGCGGCTCGGTCGCAGAGGAGGTTATCTCCTCTATCCGAAATGCCACCGCATTCAGCACCCAAGAAAAGCTGGCCCGACAATACGACGAGCATCTGAAGAGAGCCGAGATTTGGGGGCTGAAGCTCAAAATTTCGCTGTCTCTGATGATTGGCGGCATGATGACCATAGTCTATCTTAATTACGGGCTCTCTTTCTGGCAAGGTTCGCGATTTTTAGTGGCAGGGGAAATGTCGCTGTCTGACGTGCTCACTATCATGCTTTGTATCATGATAGGTGCTTTCAGCCTCGGAAACGTTGCACCAAATGCTCAAGCCTTTACAACAAGCGTCGCAGCTGCTGCTAAAATATATAACACGATCGATAGAACGTCGCCATTAGATCCCACCGACCAGGTGGGCAAGAAGCTAGACCGCGTGCAGGGGACGATCGAATTGAAAAGCATCAAGCACATCTACCCCTCAAGGCCAGAGGTCGTTGTCATGGAAGACATCAATCTGAAGGTACCAGCTGGAAAGACTACAGCTCTAGTTGGTGCATCAGGCTCTGGAAAATCGACCGTGGTGGGCCTCGTCGAGCGCTTCTACGACCCAGTCGGCGGCAACGTTTACCTTGATGGCCACGATATCAGCACTTTAAATCTGCAATGGCTTCGATATCAAATCTCGCTGGTCAGTCAAGAGCCCGTACTTTTTGGGACGACGATATTTGGCAATATCGCTCACGGTCTTATCGGCACAGAACATGAACATGTGGGTGAAGCGAAACAAAGGGTACTTATCGAGGGCGCAGCAAGGATGGCAAATGCTCATGATTTCATCGCTAGTTTGCCGGAGGGTTATGAAACTAACGTAGGAGAGCGAGGATTTCTACTTTCAGGTGGTCAGAAGCAACGCATTGCGATCGCTCGAGCTATGGTCAGCGATCCAAAGATTCTGCTTCTTGACGAAGCGACTTCTGCTCTCGATACAAAGTCAGAGGGTGTAGTCCAGGCGGCGCTTGATGTCGCCGCCCAGGGTCGCACAACGATTGTCATAGCACATCGTCTTTCTACCATCAAGACAGCTGATAACATTGTCGTCATGTCTGGTGGCAGGATTGTTGAGCAAGGGACCCACAACGACCTTGTCGAACGTCAAGGCGCCTACTTCAATCTGGTGCAAGCTCAGCAAATCTCTGCCCAAAAGGAGGAAGAAGCTGCGCAAGAAAGCTCAGATCAGGAAAGCGTAGAGGAATCGCTTTCCAAGCTGCCGACGACTACCAAGAACCTGAGCTCTCCACAAATCTCTCGCCACCTCACAGAAAAATCCGTTTCGAGCATGATTTTGAAAGGCAAGGAGGCAGGCAAAGGAGACAATTATTCTCTTTGGACAGTGATTAAGTTCATTGCCGGGTTCAATAGGACTGAAGTATGGTTGATGACTACAGGTCTCTTTTGGTCCATCATTGCCGGAGGTGGGAATCCCACGCAGTCTGTCTTCTTCGCGAAGTCCATAGTAGCGCTTTCATTACCGCCAAGCAAGTTTGGGCAATTAAGGCACGATGCTAATTTCTGGTCATTAATGTACCTGATGTTGGCCATCACCCAATTTCTGGCTTATGGGATCTCCGGCGTGGTATTTGCTTACTGCTCAGAACGACTTGTTCATCGTGCCAGAGATCGAGCGTTCAGGGCCATGCTTCGACAAGATATTGCATGGTTTGACCGCGAAGAGAACTCGGCTGGAGCTCTGACCTCCTTCCTGTCTACGGAAACAACTCATTTGTCTGGTGTAAGTGGAGTGACCCTAGGCACCATCCTTCTCGTCAGTACCACGCTCATTGTCTCAATCATTATGGCGGTTGTCATTGGATGGAAGCTTGGTTTGGTGTGCTCTGCAACTATACCTCTTCTGTTGGTCTGTGGATACCTCAGATTCTACATGCTAAGCAAATTTGCGCAAAGGGCTAAGAAGGCTTACAAGAACTCTGCAGCCTATGCATGTGAGGCGACCGCTGCAATTCGCACTGTTGCATCTTTAACACGGGAGGGTGACGTGTGGGAGCACTACCACCAGGGTCTTGTTGAGCAAGGCAGGAAGAGCTTGACATCTATCTTGAGGTCATCCACACTTTATGCGTCATCCCAATCACTCATGTTTCTCTGCAACGCCTTAGCATTCTGGTACGGTGGGACGCTGATAGCGAGCAGAGAATACAGCGAGTTTCAATTCTTCTTGGTGTTCTCTGCGATCATTTTCGGCGCTCAATCAGCAGGAACGATTTTCTCCTTCGCACCAGACATGGGTAAAGCCAAACAAGCTGCACAAGAACTCAAAAAGCTATTCGATCGTGTGCCAGAGATTGACTCCTGGTCACCTGACGGTCAGCCGCTCAAGCACGTGGAGGGGACCATAGAGTTTCGGGACGTACATTTCAGATATCCCACCAGACCTGAACAGCCTGTATTGAAGGGTCTGAACTTGACAGTCAAACCCGGCCAATATGTAGCTCTTGTAGGAGCAAGCGGATGTGGAAAGAGTACAACTATCCAATTAATGGAACGGTTCTACGACCCGCTCTCTGGCGGCGTCTACATCGATGGACAAGAGATATCAAAGCTGAACCTAAACGAATATCGAGGCTTTCTCGCCCTCGTGAGTCAGGAGCCAACGCTATACCAGGGCTCCATTCGAGATAATATCTTGCTAGGAGCGGATAGAGAGGATATACCAGAGGAAGCAATCGTGCAGGCCTGTAAGGACGCCAACATCCACGATTTTATCACCTCTCTGCCTGAAGGGTTCTCCACCATTGTTGGCTCAAAGGGCAGCATGCTTTCTGGCGGGCAAAAACAACGGATAGCCATCGCACGCGCCCTATTACGGGATCCTAAGATCCTCCTCCTCGACGAGGCCACATCCGCATTGGACAGTGAGTCTGAAAAAGTAGTGCAAGCTGCCTTAGACGCTGCTGCGCAAGGGAGAACTACGATTGCGGTCGCGCATCGGTTGAGTACGATCCAGCAGGCAGATATGATTTATGTCATCGATGGGGGAAGGGTGGTGGAACATGGAACGCATAATGAGCTGTTGCGAGCTAGGGGAAAGTATTTTGAATTAGTAAATCTGCAGAGTTTAGAGAAGATGGTCTGAACCTTTTGGTTGAGGGTCACGGGCTTGGTTTTCATGCTTCTTTGTCTGTCTTGAGCGTATGCGTCTTGTGAAATTTCTGTAAGAAAAGGCATAGCGATGGTGTATGTCTCTTTCGATGGCTTCTACAAATACTCGACCATAGTGTAACGGACGTCTGAGCTCCTGAGTCTTATAATTGATGGAAATTTCGTTCTTCAGATCTTGCTTGTTTCGCTCTCAGAGGAAACTAGCAGACAAGGACTTTTGTTGAGTTGGCATTTCGAGATGCTGCACATATAATGACCGAACCTCAATCTCCGTTTCCCACGCCGAATTCTTCGTAAACATCTACCACTCTGACACCTCGCTGCTCGGCAATGATGCCCATTAGTCCCTGGCCTACGTCTCGAATCTCATTGTACTGGTGAAGTTGCTTAATGTGCCTGTCGACTAAGGCTCGAGGATCATTTGTTCTGCATCCCCATTGCAGATATCAATATTGCGGGAAAAACCAAGAAGAAGATGGCTGATTTGTTTGTGGTTGGGGAAGATAGGGGGTCTGCTCGAGTAAGAGCTTCAGGCAAGAAAAGAAGGTGTGAGAGAGACGCGATGAGGGTGGCTAAACCGGGAACGAGTAAGCCTACCTCAGCTTTGAAGTCACTTCAGCCTTTTGGGCTTCAGTTACGCGGATTCGTTGTTCGAGATGGGCAATTTTGTTCTTTAGCTGTGTCTGAGAAGAGATTTAGTCGGTCTTAGATTAATGACTTGTGTTAACAGGGTATTTCCTGACGTGGGAAGAAGTTTTGTGGGAAAATTACAATTTTGTGACTGAGAGAAGGACACATGAATGAAGAAGTGGTGGATACGAAAGAGGAAAGGAGAAGGAGAAGAAATATATGTGAAAGACGTACGATCTTCTTTGCTTCTGCTGGATCCAACTCGATTCCAAGTTTGGAGGTTGCAGGTGACGCATCCTGCGACGGGTATCCATTAATCCTGAGAGACTGTTCTGATATGTTAAGGGCGTTGTCAGGCTGAGAAGAGGTCATGTTGTCTGAAAAATAATTGCAGCAAAAGCGGAAACTTGTGGCTACTCGACAACGAAGGAAAAGGGAGTAGGCAATGGACGTGCAGCCACTTCTAAACGACTCTTTGACTCGACGTCAAATTGATCGTTAAGAATTGAAAACTACAAGCAAAGGTGACATTCGCTCACAGATCTTAGAATGTATATATTCAATAGATGAATGGAATTCAAGCCTCGTTCTTGGGAAAAGGGGCAAGTGCAAGCGGAGTGGCCGCGTCCGCTGACGGCATTCCGCCCACTCCCTTTCCCTCTTGCTTCTTTACAGGTAACTGGAATCTGCAACCCATCGTCAACTTGTGTGATTCTGTGACCACATGTTCTCGAAAGCCTCGGTCATGTCCGGATCCCATGTCTCTTTCAAGCAATCATTGTGAACATTTCCCAGCTGCGTCCGGCCGGCAGTGGTCAGCACCTTCCTGTAAATCGTTATGCTTCGACTTACCGTCCTCGCCATCCTCTCAACACTCGTTAAATTCGCATATACACATGAACATCATGAAGACGCAATACCAGAGGGCCAAGCTGTCTCGCCTGAACCTATCGTTCGCCTTCGCTGCCCTTTCGTGCCTCTTTCTTCTTGCTAACAGTCCCAGGACTCAATACTATGGGCTCACATCCTCATCCAGATCCTTGCCTTCGGCATCATCTTCCCCACCGGTATGGTCCTCGGTATCGTGCACTCGCACTGGCACGTCCCCCTCCAGACAATCGGCGCCGTCCTGGCGATCGTTGGATACTTTCTCGGTCACGCACATGGAGGCAGGCAATTCAAGCATAACATCCACGCATCTTTCGCTACCTGGCTGATGCTGCTCCTCATCGCGCAAATAGCCGTTGGGGTTTACCTGAGACTGCACTTGGAAAAGGGTGGGCACGCCAGAATCCGATGGGTTGTGGTGATTGTGCATGGGACGATGGGCAAGGCGATGCCCGTGGTCGCATGGGTACAGATGCTATTTGGTGGTATCACAGCGCTGGGTTTCTGCCGAGATGATCATCTAGGACAGTGTCTTGCGCATTTCATCATGGGCTCAGCTTTCATTGGGTACGGGATCATCCTGACGATACTGCTACTTGTGGGACAGCTGTGGCTTAAACGGACGGGGAGAAGTCAGGAATTCTTCGATTCGATAGTGATTGCTGCATGGGGCTGCGTCAACACCTTCACTGAGCACAGATGGGGCACCGCATGGGTCAAGAACGATATACAGCACACGAGCATGGGAATAGTCTGGTGGTGCGCAGGTCTACTGGGAGTCTGGCTCAGCAGGAAACGAGATGGACGACCAAAGAGGAACATCTTCCCCGCACTAGTCATATTTTTGACAGGATGGGGAATGGGGTCTCATCCGCAGGCATTAGAATTGAGCACACATGTTCATTCAATGTTTGGCTATACGCTTATGGCTGCGGGAGCCATGCGAATTATTGAAGTTGCGTTCGTACTGAGGGATAAGAATACTGTCGACGACAAGGACTTGGAAGAGGTCAACAGTTTTCAGTATCTTACGCCTTTCGTGAGTTAACTCCTAGGACTTTATTGACCAATTGCACTAACACACGAAGCTACTCTATGCGTCTGGCTTTCTCTTCATGGGTGCAACCGAGGAGCAGATGGCTATGCTCGCAACCGCTCACGTAACGCACGTCTCCTACATCCTACTACTCTACAGCATATCGTTCTTACTTTTCCTTTTCGTGGCCATGTTGCTAAACATGTACGCTTCGCATGTTTGGCCGATCGATCGCAATCCTGTCGTTCTACCTAAAGCAAATGGTCGGGCAAATGGTCATATCAGAGCGGATAGCCAGAGGCTTCGAGACGCCGAGGAGTTCGAGTTAGAAGGCCTCATGAGCGATGACGAGGTTGACACTAGCAGACCGCGATAATACGGGAGCGTGGGCAGGGATTCTAGGGTGGGTCATCCGGCATGTGTAGCATTTTGAACAAAACAATTGAAAATTCCAATCCAGACAGCCCCGTGCTGCTGCAAACTCTCACTTTCACTACCCGGCGATTTCCACGGTCTTCAGCCCTATTCCAGTCGTTGATGACTCAGCTTTCTTTGGCGCCAGTAGCTCTTTCGGTCTCTGGCAATTTTCGATACATATCCCGGTTTACTTGATAGACCCCAATCTGATTCAACTTTGCGGTGCATCAAGATGCCTAAAGCAGAAGTTGGAAGCACGAAGTATCTGAGCAATAAGCTCAAATCCAAAGGTCTACAGCGTTTGAGATGGTGGTGCGAACCGTGCCAAAAACAATGCCGTGATGCCAACGGCTTCAAATGCCATACACAATCAGAGGCACACGTACGACAGATGCAAGCCATTGGAAGCAACGCAAACCAAGTTATTTCCAGTTATTCGGCAGATTTCCAAAGAAATTTTCTTACGCAGCTGAGAACGGCTCATGGAACTAAGCAAGTCCTTATGAATAGATTCTACCAGGAGGTTATTGCAGAGAAAGAACATGTGCACATGAACAGTACAAGATGGTCTTCGTTGACAGAATTTGCGAAACACTTAGGACGGGAAGGCTTAGTACGGGTTGAGGAGAACGACAAAGGCTTACATATCACGTGGATCGACAATTCACCGGAAGCTTTGAGAAGAGCAGAGGCTATTAAAAAGAAGGAACGGCAAGATAAGGGCGATGAGGAACGAGAGCAGAGGTTGATACGAGAGCAAATAAGCAGAGCAAGGCTTGATGCAGAGGCTCGTGAGCGGGACGATGAACTACAAGAAGGAGAACTGAATCGGGCGCAAGGCGAGAAGATCACGCTCAACTTCGGCATAAAGCCTTTGCAGCAGAGGGATCTTGTGTTTCCTCTGACTGAACAAGAGGTTCTTGCAGCTGAAAGGGAGCATCACAATGCAACGCCAAAATCAGAATCCCCACCCACGGGAGTGCCCACTCCGCCACCAGAGAAAGTCAGCCTCAAGCTGAACGCAACGAGTAAGCCTAAAAACGTTTTTGCTGCAGTTTCCAAGAAGAAAGTCTTGAATAACGGGAAGGCTGCTGTGAAGGAAGCACCTAAACGACCTATGAGCGAAGCCGAGCGGATTATGAAGGAAGAGATAGAACAAAAACGAAAGCGAGAGTCACATGGTCGGCCTGGGTTGAACACTAAGCGGCCGAAGTTGTTTTGAAGATGTTGCCTGCGACGCGAATCAACACCACTTCAAACATAACCAAGCTGGAAATGAGTGGGCTCATGGCCCTTGAAGTTCTAATCTAACTAGACATCTCGTTTGTCGATAAACCCCATGAAAGAGGCTGACATGAGACTCACGTCCGTGATTTTCCTCCCGCCATGGATCTTTTGACCTGTGTGGTCCATTACAACTTCATGCCTCCGAAGCATCCTTGGTGCTGAACGGCTGTTCGTGATCATGACAAGTCTATGTGTCTAAGTAGAAGCGATGAGAAACGGATTTGGTCTAGATACCCCTTATAGTCTTGTCCATAGATTTGATGATGTTGTATTCTCATCAATCGATTCCTTACACGTTAACTCTGCTATCCCCAAGCCAATAGGCGGCTGCCAGATAGCATTGGCCTTTAAAGGGTAGATGCCGCAGATAAACAATACCTGCCAGTTCTCAGCCCTACGGCGAAAGCACAAATGCCACGATTCCTCAACTCCTTCCACATTGAAAACACCACTCGCTGCCAGAGCGGCTTCAATCAGTATCTCACTTCTATTTGACTTTCAAATGTCAGCAGTAGACGCTTTTTGGCAGGCCCCTCCTGTTTCCAGGTTCGTCATTTCAAAGCTTCGCAGACCCAGAGGACCCACGAAGTCAATTTTCTGACGAGGCTGATCCTCTAGAACTCTGACAGCGCTCACTCTCACCACCTCAGTGCTTGTGTATGGCGGTTTGCTCGCAGGATGGAGGGTGATTTTCCATCCCTCATTCATTTTGAAGTTCCCGAAGCCTGAAATATGGCGGTTCTTTACTCCGTTCTTTGTCACTGGACCAGATCTAAACATCTTGTTTGATACGCTCTTTTGTCAGTAGCTTCCCCTGCTGAAAAGGCAACCTCGGAGGACTAATGTCTGATCGTTATGCAGTGTGGCAATACTCAAAAGCCTTAGAACTTGACAATCCGAGATTTTCCCAACCTGGAGACTTTTTCGTTTATGTCCTGTTCCTAGGCATCTTCATCATAGTAGGTGGACAAACTTATCCTTGTTCTCTCATACATACTTGTGCTGTGTCTCTCTCTCACGGGTTTTCAAATGCAAAAAAAACCAACCTCGCCTTTCTGCCCGCTCAGCCTTTTCTAGCTGCAGCGGTTCCTGGTGAGCGAGGAAGATCGCCCTTGCATCTAGTGTAGTCTCGTCATTCGCATATCAATCCAAAAGGAGGCTACATGCGGTGTGAGCATGGTGGAAGTGTCAAATCAGAAGCCTACGTCTCCGCCAGCGAAGCGTCGGTATTTTGGCTGTCCTACATATCTTTGTATCGCAACTTGACGCTGCATTCTGTGCTTCCTTTTCAATACTTTCAGCACCCAATTGATTGTCCTTTCACGAAAGCTGACAAGGTAACAGGCTACGGCAGGAGGCTTGCTAGGTGGGAGCATTTTTACGCAAGGTCAATGCTCAAAAATGTGTTTGCCGAATCGTATGCTTACATTTGACCTAGCTCTAATTTTGGGCTTTGCCTATACATTCGCACAGGACAACAAATTCAAGAAAGTCTCCTTCTTCGTCATCAAATTTCAAGCAATCTGGCTACCATGGGCTATTCTTGGGCTTACACTCGTCCTCGGTGGACCTAATGCGGCAATGAGACAAGTCACTGGGCTTGTTGCCGCACATCTATATGACTTTCTAACCCGGATTTGGCCTGTGTATGGCGGTGGGAAGAACTATGTCGTGACTCCGACTTTTGTCAAACGGTGGTTTGGCGCTGACAAGCGCGGTTCAACAGTCAAGGCATATGGGACGGCGATCAGACCTCAGAGCCACACAGCAAGTCAGGGTTCTTCCTCTGGATTCAGCTTTGCAAATTCATGGGGCCAAAGAGGGACAGGCAGAAGATTGGGAGGCGACTAACGCCAAGCCACTGTGTGATATGCTGTAGAATTGTATGACGACAATATGTATAATGACTCGACTATGGACAGCGCACTTTTACAAAATGATATTGAAGTCCTCCTTGTCCTCCTTGTCCTGGACTAACCCAATCTATATTTGAGGCAAGCGTTAGCGCCGGCTAAACTTTCCTAAATGACTCGCACAAAATTTCCCAAGCTCTCTGCGATTTTCGAGCTTAATTACACGAGAAGCTTCAAAACATACCCATTGAAGAGAGTACGGCCCAATCTTTTGATTCGCCGCTTTAGCGGCAGTTGAAGATGGCTGCCGAAGGCGTAAAGAAGGAGGAGGACAAAGAATACAGCATCAAGCCCGAGAACATTGGCCCAGTTGCCGACACCAGCGATTGGCCACTGCTGCTCAAGAATTACGACAAGCTCCTTGTACGCACCGGACATTTCACACCTATCGCAGTTGGCTGCACGCCTTACAAACGCGACTTGAAGTCATACATCAGCTCCGGTGTCATCAACCTCGACAAACCTTCCAACCCTTCCAGCCATGAAGTTGTTGCGTGGATGAAGCGCATGCTACGGTGCGCGCGTGATCAGGTCTAATAGCTGTCATGCAAGCTGATCAGATTCTAGGGTTGAAAAGACAGGTCACAGTGGTACCCTAGATCCTAAAGTCACAGGCTGTCTCATTGTCTGTATTGATCGTGCAACTCGTCTGGTCAAATCACAGCAAGGCGCGGGGAAAGAGTATGTCTGTGTCGTACGAATGCACGACAAGTTGGCAGGCGGGGAAGCACAACTCTCAAGAGCTATACAGATGCTCACTGGGGCTCTGTTCCAACGACCGCCACTCATATCCGCCGTCAAAAGACAGTTGCGCATTCGAACCGTCTATGAGAGCAAGCTGTTAGAATTCGATAATGATAGACACTTGGCTGTCTTTTGGGTCAGTTGTGAGGCAGGGACGTACATTCGAACCTTGTGTGTGCATTTGGGATTGCTGCTAGGGGTAGGAGCGCATATGCAAGAATTGCGACGAGTCAGGAGCGGCGCGATGAATGAGCAAACCGATATGGTGACATTGCATGACGTACTGGATGCACAATGGACCCAGGATAACAATCGAGACGAGACATACTTACGGAAGGTCATCCACCCTCTCGAAACCCTGCTTGTCACATACAAGAGGCTCGTTGTGAAGGACAGTGCTGTCAATGCTGTTTGCTATGGAGCAAAATTGATGATACCCGGGTTGTTGAGATACGGTAGGCGAAGCTAAAATTCTATTAATTCATTTCAACCTAGCTTACGGTCAAATAGAGGACGGAATCGAGCTGCATGAGGAAGTAGTACTTATGACGACCAAAGGAGAGGCGATTGCCCTAGGGATAGCACAAATGTCAACCGTCGAATTGACTACCTGTGATCATGGAGTAGTTGCCAAGGTCAAAAGATGCATAATGGAGAGAGATCTTTATCCGAGGAGATGGGGCTTGGGGCCGACTGCTTTGGAGAAGAAGAAGCTAAAGTCCGATGGAAAGCTAGATGTAAGTTCCAGGCAGCGTGCAAATAGGTATTTGCTAACATAAGGTAGAAATTTGGCCGACCAAACGAGAGCACGCCCGCCAAGTGGAACGCAGAATATAAAGACTACGCACCGCCTGTCGAGGATGGATTCTCCAAACCCTCAAAGAAGGCTGAGGAACCTAAGGCACCTGATTCAAAGACCGATGATCAAGCTGTAGCTGGAGCAAATGCCGCATCACCCAACCAGAAAGCTGGTTCACAGCAAAACGAGAAGAAGGAGAAGAGGAAGCATCGTGAGGATGAGACACCAGAGCAGCGTGCTGATCGCAAACGCCGGAAGAAAGAGAAGAAGGAAAAGAAGGAGAAAAAAGGCGTAAAGGAAGAGCGTGCCGGTGATGAGAGTGATTAATCTTTAATCCTCCTGCATCAATGCGTTCGAGGAAGGGTGAATGGAACTTTACCATTGTATGATACATTGCATGGTGCTGCGGGATACATACCCAACAGTAGGCTGAATCAATAGAATTGATATGCACAACGGGTTTTCAGGAGCATCAGATCAATCATCTTCTAAATGCGTGAATCGTCGTTGCAAAGTGGGTTGCGGAGCTATTAATAGTTCGCTGGTGGGAGCTTTCAGACAGTTGCCATCTACAGCACAGATTCAATACACAGAACCATTAACATTTAGACACGATCACTTCCAGAGAGCCAGAATGGCTGCAGAACTTGCGAGTAGTCGGCTTGATCATGATAGCCATCTATTACTCGTAAGCCCACCAAATCTATCCCCCCACCTTCAATCACTTCTATACTGACCGGCCTATCTCAGGAACAACCCCTTCTCCGCCTCCCTCAAGAACTCCTCCGTAAGAATTTCAAGACGGCTCAGGGCCACCTTGAGCGCGAGAATAAACAAATCCTTCCTCTTCTCAAGTCAGCCGCCAACGCCTCCTTCCAGGGAGCTGACGATACCACCACCCTCAGTTCCCTTGATGGCATGATCACCCGGCTTAATACCCTCAAGCGCAAGATCGAAACGCTGCATGAAGAAGAGACGGGCCTGCATGTAGCTAGTAGACGACGCTTAGAGCATCTGAGCGATCTTTACAAGTTGGACAGTCTGTCGGATGTGAAATATGATGAATGGAGCCATGTCAGATTGAACCGCTTGCTAGTTGAGTATCTCGTGCGGCAAGGGTACTCTGATACAGCAAGAAGTCTGGCGAGGGAGAAGGGCATTGAAGACTTGGTGGATTTGGACGTCTTTGGGAGGTGTGAAAGGATTGCACATGAATTGAAGATGGGAAGCTTGGAGGAGGCTCTTGGATGGTGCGCGGAGCACAAGGTCATCATGAGGAGAAAGGATGTGAGTACCCCGCTCATGTTGGGTGGAGATACAATAGAAGGTACGTGGCTAATCATTGCAGAATAAATTGGAGTTTGAATTGCGGTTACAGCAGTACATCGAGCTTTGCCGGCAAAGAAAATTGGTTGAGGCACAACAGCACGGCAAAAAGCATTTTCCACCACATTTAGAGAGTCAGAGCCAGAAGATATATTTCGCTGCTGGTTTACTGGCGTTTCCCCCAGATCGACAGCATCAATATACAGTATGTTTTCTTTTCTGAAGCAGACTTTCGAGCTGACAATATATCACAGAGTTGGTATTCTCAAGCACGGTGGGACGAATTGGCTGCCCTTTTTACAGAAACTCACCATCACCTCTTCTCGCTTCCGTCACGACCACTTCTCCTGATCGCTCTCTCTGCCGGTCTCTCAGCGCTTAAGACCCCGTCTTGCCATTCAAAGCACACTAGCAGCGTAGCAAACGCCAGCTCTACGACAACTTCGCTCTGTCCAATCTGCTCGGCCGAGCTGAATGAGGTTGCGAGAAAGTTGCCCTATGCTCATCACACCAAGAGCTATGTCGAGGCTGATCCAGTCGTTTTGCCGAACGGAAGAGTATATGGTCGGGACCGATTGTCTGAGTATTGTAGGAAGATGGGCCTTCCCGAAGATGAGATCAAGGATCCAACCACATCCGAGTTGTTTCATGTGAATGAGTTGGTGAAGGTCTATATTACCTAAATTCATATTCTTTCAATCGATGTGTCACAGTGGTGCATCGTATAGCGTTAGCGAATGGCATAACAACATGATGCAACGAACGAGTCATTGGTCACTATCCGAATCACTTTCATCTCGTTTTCGTTTCGCAGACGGAGGTGCGCGATCTTGTCCCTCATGCGACTCAAAGACATACGTCCTCGCTGGTCTGTCTTCTCCCTTCCATCCGCCACTACCCTCAATATTCCCCAAAGTTCTCGCATGCTTATATCCAGGATAAGCTCCGGCTTGAAATCTAAAACTCCTCTGCACCTTTAACCCCACATGTCTTGCCAAATCCCTCACACTCCAAAGCTCATAGGGTTCGCCTTCAAAGATTGTCAAGATGATTTGACCATCATGTGCAAGCAGCGGTAGCGCAGCCCTAAAGAAGCCCACAACGAGCTCCTGGTTGGCTCTGACCTGCCGATTCACGTCCTTGGTCAACCCACCGACGTGCGGAAAGTTGAAAACAATGCGGTCCCAATTGCCTCTGCGTAGGATCTTGCTTCCGCTGCCAATATGCCCAGGGTGGCCAAGCTTCGTGGCGTCAATGTTGTATTCAACTTTGCAATTCTCAGCTTTTGCTATAGTGGTGATGGTGGCAGCCACTTGAGGGTACTTGGAAAGGCTGGATGATTGCGAGTCGAAACTCGTGGCGCACAGACACGTGCAGCTGTGATGATCGATGAGGGCGCGAGAAAAAGAGAAGTCGCCTTCGCCGATGAGGAGGATGCGATGATCAGGCGAGAAGGGGATGGTGGGGGGTTGTTTTAGCTCGCTGTTTTCGGGTTTCCTGCTTGGCGTCTTCTGAAATGGATCAGATTGCTTTGACTTGGTATGTGCCTTGGATGATTGCTTTTGGCGTTTTTGGCTTCTGTGTTTGCCCATGCTATAGATGGCGACGGCCTAATGTTCTAAACATTGTGGTCAAGGTCTCCGCAACAGCTCCGCATTTTAGCGCCTTATTTTTAACCGCTAGCGAATACAGTAGTGTGGACCGCAATGAACGACCATCGGTGATCAACCAAGTGACGAATTGAACATGATCCATGTCGGATGGCAACAAGAATCCATCTATTGAGGACCGGATCGAAAAGCTCCAGCAGGAGCTCGCTGATGCTCGAGCGCAGCTGAAATCGCAATCGTCGTCGTCAGATATCGTCAATGTTGAGAATGCCTTACTCAACAACGTAGGACCCTTCGATGTATCAAAATTTCCATCGCACCACCTGCTACACTTGACAGATACAGCACTTCCTCTCGGCTCTTTCGCATTCAGCAGTGGACTCGAGTCCTATCTTGGGCATCATCCACCCGCTCACAATGCCAAGCCCAATACACTCCCCCACTTCCTACATACGAGCCTGACCTCAGTAGCTTCCACCACCCTGCCGTATCTGATCGCCGCGTTCAGGCACCCTCAACGCTTGCAAGAGCTTGATGATTCACTCGACGCATGTATACTCTGCCCAGTCACCAAACGGGCCAGTGTGAGCCAAGGACGGGCACTGGTAACGATATGGGAGCGGTCGCTGAGGGCCGAAGCAGGGAATAGCGCGGCGAAACAGACGCTGCGAGATTTCAGTATAGCCTTAAAGGCGCCCACGGATGCTAAAAATAGGGAGGTCGAGTTGTATGCGCACTTTCCGCTCATCTATGCGGCTGTGTGTGCTGCGCAAGACTTGAGCTTGCATGAGACAGCATATACGTATCTGTTCAACCACGCTAAAGCGGTCATGAGTGCCGCGGTGAGGGCAAGCGTGCTGGGCCCGTATGCGGCGCAGAGCCTGCTTGCTTCGTTGTGGTTGAGAGGTGAGATTGAACAGGTAATGGCGAGAGAGTGGGGAAGAGAGGTGAAGGAGGCTGCACAAGCTGTTCCTGCGCTGGATGTCTGGGTCGGGAGGCATGAATTGCTTTATTCGCGGATCTTCAACTCGTGACATGGTTAGCTTTGAGGTGAAGCGTGCGATGGCTGCTTAGCTTAGAGTCTGGATCGTCATTGAATTGGTATCTAATATTCGTTGTGTTGCACGTCCTTGCCGGTTTCGTGGCTTCGCCGGCGCCCTACGCAATGCGATTTCGCTAGATGAATGCATGTTGATAGTACAAACCAATCGCTCATAATATTTCTTTCAACTGTGACTTCTGTGCTGCCGTGAGACTTGGGGGAAATTTGACCTTCACTTCCACGATCAAGTCTCCTCGTTCGCCTGGCTTCTTGCTTTTGGGCATACCCCGCTCAGGAAACGTTTCTCTAAAACCTGGTCCCGTTGGTCCACCGCCGGACACAGGTAGCTGCTTTCCATCGATGGTGGGGATTGTGCGTTTCCATCCCGTGAGAGCTTCCTTCAGCTCAAGTTCAATAGGAGCAATCAGATTGTCGCCTTCACGTCTGAACGTTGGATGATCTTTCTATAGAATCGTTAGCAGCTTGTTGTGAATGTGTTTACGAAGGCTTCAGGGCTGTGAAGTCGGAATATAGCCACGCAAAATCTGGCACCGGGCATCTAAGGTTATACCTGCCCCCATTTCGCCCCTACAAATTTGGCGTGGCCATGTTCCGACCAATCAACCCTCGGGCAATGCCTACCTCTGAGATGATGAAGTGTAGATCCTGTGTCCCTGCCTCGTCTTGATCCCCTACCCCTTTGAATTTGATCTTGGTGCCGGCTTTGTAGCCTGGCTTGATATCGACATCTAGAATCTTGTCCTCTACAGCCCTCCTCCCCGTTCTTGCATCGAAGTTCTTCCGTTTTATCTTCATCTTCTTATGCGTTCCCCTGTACAAATCCTCTAGGGACACTGGCAGCGTTTTCTCAACGGTGGTGACCTCAGGTGTAAGCGCCCGTCTCCTAGAACCTGCACCCCCATACGACTCCTTCCGTGACATTCTTGGTCCCCCACGACTGCCTCCACTAGAAGAAAATTGCGAAAAGATATCATCATCATCGCCCATGCCCGCACCGCCGCTTTTGAAGAAACTCGAGAAAATGTCGTCCGGATTGCTGAAACTGAAACCACCCGCGCCTGGCCCTCCGCCTGAGCTGAAGTGAAAGGATCGAGTTCCCCCTCCACCACCCGGCATGCCGCCGCCGAACATTTGCTCAAACCCTGCGGGTATGCCTCCTGGTCCAGCGCCTGTGCCGGGGCCTGCGCCTCCTCCACCCGGTGGTGCTTGCGCTCCACCCCCGAGAAGGAAGTCGAGGCCGTATTGATCGTACACTTTTCGTTTTTCGGGGTCTGACAAGAGCTCGTAAGCCTGTGAGACTTCTTTGAATTTCTCGCCAGCTTTCGGATCATCTGGATTCTTGTCTGGGTGGTGTTTTAAGGCCATTTTCCTGCCAAGTTCGTCAGATCATGCCAGGAAAGGCTGACGGGGTGAACGTACCGATATGCTTTCTTGATCTCATCTTGGGTCGCATCAGGCTTGACACCTAGTGAATCGTATAATTTAGTCTCGGACACCATGGTGGGCAGAATTAGAGGTAAAGATTAGACTGTGAGCAGCAGGAGGAACATAAGAATAAAATAGGTGATCAGTGGGTGCTGCGGGTGAGGAGGTACAGAATTGATTTTAATTGAGGTAGTATAGATACTCCACTGGGAGAACGCACTTGGCTTTCTCAACCAGAGTCCCGAAGAACTATTAGAATCATTGGAAGAGATTGAATTATTGCTTGTGAGCATTTCTCCTGCAGGCCCCCGAGCCTCGTTGGGTCGAGAGGCTCACCCGGCCGCGTTCTAGGTAGAAGGTTCTCGAAGGTTCTAAAGTCCTCGGGCTTGGTTCCCCTGAAGGGCCCCTTGGAGCAGCCCCTGACCTTGCCGGAATAGGGCTCGATTATTTCGCAACTATGGACACAACATCTTCGTCTGCCACAGGATGGCCGAGTCCAACCCGTTGAGGGACGTGTCTTGCACTTGCCCCCCATACTAAGGCATACTTGAATGTCTCCTTTAGTGTGCGATGAACTTGGTCGCAGACGTCGTCAATTGTAGACTTGTTGCGAACAATAAGCGCTTCGCTGAAGTCCGGCTCGTCGCCTTTCCTTTTGGTGTAGACTCGAATCAGTCGCAATTCTTCCCAGCATCGCTCGACAACATCTTGGATCCCCAGATCCAACTCGCAGCTCATGACGGCCGTGTTCGGCTCCCGAGCCAGCTTGTCCAAAAAGTCCATCGAGACGGAATCAATTTTGTTGTAGACGTAAAGGCTGAAAAGTCAATGGACGGTATCACTGATGCTAGCCAACAACATACCATTTGATGTATTTTCTGTAATCTTTCATGATGACGTCGATGAAGTCGTCGACCGTCGCTAGACTCTCTGAGCAGATTTTGATAACGTGCTAAGGCAATAAACCAACCGTTCTCATCCCTCACGAGCACCTCGCAATTGAGCATCTTGTAATCCCGCAAGATGTTGTAAAGCATTTTCTCATCGAGGTTCTTAGGAGGCGACTGAAACGTTATTTTCATACCTCCTGCCTTCTTTGCTTTGAGATAGATGTTGCTATTACTATATTCAGCAGCTGAAGTTTGAGACCACAAGTTCTCTCATACGGTGGTTCACGGTTCAAGCGAATCCCCACAGCCTCAAGTTCTTGCTCAAGTTGTGATCGCTGCTCTGCGCGTTTGGTCGCATCAAGAATCATCAAAATCAAATCGCTTGTCTGACAGGATCAGTACGAGTGATGCTGCCCAACGACTTATCAAAACCTTTGCTGCTGAGATTACCTGTCTACCACGTCCTTTACCTTCACTTGCACCTTCGATGATGCCAGGCAAATCCAAAACCTGTATCTCTGCGCCGCCATACTCAAGGACGCCAGGGATGGCCGTTAAAGTGGTGAAAGAATACGCAGCTACCTCACTCTTTGTCTTTGTGATTTTGGACAAAAAGGTGGACTTGCCCACAGAAGGAAATCCGACCAAGGCAATTCGAGCGTCTCCACTCTTGCTGACATCAAAACCACTGCCGGCCCCTGACCCAGCACCCGGTGCAGGCTCGAGTAGTTGGGCGCGAAGACGTGCAAGTTTCCTGGGATATATGAAGGGAGAATCTCAAGATAGAAGCAACGATGAAATACCCTTTGAGAAGACCCAGATGATATTCTTTCCAACATCAATGATTGAGGGAAGCATTGTATGCTGCATCACCTACCTGTAGCTTTATTCTCTGAGTATCGCTAATCAGTACATGCAGTACCTACGTGTACTCGTCCATACTTTGCGTTCTGCGCATCTCATCCTCGATTCTTTACTACTCAGCAAAATAGGATCAAATAAAGACATCATCATCTTACTCTTTGATTTTGTCCGTAATGTTCACCATTTTGATGATTCCAAGTCAGTGCTTCTCTAGCACAGCTATACTTTGCGTGGATGCAATGCCAGTGATTGAGAAAACCACCACACTGCAGAGAAGCGACTTTAGCGCGCTAAACGCAAACGCTCTCACTGCCACAACAGTCAACGGGCCATTTTTGATTTCCTTCAACATATTCTATGCATATGCCGAAATTGGGCTGGGTGAAGTCTCATGCGAATTATGGGGCATCCACACTGATGACCGAGGTCATCAAGTGAGATCGTCAGTGAGCCTAGGTGCGCCATGGTAAGTTGATGGAATCTATGTCGTGAAGGTATGGCCGGCTCCACCACAGATTATTCAGAAATTCAACGAGATGAGATTGAAGCCTTGCGCTCAATTTATCCAAATGATTTTGTCGAAGGTGAGACTAAAGTGGGAGCGTGGAAAAAATATTCGGATCCATCGTTTCGAATATCCTTGAGACCCAGTCTTAATGATCGTGAGAATTTTGCCATTACTCTTATTGTGTCATTGCCATCTACGTATCCTAAAACGCTCCCAAGACTAAGCTTAAAATATGAAGACAATGTCAATCAGCCAACTAGAAATGCTGCCGAGAAGGTCTTGAAAGATATACCAAAGACTCTAGTAGGCTCGGAAATGATGTATGACATTACGACGGGGTTGCAAGATATATTAGATAAATGTGCGCAGGTTGATACTGCGCAAATACCCACACTAGACGAGGAGAGAAACGCGAAACAAGAAAATGCAAAGATACGCCACGCAGAATTAGAAGCCGAAAGACAGTCGAAAGCTTTGGAGGTAGCTAATAAGGAAGCTGTAGATCAAGAGAGCCAGCTACTACATGAACTTGCGCAGCAACGGAAGGCCAAAGAAGAGCGACGGACTACCAGTCATCGAGATGTCTCAAAGGCTCTAATTGAGCTAGACGATGTCATAGATGGTCTAGCTTTCGAGAGACCGTCCGCCAAAGTGATAGATCCATCCGGTAAGACTTTGACCCTGACTGCGATCTTTCAAAAGACGCAATATCGACACCGTTTTACAAATCGGCTATTTCTAGTCAGGCCAAATCAAGCTCTCGAAAGCCCAGCTAGCGACCCATTTCTGTGTCTGAAAGAATGCAAATGCGCCGGAAATGATCCCTCCTTCAAACGAATGCTCCAAGAATTGGAGCTTCGACTTGAGGCTCAAATGCACCGTACATCGCATCCTAATGTAGTCACCACCTTGAATTTTCGCATACAACGCATTGAAAATGAGAACTCGAATCAATGGCTGATCAGTATCCTGACGGAATTCACGTCGAGGGGATCGTTGTACGATTTGCTTGACGTCGTAGAAGGTTTAGACCCGAAGAAAACCAAAGCCTGGTCGATCCAGCTGCTAGAAGGACTCCATCATTTTCATCAACAGGGTTCCGCGCATGGAGCCGCGCACACCTCCAATATCCTTTTGTGGAAAAGTGAGGCGCTGACAACAGTGGTCAAGTGGTCGGATGGTACTTACGCTCGCAGCTTGCGTCGACTAGCTAGTCACCCGCAGCTTGATATTCCCACAAGTTGGAGAGCGCCTGAAGATCTAGCCTCTGGATCTGACCATGAGGTAGCAGGAAGCACAGACGTGTGGTATTTCGGTCTATGTCTCATGCAAATGGCGTTTGGTTCGGACGTTCTCCGACAATACGAGACCCCAACAGTCGCTTTGAACGACTTGGAATTAACGCAGAGCCTGAAGTCTGTCCTACAAGGAATATTCCATCCAACCATCAAGAAAAGACCGTCCTGTTGGGACCTACTACATTTTGAGTTCTTCCGGAACGACGACCCGTTTCTAGTTGAGGAAGCGAGCACATACCTAGTGACGAGACCTCGAACACGACGCGAGTCAGAACCTCCAGCCGAAGCATCTGAATATGCCCGGAAATTTGTTGAAGAAGGGCGCCTAGGCCGTGGGGGGTTTGGTGAAGTCTTTCGCGCGAGGAATAGGATCGACGGCCAGCTATACGCTGTCAAGAAAATCAAAGCGAAATCTCGCGCAGCGCTCGATCCTGTTATAAGCGAGACAACAGTGCTGTCTCGTTTGAATAATCCTCATGTTGTCCGCTACTTTTCGTCCTGGATCGAAGAAGACGCGCTTATTAAGGCCCTGAATTCTTCCGATATCAACACTTCTCGTGAGACAGATACAGGATCACTCAGTAGCTTTGACTTCAGGTCCATCCTTCCGCCCAGTTCCCGTGGCCTTGATTTTATCAGTTCCAACCAAGTCCGTTTTGGTAATGCAGAAGAGTCTGATGGAGACTATGAGAGCGACGAAAGCGGCACTGAGTCCAGCGATAACCCTTCTGATCCAGCGCCCCGTGATGAACAGCATGCTGATCAGCTGTCAAACTTGAGCTCGACAGGGGACAGCAATCATGAGGTCGGAAGCAACAAAGAACAAGCGCATAGCGCCTGGACAATCTTGTACATTCAAATGGAGTACTGTAATCAAGAGACGCTGCGAAATCTCATCAACTCTGGCATTCAAACAGATAATGATGAGAGCTGGAGGCTGTTCCGGCAAATTGTGCAAGGACTAGCTCATATACATGCAGCATCCATTGTCCACCGTGATCTAAAGCCCGAAAACATTTTCGTTGATAGCCACGGAGATTTGCGTATCGGCGACTTTGGTTTGGCTCGTCCAGGTGAGCAGTACACTGCCGGATTGGCGAGGACTTCCAAAGCAATCACAAATTTCACCAAAGACATCGGAACAGCCTGGTACGTCGCCCCAGAAGTACGATCAAGCAGCGCCAGCAAGTACGATGAAAAGGCAGATTTGTACTCGTTGGGCATCATATTGCTCGAAATAAATGTAGCCTTTAACACTGGTATGGAGCGCGCTGAATCCCTGGAACCACTCGCGAAAGAAGATCATAAACTTCCACAGGCTCTTGCAGGGCCAGAGAAAATAACTCAAGCTCGTTTGCTGATGCGCCTCATTGCATTTGCGCCATCACAAAGGCCAAGTTGCGTGGAGTTGCTTAGTGAAATCCCTGTGCAAGGGGAAGATCAAACAAGTCAATTGCTTCGCCGTGAAGTCCGTGATCCCAACTCGAAATTGCGAACTGAATTGGTTGCCGGATTGTTTGCCGGAATTCCAAAAGCTGAAGTTCAAGTGCGAGAAACCCAGCTGGCATTAGATATGGGCCATAGAGTGAAATTGCTAGATGGGACATCTGCGATGTCGCAAAGCTTACCGGATCTAGAGCTCCAGATGAAAGTGAAAGATCGCTTAATGGCCATATTTCGTTGTCATGGTGCAGTCGAACGAACAGACAGTCCAGCGATGTTCCCCCAACACCCATACTATACGGCATCGGATGTTGTGCGCATTCTCGATCCTGCAGGGAAAATGCTACAACTGCCATATGATCTAGTCCTACCAAATACCATTCTGATTGCACGTTCTCCAAGGAAAGACTCAAAGACCTTTGCTTTTGGAGATGTGTACCGGCCAGACTTAAGGAAAGTCGATCCCAACATATATTCAGAAGCAGACTTCGACGTCATTGGATCAGATGCAACAAACTTGATTATGGACGAGGCGGAAACGATCAAAGTCGTTGATGAGATCGTCGACGAGTTTCCCAATCTGTCAAACAGTATCATGTGCTACCACATCAATCACTCAAGAATATTAGAGGAGATCCTCTCTTTTTGCGATATCCACTGTTCGAAATGGTTTCAAGTAAAGGAGACCTTAAGTAAATTGAACGTAGGCGACTGGACATGGCAGCGCATCAAATACGAATTGCGGACACCTCCTCTATCCATCGCCGCTACAAGCCTTGACGAGCTTGAAAGGTTCGACTTTCGCGACTCTGTTGAAAAAGCAATATCAAGCTTGCGTTCAATGCTCCCGAAGACCGCAGACCTTGAGGCCTCCCTCGTGCACATGCAAACACTTGTATCATATCTCTCTCGCATGAAAGTAAGGCGAAAGGTCTACCTTAGTCCTTTGAGCAGCTACAATGAGAAGTTTTATCGCAGCAACCTCCTGTTCCAATGCCTGTTCGATCGCAAACGAAGAGCTGTATTTGCGGCAGGCGGTCGCTACGATAGGCTCATTCGCGATCACCAAACACTATCCTCACGCGAATCATACGTGCACGGTGTCGGCTTCCAAATGACTTGGTCAGGCTTGTGCGCCGGCATGGCTTCCTATCTCAATACCCAGCAGAAGTCCAAAGCAAAGAGAAAGCCGCCAATTGACATTGCATCATGGATTACGCGACGGTGTGATGTCTTGATTGATTGTTATGATCCAGATCTTCTCGAAAATGTGGGCGTCCGGATCCTAAGCGAGCTCTGGGGCCATCAAATTAAGGCGGAGCTGGCGAGCGTGCAGGATGCTACTATCACTAACGCTGCATTCACGAAGGCGTCACCTCTGAAGGAAGATCCCAATTGGATTGTGCTCATCAAGTTCCCAGATGTTGTGAAGGTCAGGAACTCGTTTCGTCAGGAAGACACAGAAGTAAGAACAGTGGATTTGATCAATTATCTTCGAAGCGAGATTCGGGAGCGTGATCGTAATGAGTCACGGCATCCACCCAATTTGTATAGGAATGTCAGCCAGCAGGAAAGGCCCGCAAACGATCAAGAGCCCAACGTCAAGGTGCTCCTGTCACAAGCAAAGGGGAAGAAGACCAATAGAAAGATCATCGTGGAGGAAGCTCTAGCACAAGCACAAGAATGGCGCAAATCCCTGGTGGAGCATCCTATCATAGCCGTTGAGATTAAGGAGGAGATATTTCAAGGCATTCAGCAGGCCCGTCTCGATGACCCTGATGCGTGGAAAAAATTGATCCAGACCGCCCCTGCTGGTGACCGCCAATATCTGGGGCAAGTACAGACAATGCTCAGAGAACAGCAGAGTACGACTGCTGCTTTTTTGTACAATTTTCGAACGAAGGCGATCTTGTACTATCCAATAAGGAAGGATTAAAAATGTTGGACAGCTTGTTGGGTTCTATTACCATTCGGTAAAGACATCTCCTTTCGTAAGAAGTTGCAAGGCTATGTAAGGTAGCCGTGCTGTAGATAAATAGTCATGACGTTTGGCTAGCATCTTTAACTTCGAGACTTTATCAGTCACTATCATCATCGCTCCCGTAAGCAACGAGAGCTGGTTGACGGGTTTCTGGAAGAGGAATAGGACGAGCAGCTGCTACCTCTTGATTAGCATCGCGTTGTCGTAATGTGGCAATAGTTGAGCTCTTCAAGATGCCGTTCTCCTGCGCATTTACCGCTTGTTCCGGAGTTCCATTTTCGAGCATCTTCTTCCTTTCACCACCTTCGAGAAATGCCGTGCCTCGATCATCACTCTCCAAAGCTCTGTTCCTAGCATACCATACATCGTCAGGCGCTTCATACCCTTCCAAGCCGAATCCACCCTCCAGCTTTTTCCTCTTTCTGGCCTCCGGATCTCCTTCAATCTCCTTCACGAATTCCGCCGGGAGTGCTCGTCGCACAGCTTCGGCGGCCTGTTCCTCAATCGCTCTAGCCTCGCGTTTCTGCGCCTGAGGATTGGGATCGACAGTCGCCCATCGCACGTTCAGGATTTCCTCATGATCTAAGCTTTGATGTGCCATGGCCTCCTTCGCGAACTGCGAATTTGCTTCATTTGTATATGTCACAAATGCCACACCCCTTGCTGTAAGACATCGAACGCGATCGATCTGACCCCATTCCTGAAAGTTTCGTGCTACGATTTCTTCTATATCATCTGTAACATGGATCCGGCCAACGTAGAGCGTCCGATTCTGCCGCATAAAACTCCCAACGCCTCCCATATCGTCACGATAATCGCTGTGCTGTTTCTTTGCGTTAGTAGGATATATCTCTGTGGATGAAAGATAAACTTGTACATACCCGATCGCGCCCAAAGCAATCCATATTGGGTTGAAAAGTATCAAAAATCGTTGGCAGTCTATGAAGATATTCACAATCCTGGCCTCTCGGACATATTCCCCTAGCAAAGAACAAGCAGAAGTAACTCCCGACGACTTTGTCAGCACGTGTGTATCCGCTGTCGAGTTTCACATTGCAGCGGCCTGCTGCATGCGTTTTTGAAAGGTACTATTCACGTTCAATATCTGCTATTTGGAACATTGACTAGAAGTCTTGAAACTCACCTTGTCCTCACGATCTCCACCACTCCATTTGTTGAACCATATGTTGAATATAGTGCCAGTCTGCGGAGCTTCAGCAGCCAATGACTTCAGGGTAGCAGGATCGACTTGGGGTCTCGCGGGTCGCCGCTTCTTGCGTATTATCGTTTTGGTTTTCTTCATTCCATTATTAGGTTGAGATGCTTCTTTTGTGATTTCTGTCTCCTCATCATGATTTGCGACTTCTGTAGAGGTGGTTGAAGAAAGTATGCCTTCGGAGACGAAATCCGCGGATGGTAGCTCTGAGGGCAGATGTATAGGTAGGGAGTCAACTTCTGTCATGGTTGAGGTGTGTAAGTATTTCAACTTGGTGTAGAGGTCTTGCTGGCAGTGAGTGTTCTAAGCTTTCAAATCCGTGGGTAGGCTTGCTTGCAGATTGGCGGCGCTACTGGTATCTAGTGGCGGAGATAATGAGGCTTTGGATCTTGTCTCCGTCCCGAAGATCCCCCGAAATGTAAACACAAGGAGTGGCACCGTTCAAACAAGCTCAACTGGCCAAATCGCTACTCTACTATCTGGCTCCAGAAGTTCTCCAATATGCTTGACTGGTCTGCAGGCCCACTTCGCGCTGCCGATGCGCTTTCTGCTCCCCTCAGTGAGTCTGACCTGATGCGCCCGTTGAATGGGAATTAACAAGAATCCATACAGACGAGGGTGTGTCCTGCATTGATGAGCCCCCAGATACCCCGGCGCATGTGTTTGCGCTTCGTGCTTTTAAGACCGCCATCTTTGGGACCCCTCATCCTGAACAACAAGTGACCGTGGGAAAGCCCGAGATCGTCGCCAAGCGCAGTAACAGAAAAAAAACCCCGCAGCTCTCAAAGGGACAAACGCCTCCAAGCAAACGGGTGAAGTGCTGAACTTGACTGGTGAATCGAGGAGAGTGTCAGACGAACAAATCCCATCTCCGACGAAAGGAATTCTCTTGACACCCGGAATTGGGACCTCGCGCAGAAAGAATGTTTCATTCATGCATTTTCAAGAAGAAGTGGGCTCTTCCAATGTCGGAGATATTGAAGCCGAGGAGGTGGCCTCTAGCCAGGATAATTCACCAACCAGAAGGAGGCATAAGCGCGACATGCGACCACGGCCATCGAGTCTCACCAGGAAACTTGTTGGAATGTCGAAGCGAGAACCAATTGAGGCGGTAGAGATGGAGCAGAATCGCTTGCAGACCTTCGACTCGGCGGTCCAGTTAGAATTGGAAAACGATGTCGACCACGCAGTGCAAACGTCTCCTGACCATACACTTGACCTTTCGCAGCCGCGGTCACAGTCAGGCCAGCACTGGAAAACAGAGTACGATCAGTATCTGGGAAGATCGAGAAGTGAAATCAAGAGGGTCTTGCAGCACGGACAAAATGTCAAATCTTATGCAGTTCAAAAAGACGCTGAGGCAGCAATGCTTAGTGAGAGATTGCGGTTTGAGGAAGCGAAGGTTCGAGCTTTAGAGCGCAGGGTATCGAAATTGACAGACCAGTTGGATGTAGCCCAAACACAGGATCCCAAGGGCCAAGGTGAATACGCCAGACTGGTGAGCGAGCTAGCGCAGCAGACAGCTCTCGTTGCCAGGCACAAGAGGTCATTAGAGCGACATGAGGGATTGGCGTTTGAAGATTGCAGCTGCGATAGCAAGATTCCCGTTCCAAGAGCGCATGGCGAAAGCTTAGAAAAACAGCTGAGGAGCTTGCGCGAAGCAGCCCAAGAAGCTGGGCAGAGGGCTGAAAAAGCCGAAGCCGAAAACACGGCCCTAAAGCAATCCCTCGCCCGGGTCAAGGAAGAGATGATGGGCTACGAATCTAGACGGAAAACAAGAGAAGAGCGATTGAAAAACAAGGAAGGAAAGTTCAAAGCTGCGAAGGACCTTGCTGAAGATCAACTCTCCCATTTGAGGCAAGAGCATCAGAAGCTGTTAGAAAGTAGGAAAGAGCAGTACACTCCCTCAGCCGGACGAAGCTCAAGAATGGGGCAACGATCATCAAATGGCAACAAGTCTCAATTGCAAATTCAAGGGCAAAGGCACCAGATCTTGTCACCAAAGTTGCTCAAAGAAAATCAACGACCAGGAAAGTCAATCTCTCCTCGGAGGAGACGACAGCAAAACCCGGCTATTGATATCTGGACAATGAGCAGCCCCAGAGGAGACAACAAGCATGATAAGATAGCCAAGACACAGGAGATATCAGACCTACCACCTTCCAGCGTCAAACAGGATATACAGAAGGCGCTCAAAGAGATCAACCTCAACATCATCCCCCACCAGAGCTTTGGGATGTCGTCATATACAACTTCTGAGAAGCCGCTTGGAGTGAGTCCGGGTGCCATCGGCAAGAAGGAACCGCTTGGATACGAAGACGGTGTCCCCGTTTGGATGGAGACATCACCCACAATACCACAACACCTTGCCTCATCGCGTGCCAAGCTCCAACAGCAATCCGGAGGTTTTGACTCTGCTGAAACGCGAGAAACGTCGTATCCGACCATTGGCCGCTCGGCGTCCATGCTGTCCGGGTCCAGAATTGGACCTACAAGGATTGACTCGATAACTTCCACCAAGAGCAATAGAACGCCGATGACTGCTGAGGGTAAGGCTGCGGCGAGGGCGAGGTTGGCCGAGAAGAACGCTACGAAAAAGCAGCCTATCGAAGGAAATTGATCCTTTGTAAGAGAAGCGCAGGACTATAATTGATGTAGCGTTGAGTCGAGGTGTTTGTTGGATATACGACTTGGATGAGCGCCGCTGCTGAACACGGACACAAAATCAACTGGAAACCATCTCAGTATTTTGACTTCAAATTTGTCCACGCTTCACGTTGTGCCCTGGTAGTTAATTTAAGGGCATAACCTGCCCTGTTTCTCGTAAGCTGGGAAGCTGGTCCGCCATTCTAGAACGCCCATTGCCACAGGACAGTGAGATAGATCCGGCGCCTTCGCTATGCCCAGAGATGTACTGCATGCCATTTTGCCCCGCATGAAAACCTCCCGATGATGATCAAATCTTCCTCGAATGATACAGTTCGCTTTTCATTCGATGCCTCCATCCTCGTCATCCTCCATCTCCTCCTGTTCCTCTCCCTCCTCATCATCCTCTTCCATCTCGAATTCCTCGTCCGTATCACTTCCCCCAAATCCTCGATCGCTCTCGCCACTATCATTCCAGAAATCCGCATCATGTTCTGCCACCTCCTCTTTTGGTCTCTTCACTGTACTTTCATGTGTAGGCATCACAAATCCTTTCGGCACATCTTCTAGACTCTTCTCCACGTCCTCTTTTACTCGTTTCTTATAGCCCTCATAATCGCCCCTCAATAGGACCCCTGCGTCCACGTTTGCGGGACTCGAGCATTCTGCGTCGTCCAATAGCGAGACGATCGATAGTAGCACAGATTCCACCCGTTGGACCGGGGACCAGCGTTCCGCGGCTTTCTCGCCGGACTGCTCGTCATCGCCGGGCGGGTGCAGGATACTGATGCAGAGTTTGCCATCCGAATAGATGTTAGGGTGGTACAGTGGACGAGTGAACTGGAATGTTGGCGGGGAGTAAGGGTAATTCGAGGGAAAGGTCATAGTGGCTTTGAAGTAACCGCCGTAATAAAGGGATGCGGGGTTGATGACCATGAGGGCGATCGACCAGTCGGTTATGGAGTCATCTATTAGCTGTGGGGAGCAAAGATTATTTAATTGTCAAGTAAAAGGGAGAGACGGAAGAGGGGCAAAAGGAGGAGTTTTACTTCGACGTTCACCCACTTCTCTTGAGAGAGAGCCTTGAATTCGTTCAGGAGAATACGTTCTGCCATATTCTTCGTGATGCGTCAGTATTTCCGGATGAATCTTGCGAATGTTCAAGATTGGTTGAGCAAATGTTGCAACAAGAGGACAATTCGGCTGGAGTAACAAGGGTATCACAGTGTAGCTTTGTAATGTGGTGGTACTACTTGGAACGCAAGTGTCACCGGGGCCTAGCTTCACATGGTGAGGAAACGGCCATCGCATTACATCATTTGTCTGTCATCTTGACACACGGAGATATTCAGGGTGTCAGCAGGCGTAAGGCAACGCTCGCACTTCGGAGGACGATCTATCTTGACCGTTCCCTTCCCAACATCGCCTATCGATAAAGGGTTTCCCGCCCAAAACGGACAGGCGCTAGCATTTGGGTGAATTTGGATAGCAGATGTTCCACAGATAGTTGTCTCGGCAGAATCTTGTAGCCTATACTTTGCAGAACGTACTAATTGGAAAAGAACCAAAGTTTTTGGCAAATAATCATCAGAGTAAAAGTATTCCATGCGTCTGTCATATACTACCTAGACGACAACTACCCTAGAGTAAAGATTTTGATTTTAAGACATTCAATTTTGAAGGGAAAAAGAGCCCCTATGCCGTGTGTGTACAATGGTTCAAAAGAAGTCCCCATGAGGAGAGTGTCATGTCATAATGGTTGACAGGCTTAAATCGGCACTATCAGAGCGCATGTGTGAACTATTGAGGTGGCATTGTCATGCGTTGGTGGATGTCGTCGCCTCAGATCAGGAATTTATCCATGTAGTTCAGTGAAGTCAAAGTGATGACTGGTACAAGTAACACGTTGAGCCACCCATGGTCAAGTTCGTAAATGCGTAAAAGAATATTGCATCGTTGAGTTTTCTCTAAGAACATTTCATTAGTGTAAGACAATATCCGCCCTAGAATAATTTTCTCTCGCTTTATGCGTGGAAGATCATAAGCTAATCGTAAGTAAAGGATTTGCTGCTAAAGAATCATTTTCTGTCTGGTCTCTAGCTCATTGTTGCTTCTGGCGATTTCTGCGTCTCGTGGTCATAATTTGGCATCTCTCGTGGTTTTTGGCTTTGTTGCTCGCCCATGGTTGTCCCTTGTTGCAATGTCGCGCTGCTCTGAGCTGTCTCAAATTGTGTGGGAGCACTCAGAGGTGGTTCTTGGGCTGTACCGCTGTCTGAGCGTACGGCTTGCTCTTGCATGCCCCGCAGTAGGCTCTCTGAAGCTGCAAATTCAGAGGCTTGCGTTTCTGGAATGGTGCTTCGAGGAAGACGCTCGGGAGTGTCAATTTGCATCTGCTCTCCTAGGGCAGTACCTGCTGGTGGATGTGCACTGCCTTCTACGAGAGATTGAATGGGTGGTTCCATCGGCCCAGTTTCGACCTTCTGCTTCTTGACTTTTTTCCTTGGGCCCGAAGTCTCCCCAGCTTCTCCAGGTTGCTCCCCTTCGGTCGACGGTCTTGGAGTCTTTGGTTTCCTCTTTGTTGGCTGGTAGACTTCCCCCGTGATGCAGCTTCGGCCTCTCGTAGTTCCCTTTCGGCTTTGCTTGGTCGGCCCCGCTTCTTCCCTGCCTTATCCGGCGTTTCACCTGCTGGGTATTGTGTCGTCTGGAAGGCAGCAGGATTACTTGGCTCGTTGATTGGCGCAAATTGATAATGTTGAGGCTGTGAAAAGGTCACCCGTTAGTGAATTTGTCTCTACCTGCTGCGGCAGCCTTGCATAGTTGGCCTACATTGTGACCTGGAGGAATTGGTGCAAGGACACCTTGATTCATTCTCGTAAGCAGAGAGTACTGATTTCGGCATGCCGCAAGCGATCGGCCTACCACAAGCGTCAGTCAGCCAGGAAAGAGGAGAGCCCATCCGAGATATCGGGGCTCTATCACAAGTCCGTTGAGGAACATGACATAAGAAAGGATCGCAGTCGCACCGTTTGGCAAAGCAATGTGACTCCATTGTGGGGCGATGTTCCTCTCCAAGATAATTTGTACCAAATCTGCAGGTCTGATGGAAGAAGTCTTCAGGATCTCGGCCAAGAAGTAGCGCTAATGTAAGAAGAGTATGTAAGTAATTGTTTATCGAACCATGCACTCTGCACGGCTCAGCACTTGCATGCCGATGCAGCCTCACGATGGGCACAATCCTCACCAGCTCTTGGTCGTTGAAAGGCTGCTCCGGGGGTGGAGGCATCTCCTGATCTGGTTGGCCAGCCAGAACCGCAGCTTGAGTCACAGACGCGGCTGCTGGGGGTCACGCATCGAAAGTGCAGTGAAGCGAGTCGGGGGAGGGGGGTCAAATGTCGACAAAAGCAGCAAGTGGAAGATTAAAATCAAGTAAAAATCAAAGGAGCAGAAAAGAGAGACATGAATCATATGATCGCCATGGCGATGGTAAGAAAGGACGATATAAAGAACGACTGCACTTCTGAAATGGAGAAGTGAACTGGGGGAGGTTTGAAGATGATACTCGGAACGAACATTGGTGAGGGAAAGCTCCTTAGTACTTAGACCTATGCAAGTCGCGCGTCAAAAATCTCCCGTCGCTAGCTAATCTGTCGTGGGCCCCAGAGCGTGCATGAATAGCGAAGAACCAACTTTTCCTGCCCCAAGGAGCTGAGAGTAGAGCTTCTGTACCCTTCTTTTGCGGAAGGTGGTTGACGAAGAGCCGTGGTTCATGATAGAGAAAACTTGTCGAGCGATCAGGGATGTCGTCCAGCATCTGACTCCGATTTGTTCGATTTGCTCTCTCGCAGATGAAGCCTTTGCGACACCAGATTGGCCGAACTATCCCTGTCGTCAGATCCTCCTAGCGTCCCGTCCCTTTCGCCTCCTTAACAGGTCGAATCAGCTTTGCCCGCCCATCGCCGCCGGCCAGGAGCAGGGAGCCAGGCCAGGCCAGGCCATCTTTGCCTGGGATATGGCGAACATGCGGTTCGTGCCAGCGCCATGCTCATTTGTCTAGAGAATGGACAAGGTCACTCCAGCTGCTGCCCTGCCCTGCCCACACTGCCTCCAACCCGCAGCTGGTCGTACACCCGACGATCACGGTGGTGGTTGTAATGGAGGTAGGGACCTGGTTGGACTAAAGCACCAAGGCGTGTTTCATATTACCGTATGCATCATGGGATAAGTAAGCTGGGCACGGCATGCTGAAGTCCTCACTGCGTCTGTGGAGAGGCCTTTGATGAGGTTGAGCAGGAGGGAGCTGCTTCTGCAGATTTGTGGCCTTTATATCTTCTACAATTTCCTTTGCCGAATTGAATGGTGCCCAACGCTACCTAAAGACTACACCAACATTTGCCGCAAAAGGCCCGCCGTGTCTGCTGGGAACCTATGATTTGCCTCACCGCTGCTTTGGGGCAGACGACAGAGAGCTATCGAGTGTTGGAGCGATCCAAAATGGTAAAGATCGATGCCACTTGCAGCTCATTATACGAGCATTGTGAGGAGTAGTACAGGAGGGTTCTCTCTCTTCTCTCTCTCTGCATGGCTGATAAACCGTCGATCCGTGTCATTACCACATTCGGAAGTGGTTGGCGAGACTTACTCTCGATAAAAATGGTGCAATGGTACTCTTTTACACCATGTCATTGAGATAATACAGATGACGGAGACTGTATTTGCCCTACCTCTAAGCACCCGAAGACTATTTAAATCTTCAAAATTGTCGCACTGTTGTAGACAATCCATCCATAGCTTTATTTGTACATGAAGACTATTTGAATGAATGAGAAGTCTGTCAACTTAGGATGCTCTTGTGTTAGCTGTCTCTTCCCGAGAGGCGAAAGGTGTTCGGCGGTCCTTGCGGGTCCACATCCATACTTCACTTTCACATCGTTGCTACGCTTTGCCACTGCTGAGAACTTGATGCCACAAGGACTGAACGTAGGACGATGGGGAAAGAGCCGAGCAAAGGATGGGTTTCGCCGATGGACTGCGCTTAATGAGGTCGTCGTCTGTTTCTAGCTAGGGGTGAATTTGGCTCGATTATTTTTGTTCTTGCATTGCACTTCCAGTCATTGGTTCATCATCTGTTCTGTCATCAAGAAGATTTTCAAGGCTACATGAGAGTTGATCGCCTAGAGTCTCGACAGCTCAGGCGTTTCCCAGAGTCGGCCGTCCCGGCGTCAGAAACCGATTTTGCTAGAAATACCATCAGAGCTTAACAGTACCACCCACCTTACGTGCACTTTACACAATACGTTACAACTGACAATCTCGATTTTGTAATCTAGCCCTACTGATGTAGCAATGTGCTACAGCTTCCGCACTCCTTCTACATATCCGGTGCCGTGACCCAACCTCGTCTTTCATCAACCGAAAACCCCCATCGGTCCACATCACGCATGATGTCACATAACAAGCTCCTACGGCAAAGCGCTGTCATAGAATCAGAGCTTGTGGAGCTGAAACTCGAGAACGGCCTAAAGTCCAGAGAGAGGGACAGGTCGCGACCCAAGCCAAAAGCATCTTCACAATCCGCGAATACTGTAATGAAGTCTGCATCCCATTCACCAGTGAAAAAGGAAACCGGGTCACATTCATCCACGCCGACTGAAGAAAAACAGGAAGCTGTAGTAGGTGGCGATGTTACACTCAAGATGGAGCCAGGAGAGCCCCTCAAGTTGGCACGGACTGCATCGCAGAAAATAAAAAAAAGACCCCCGCATTTGTACAACGATGCAAAGGATAGGACTATGGAAGCACAAAAGCATTTTGATATGCTGCCGGAATGCACCTACTCAAACAAGTCTATTGGCTCTACGGAACATGGCTCTATGGACTGCGACTGCGAGGAGGAGTGGGGTAAGCTCTCCGATACTCAAGTGGCATTGTTTCAAGGACCGATGAGACTAATCACTCGTATCCGTAGATGGTGTTGCTAAGGTGAACGCAGCCTGTGGGGACAACTCTGACTGCATCAACCGTGCGACGAAGATGGAGTGTGTGGGGGATTGCGGGTGTGGGTCAGAGTGCCAGAACCAACGCTTTCAACAACGACAATTTGCCCCAGTCACTGTTTTCGAGACTGACAAGAAAGGCTACGGTCTACGGGCTGATGCTGACATGGATCCTGATGACTTTATATACGAGTACATTGGGGAGGTGATAGGAGAGACCCAATTCCGGAAACGCATGATCAATTATGACGAGGAGGGGATCAAGCACTTTTACTTTATGTCTCTCACACAGGGCGAGTTCGTTGATGCGACAAAGAAAGGTAACCTCGGACGTTTCTGCAACCATTCGTGCAATCCTAATTGCTTTGTGGATAAATGGGTGGTGGGGGAGAAGCTCCGTATGGGGATTTTCGCGGAACGGAAAATTAAAGCCGGGGAGGAACTCACATTTAATTACAACGTGGATCGCTATGGCGCCGATCCCCAACCATGTTACTGCGACGAGTCCAACTGCACTGGGTTCATCGGTGGTAAGACTCAAACAGAGCGCGCAACAAAATTGTCCCATACGACAATCGAGGCGCTTGGCATTGATGATGGAGACGGTTGGGACACGGCCGTGGCCAAGAAGCCTCGGAAAAAGAAAGCTGGAGAGGACGACGAAGAATATGTCAACAACGTTCAGCCCAAATCTCTGGATGAGCATGGTGTTACTAAGGTCATGGCTACCTTGATGCAGTGCAAGGAGAAATGGATCGCCGTCAAGCTTCTCAGCCGTGTACAAGGAGCCGAAGACGAGAAAGTTCGCGCGCGAGTCGTCAAAATGCACGGATACCAGATTCTAGGCTCTAATCTTGCATTGTGGAAAGAGGATGCAAATGTAGTTTTACAAATCTTCGATATACTGGACAACTTTCCTAGGATAACGCGCAACAAGATTGCCGACTCCAAGATTGAGGCGACGGTGGAGGGACTCAAAGGTAGCCAAAGCGAGAAAGTGGCCTCAAAAGCTGGCTACCTCCTCCGGGAATGGGCAACTTTGGAAGTCGCTTATCGTATTCCACGGAAGAAGCGAGAGATTGATACGGCTGCAACACCGGAAAAGCTAAATCGCTTCGCTCTACGGGGCAGCAGAGACGATCGCAAAGCTCGATCAAGATCTGGCTCTAAGGAAGGATCTAGATCAAGTTCCAAATCTATTGAGACTCCGAAGGGGCCATCAGCGCCCAGTGGTCCGAGGAATAATTTTCCCCAGCGACAGCCTGGCTTCCATGCAGCGCCTCGACCGCCATACCGCCCACGTCAATTCAACAGCGGCCTACCTGAAGGCTGGTTCGCACACCAGGATCCGGCTGGCAGAACGTATTATTTCAACCTACAAGGTACAACAACCTGGGAAAAGCCAAAAACGGCAGTTGCGGTCCCACCACCGCCAACCAAGCCAAAGTCTGCGAACCAGAAATTGGAGGACATAATCAGCGAGATTACTAATGCGAAGGGAAACACGCCAAAGGAAAAGGTGCCACAGTCAACTATAATGCAGCCTACAGCAAGCAACATTAAAGGCGACATTAGTTCCGGACGAGAAAAGTGGCGGGCTCTCCCTGAGGAGAAACAAATGAAGCTTTACGAAAACACGGTGAGTGACTTTCTTCATGTGAAAGTTTAGGTCTGCTTGCTAAAAGTCACCATAGATCTTTCCCCACGTCAAGTACGTTATGGATAAGTTCAAAGGTAAACTGCCCAAAGACGACCTTAAAAGATTCGCGAAAGAGATCTCGAAAAAGCTCGTTAGCTCGGACTTCAAGAATAAAAGAGTTGATGATCCAACGAAAATCAATTCGAAAAGGGAGAAGCAGGTCAGGAGTTACGTGAAGGAATATTTCGACAAAGCTGCCAAAAAGCACAAGGAGCGCGAGCATCGCCGAGCAGAGCGGAAAGTGAAACAGGCGATTGGGGTCAAGGAGACGACCTCAGCACCTACCGCCGAAATAATGACTGTAGAGACCCCCGGTGAAAATAGCGATGGTGACGAGGAGATGATGGTGTCTGATAAGGAGGACAATCCTAAGCAAAACCCGAAATCGACCACGCCGCTGACGCCTATGGATCCCGCTGCAATTGTGGAAAGTCTGAAAAGGAAAAGGAACGACCCATGCGAGGCAGACGGCGTGCTGGTGGATGATCCTGAGGCTACACCAAAGAAATTGTTGAAACCAGAGGCTCCTCCGCCCCCTCCGCCCCCGCCTCCAGAGGGGGAGGGATCCTTCCAGAGCCCGATCGGACCTCCTTTTGGGGTGACAAATGGATACCATGGGGCGTATGACTCGCCGATGTCTCTGGATCGTGAAGCGGCCTCGGAAGAGCCCCTTACAGGAGAGCAAACGGCGGACGATGCGCCCCCATCACCGACCTCGCCTGTGCTAGCGAGCGCCAGGGCGCGGCCCAACGGCGTCCAAGGGATTGGTGATGTTTTGTCTGACTCGGTCATTGAGAACGCAGCGAGCTCGATGATGGGTCGGTCACCTACGCACGAACCCTCTACAGACGACTTGGAGCACACTCACGAGCGACGAGCAATTGAGACTTAATGACAGCCAAGATCGAACGTGTAATGCGCGTATCGGAGCTCAATCTGTGACGACTTTGAGCTCCGTTGAGGGACCTGGGGGAGAAGCGAGGTCTGCTATTGGATTTCAGTCGATAGATTCTACAAGCGGCATTGCATTGGAGAAAAGCATGGGCTAAGCTTGATTGATACCCAGATTCTTCCATATATCTGTTAGTTGTAAATAATACGGGCGACCTTACCCTCTGACGGCATATTGACAATATTCTTAGGATCGCTCTCACTGAATGATTGATTGATTGATTGGTTCTTAGAATACCCAACCGGTCGTAAAGACCAGTTATGAAGCGTATCTAATTACTAATACATATCCTATCCAATCAGACATCTTTAATTATATCTATATACTATCTATCGTGGTAGAGGAGAGCCTCCTACCCTGGCTTTTTACTATAATAAGCTTTGTTAAATAGCTTTATTTTTATATAATCTTTAGTATTACTATCTAACCTATATCTACCTATATATTTAATTGTCTTTCTTGCTTAAGCTAGACTGCTCTTATTAGCAGTAGCCTATTAATACTCTTTTATAGTAAAGAGTTAAATTCTAGTATTTTATTTATTTTTAGCTATTAGTATTATAGCTTTTTTTTCTAAAAAGTAAGCTTTTCTATATATAATTTGCATAGAAAATACTCTAGCGGAAACAACTATTAAAAGCTAGTCTAGTATATTTTTATTTATTAGTATATCCTCTATATTAGCTAATAAAGTGGTTTATTATCTTTAAATACTTTATTGTCTACTAACTCTTTATTTAATAGTAATATATAAAAGCTCCTTTTCTTACTATTATAGATTATAATAATAGCGGATAGGGATATCCTAATTAGGCTTAGCTTAGCCCTACTTGGCTTGGCATAAGGCCCTACTTCTACTACAATCCTTAGATAGTTTAATAATCAATTTATTATTAACTAACTATATTGCATATATTGCTTATTAAGGCTTGTACTTAGTGCGTTTCCTTATAAATAGTAGCAATACTAAAAGATTAAGTATTGTTATTATCCTACTAAATATTAATGTCCGGAAACAGCCCTAGCATCTTAGTAGACTACTACTGAAAAATCGCCTTTTCCCCGACCCTTTTACTAGGCTAGTCGGTTTAAAAACAATAGAGAAAAACAGCTATCTTAGTATAGCTCCAAAACCAGTATAGGGAGCAATAATAATACGCTTATAGTAACTAGAAAACAACTAATTAGAAGCCTTTACAATAAATACCTAGCTTATAGCAATAATGAAAGCAATGATATTAGAATAGCTAGACGAATAGAAAGCAATAATATTAGAAAAGCTAAATAGATAGGAAGTAATAATGTTAGAAAGGCTAAATAAACAGCTTAGACTAATTAAAGACAAGCTATAAGAGTTGGATACATAGGCTTTAGAGCGTGGATTACGTGAGCTATTACTTGAATGTAATTCCTAGGGTCAAATAGGTTAAAAAGAGATAGAGAAAGCGGCTACAATTATTCCTCCAAGCTTATCGCTCTAAAATGCGTCTTCCTAAGACAAAATATACTAAAAAGAGATAGAGAAAATAGTTACATTATTATTATCCTTATTAGTAAACTGCTTCCGCTAATTAGATATTAGCTATTTTAACGGAAATAATTATAATAACGTATATAGCTTTATTAAACATATTAAAGTAGTAGTAAAAGTTAAAGGAACAAAAGTAATATTAGATTATATTATAATTTTATTCCTAGGTAAAGATCCTTTAATAAGTAGCTTAAATAAAGCTTATATTTAATAGTAATATAAGCTTACTAACGAATATAAACGCTAGGTTTTAAACGTAAACGACTTAAGTATTTTAGTTAAAAATTTATAAGAATATTTTAGGCAAACTAATAGTTAGCTTTTAAATAATTTACTAAAAAATCGCTATATAAAATAGGATACTACTAGCAACAAAGATGCTATTAAGTAGGCTAACTCTTTTATAGTTACTGCTAAGCGCTTTAAACTCTTAAATTATAATACTATTATAATAGCTTATAATCGTTTTAATAATAAGCTAAAAACTAGCCTCTAGCCTTTATATTCCTACGTAAACTATACTAATTTCCTAAAAAAGTTGGCTTATCTCTAGCCGATTTAGTACAACATTTACATATATAAGTAATAACGACGATCTAGGCCTAGTCCCCCTAGCAACCGACCTTTTTACTGTCTACTGTAGCAATAAAACCAGCTAATAAGAGCTCTTCCTGCTCCTCCTATTTATCTAAGTTTGTCTAATTAATCTTTAAATCATTTTCCCTAAAATTAAAATTTCTAACCTTAATATTAATAGTACTAATCGGCACTACTATTTCAATAAATATAGCTAGCTTACTATATAAATATAAAAGAAGGAATACTATTTGTAGCTATTTACTTTGTTGACAGATCTAAATAGGAGTAGGAATATAATTTAGTAATAGATACTTACGTCGGCGTAATTAGTCCTATAGCTTATAGTTTTAATTATACGCTACGCGATATAGGAAATATATATAATAATAAAGAATACATATCTATAAACGCCTAGTTTACTATAGAGAACAACTATTGCTATAATTATATAGGCTATATATATTATTATAATAATTAGGTTCTATAGTTTATATAGCTTTTAGTTTATTAATTGCTTTTCTACTAGTTCTAAACAATTTAAGCTATAATTTTTTAGCTATATAGTTATTCTACGATTTTGTATCTCTAATTTTTAAATTTGATTTCAAATAACCTCTAGTTTTTAATATTTTTTTCAACTAATTAGCTTCCGCTTATTATTGCTTTTTTTATACGTTAATATGCTCTTCCGATATAATCTTTAACCTAATTAGCTTAACTTTGCTGTCGCTGCAGCCCCTTATAAAATAGGCTTTTTCCCTAATATAATATAAGTAGTTTTTGCCTAAAACTCGACTAAATTAAATAGGAAGGATTCTCTATAAAAGCTAGAATATAAATAGATAAAGATAAAGCTATACTAATAATAAGGATATTATTTTTTATTATTTTTAGTAGTATACTATTACAGATTATAATAATAGTAGATAGGGATATCCTAATTAGGCTTAGCTTAGCCCTACCTAGCTTAGTATAAGGCTTTATTTCTACTATAATTTTTAAATAGTTTAATAATTAATTTATTATTAATTAATTATATTGTATATATTATTTATTAAGGCTTATACCTAGTGTGTTTCCTTACACTTATTTATAGCTTTACTTTTATATTAATAAGATTAAGTTATTTTATTTTACTAAAATATATTTATTATAGTTAAGTAATAGGCTTTATCCTTCCTTTATAAGGGCGGTTTTTATGTAGCTAAAAAGATATATAATAGTGTAATTGCTAATAAATAAAAATTAGCTATTAATATATTTAGAGCTTAAAGAAATATATTATTTATTTATTTACTTCCTAAACTATTTATCTTTATTTAAATAGAAATTATATAGTTAATAGCCTTAAAGCTACTAAAGGTTATAGTTATAAAAATTGTTGTTTAGCAAGTAGATAAAGCCTTTAAAGTTGTCGCTACTTACAAGGTTAATATAGTTAATATGCGTAGAAACCCCTATGTAGTGATCTTTTATTATGTAGATCAAACACTACAGTTACAAAGTGCAGTTTAACCTCTTGCCTAGGAGGTGGGTCTCACTGAATGATTCCTTTGGGTAATTTTGGTCCGTATATACGATCCCTCGGATGGTGAATAATCTCGACCCGCGGGCCTTATCGGCTAGTGCCTGCAGGGCGACGTCAGACCGTTGCCAAGCGAAAGGGCAATCGGCATGCCCCGCGCCCCGCAGTCTTATATGACATTTGTGCCACTCTCTTTTCCCTACACCAATCTGCCTCTCAGACGGTCGACACGAAAGACAGAGGACCGTAGATACCTTGAACATCTTCGTCACGACCGGAAAGCTCTGCTGCGCCTCTCTAAGCTTCAAGGTTGAAGCCGAGACTCACCTATTGTTGGAGCACTATTGTCCACCCTTTCATGAGCGCGACCACTCTACAGCCAATTTAATCCAGACAACAACCTCTGTCCAAGGCCGCTATGGCCTCTCTCCTTCGGGCCTCTTCTCGCCTTCATCCGTTCTCCCATTTCAATCCCATTCGCTACATCACATCAACCAGCAAGCAGGGCGCATCAGCAGCGGCTGCCAGCGTACAGGAGTCCAATGGCGAGCATGCCTTCTTCCCTGATGAGCCACAGCACCCAACTGTCCGCACAGCTATACCAGGACCGCAAAGCCAGAAAGCAATCGCAGAGCTGGACAAAGTCTTCGATACGCGAAGCTTGAATATGCTAGCCAATTATCGCAACAGTTTTGGGAACTACATTGCGGATCCGGATGGAAATGTGTTGTTGGACGTGTATGCACAGATAGCATCGATACCAGTGGGATACAGTAATCCGAATCTGCTTGTTGCTGCCCAATCGCCCGAGATGGCCAGCGCCATGATCAATCGACCTGCCTTGGGCAATTTTCCACAGCATGACTGGGCCAACATACTCGAGACAGGCATTTTACGAGTAGCACCAAAGGGTTTGGATCAAGTCTTCACTGCGATGGCAGGTTCGGACGCAAACGAAACCGCATACAAAGCAGCTTTCATGTGGAAGCGGCGGCAAGAGCGTGGAGGACCCGACGTCGATTTCTCAGCAGAGGAGATTTCTTCCTCGATGAACAATCAGAAACCCGGGTCGCCAGACATGTCTATTCTCTCTTTCCGCACCGCCTTCCATGGCCGGCTTTTCGCATCTCTCTCAACAACCCGCAGCAAACCGATCCACAAGCTCGACATCCCTGCCTTTGACTGGCCACAAGCCCCATTTCCCCACCTCAAATACCCCCTTGAGCAACACGCGCAAGAAAATGCAGAGGAAGAAGCTCGTTGCCTGGCAGAGACCGAAGATCTGATCCAAAACTACCACAATCCTGTCGCGGCTGTCATGGTCGAGCCCATCCAATCCGAGGGTGGTGACAACCATGCCTCCGCAGACTTCTTCAAGGGCCTACGTGCCATCACGAAGAAGCACAATGTTCTTTTGATCGTCGACGAGGTGCAGACAGGCGTCGGAGCAACCGGCAAGTTCTGGGCGCACGAGCATTGGAATATGGATGAGCCGCCGGACATGGTGACATTCTCCAAGAAAGCTCAGACCGCGGGGTACTATTATGGGAACCCGGAGTTGAGACCCAACAAGCCATACAGGCAGTTCAATACCTGGATGGGCGACCCAGCACGTGCGATCTTATTCCGAGCCATTATCCAGGAGATTGAGAGACTGGATCTCGTGGAGAATACGGCGCAGGTGGGTGAGTATTTGTACAACGGATTGGAGGGTTTGGCGAAGAGGTACCCAGATCAGGTGCAGAATCTAAGAGGAAAGGGGCAGGGGACATTCATTGCGTGGGATAGTCCGAGGAGAGAAGATTTCTTGAAGAGGGCGAAAACCTTGGGCGTGAATATTGGTGGCAGTGGGGGAAGAGCGATTAGGTTGAGACCTATGTTGATTTTCCAGAAACATCACGGTAAGTCGCTCGCACCTTTCCCACTTGCTTTCGGAAACTGACAATGCCGCTTGTGCAGCCGATATTTTGCTCGAAGCAACTGAGAAGCTGATCTCCACATGAGCTAATGAGACGAGTTCTTGTATGACGGTGGTGGACGGTACGAAGTCATAATAAGCTCTTGAACAATTGGATGCAAGTATAATTCTGCAATTTCATCTTTGCAATTACGTCCAGACTATTGTTTGTCTGTTCAGCGCGATGTGTCCTGACTAGCTAACCTCAGCTGTCGGCATATTTCGATTAGGCGTGATCTGCGCCGAGGGACATAACACGTTCAAATTGGCAAGAATTTGCGGAAACCATCTGTTTCAATCCGACGACGAGCACCAGGTTTCGACGCAAGCAAGCAGAACACCTCCGAACTCGAGCGGTAGCCGAAGCTGAGCATAAGTCAGGTCAGAAAATGACGAGGGAGTGTTGGTGAGCGCATAACAAAATCACTCAATTGACCAAGAGTTGCGCGAAAGCGACGACAGAGAGAAGGGCACCCAGCTTGCACAAAGCTACCTTTCTTAGTCCTTTTTGCTCTTGTTGCTCTTCTCGCGTGGTTTCACGAATCATTATCCGCTAAATCGCTCAAGCAGAGCATTGTGGTAGCCAGGAGGGATATCGTTCGAGCTTGGCGGCTGTAGCCAGTCGCCAGTTTTCAGAACCAACCAAAAATAATCCGAGACGCGGGAGCCGTTGGACATATCGCCCGACTGAGAGCCCAGCATGTTCAACTTTTCCATCCTCGTCTCACTGGGTTTGCCATGCTGTTTCAACTTGCAACGCCGTCGACAGTCGACTGCAGTTGCGCAAGTGGAAAAAGAAACATGCCAGCTGTGCCTTTCTATTTGCATTGCTATTTTCCGCCGCACATGCACTTCTTGAGAGCTGTCGTCCACACATGCCGTTCTTGTGGGTCTTGCTTTGCTCCATCAGCTCCGTCGCCGCTTCTCGTTCGCTTTCGCTAGGAAAATTTCTTCGGTGATATTTCCAGGTCTGAGCACGTGCTGGCCCAAGCAGCACAGATGGGGGATTTGAGGATTCGTAGGAAATATAGATCGCAAAAGCACGAACCTGAACGGCAGCTTTACATCTTCTTGCGCTCGGCCACACTGGTCTTCTCTGTCCTCACGCTGGTTTGCTTTGCGGTTTTGGTGACGTGGAATGCGAGGGAAACGCCGACTTATGAGGGATGGAGGTGGGGAAACTGGGACCTGCAGTGGTGTTTATTTGTTCCAGTGAGTGAGCCATCGTAACGCCGGGAGATGTTGTGGCTAGCACAGTGGCTGAACGAATGTCGCAGGGCAGTTTGTCGATTTTTTGGAGCGTGACCACTGTCGCCAAACTTCTCATAACGACAAGATTGATACATACCAAGGCAGACATCGGTATTGAGTTACTAATCGCAATCTTTGATGTGTTTGCAATTATATACCTTGCGTCAGTGAGTGGGCCAATGCAATGGTGGATCGATGGCCAGATCATTAGAAACTCTGTGACTTATGCTGGTGCTTGGGAAACGACGGGCGTTGTGGCATTGATACTGCACTTGTGAGTCACCAAGCTTGCGTCGATAGTTTAAGAGACTGATTGCTTTCCTAGCCTTTTACACCTCAGTCTCTTCGTGTGGGCATGGCGGCGCAAGTTCATCTCCTGCGAGATCACAAAAGACTCGTTGAGAGGACCAATTTCGTTCCGAAGGCACACAGTGAGTGGTAGTCTCAAAGACGTCCAGATTGAAACCCAGGAAATGGACTTTGGGAATTGGCTAGAAAAGTACGACAACTCGGCAAAGATCCCCACTGTGAGAGCGAAGGAAGCAGGATTTGAGCTACCACTGCACATGACTCAATCCATGCAGCATATCAATCGTTACGGCAACAGCTGGGAAGTTGCGTCCATCAATAAGTTTTGAATGACTTTGCTGGGTGAATTCCAGACAAGATGATGACAAGGAAGCCCTGTTTCTGAGTCTCGGCTTGCCGTTCAGTCTTCATTTGAGTTGTTGAAAGCAGCGCCTTCGTAGCTGTGCATTTATATCAATCTCGAAGTGCGAAAATGGTGGAAGGATCTCCCATTCTTCGCAAAATTACGAGCGAGCTTTCACCACGGCTCTTCTTCCTCACTCTTTCCAAGCAAGCTTTTCGAGTTCCTCAGCCACCTGCACCACTTCATTCGTGACTTCTTTCTTCTCCTGGCTCGTCATTTTTCTCAGCACATATGATGCGACATCGCCGCTCGCACGACTAGTCGGTCTTCCAATACCGACCCCGAGCCTCCAAAATTCTAGACCACCCAGACTACCCACACAGCTTTTAAGGCCATTGTGACCTCTCGCACTTCCCCCCTTTTTCACCCTAATCTTCCCCAAAGAGTTTTCCAGATCATCGTGCACGACCACCAGTCGCGCGAGCTTCTGCTCATCCACGTCCAGGTCACGGATAAATTGCCGCCATGCAGATGCTACAGCCGGACCCGAAACATTCATCAGAGTGGGTGACTGCCAAAGGAGAGCGTCTTTCCCTTGCGAGATGTAGCCGTTTCCGTGTAGGCGTGAGCGTGCAAAAGGGGGACATCCAAGGTGGGAGGCTAATGATGTGAGAAGAACGTGGCCGGCACTATGCAGCGTATTGGCATAGGAAGGACCTGGGTTGCCAAGGGAAGCTACAAGCAATGGACGCCAGGGCATTTGCGGGGAAGAAGTTGGTGAAGCAATCGGAGGTTCAGGATTCGGAATGAGGCTGCTAGCGTGCCTACGGACCTCGGCTTTTGGGTGGCCACAGGTGCCGGAGCCTTTGGTAGGCATATAATCTCCTACCTGGGATGTTTCTCACTGGAATGGAAAGATTATCTTGAATATGGACATGGATCGAATGATTGTAATGTAGGAAAGGTCGTTGTGGAGTAGATAGCAAGGCTGTGGTCGTGGGTTTTCGATTGAGTCATTGGGCTTGCCTTTCTGCTTTGTCATCGCATTTCCCTTTGTTATCCTTTGAAGGCATCAAATCCTCCCGGCCCATTGCTTCAAAAGTGATCCAACCGTCGCGGCGTAGGTTGAAGGTGAATGCCCTGGTTCTGTGGACACAGAGCGTCAATTGCCATGCCAGGAACCATTCCATATACTCTTCCATGCATCATTCAAGGTCCTTCCCTTGTTTCCGCATACTCCGTGGCAATTACCATATCCCAAAACAGCTAACAACTATTTGCATCTGGAATAGCCTGTAAAACCATTTGAGACTACGTCGATGTTCGTCAAGACGTAGAGCTTGCGGCTAGTAGTCAGCCATCTTTAACGTCGATTGACTCAAATGCTGTCTTCCTTCCCTTGCCTGGAAAGTTCCGAAGGCTTTTTGCTGCAGAAGGCTAGGCGGAAAGTGTTGTTAGCTTTCCTCAATCGAATCCCCAACGTCAAATATGTTGGGCTTGAGCATGGACCCGTTCCAAAAATCCAGTGAGGAAGGATGGTTGTAGACAGCAGGTCATTCTCGTCAAGCGTCTGAAGTATGTTTGCCTGACTTTGGCAACGAAAATTCAAGGTGTTCTGATGGCGCCGTACGTTAGTTGTCCTATCTCATGATCAGTAGTCCAAACCAAACTTTCGCGGTTCGAGGTACCGCTTGCCCTTCATGTCACAAGCATCCATGAAGCTACGAGGGCAGGTGCGGCTACAGCTAATACGACAGCGCTTCGAAGGGATGTTCCAGTATTATTGAGATCACGTCCTGGGAAGTTGCAGGCCCACTGGTCTGGCCCCAGGTTTCTTATTTTGCCGTATGTTTGGTTCAAGCCATACCGTTCCAGGGGACACGAGAAGCCCAACGCAGCCGGACAACTACGGACAAGATCATAGCAGAGATCCTGGCATGGCAAGAGCTCTTTGTATGTTCCTGGCTGGATCTTCTCGTCTATGAGCGGGTTGCGGCTACGGTTGATAGACAGTCGCTTCTCATCTCCCTGCTTGTACAAAGGACCGTCTAATCTGACACCGCGAGGTTGAAGATGTTCACCATCATTGGAGGAGTCTTCACAACGTGGAATTGTCACCGCACAAAGCCAATCTTTGTAGGCTCTTTTACAATCGTCGCAGGTCACGGCCAGCGAATATTGTGCAGATGCTGTGGTGTCACATGCTATCTGGGCCATGGATTTGACGAAATTTTCGTTGAGCGATCTAGCTTGGTCGTCATAGAATCTCGATAGACTCGCTAGATCTGAAATTGTATCTGGATTGTATGGCACCGCATATGCAACGTCAGAGCAAAACTCAAGACCAGTCAAGAGTGCGCAAGTATCAGCTGATTGGCATCCTGTTAGTTTGCTCACCTAGAAGCGTGGTTGACATGACTGACCACTTTTGGTTGTGAAGTTTCTCCAGCCCCACACAGTGCCGCCGCCGTTGATTTTGCCGCCGCCGATGGAGTCAGACTTTCCGCTTGTGCCTTCCAACGCTACGACTGCCAGATACGAAGTGCTAGCATTCAACGACTTGACGACGAATTGCTGCTTCAGGCCGCCGTCTTTGGTATTGATGATGCTCCGATCTACGTCTGTTGCCTCTGATACTAGGGCGTTGCTTTTCAAAGCGCACATCGACCTACTCAGACCCTGAAGCTGAGGGTCGTCCGGGGTTGACACAAAGATGCTGTACGGCGGCGGTCCGTCTTTCCAGAAACTGAACACTGCCGGATTCCCCGTCGCATTGCAGCTTGTAACATTGTTCGTATGAACGATCGCTCCGTGATTATCACCGTCTACGAATCTTGAAATTATCGCTTCGCTGGTTTTCGCATAGAGATCGTCAATTGAAGCTGTGATTTCGTAGTTGTAGTTCCCCGAAAAGCCGCTGCTGGAGGCCGGCGCGGCCACACCGATGTATACATCACCAGAGATTGATATTGGGTCATTAGGATTCGTGCTCCCATACCCGTCGCTTACAGAAACTTCATGATCATGGTTGTTTGCATCGGGTCTCTGATTCCCAGCAGAGGTCGAAATATAAAGCTGCAGCTGATCGGGGCCTGTACTCGCGGATGGCGAGGTAGGATTTGGCTGACCGCATGTGTTGATTGTGACGAACAATCCTTGTCTTTCTTGCCTCTTCTTGAGCTCTGGATGTTGGTCGACCCCTCCAGAGTTGCCTGATTGACATTGATCAAAGGTAGACGGCAACCTTGGGTTGGGAGGACCAGGTCGCCAAGCGGTCTTGGGGAACGTCCAGAATTGACTCTTGCCAGGATCAATGTTCAATCGTCCAGGTGCATTATTGGATAGACTCTGAATGTCGTCTGAAGCTCGTCCGATAATGCTTCGATCTGCTCCAAAGAAATCCGGCAGGTAACGTTCGATAAAAGAACTGTCCCCAGAGCTTGGGTCTTGCGTGTTGCTGAAGTCTTCTTTCGCTAACTCAAAGCCAACAACATGCAATGACAAGATCGTTAGAATAATGATAGTGTAGAGCTGGGCAAGGAAATAGCCATTCGGTGTGGGGGAGCCTGGTGCCCGAGACAGGCGCATGAGGAAACGATAGGGGCAACTCCGTTAGGAGTGATCATGCGGATTAGCTTCAAGGCACAAGTGCGTCAGACATCGAAAAGGCCAATATAATAAATCGTAAAAACTGTAGTCAAACGCTTAAGCCTGCCCTCGTGCATCAAGGTGAGAAAGTCGTGGCGAAAAGAGCGGGCCCTCGGGGCGTTTCCTCCGCCAGAACGCGCCGACACTCCATTTTCAAATATAGGCACTGGTGATCAGAGATGCGCAGTTTTCCCGCCGCAGGACTAGGAATTGGCGTAGTTGTCTGGGGGTTAATATTCGCTTAACTAATTTCTCTACTTTCGCATATATGCCATTCCTTTTTTCAATCTTCTGACTTCTCTTTTACTATTTCCAATAATACTTGAGGGTTGGCTACGCAGCAAAGTACTACTAACTCTGCCCTTTTCGAGACTCCCTCGGCTGGAAAGCACCCGAAAGCGTACAAGTTTTATTTTCACTATTGCGTACCATCCCCACTAGGGCCTGATATTTCGAGTTTGATATGAATTGGGAAGACCATTTGCGTTTTACTTTTGGCCTAATTTTATTTTCTCTCGTTGTAAAAGTCAATCTTTCATCAAACTTGTGTCAAGCATGACCGAGAGGTTAGTCATATTGTTGATTGGCAATGGAGGGAGAGAGGATGCTCTGGCCTGGAGACTGAGTCAATCAGCTCGTGGTATGGTATCAGATCACTTTCATCGCAACGTTTATCACTAAAATCCTCCCCAAGTCTCCCAAATATACGTAGCACCCGGCAACGGAGGTACTGCCCGAGGCCGTGACAAAGTCTCGAACATCTCAATCTCCTCTGATGATTTCCCCGCCCTTGTTCAATTCTCAAAAGATCAGGCAATCAACTTGGTGGTTCCAGGGTCTGAGGCTCCTCTGGTTGCCGGCGTGACCGATTATTTCAAGAATGGTAGAATTCCTCTGGGTGGTTGAGTGTCAACTAATATACGCCAGCAATACCCAACATACGTATCTTTGGTCCATCTAAAGCAGCTGCAGTCCTTGAAGGATCAAAGACCTTCTCAAAGAACTTCATGAAAAGATACAAGATTCCAACAGCACGTTATTCTAATTTTAGTGACTACGAGAAGGCTAGTAACCATATCGCAGATATCGACTATGATATTGTCATCAAAGCTACGGGGCTCGCAGCAGGAAAAGGTGTTATCATACCAGCCTTTAAGGAGGAAGCACAAGCAGCATTGAAGGGCATGATGCTGGATGAAAGATTCGGCGATGCAGGTAAAGAAGTAGTGATCGAGGAGTAAGTTACACGTTTGGAGTGATTTCGTCGTAGCAGAGACGCCAGGTCGAGCTTTTAGAAAGTCTCGATAATGCCTCGATTTCCTTACCCAAAAAAGCATTACTGACTCTAGACTCACCTTAGATTCCTGCGAGGCGACGAGCTCAGCTTTCTTTCTTTTTCAGACGGGTAAGATATCGATGCTGACGTCAAATGGGCATGTAATTGACAAATTTTTTAAAGTTATACAATCAAGTCGCTTCCAGCGGCCCAGGATCACAAGCCAGTCTTCGATGGAGACAAGGGACCTAAGTCAGTAATTGTGAAAATGTTGTTGAAACCCTTGACTGAACTTGAAATGCAGCACTGGAGGGATGGGAGCTTATTCCCCAGCGCCAATCGCTACCCCCGACTTAGTAGAAGAGATCCATCGTACAGCACTGCAACCTACCATTGATGCAATGCGGAAGAATGAGCACCAGCCATTTATCGGCCTTCTGTTCACAGGCTTCATGATCACCAAAGATGGACCAAGAGTTCTCGAGTACAATGTGCGCTTTGGGGACCCCGAAACGCAGACCCTTCTACCTCTCTTGGATCCAAATACTGACCTTGCCGAAATCATGGTTGCTTGCACTGATCGATGGCTGGATGGTGTTGATATTAAGATCAAAGACGGGTCCTCTGTAACCGTCGTTGCTGCGGCGGAGGGTTACCCCGGTTCTTATCAGAAAGGCGAAAAAATTACCATCAACCGTAAACTCAAGCTTAGAAATACTGATCACATCTTTCACGCTGGTACTTCTATGAACGATAGTACTCTAGAGACCGCTGGCGGCCGAGTCGTTGCTGCTACTTCCACGGCCGACTCGCTTGAGCAAGCTTTGAAACAGGCTTACAGCATTTTAGACTCGATTACGTGGCCAGGCAAGTACTTTCGTAAGGATATTGGTCATCGAGCACTTGCCACCAATTCGCCCTCGGAGTCTCAGGAAGGCTCTGCCATGACTTACGCCGGTGCTGGTGTCTCCATTTCCACTGGGAATGAGCTGGTCAAACGAATCAAGCCTTTGGTACAGTCAACAGCACGTCCAGGCACCTCGGCCGTGATAGGGGGTTTTGGTGGAACCTTTGATCTCTGTGAAGCCGGCTACGAGAAACCGCCGCGAACAGTCACATGTACCGATGGAGTAGGAACAAAGCTCATGATTGCGCAAGCGATCGGAAAGCACGATACTATTGGAATCGATCTGGTCGCCATGAATGCAAACGATGTGGTTGTCCAAGGCGCAGAACCCCTGAAATTCACAGATGTATACACCTGCGGACGGCTAGATGTTGATATTGCCGTCGACGTAATTAAAGGTGTTTGTGAAGGGTGCAAGCAGGCTAATTGTGCCTTGGTTGGAGGTGAGACGGCAGAAATGGCTGGTCTTTTACAGCCAGGGGCCTATGATATTAACGGTACCTGCGAAGGGGCTATACCGTGGGAAAGGAAAGAGTTGCCAAACAAGGCGGCCATGAAAGAAGGTGACATTCTGCTGGGTCTTGCAAGCAGTGGATGCCATTCTAATGGGTTCTCACTATATCGTAAAATAATTGAAAAAGTAGGGTTGCGATATACCGACGAAGCACCCTGGAATCTGCAGGAGGCAGTCGGCGAAAGTCTCTTGACACCAACTCGTATCTATGTCAAATCTCTGCTCAAGGCCGTCGACAAGGACCTGATCAAAGGCATGGCTCATATCACAGGTGGTGGACTCATCGAAAATGTTCCCCGCATGTTGCCATCAGAGCTTGCTGCACAACTGGATGCAAGGACCTGGGAATGCCCAGCTATACTACGGTGGCTGAAAAAGGCTGGGAATGTCAGCGATGAGGAGTTCTGCCGAGTTTTCAATACCGGTTTGGGTATGGTCTTGGTTGTGGACAGAGATGTAGCAGAGGAAGTCAGGCTGCTGCTTCGGCACTATGGGGAAAAAGTTTCCAACGTTGGCCTATTGAGCAAACGAGAAGGCCCTGGATGTGAGGTCGAAAATCAGCATGTATGGAATACCTAACGTTATGATGAGGCATCATACGCATCTGGAGAAATGAACCAAATTTGTCAGCATCTAAGTTGGAATCTCTGGCTCTTTGAAGAATGAACAGATTTAATAGGGCTACAAATAGCGAAATACTTGGAGGTCACGAAAAGGATTGAGCAAAAACAGCGGTGAAAGACCTAACCTTTACGAAATGTTGGCGACTTACTATTGAAGCGAAATTGACGACGATGCCCAGTGCATAGCCAGTCGCCGGCCATTGACCAGGTCGGCTCGTGCCCACCGTGACGAACATATCAAATTCGTTCCTCAGCAATTTTTCTCTCTCCCTCTTCATCTCCCTTCACCTCTCCTTCCCGTCCTGTTCCCTCCCAGTCCTCTTGCCGACCCTCCGCATCCTCATCACCAACCTCCCCACCTTCCCCTTCTTTTTTCTCCTCCGCCTCCTCTTCCCCCTCTCCATCAGCCAAAGCCTTATACTTCCTCCTTCTCTTCTTCGCCGCACTCCCCTTTCTTTTCCCCCTCACAGCCTCCCTAATGGCCTTCCGACTCCCCACCCCCTCTCCCGTTCCTCCAACTTCTCTTCCAACAACTTCCTCGCAATCTTCCGATTCTGCTCCCGCGACCTCGTAGCCTGAGATTTCACCACGATGCCAGTAGGGAGGTGCTTGAGTTGCACGGCGGATGAGGTCTTGTTGATTTTTTGCCCGCCCGGCCCGGAGCCTTTGAGGAAGGTCTCGGTGAAGTCGGCTTCTTTGACTGTGAGGCGAGGGGGAAGAGTCAGAGACTTTGAGGTCAGCAGACGGGGCGTGCTGAGGTGAAGGCAAGGGATTAAAGGGTGTGTGGTGAGAGCTGGTTTTGCGAGGCGGAGAGAGTGGACGGTAGACAGCATGTCTAAGAGCCTACTGGGCGCTACATGGCTAGCTGAGCTAGGTGAGGTGGACTAGCTGACACCCCTTGATGGCACACAGTTCGCTTTGCTTCTTCCATGCGTGACGCTGTTGCAATCGTCACAGAAAGGAGATGAAGAACGGGTTCAACTTTTGTCATGGCATGATCTTTGGCGCCGGGTAGCGGAGGGGGGGGATATTACGCCATCGATAGAAAACTTATGTATTTGACCCGATTTGTAACAAGAGACTTTTCGATCGAAATTTGGATGTAAGTCTTTGCTTCCCGTAAGAACTTCTCGAAAAAGCCCTAGGTGGAAAAGATGTTAGGCTTGTAGCTTTCTGTCAAGATGAAGGCTCTGGGGAAAGTTACGGTGATGTGTGTGGACAATATATAAAGCAAAACATCACAAACGCCTGATGGTGAGAAATTTCGATGTCTTGCGACCGCAATATAGATTCCTTTCTATGGTCATAACCTCTTTGCATACACTTAGTATTCAATAGAGAACAGACCCTCCCGGACAATATGAGCGTAATTGAGACACCTGCACTCCATCCTCTGGAAACCCACTCGTGCCAAAGGTGATCGTTGGCGGTCGGATGACAGCAAACGCGGCAACAGCTTGCAACTTCTGCCAAAATGATATCACCTTTCCAGTGGTGTGGGCTCCTGTAGACGTATGATGATCCCTTCGTCTTCGATGAAGAGACAGCCTCCAAACGCTGTTAGGCTTCGACTCAGTGATGGCTCCTTCTGTTTTTGTCTGCCACCATTTGCATGGATAGATATTTCAGTCTCCTCGAATAGGTACTTGACTCCTTCCAGATAATCCCATTGTCTTGCCGGAGAGTGCCATTTGCGTAGGCGTGTGTTCTCTTGTTTCTGATAGTCGCTATTCCCACCTTTGTCTTCTTCTCCTTTCTCCCATATGAAACTTCCTGGAAGGCACACTACATCCCAACCTTCTGCCATGATCTGTGCCGGCCCGTCGTCTACTGCTAGATAGCCGCCTTTTTCTACGACGATAGTCTTCTTAATAAAGTCAAGCCCCTGAACGCGAAGTAACCGGTCATGAGATTCTGACTCCAAATCATGATCTAGGTCGTAGCCTCCGAACTCGTCCTCGTCCCCATTGCGAAAGCCGTCTGGAATGATGAAGTTCATCTCGTCGACCGTTCGATCCTGCTCAAGTAGAGCACAGCCTCGCTGTATCGCCATCCTATCAAGATGACCTTCTTCTGGAATCTTCACCATATGCATTTTGGGCAAGTTCTTCGATCTGCCGTTCAAGTCCTTGTTGTCGGAATCTTTAACAGGCCATCGCATGTATATAGGTGCATGCACGTCCAGCTTGCGGATGCGTTGGCGGGCATGAGGTCCAATTGTAAGGAAAAAGCGAAGAAGGCCTTGCCATCCACTCCTTCCTGAGAATCTCCATCGGTTCTCCCCCCAGAACATTAGAGCTGCTTCTCTGTACATCTGGCTGCAGGTGCCTAAAAGTCCAACAGCCATCTCTTTTCGGACATGATTCAGGCCCTCTTGATGACGAACCTTGAGATTAAGTGGCGTAGGTTTAGAATCCTCTGCAGCGATGGGGATGGTCCATCTGTGAGGCCATAGATCGATTGGATCCTCACGAACTAAGGCGTAACGGTAGATTTTGTTTCGAAGCTCGGGAGGAAGTGAAAGAAAGGGTGACTGAAGCTGCTGCTTTGGTCGGCGAGGCCGTCCCATGTCTGTCGAATTTTAGTATCTGCTTCTAGTACTTTCAGTCAAATCATATCGTGGAGATTATGAAGCATGGGAACAGACCTGTTAGGGATTTAAGGTGTGCACGTGCTCCACCGACTCCCAATTATTGTAACATGATTGTGCACTTGAGTCGACGTTCATCAATCAAATCATATCTTTCAATGGTATTTTCAGGTTCAGTATTCGCGGAGAACATTCAAAGACTTGGTGTAGAAAGCAAGCATGTGGTGACCTTCCATTCAGGCGTTCACCGCTTCCCGAACGGTTGAGACAGGATAGCTCATTTCGTACGGATAGACCAGGAAGCAGCACAGGGAGAAGAGAGGAGAAGTGGGTAGAAAGTCGAGCCAACAATCAAGGTAGAGTCACATCGAATGGTCCAGAAAGGACGTTCAGCCTGGTGTGCTGGTGAGCTGGTGTCCTGATCTTTGTAAGAAAACTTCCTAGCGTTTCGCGGGTTTGGTGGGTGCTCCTTGGGTTTGGGTGGTCCCGTATCGGGCCCCTCGGGCGTCACTTTAGGCAGCGCTAGAGTAGAAAAGCTCGGGCCGCTTAGAGTAGACTGCCAAGACCTCAGTCATCCCTCCGCCCTTGGCTCGTGCTAAAAAAAAGGAATATTGGTGCAAAACAAGGCGTTGATCACCCTTTAAACATCTTATTTCCATAAATAATAGTACGATCAGTAATATAAGACTCGTTTATCTTATTGTGAGCTTTTAAAGAGTATGAGCTGCTTGTATGTGAAGTTATATCAGAAGGTCAAGTACGTCGATTTTGGTGGGGGACCGCCAAGGCAATATTCCTTTTTTTAGCACCCGAGGGCCGCCCAATAATCCACCATCAACCATCGACCATCGACTATCGACCAGCCACTTCCTATCTCCTCCACAAACGATCTAAACTCGACATTTTCGTAGCTTGGATATCCTCAGGCTGGTAATGCCCAGTACACCAAATCGCACCGCCTCTGAGATTTCCTCCGCAAACCGCGAAGCCCTCAAGGGCGGATCGTACGGAGCCGCAAAGTGGGGCCTGATTGGTCTTAGTCTGGGCTTTGCAGGCCATTTTCTCTCGCCCATCTATCGTGGCCTGACCCCCCAGTTCAAAGTCTACCTTCAATTATCCGCGATGACTTTGGGTGGGATGATCGGAGCGGAAAGGAGCGTTAGAAATTTCGAGTTTGCCCAATTGGCAGAGAGAAGGAGGAGGAAGAATGAGGAGGTTTGGCATCGCTATGACAGTTTGCTCGAAAGTGATCCACGGCAGAGTGTGGCGACGAAGGACAGGAAGGGGCAGGATTGACCAGCGTGCGACGTTAATGATTCGACCATTGTGTGATTATGAAGTAAACAGAAGACTAAGCAGGAGAGCTATTGCTGCGCTAAGGAGGACAGCTTGAGTACGCGGTAAGGAGCAAAAGAAATTTGGGCCTCGGGGTCTCAAAGCTGACTTGAACGGCCATGGAAGTAAGTGATCGACGCTTCTTGATCTTGCTCTTTCACAGCCTTTTGGTACCTTTCACCCCTGGCTCACGCAGTACTATTGCTCCGTGAAATTCACCATGGTGACAGCGCAAAGATTGAAGTCTGAGAGGGACATTGGTTATACTGTCGAGCGAAGAGCGATGAACAGGTTACGATGCTTGAGCTTAAGAACAGTCTCTCTTCATTCTGAGGAAAGTCTGGCAATTGTCGTTATAAGTAATTGTACATCGAAGTCCGTCCCATCACAGGACTGGAAGGTAAAGTACACGAGGCTCTTTGGAGTGAAAGCCCAAACCCAAGACAACGTCACGAAATTTGGTTTACTATAATGCAGGGTGTCATCCCTATGGCTGGCCCAAGTTCAGGAACGCCCTGTTTCCATTGCACAATATTGTTCACTCAGTCGTGACACCGTATTTTTTTCTTTTTTCTCATCTCCACGGTATTGATGGAGCTTCATGCAGCCGGCTATTTCGACGGCCGCCTCCCTCCCTACTTGATAACCACATCAAGCAAGAGTACATCTCCCTCACGCCGAAAGCCGGTCTTCCAACAGCTCGTACCGATCTTTCTTCCCCCCCTGAGCCTGAAGTAGGGTATCCGATGTACTGTGCGGCTGAGTAGCACATCAACACCGGAATAGGAGCCGCCTTTCCTCCTCTTTTCGCCCAGCAGCAGTACGCGGCCGTATATCCACCACATTGTCAAGCCTACGAAGCCTGCTATAAGAAATCCAGTAGCTGTCAGAAGCATCCAGTGTCTTCCCATCCAGAAAATCAGCCGCGCGTCCTTGCCATGCCATGAGCTACCTCCGTGCCACTTGAAGAAAGCCCACGGCTTCTGATTGTACTCATCCCCCATGAGAACCCTGACTCTTCCTGCTTCACTTCCATCCCATCTTCTGAGACCTTTGGCTACGTCTGCTCCACTACCAATGGCATTGCCTACTTGGGTGCCAAGCTCGGCCACATTCCTGCCCCTACCCTTCTTGTACTCCTGCCATATGACGGATAAGAAGAGTGGTCCGGTTGAATACATCACCGTAATGTAGGGGAACTTCCAATTTCGGTTGTACGGTATCAACGACTCGATGACAAGTGTGAAGAAGGGATGATGGGGTACGCTACCCATAGCGTCATTGGAGATGCCCGTCGGCTTGGTACGGCGGACCCAGGAAGGATACGAGAGAAGAGGGTCGAGACGACGATTACAGCCCTACCAGATAAGACGTCAGTCTCCTGCAGGATCAATGGATTGCGTAGCTGAAGCCAAAGACAAACACAAACCGAGGATGAACTACGGGGATCAGAATATTGGGGTACGACGTACATCATCAAGATCAATGTAGATCCCGCCGTAATGTGCAAGGACAAAGTATCTTATGGCATCTGCCCTCTGAATCGGCTGGTGGTAATCGTCAAAGGTGGAGAGGAACCAAGGATATTCAGTTGCGATCAATTCGCGGGACTTGGCATCGGTCCATAGCTAGAGGGCAGAAAGTCAGTGTCACCGTGAGAGGTACACCAAAAATGGGACTTGGCAGACATATGGCCGGCTCTACTTTGCAAAACCGCTTGCCTTGCGCTCATCCTAGTCCAAGGGGGTTACCGACGCACCTTGTATTCGTAGTCTTCGTGTAGATCCAAGCAACTTTTCTGTGCCTCGAGCCAATGGTCCGGAACACTTTCGTTCACATAAGTCTGATGTATTATTTTAGGTATCAGTTGCGGCCGTTTGTCTATCAGGGGCGAGTTCGGGGCGGGGATCTCTGCAGAGTGAATCGCATCGGCGGCGCCATCTTCGACAAGGAGCGTGAGGAGTGTGAAGACGGAATGAACCAAAAAGGTCACTAGTATAACGTTGATGGTGATGAATATTAATACAGCTCTCCGCATGCTGAGGATGGCAATTCGACGAAGTGGTTGTGTGTGAATGGGGCGCTGTGTAGCGGAAGGTTCTTTTGAGTGAAAGAGTAGAGGCGCGTCACTTTGGGGAATTGGATAGTGCCAACATGCGAGGCGACAGTGTGAGTATGGAGGAGGCCGAGGGATCAGGGCGGGAGAGAAGATGTCATTGAAGAGGTTATTGTTGTTCGCCGCAATAAGGAGGATTCTACCAGGGGGGTCCTTGGTAGTGCCTAGGGGAGGCCGAGCGTTGCTAGAATAGAGCCCTTGATCATGCGCATAGTATTAAAGTGGTCTAAGTTGGTAACATTCTGTAGAAAAAATGGGAACGTTGGGTCAAAGGAGTGTGGTATTAACAAAAGGGAAAAGCTAGTTAGTTAAAACAGGTGGAGATGTTCAGAGAGAGGAGAAGGCTTGGACGGTGGCGACCTCAGCGTTATAAGAGCGATTTTGCGCGTTCAGCTCAGCACGCATGCCCGTCATCCCGTCATCCCATGTACAGACAAGACAGCGTATTTTAGCGGCCCTAGCAGCAAGCAGGCGAATTCTGCGAGATTAATCGTTGCTTTCCAGCCTTCTCAGTGGGGGGTTATCCCGGCCAAAGAGACGACGAGAAGGCTTTACCTCGAACTAAAGCTGGCCAAGACTCCTAGCCCACTGAGCCCAGTAGTAGGAGGAGGAGGAGGCTATGGCTGCTAAACTTATCCTCCGTGCATCTTTCTATCTGCATTATTATTATTGCATCTTCATCGGGCTCCAAAGCCCGCGCCCCTGCATTTGCTGCCGAGGGTGCGTCTGTTTCCAAGATGCAACTGCTGCGGGCCCCAATCAGCTGCCATTCCGCGCCTTTCCAGAGCTGCCGCTAGAGCTGCTCAGCGCAACTGCCAAGCAATCGTGCTCGCGGCGGAGTTCTGGGCTCTGGCCAACCGATAGCAACCCGCTCCATGACGGACATTAATATTATTATTATCATGATTCCATCTTGACCATAGGCTCAATTGACTTTTCACTCGGAGTCTGAGCAAGCTGGGAGGATTCGTTTATGCTATAGCTCAAAGGGTCTCCATCTTGCGACGCCGCCAGTCAGCTGCCTGTCAGATCGTCTCATTAGAACAAGACTGGGGCTTGTCGCGAGCAACTGTTTTATCGCGAATCCTGATGCTGGGAGAGCTCGTCATGGTGCAGATCCTCGAGGTGTTAGGTGCATATGCTCCGGCACAACATACCCCGACCCTTTACACTCCCCTTACGAGGCCTTCACCTGAGTGACGCGTCGCTGACGGATGAGCCTCATCGTTGTTTTTGACCCTCCTTGATACCACGTCTTCAAAGTAGGGACAATGACACGAGTGCGAAGGAGTAGTCAGCAATGCAGAGTTACCGCACCAGTACATCATACCTGACTGCGCCGACTTTGGTCGAGTCACACTTGGTCGTCCGACCACGTCAGCTTGGTCTGGCAGCTCTGCGACCCTTCTCCGCTCTTACAGCCACTTGACCGTCCTGAAAGGGTCGACAAACTCATTCTGCCGATTGATGGTTATCTGTTGGAGCGCAACTATGCATTAGGATAGGAATCATCCTTGCTTTAACATGACTATTCTGCGCAAAGCCGACTACTTTACGGAACATCTGTCGTCTCCTGCAATCGATTTATCATCGCGAAGCTTGCTATTCTATCAGTACTTCTAAAATGGTGCTCTGCTGGTAGATACTTGATCACCCGTTTTTCGGAGCAGTGATGCCCTTGTCTCTCTATATTCAAACATCCTCGTAATCATCAATGACATGAGCCTTCGTCAAATAATCGGACATGAGGCCCTAACCGCCCTCTTCAACACTCTTTCATTGCTTCCGTAATTCAAGAGGGCTCTCTGCGTCTTCCGCATCGTCTTCAGATCCCTCGAACGGATCCCATTCTTTCCCATCCACCAATGGGGCCTCAAGTTGTCGATCGACTTCTGCCCTCGGCGTTTTCTCCATGCTGAAATCCCGTATGGCCGTCTCCAGACTGTCACTTGTGCCCGGCCTGTCAAAGTCAAGTGGCCCCGGTGACTTTAAGGGCAAGCCTTCCTTCAAGCTATAGTTCCTTGCCAAGTATTCCTGGAGACGCGCAATTTCCTTGTCCCATTGATCTGATAAGCTGCCCAACGCAGCTTGAAGATCAGCATGCGGTACTGAGCTGGAGGGAACTCGTTTATGGTCGGCCTTTTGCCCTGACAGTGTTTTACCCAATGTCCTCTTCACGGTCGCTTTTGTGGAGGACATGGCTCCTGACCCAGCTTTTGCGCTATCTTGCAAGCTTTCCGCTTCACGATCAACTTTTCTCAGTGCCCACGCTCGATCGATTTCCATGTCGGACAGATACATGAGCGTTTCGTTCCGTTCTAGACTATTGACGAGCACAGTGAAAGCCTGCAAAGTGATCTCGTTACTCTCGCAGTGAATCTCACTCAGGCTATGATTTTCCTCAAGGACAGAGGCAAGTGTACTGGCTCCTTGTAGGCCTAGTCTTTGATTCTCAATGCGAAGAACCTGGAGTGTGTTGTTGTGCTTTAAGCCAAGTAAGGCAGAGTTCAAGCCGATGCCCAAACTTGAAGCAACCAAATGCGTTTGCTCGCCACTGATGTCTAGGAAAGTCAGTGAATTGTTTGAGACAAAGAGGCGCCCCAGTGCTTCGCATGTGGCTATATTTGCGTCCGAAGGTAAAGTCACTTGAGAAATATCGAGGTAGCTTAAGCCGATGTTGACGGAGACAGCGTCTAGAAGTCGCTGGTAATTATGCTCATTTTGGTAGTCAATCATTCGTAATATTAGCTGTGAGGGACATTTACTATGATGGATAGCCTCGACCAACGCGTCGTGCCCATGTTCAAGCCGATTAGACGACAAATTCATACGCAAGTCTCGAGGAAAGCTTGACATCACCGAGGATTCAAGCAGTGTTGCAGCATCTTTCCCGGATAGTTGGCATTCGTCAAGGTCTATCGATCTCAAGGAGGCAGATTGTGAACTTTGCAGGTAAGCAGCGAGGGCGTCTACGCTCTCTTCATTCAGTGATGTTCTACTCAAACGAAGGTCTTCAAGTTTCCACTGAAGCAGGATTTCTAGAGACAGTATTGGTTCAGAATTCGACAATCTTGGAACATCTGACAGGTTGACTTTGCGTAGAAAAGTGAACGACCTAATTTCGGCACAAAGAATCTGAGGGTCAAGCCGCGCCGGGTTCCCTGAGAGATCGAGTGACTCCATAGTTGAAGATTGGTGGGAAAGTGCGTTCAATACCGTATTCATGCTACGATCGCCGAGAGCGCAGCACCCAACATCTATTGCGCGAAAATGGCATGAACGGTCGATCGCGGCCGAAAAAAAGTAATCCAGGTCTGTCTCGGAGAGTGTGGTACCGTTCAGAACAACCCAGTCGATATTGGTCGCATGGTTTGCGCACAGAGGGAACAGTGCTTCACATATACCGCACCCGAGGTCGTCCCTTAATCCCGCCACGGATGAAAGGTCGCCATTAAGGCAATAAGAGAAGTCTAGCCGGCGTAGAGAAGTACTGTTCAAAGCTAAGGCGCGCACTTCTTGTACTAGCAACGTCGTATTGCTCTCCTCTTCATGTTTCAGCTGTTCGCCAGAACGAGTCCTCCATGCAACATGTTCTGATCCAAACGGGTCTTTGAGTCTCTGCAGGTCATCAAGAGCAACGCCGGCAAATGACAACGTACCAAAAGATTCGTTGTACCGTAAAGCTCGTACAACAGCAATGAGCTCTAGTAAGGTGTATTTATTACCGTCTGCTCGTGGGGCGAGACAGAACGCTGGTCCATCTTCGCATTCAGTGTTGACCGTATAACGTACGAATGAGGCGTCCAAACCATATGCCGCACAATAAGCTGCTAAAGTACGGTTCAGAGCTTCATTTTCTTCATCGATTGGTGGGATCTCTAGAAAGTCTTCATCCATTACCTTTGGTACATTCCAAGTAAATGGCTGTTCGGGCCATTTGGGCCTAAAGAAATCTGTAGTCCTTCTAGTCGACAATGCAATATCATTTACGCACGAAGAAGCGAGGGAGAGCGAGAGGTTCTGACGCAGTGGAATGCGGAATTTAAGAAGAAAAGAGTCGTCATCTTGAGCGACCGTAAACTCTGTAAGCGCTGCCATACCGTGAGAGATTCCATTCAGATCGGAGAGCGAAGTGTTTGACAGGGTTCTTTGGCCCTTTGGTAGTGGAATAAGGTGCAGCTTGAAGACTCCGATGGCTAGTATACATACGCTTGACGTCAGTTTCGTAAGGTCATCAGAAGACGATCTTGTGGCTCCTGTTTTGCCAGCACGCTGGACCACCCGAAACATATGGAATTGATGCGGATCGTAGTCCATGTCTTGCTCTAAGACTCTGGCAGTGTACTCCACCAGCTGCTGTGAAAATTGTACAGGATCTTTGAGACGTGCATTCATTGCAGCACCCTGAATTGAGGATAGCCACAGATCATGATCTCTCGGATCATGAAGTTGAAGTACTACGCTTGAAGCTTGCATGGCCTCCTCGTCGAGGTACGAAACTTCAATGGAGAAGTAAGGTTTCCCATCGTCCAATCGGTAGATGGCTACTACTTGATTGAGAGGTACAGCTTGCAGTCCCTCTCCTTGAGCATGGAATTCATGGACCGATCCACTGCTAGAGAGCCGTGAATGTCGAACGCCGCTAGCACGGCCCATTGACGAAGGTATACAAGGGAAGATTTCGGCTGCCCGGCTCTGGCTTCTGAACTTGATCAAGTAGCTGTCCGTCAAGACGAGATACTGGCTTCTCTTGCGAAATACGCCACTGGCAGTTTGGACATCCCCATGTAGCAGCACTGGGCTAGCAGCCAGTCCTAAGAAAAACTCCGACTGAGAATGAATGGACGAAGGTTGGGAGGAAGTCCGTGACAACTCATTGTCATCCTCATCTTTGGGTGACAGCGCCCCTCCTCGAAAGGAACCAAATAGACTTGATGGGCGCCCTGATTTTTGTAAACTTCTCGGCCTCGCTTTTTGTACCAGTCTGTCAATACTGGACTTGTGCTTGATCTGTCGAGGCGCGGTAGAGCTGGGAGAAGGTACATCGTGGAGAGATGTTGGCGAAGATACGCCTGGAGAAGGTGGAGCGACCTTTGGGCTTATACGTTTCTTGAGCAATGAAACAGGCGATTGGCTTCCTGACGGCTCATTTATTGGCGTCAAAGGGCTCAAGGGCGGCTTTACGATACTGAGACTCTTCCTGCGACGCTTGTCCGACATGGCCCCACCCTTCAAGCTGCTATCTGTGATCACCTGCAGCAATCAGCAAGACCGGACAAGATACAATGCTGAAGGGTTGGTTCTATTGAGGAGCATGGTAGCGAGACAGCTGGCAGTGATCTCATCTTGCGTTGACGTAAAGGATACGTGGGGTGCTGATTTACTGAACAGGGCCTATTGGGCTGTTCTGCTCTCGAAATGCTTTGTGCCTGACAATTTAAGGTTTATGGAGGTGTGCGTCATTTATACACGTGATCATTACGCAAGGTGTTGTAGTCGATCTACGGCAATACGTGAATACGTGACAAATGACCGCGTAAATAAATACATGTCACGTAACAACAGTGCTGGCATTATATTTGTCACAGTCCTCTCCACGAGATCTACATCTGCGGGCTCTGGATTAAAAGCACTTTACAGTTGATCAGAGCAATGATGACACAGGCAGCAGAAACAGTGCTGAGCACCTCGCGAGCAGAACGACACGCTTTCGTTTGATCTAAGCATTCGAGCAGCAATTGTAACACCCCCCAGAGCCAACGCTCAACATGGAACTTCTAAGGGGGCAAAGCTTATAAAGCACCAAGCATCTCCAATACGTCCGACCCTGGTAGACCAGATCCTGGTCCTTTCGGTCTTCTTGCTTCCACGGCTGCCGGTGCTGTGCTAGCCACTGGTGCTCCTGTTGCTGACCCCCTCCGGGCGGCTGCTGCATCATCTCCAGCATAGTAAAACCAGGCCCTTCTGAAGACAGTCGTGACATGCTCGGGGAGATAGAGGGAGGCAGCAATGATTATCATCGAGAGGAAAAGAATGAGGAAGGAGTCTAGAGAATTGGTCAGCGAATGAAGCAACTGAGTCAACATAAGGAGAGTAGCTTGTATACTGAAAACAAATTTTTCGGTCGGCGTTAGCATGTACAAGGAGAAGGTGACTTCATATTGGTATTTCTTCCGTTGCAACCATTTGAAAAGGTCTGAAGCATATGCCATTGGTACGAAGCGCCTCGAAGGTGGCAGAGATCGTTGAGCTTTGGGCCGAAGGTGAATTTCAGAACGAGTTGCTTGCTATTAATGATCTTGAAATTACTTTCATCTGCAATGAACCAATTGCACATTGCTCTGCATTTCGTGCTTTTTGATCTTTCAAATAATTTCAATGGCCTGTCACTTCTGCTGGACTGATGTTGTTAATCAGCGGCTTAGCGAGGAAATGCCGGATCAGGGGCTTTTTAGGGTTAGGGGTAGGGCTCACACCTTATTGCTTACCTTATTGATGTTCACACTTCACATAATCACCATGAGATACAATCAGAGATGGTACCATTCAGCCACTTGGCGAGGCAGCCAGAACCCTTGACCCGGGCAAATGAGGTGACCATGATTCTTCCCTATACATTAAATTGGATCGGTCAGTAGGTCCCGCGAACGGATCTGTACAGGTCAGTACGACATTCTACTGTCGCCTGCGTACTTCGCAGGCTGAGCCTGTTACTGGACCGTCTGAACGTATATGGTAAGGAAATGGCTATACCTTGGATATGGTGGGAAGGCAAAGGCTAGCAGGAGATATGGATCTAGTAGGTCATCTAGGTCGCCAGTGGAAGATCCGACCACAATTTCGAGCAACACCTTTGGCCAGTCAAAGTATAGGTGCTCAGTGCGGCATCTCACACTTAACAAGATCAAAGCAAGTCCTTGTTGAAGATTCACTATCCTTGGAGGCATCGTCGACCTACCGTCCCCTTCCCCAAAAACGTTCTTTATTGGTGCGTTTTAATGACCAAAATGGCGCACCTTTTGTTGGACTTAAGCTGCATGAATTCGATGAACGTAGGTTGTGGGCATCTTCCTGCGTTTCACTTTGCTTTCCCACACGACAAGCGTGCACATCGCTCACATCTCCAAACCGCTGGTTGCTTAGTTCAAGGGTCTACCACTGTGTCGTTCGACCTAGAAGCTTGATTTCCTGGAGTGAATGCTAATCTACGCGGCCATCGACTAGAGCACCACTGCACCACTCGATTGTCTCGCGCGGCATGCGGCTATGGCTACCTTGCGCCAGCCTTTGCTCTCCATTTTGATGTCATTTCACTTGTCTTAGTGATAAGAGCGGGAGCAAGGTTGAAACGGATGGTGAGGGCTGTGCAAAGGCTTCTAATACTCGCAACAAGATGATCTTGGCATTATGCAGCAGCGTCGATTATCTATCGCTCCACTCGCCCATTGATAACAATCCAGCTATTCCTACTCACGTACAGATGTTGCTTGGCCTCTAGTCATATTATCATGTTGACGACTCTTACGACTGTTTTGGTTGTCCCTACTGATCCGGCTTTACCTCCTCCGCCAGGCATCCAACCAGACTTCCAAGATCCTTTCACGCTTAGCCCCTACCACATCATCTCGGCGTGGTTATCGTTTGGGATTGCCGGTAGTTTCATTGGCTTACGGCCATGATCCGTATTACTAAACAGGTCACATGGGAAGACTGTATGCATGAGAGAATCCTTGAGTGCATGTCTGTAGCTAAAATGCGAAAAGATACGTGCCTTCTTGGCTTCGTGTGTCTATACCAGATCATTTTTCTCAGTGGTCCCTGACACATGGACTAGGCTGGGTCAGCCACACTTAATGCCATTGAGTCCAAAGTCGTTGGTTCGGGTGAATCCCAGACCGCTTTTACTGGCTGTTGCAAACGCTCAACGCAATGAATACGATCTTCTGCATTATATACACCTACCTTCATTTCGATCTTTGCTTGCAATCCACGCCAAAACATATGGAGTCCTCGGGTTCCAGGAAAGTGCCTTAATGTATATGAACTTCATATTGCCTCTGCAGCTTTCAACGTGTGCTCAGATTTGGCAACGTTTTTCGTTCCGCTATGGCGGATATGGCATTTACCCATGCCTAGGGCTCGGAGATTGGACGTTTCTACAATCTTCTTTACCGGTGGTCTGTAAGTCCTGCCTTCACTTGCCCGTACTAATCCGCTATTTTTCAACAATTATACACTGCCTGTGAGTGGATCGCTAAGCTTCTCCTTGCGCAATCAATTCCAGTATTTGCTGCCTTGTGTCAGCAATTTTTCTCCTTTCGAGCCCCGATTATTCTTACGTAAAGCTTCGAAGTGCCATCGCCGTATACCCCGAGCTCTCTTTGGGTATCATCTGCAGCTGCCTCGTCGTCCTACCCCGCCTATACAGACACTTAGCCGCGATTCCGCCTTACGGAGAGGAGTTGCTCCCTAGCGATAGACATAGAATAAAGGCAATAATGATTGGTAGTGCCACGAAGCCGATGAAGACTGGTCGTAGAGTGGACGAATGGGATGTAGTGACTCATCGAGATATGGTCCACGGTAGGGATTATGGCTTTTGACGGACGGTAAAGGTGACAGCGATAGTTCTAGATCGACACCGACCGCATGGGAGAAGAGACGCAGAATTGACGCGATTGCATCTCGACGACATGCCTATACGCAAAGCAGCGCAGACTTGAAAATCCGAAAAAGGCCGTGATTGGGAATACAACGTGGGGTGGGTCTCACGGAAACCTGTCGGCGTATTTCAGTGAAATGCTGGGGGTCGCATTTGATGCGATGACTGTGAATAGCAAGTGTCAAATTTTGCTTGTTCGAATTGGCACAGGCAAGGCGTGTGACGACCTGATCGCTAAAGCTGTAAGAATTGGGTTTCAGCTTTTGGTCATGCATCTATGTCATCTTACTCTGCAGCTTTTTAAAAACGTGAACATTCAGGATATATGATCAATTGCAGGAGGGGCCTGTTAGCCGAAACCAGCAACTCTTCATGCGGTGACTTGCAGATGGTGGTTTTGATCCGCTCGAGGTCTTTCTCCAAGCAGGAAGCTTGCAAGCGTAACAAATTGCAGTCCAAATCCATCTTTATGAAGCCCCTCAACCATACAATCATCCAGAGCGGCTCATGAACTTGCCTACGGAAGCAGTCGAGAATGTCCCTACTTCAACGACGTGCCATTGGAAAGGTAGAGGACCTATGTACAAGGGGTTAAGAGCAGCAGATGCAGATCAGAATTGAATATATCATTTTCTACCCCTCTTCTCCTTGTTGTCCTTGTTTTCTACTCGCATGCGGCCGCATAGTTACCAGAACGGTCAGTGGTGGATCGAATGCTGTTAGTTGTGCGGACCCTTCCTTGCAGATTCACCACCACTCACTTCTATTGCACCACCTAAAAAGCTAAGACTGGTTGAGCCTGGAGTTTTCGGGTGCCATGCCTCATTTTTTAAGGACAAGCTAACTCGGCGCTTTGGACTGTTTTCATACTCGACCCTGCCGTGAGATCCTTGCATTCATAGTCGGCAACTCCAGATGAAATGCTCAATGCGTTTAAGAGACTTGACGGGGCATATTGACAAGTCACATATTGCGATCAGTCATTAGGTGCCATCTTTCCACCTTTCCCTGTCTTCAATGCCCCGAAGAATTTGACTTATAAAATTCTCCTCAATTCTGCAAGTAGACTGCAAATGCCGTGGCTACTTCCGCTGACAACCGTTCTCGTGCATTAGTTGAAATGGTACCGTTATGTCGCCTATCAGCAGCCTTTAGATATTCGCTGACCCACGCCTTTACATCACCTATCTCCGGCCATTGATCTCGGACAGGGCGTCTTATTGTTGTCAATTGAGTGAAGCCGACACCGAAGCTCATGTCTTCAGGATCCTGTTCAACGATAACATCATCTGATGTTGTAGGCACAGGGGGTTCTCTAGAAGCTTCAACAAGGCTTCACAGGTGTACGCCCAACCCTTTTTATATTTTCCCGCAAATGCAGAAGAATCGGTCAGAGTTTTTGTTAGTGATATGACAGCGGTCTTCCGATCAAGTGGTCGAAGGATTTTCTGTGTATCTGGTAGTATTATGTTAAGATACAGCGGCACGAAAACACTTGAACGTCGTTAGGAATACCCTCATTGACATGATAGTGGAAGACGTACTCAGCTTGGACTTGATCGGCTACACTGATGAAGAAGTCGGCACCAAGACCAGTGTCATCCTTGGCAGAGATGAAATGATAGAGCCGCACAAAACGGGTGGCAAAGGTATCAGTCCGAGAGCTCTGGAGCCTCGTGAGAAGAACTTGCAGTATGATGACATAGTATTGCTGCAGTGCAGATCTGCTGATCATTAGCGTGTGGGTCTCAGAGAAGGGTGAGTGCTCACTGTGGAATATAACTGATGATAGATTCTAACATATCAAAGCCGTATGTCTCATTGGTTTTTGTCGAGACTAGACGCTGAAAGATCCCTAGCAGTGTATCCAATTGGTTGTTTTGTACCATGACATTGGCACCTCGAGGAATGATGGCAGTCACCAGTCTTACCAAGGCTGGCACGTTGCCCTTTGACGACCACGGTGTGGGATTGAGGATTGGTGGGATGAGAGATTGATAGTATTCTGACAGGGAGCCCGAGGGATTGGCCTCAAGCAATGCAGCGAAAAGCTGAAAAACATATGGGACAAATTCTGTTCTGATAAGCAGATAATACCAAGTGAACGGGGTGAGACACACCTTGCACGTCATTTTGCAAGACTGTTGCGAACGGGCTATAAAGATCTGTTTCGAGTTTGTCGGGCAGTGTGGAAGCAGAATATCTAGGATAATCAGCTTGGGAACTGGCGCTCGTTATCTAGGAAAACTAGCTTACCGTATGAGCGCTCCAACCGCCTCAAAGAGGTAGTAGTTGAACTTTGGGTTGCTTGGGTTTTGACAGCTGACCTGAATAATTTTTATGAGGTGCAGAAGGATTGTCTCGACGCTTGGAAGCATGCCCTCTTTGATAACGATCAGGACTCTCATTATGCATCGCATCAGGAACTCATTTTCCTGCAATTTTGCTGGCTGCGAATCTCTCTCTATCAGTCCAAACAGATGCTCTAACAATTGAGGGGCAAGTCCCTCAACGTCGCTTCGGCCAATCACTGGCTGTTTTGAAACATTGCTCAACGCCATGGTGCGTTCAAGCGCAATGGCTGCATATGTGTATACAACGTATTCCGATGACCCAAGGTGTTTGACCAGGAGAGGGAACGCTTCTTGCCATTGGCCTGCGGTGATCTGGCCACGGAAGGTATAAAGGTACTTGATTGCATCAACTTTCAAAATCGAAGGAGTGCCCTGATCGGCTACCAACTCAGTCGCGATATTCCTTTGAAAGAAGTCCACAACATTGGCAAAGTCATGAATACTCGTGACTCCTTGGCTTGCAGTGATGGCCCCTTTGGCAGCGACTGCAGAGTACAAGTAGACAGCAGTGTCCTTCGACTTCCAATTGGAAGATCTGTCCTGATCATATTCAGACAGGTAATGATCTATGTATCGAAGAGCAACAACCCCAACTAAGGCCTCGAATTTCGCCATTAGCTGTCTCAGGAAGTTTATAGCGGATCTTCTTCGTGTATCACTGTCGGATCCTTCGAGATCCCTCCGAATGAACTCGATAGGTTCATCTTCAAATAACTCCACATCTGAATCCCGCAGGTTGAGGTTCGGTAGAATCACACCTTCGACGACTTGCCCAAGGGTGTTCTGGTTGTTGAAGGCTTGGGCATGTTCTGCACTGTGGGTAACGGCAGTCAAAAATTGTAGAGCTTTACTGACAAGGATATCCATTTTAACTTCAATGCCAACCGTGGTAAGCAGATTCCAAGAGCTTTCGATGAAAGGGGCTACGTGTTGGCCAAAAGCATCCTCATATTTCTGTACCCACATTTCCAACAACTCCAGTATGCTGGCCTTCACAAGCTGCAAAGGCCCAGCTTCAGTGTCATCATTCGTATCTAGAAGCTTATTCTCATACACCAAATACTTGTGCAGAAATGTTGTTACAGCCGCCAGATTATCTTCGAATATCGGAGGCAGATCCTGTACCGATAAATCGTAGAATACTTTGACAATGAGATTGAGAGTGGTAAAAAGCTCCCTCAATGTCTTCTGCTCATTCTGACTTTGCGAAATGAGGCGGTCTGTCGACTGAAAACCAAGGACTCACGTTAGCCTCCTCTTTGTAGGGACTCAGGGTCCGAACGTACTTCAATCAAGGATAAAAATGGAGTGCCAAATTTGCCAAGCACGTGATTGATCTCGATGAATAGAGGGTCAGAGCGATAAAGTGGCCTCCATCGCTTGAAAATAGAATGTGCGACTTGTAAAACACCGTTGTTCTGTTGTGAGTTATCAAGCGTGAGGCGCGAAGCCAGGTCCTGTGATGGATCAATATTGCCTCGAGTAGGTCGACATCAATATTCGCGGCCTCGTACATCAACTAGAGTATCCCATCTTTCCCAGAAATCACTATCCGCTATGACGCTGATAGCGTCACCAAGCTGGTTTTGAACATTTGGCGGTACGGATATCATAAGCCCAATAAGCTCGCTTTTGATGGCAATTACTTCATTCTGGGGAAGTTTGTGTTTCCCATTCTCATCCTAGAAAGCCTTAGTATGCTCTACGTCGATCTCGCGGAGTGTGAACCTACTACCCAACGCCTCTTGATCAGGTTTTTGAAATAGAGAGCGCTTGCAAGCCGAGCAGTATCACCGGATGTGCCTGTCGCGACGATTTGGAGGAGTGATAGGGCAAATTTGGGCTTTTTCTCTTCTTGTAGGAGCGCGATCTCAGCTGGATAAATCTTTAGCAGGTAGACAGAACAACCTAAAGACTGGGTAGATGAACAAACCTTGCTTGTTCTTAGTGGGATCTAAGCTAGCCTCCAGTGCCTTTGATAGTTGCTGAAGGTCCAGAGCCATATGAGCAAATGGTCCACTTCAAGGCCGGCAAAGATGTACAAGATAGCTTTTTTCGTCGTGATGCTGTAGAAAGTTAGAAAGCAAACAGCGGCGGGGTTCCGCTCCCGCTTTGGTCTCCCCAGCGGGCAGTGGGGGAGTTCCTTGATCTAATATATGGACGGCGTGTCGAGCCTCGGGCGAATGTGGTTATCTCGACAAAATAGGACGCCTAGATGGCGTGCTCTGACTCAACGTTTCACCTGTTTTGCGTGATTCGCGGCCTTCTTGTGTTGTACCGTGCTCCTCACTACATAGCGTGGTGACGTCCAGGCGTCTGCATTGATGAGAAATGCATCGCCGTCTCAGACGCTATTCTCTTTGAGCAGTATCCATGGGTAGCGCTAGATCAGAGAAGGACTCGCCTATGTTCCGACGAAAAGTCTTTCTCCGTTCGTACGTTTGGCGACCACATGGCACCAGACGATGCCAGAGCAAATGCTGCAGCAGCGTTATCCGGCTCTCATCATCATGAAGGCAACATCGACGCAACAGCAGAGCTATCTCAGCTCAACATGAATGTAGCCGGGCCGCAGAGTGACCGGTATACCGCCGCTAAGTGGAAAGTACGTTGTGAAACCGAGCTCAGCATGAGCGTTCCTTGGCTAGAGAGAATAAAGGCAGTACGGGTCATTGCAGACGAAGTGCGACCTTATTCCGAGGTGGAATCTTTGGCCCTTCTTGAGAATGTTCGTGATATGGCTGCTTCAAGTGCCGACCTCGAGGCCAGGCGTGTCGTCTTCTGGCTCTTCCAAGCGTTAGCCTCGATTCCCATTTCCCAACAGTTGCAAATACAGCTCTTCGATTTGATCACGATTCCTGTGGATGATACTCTGGCGTACGCTCAGATTTCTGCGCTTGGTCGACTGGCCGAACAAGAATCTCTGGCGGAAGACCTCCAGGCCAACATGGCCACTCATATTGTAGATCGCTTTAATAGCCTGTTCACACAAGGAGAAAAAGCTCGTCATATTCAGCATGTCAACCCGAATGCAATGTCTGAATCAGCAGACGGTGCAACGAGAAAACGTCCGGAGGAGGAAAAGGCGCTTCTGAAAGCTTTGACAATACTGAGTGGCATGATCAAGATTGGCGGTCAAGTACTAGACTTTCGTCGCGCGACGAGCCTCACTGCCATGATAAGTGACTTTTTGGGAAAGACAACAGGCAATGCGATAATGATAGGTCTTCTGCAGCTTTCTTCAGATTGCGTGGTCCATGTACAGATGCCGGCAAACAGTCTCCAACAATGCTTACACATACTGTGTGGTGTAGCTCGGGAGGAAAGGTACAAGTTTAGAGCAGAAGCTGATAAAACGCTCGCTGTGTTACTGAGATTCAGAAGACAAGAAGTTATACTCGCAGCCAACGATACCATTTTTCAACGACTGCTCCACTCGTTTCTCGATGTGATAAAGAGCGACCCCCCCAGATCAGGAGAAGAGACGGACCTTTGCCTGTCTTTTGCTGAGGGCGTGGTAGACATTTTCTTAGAGATATTCCAAGTCTCGGCTCGGCGAGCTGTCGCAGTCTATAATATTTGCGTTCAAATTGCGGCTGTTGCAAGATTACCAAATGTCAAGCTAGCCGTGATGAAGCTTCTCGTGAGGGTTCGCTGCGACTTAGATTATGGCGTGCGTGTAACCAGAGATACAGAGAGCGAGGACAATGCTGCAATCTTGCATCGAATCAAAATCGCAAATGTCCCTATTCACATGCCATCATTAAGTTCTGATCAAAAAGTAGCCTCAGACTCTACATCAACATCATCCACAGGCAGTCGATCTCGAAAATCAAACACTTATGGACAGTCCAGCTCTCGCTCTGCGGCAAGACCTCCCGGCAATCAGACTGGCTTCCTCAGAGCAGAAGAGAAACTTTGGGTGTATGAAGATGAATTTGCCTGTCCAACTGAGATACCAAGCCCGGTCCTTCTGCTGCAAAGTAATGCAAGTAATGAAGACGATACGAGTTATATTAATATCGGACGATGGTTGAAGATAGTGATTGATGAGATCAAAACATCCAGAGACTGGGAAATATACAGTTACATCTTAGTGCATTTACCATCCCAGCTTCGCAATTGTTCTTTATTTCAAGGTCAGGCAAAGCAAATCTCGGAGCTGCATGATCTACTCAACGAAATACTGAGCGACAACACTTTCCTCGAGCCCCCAGAAAGGACCGGAGTTCGCAGAGGAGATGTTGCACTTTGCCTGTATGACGCATTGATTACTTTACTGGGGTATCGGGATTTCATTGGACTCCGTCAGTGGAATCGTGCAGTTTCCACAATCAGAATAGGGATTGAGAAATGGGATCGAGTTGGGAAATTCGCTATGCAAGCCCTTACGATATGTTGCTATGAAATACCCAACATCATTGAGAATCATTTGACTATGATTGTTGAAATGATGCAGAAACGAATTACTCAGTCTGAGTTTGCCACAGACATACTCGAGTTTCTTGCGGCATTGGCACGACTGCCTGATGCATATGACAGATCTAACTTCAGCCTTCACCAGAAAATCTTTGGCATATGCATACGATACCTCCAGTATTCTCGTGAGCACCGAAAAGGCGGCTCCGCTAATAACACCGTCAACAAGACTCTAGGCAGCCGTACCAGCGGAAGTTCAGGCGAAGGTTTCAAGTATCACAAACAACCGCTGGTGCCGTTCGTGGAACGCAGGGTCTACGAATACGTCTTCACAATAGCCTATCAAACTATGATATTCTGGTTTCTGGCTCTAGATGTTCATGAACGCGCTCGACATGTCGCCTGGATCGCTCAAGAATTAGCGCTCAAAGTGGCGGGAGGGAAGGAGGAGATGGAGCAACAGAGTCTTGTCTTCCTTGATATGATGCATCGAACAACGTACTCTGATCTTGGAGAGACTTATTCTGCGCTTCAAACTGCTGATCCAAACCGGAATATCATTAGAGGAATGTGGTTATTGGGTTTAAGCGTTGTTGCCATTGAGGTCGTGTGCGACGAAGACACTGGCAAACCTAAAATTTCCCAATTCACCAAGCGTCAAGCCTCGGGAACAACTTATGCAGTCTACTATCATAACACAGAAGAGAGACCTGCACATCAAGTAGTGGAGACCAGTGGGGCGCTCTTTGATCAATACCCCAACCACCTAATGCTCCAAATGTTCTCCACCGTCTCGCCTATACCCACGCCCATGCAGCCAATACCACTACCTAGTGACGACGACATGACTAATCGGGTAATAAGACTATTCGATGCCACCGAGACCGTGGATGGCCATAAAGCTGCCGTCATATATGTAGATATCGGTCAGACCCAAGAAGGCGAAATTTTAGGCAACAGGCAGGGTAGCGAATCATTCGACGCATTCCTTTCAAAGCTTGGGTTCAGAGTTTCGCTCAAAAACGCAAAATTCAATACCCAAGGTCTAGATCGGCAGTATGGGAGCGACGGGACCCATACTTATGCGTGGCGAGATCGGGTTAGCGAGATAGTCTTTCACGTTCCCACCATAATGCCTGATGATCCCGATGACGAGGGGTATGCGAGGAAGAAGTCCCACGTGGGCAATGATCACGTAAAGATCATTTTCAACGATTCTGGCGTTTCATACAGGCCCGGCATTTTCCCCTCTGATTTCAACAGCGTGAGTATAGTAATAACTCCCGAGGCTCCGTCGAAGAAACGAGGTGTGTCTAGGATTAAGAAGCCGTCTATTTTGGACAAGTCCAACGACCGCGAATGTTCTGATACTGAAGAATACGGTTATTTCCACGTACAAACCCTCACATCCGAATCATATCCGCCGTTTTCACCAGCGACAAACACCAAGGTGGTCTCTGCCGGCGCCCTCCCGTCTCTCGTTCGTCAGTTGGCCATTACTGCTTCAGTTTTCTGCCAGGTCTGGCATCGCAATCTGGGCGAATACACGTCTTGTTGGCGTTTTCGATTGCAGCAGATTCTCAAACTCAGAGATAGATATGCGAATGCGAACGCTTCTGCGAATGTCGACTATCCTCAGGTGGCAGAAGCTGAACCCGCCACATATACTGAAGGGGGCACCTGGTCTGGCAACGTGGCTTTCGGCGGCATTGCGGAAGCGAACAAACTTGCATCTAGCTTGGATTTCACACGTTGGACAAAATAGATGTCTATCTTTTGGTCGCAGTTGTTCGACAAGGCTTGCAGCTTGGCCCGGAGGACACAAAAAAAGCAAGAGCATTGATTAAACCCACACCCTTTAGCGAGGCGTCTTAAAAGAGTTCCAGTATCTGCAATGTACCATGATCCATAAAAGTGATTTGAAAAGTTGGGCAAAAGTGTGTGCTAGACAGAGCTACTAGAAAGTGTTCACATCTGGGAATGTATGGACACTTCATGTCCCGTGATATACCTTCGATAGAATCAACGCAGCGATGCACTAATGCCTCCTCAGATCAAACCATTTGTGCCGTGAGCATAGCCTTAGAAAGGTAATCCCGTGCGTCAAGTCAGAGGAGGGACCTTTGTTTTTAGTATTTTCCTTTGTCAAATATTTTTCCAGCACGTGGGCAACGCGCTTTCATCTGGACCTACACGTTTGATGCAAACGGAACATAGTTTCAATTTATCATGAGCCCTGAGTTCCTAGCTGCGTGGTTCTCTCGTCTCTTTGACATCCTTCCATTTTGATTCCTTTCCAGCTTGATCCTAGCAGGAGCACGTTCCTTCACTACGTCAAAATGAATTTTCAAATCGCAGCCTTCTTGCTTGTCGCCTTCATAGCTGCTTCTGCACAGGCCTTGGGGAATGGAACGATATGTGATAAATATACACAGTCGCTTTTGGGAGAAAACAGCGGTGCCAATCAATACCGTACGTTTGGAAGTCCCGTACCTACGTGAAGATCATACATTCGATCATCCTCCTGGTCAGATCGTCAATGAATAACGACTCATTGACCGCTTGTTCTTCGATCTCTAGCAATGCTAATTCCAAAACCGAACGTCTAGAGTTAGTGAAGTCTGTTGTGAATACAGCGATTATTGGGAGCCACAATGAAACCCACGCAAAGACTGTCGGTATCACAGTCACTGGTATTCTATCTCCTGGAGAGTTCAATAAAACCAAGGTCGATCTCCTTCCGTATTTCACCGGCGGATTGAACTCGACCAATCGAGCCGGCAGGGCTGTCGCCATCAATTTCTTGGACGACGGAGGTGCAGCACCATTGATGCAAAACAAACCTGCGAAAGGCGAAGGGTCAGCGCAGTAGTACGTCGGGAAGGCCACCGGACTCCATTCCTTTTGCTTACAGTGACAGCAAACTCATCAGCAATCTCTACTCTTATTTTGGAGTCCTCCTAGGATGCTCAAATCTAGGCAAAGACGGGTTTCCAGCGTACCAGGGTGAAAGCAGCCAAACCAAGGTTCATCAGTGAGCTCATCCAATCGATGCTGAGCGACGCATTCCTCCCTGCTGACAGACGCTGACAGATTCATGGATCTCAACTCGGCGCAGATAGGCTACTTCGTTTCACAGGTCATGCTGTCGGCGAAGTCATACGGCGTCTCTTCGAAAGACATGGAAAGTGTGGTAGATAGACTTTCACAGGCCTTCGCATTCAAGTGTGCTGTGCCCACTGTCATTGATCAGACGCAGAGTCCGCAACTGCAGTCTATTTGCTTAGCGAATGAATGTCCAACAGCACCCAAGGGCAATTGTGAGCCCTATGGTGCAAATATTGGCCCACCGAAGAGGACAAACAGCACATCAATTGCTAACAGCACAGTCAAGGTCGGGGAACCAAAGGCAACAGAATCTCAGACTGGCAGGACGAAAGGCAAAAGCGTTGGAAGTGCACTGAGGACGGACCTTTGGTGGATGGCCTCGTTTGTGGCGCTCTCATGCTTTACCTCATTAATCTAAGCTGCTGGGAAATCGCGTTTGCAGAAAATAAAGAAAATAAAAGGATGACATTTAAGATATACAGCTTATTGATCGAGTTTGCTATGCTCCAGAGACTGCCTTAGAGGAGCTAGGGTTATATGAAATGGTTGCCGCCTCATCTTGAGCGAATGCAAGCATACCTAGATCGCTTCTTGTGCTGACGCACAAGCGCCCTCTGTCATGCCTTGGTAGGTGTAGAAAATACATCCCAGTAGCACTTCTCATGTGGTCTTTTCTTCCGACTTCTTTGCTTTTGGACCGCGCAGTTTGGGCTCGGGATTCTCCTTCTTTGGCCTTTGTGATTCTTTGATGGCACTTGCTCGGGCAACGACTTCTTGTCTCAAATCTGCTCTGTATCCTTGTTTCGCAGTATGATTGACTACCCCTTTATAGATCCTTAAACAAAGTTGTCAGTCTCTCACTGGGCCAGAAACACCTTCTTCTCTCGAGACTAACTTTGGTCCAGACGTATTCTCGGCCCACGTAATCTCATTCCTATTTGCGGCAGGACGATTGGGGTGTTTCGTTTTCTTAGTCACCAATTTGACACCTCCCTTCTCGGTAGGGTGGAGGCCGACAGCCTTGGCGAGTGACCAGTTAGTCTTCAGCATAGGCCGGCTGGTATTGGGGCGGTTACCTTGTTGTTCACAAATCCTGCGTACTACCACGGTCAATTAGCTCCATCAATGAAAACAGAAGTGCAGGCTCTATCTATACCTTTCGAGACTCCTTATTCATCAAATTAAGAGGGTCTCGTGAGAAGCGAGACCCACCGCCGGATTTGCGCTTGACCAGGTAGGAGTTGTTGTTTCCTGCTCCCATCAGCTTCTGACAATCATACACTATGAACATCGCTCACGGCATATCTCCCAAACGAGGTCTTGCGAGATATTTGAGGTGAGGTGGTGTTCTGCCATCTCCAGTAAATGTTGGCTGATGTCGTATGGTGGAATTGTTCTTGGTGCGGGCAGATGCCCTGAGAGGGCACTTGCGGGAGAACCCGCCCGCATCTTTGCCGAGCTTTTAAGCATTTGAACCCCGCACGGTGCTTCCGGAACTGCCTGACTACTCTACTCAGTACGTATTCTATCCGGCCTACTCAGGACGTTATGAAAAATGCTTGGAAAATGCTTTGAAAATGGCTGACAATTCAAATCATATGTTATCCAAGCGACATCCTTCTCATAATACTACGTTCAGCACCTATCCAAGGTAGCTTCGTTCGCTGGAATCAATATGCCAAGACCTTGCGTCTTGTATCCAACGTTGTAGACTGTTGATTTCTTCCATTATCATATCCGCAATCGGCGCATCTCCAGCAAATATCCAAGCCATGGCAGTCCTGCCATACCCAAAAACAAAGGACCCTGGGGAAAGCCTTCGCCGAATTCTGGATCAATGGCCAGAGCGCCCGGGTAGAGAATGCCACTGAGCGCAGTTGCGCCGTAGAGGCTTCCGAAGATTGCGGCCGTTCGTAAAGAAAATGCAGTAGCGGCGGTATAGGGCTGCCATGTGTAATAGATGGTCAAAAGACCAAGGCAGAGACCGGTCGACATTGTTTGCCCATTGTGAAATTTCGCGTGCGGGGGCCACTTGGGATTCTTCACGTGAGTCTTATTCCAATCTGCCACATAAGGCCCAATTGCGGTCGCGAGGCCGGTAAGGGTAAGGCAGATACGACCAGGGGTAATAGCAGGCATCATCAATTAGTCAACAGCCAATAGTGAAGCACAACAGCAATGGCGTGAAATGTGCCTCCTCAAGAGGTGTGCCAAAGAAATGACAAATGCGAGCGGACAGTGACGGAATATCGTATGGATACTAGAGTTGACCTAGTGACCGGGCAGATATACCTATAAGCGACCGGTCCCGAGGGTGCGCAGACTATATACTGATATCGCATATATTTAATACTAACTGGGGAAAGGGGGCTGAAATGGCGGGCCGGTGATGGCGTCGGCCCGTCAACCTCCAAATGGAACGTTCAGACTGGTGAGAGTCGCCGTTCTTTGCTTGGGACAAGTCACAGATGGTATGAAATAGGTGCAATGGATATCGTCGCAGCTGTGTCGGGTTATGTCTCCAAGATGGTCACCTCTGGCGATCATGCGTCAGGAGTTTCGTCGTCTAAGATGAAGATCCTTCTGCTTGACAGTGAGACAGTGCGAGTCTATACACTCAAGCTTGAGCGAGCTCTTACTAACGCGATCTCAGGTTCCAATTGTCTCGACCGCTATAACTCAGTCAGCCCTTCTCAATCATGAGGTCTATCTCGTCGAGTGAGAGGGTTCCTCTATTCAGCTCTGAAAGCACGCTAAGATCCAAAGCCGCCTCGACAATGCCTCTCGAGAGAAGATGCGACACCTACGTTGTATCTGTTTTGTAAGGCCCTCGCCAGACTCTGTTCAAGGCTTGATAGATGAGCTTCGAGAACCAAAATACGGCGAATATTCGATATGTGAGTACTGTGGGCGCAACCAATCCCCTAATTGTCTGATAAGGCTACGTAGATTTCAGCAATGTTATCAAAAAGTCCACGCTGGAGCGCATGGCTGAGGCTGATGGCAATGAAGTCGTCAAGACTGTACAAGAATATTTCGCGGACTATGTGACTGTGAACCCAGATCTGTTCTCTCTCGACCTTGGCTTTCCAAAGCAGCGCATTTGGAGCGGTAGCCCAGACACTTGGAATACTGACTCCTTGCAGCGGTGCAAGGAAGGCGTCATCGGCATTTTACTATCCTTGAAGAAAAAGCCGCTGATACGGTACGAGAGGAATAGCTTGCTGGCGAAGAAGCTAGCAACGGAGATCCGCTATACAATGACACAGGAGGAGCAACTATTTGACTTTAGGAAGACTGATACACCCCCAATACTGCTAGTACTTGACCGCCGAGACGACCCTATCACGCCTTTGTTGACTCAATGGACATATCAGGCGATGGTCCATGAGATGCTAGGCATCCACAACGGCAAAGTCGATCTCAAAGACGTTCCAGACATAAGGGCTGAGCTGAAAGAGGTCGTCTTATCCCAAGATCAAGATCCTTTTTTCAAGAAGAACATGTATCTGAATTTTGGAGACCTGGGAGGTAATATCAAGGAGTACGTCGAGCAGTACCAATCGAGGACGAAGAGCACAGCCAGCATCGAGTCTATCGCAGATATGAAACGCTTTGTGGAAGACTTCCCTGAATTTCGAAAGCTTTCGGGCAATGTTAGCAAGCATGTGACCTTAGTGGGTGAGCTGAGCCGACTCGTGGGTGCAGATGGACTGCTGGATGTAAGCGAACTCGAGCAGAGCTTGGCCTGCAACGACAATCATGGGACGGATCTCAAGAATGTTCAACGACTCATACAATCGACTCAGATACCCGCATCTAACAAGATCCGTCTTATTGCATTGTACGCTATCCGATATGAACGGCATCCCTCCAATGCCTTGCCAGTCCTCCTCGATTTGCTTGAGGCGGCTGCTGGTATTCCGTCCTGGCGGGTGGATATCGTACGTCAGCTTCTTGCCTACCATCAATCTCTCCAAGCTGCACCCGCTGCGGGCGGCTTTTCCGACTTGTTCGAGTCCTCATCGATATTCTCCGGCGCGAGAGATAGATTCAAAGGACTTAAAGGGGTGGAGAATGTCTACACGCAGCACTCTGCGCGACTGGAAGCAACGCTGCAGAATCTAATCAAAGCGAAATTGAAAGAGCAACAGTACCCATTTGTTGAGGGTGGCGGCTCGACACGGGATAAGCCACAGGACATCATCATCTTCATGATCGGGGGCGCAACCTACGAGGAGGCTAAGATGGTGACACAAGTAAACGCTAGTGTTCCTGGAATTCGAGTAGTCTTGGGAGGCACGACCATTCATAACAGTGCCACTTTCCTCGAAGAGATCGAGGATGCTGTTTCAACTTGGCCGGAGGGTCGACCTGCCACAGCGGCGGCAAGGCTGAGACGGGAGGCCGGGCGATAGTAGTGTTACGCCTTTGCTGACCTACGATGGCCAAATGGGTTTCGCATGACCCAACGCAAAGGGACTGACGTCCCGTAACACAGATTTCGAGATCAATTACCTGCGACCTGAATGAAGTGGACCCGATCTACCCAAGCAAACAACTTGGCCATGGAAGATATGTATCCGCAGAACTCAGACTTCCATTACCAGAGACAAGGGCTGTGAAGTCTGGACATTCTAGCTGCTTGCAAATATTGATTTGCGCAGGAAGTAGAAGATGCGCCTCGCGGATTGAGAACAGGGAAGGGAATATGAGCCTCACCGGGATAGGCAAGAGGCCTGAAGGCATAGAGGTTTGAAAGCAGCGAATTGAGGGCAAAGCCTTGTTAGAAGCGGTGTAAGAGCCGCCATTCCTCGTACATATGACGATTTTGAGCACATCGGTAGGAATTTCTTCAAGCTACGGGCTTGGCCTAATTCCGCCCCCCTGTCCCCTGTAATTCTCGTTATTTTTCGTAATATTTCCTTGACTGGTCAATGCGTACCAATCTAGTCCACATTGAGGAACAATGGGGGAAAGCACCAGGATGAGAATTTCTACTCTCTCGGCTCTCCTCTTCGTCCCTCGTTCTGCGACTCAATCATTATGGATATCGTTTTGGAGGTCTTTGATACGGTCTTCTTCGATAGATTCTGGGCCGCTGTCTATCCTGCGTCTTCGTTAGCAGCTTACAAGGAAAACCCTCAACATGCATCCACTCCAACCTTCTCGAGCATGCGCGAGATGCCTACTTCGATTCAGCCCGCCACCAAGTTCTTCCAGCTTGAACCGTCCCGATACGCCTACCTGAGCGAATGGCCGCGGGACAACATCTATCGGCAAGGAGCTTCTCTGTTTCTCATCACATGGTAATCCCCCGCCCAACCTGCCAATTTGAACGGTCACTTCTCACCCCCGCTCAGGATCTTCGGCCTCGTCCTGTACTTCATCTGCTCAACGCTGTCCTACTACCTCGTCTTCGATCATGACACCTTCACACATCCAAAATATCTCAAAAACCAGGTACGGAAGGAGATACGACAGACCATGCAGTCGATGCCGTTCATGTCTCTGTGCACTGCGCCGCTGTTCCTGCTTGAGGTCCGCGGATTTGGCAAGCTCTACGATGAACCCTCGGATGCTCCGTTCGCTCTCTACAACATCCTGCAATTCCCTCTCTTCATCTGCTTCACCGACTTTTTCATCTACTGTATACATCGATGCTTACATCACCCGCTGTTCTACAAGCGCTTGCATAAGAAGCATCACAAGTGGATCATGCCCACACCGTTCGCTAGCCATGCCTTCCACCCCTTAGATGGCTTCTCGCAAAGTATACCGTATCATGTCTTTCCCTTTCTCTTCCCTCTGCAGAAATTCGCCTATGTCGCTCTCTTTGTCTTCATCAACATTTGGACGGTCCTAATCCGTAAGATTCGCCTTCCCCATCAATTACAAGCTCAACACACTGACGCGATACTCTAGACGACGGTGAATACGTAGCAAATTCTTACGTCATAAACGGCGCGGCTTGTCACACCATGCATCATCTGTACTTCAACTACAACTACGGCCAATTCACGACCATTTGGGACAGGTTGGGTGGCAGCTATCGCCAGCCCAATGAGGAATTGTTCAGCAGAGAGAGCAAGATGAGCAAAGACGAATGGGAGCGTCAGACGCTAGAGATGGAGAAGTTACAGAAAGAGGTTGAAGGCGATGATGACCGAGATTACGGAGATGAAAGTCGAAGATTGCAGAAGAAGGTGCTGTGAGATGCACCGTGCTAGCAGATATCTGGGCGGCACTGCGGTCGTTGCGCGTGATTCGAAGACCTATTGTGGATGGCACAAGAGGATTAACTGGGGTCGCGCACACACCTATAAAGTCATTGCATGCTTGGATGACACTAATCTCTCGGCGCTGGACGCCACAGTATCAAGACTTGGTCTCGTTGAGGTGGAAGATCGATCACCAGTATGCATTAATGTTCACGGGAGCGTAATGTCTAAATGAGGATCGTATGGGCTTTCTAAAGATTCACATCTAGTCGAGGCTGGACTTTCATCATTGGCACACCTGCGCATGACGTGGAAGCGCATCTCTATATGCTATGTTCGAGAACCCTGTTAACGGACCTTGTAGAATTCAGAATGTAGCGATCGCGGTACTGTGCCATCATTTGCCCCATCGGGCCCAAATCCTGACTACCTATTTGACCAAAACCGCGATGGACCTTTTTGCCAGCCTCCGGCAGATGTAGAATACAGTCACGAAGAAAGGTTAACAGAGCACATCCCTCTTCTGAAGGACCAGGATATCACGTAATCTGGTCGAAATCCTCCACCCCATTCTGCTCTGGCAGTTGATCCTCCAAGTCATCACCATTCTGCTGCACGCCGTTAACAACACCATTCTCAACACCTTCCATCTGGCTCTGAGCTTGCTGTAGCAGCTCTATCACTGTGGCTTCCTCAACCGCTCTCTTTCTTCTTACAACCCTGAGCCACCTTTGGCCCCACTCTCTCATTAACTGCTCCTCCTCCATATCCTGATTGGCGCCCTCAGCCATAGCGTCGTTGCTACCTTCTGCAACGCCAACTAGAGCATCTTCAGTGAGCGCAAGTAGCTTGCTCATCTCCTCTCTTTCATTTGTTAAGGTCGTGTCCAGGATGGCACGCTGCTCGTCGGTGAGGTCAGGAGCGTTTCGTGCAATAAGGATCTGGCGGACGCGGCCGGTGACTTTTGCTAGTGTGGAAGCGATCATCTCGTAGACATGGGCCTTTGCTAGTATCTTGCCCTTGCCCAGCTGGTCGTGTAACGCCCATTGGACGACGCTTTGGGGGGTAAGGATTGTGTAGTTGAGTAGCTTATCTATGATGGAGACCCCAACACCAGGCTTGTCATGCCAATAATCCATGACACTGGTGATAATCTGCCGACGAGCGCTTTCCGATTGAGGGCCAATAGCGAGGAAGTGCTCCTTACAGCGCTCTATCTGGGAGAGGACATGCGAAAGAGACTTGCTGCCGAGGTAGCAGATCACAGTTGTGTACGCATCTGTTGAAGGCACAAGTGGGTCCTCAACCTTGAGCGAAGATGCCGTCTCTTGAATGCTGTCGAGTGCAGCTTGCACCTCATTGCCGGGTGCCTTCTTTTTGAGAAGCTGAAGCAGTTGGCGGCCTTGTTCAGCGTATGGCGTTTCTGAATGTTCTTCGTCAGTCATCGTCAATCTCATCACTCAAGCTTTCAATTGCTTACGATCATCTTGGTATTTAAAGGGAGGAGTGTCCTCTTCTTGAGCTTCGCTTATGAGAGGTCGATATGGCTCAGGCAAGGTACCACGAATGCGGGCAGCAAAACTCAAGCGGATCTCTTTTTCAAGAGCCCCTGTAATGAAAGCCTTCTTTGGATGCACAGCGGTAAGAGCCACATCATCCACCCTAATAGCGCATAAGTCTCATCCTGCCATCGGAAAGACCACGGAAAGGGGCTTACCATTCCGTCCATTTCCACGTGAAGCCGAAGTTACTGAGGTGATGAGAGAACCAGTCCATAAAGCGATACACTAATTCGAGGTCTAAGAAATCCACGTTTTGGTAGAGCCATCGTATAGCCCGTCCGAGACTCGGAGCAATAGCAGCGGGAGCAATTTTGCAAGCCTCGGTAAGAACAGAATGATAATACACAAGCTTGTGCTCTGATGATGGAAGCTGGAGCAGTTGCGAGAAAACAGCGTCAACCACCACATCTTCAGGTTTCCATGTCGTACTGCCTTGATCCAAGTTGCGTAACTTGTCGAACTGCGTGGCTCGTTTGACAAACGTATCGGGAGCGAAGTAGCAATCGACGTCAATCAGAAATTTAGCTGTGGCGTTGCGGTTGAAGTCCACGATATTTATGGTGTCTATGAGAGAATCACGGACGAGGGTTGAGGCTATATCGGAGACTGGCGCCACGGTCTCAATCTCCTGATCGGAATAGACAGAAAAGTAAATCTCAGGTAATCTAGGACGTGTGCCAGCCGTGACAGGCGATGGTATCATAATGTCAGGTAGCTTATGTTTTGCGACGGACTCGTCACCCGTGTTGAAGCCTTCCATTGGAACGTAGGGTCTGGGAATACAAGCCAGCTTCCATCCCTGGTCAGCCTCCGCTTGTAGTTGCTTTTGTAATAAAGCAATGAAGCTTAGTGGTTCTGAACTCTCTCCACTACTGGTCACCGCGATTGGGTTGACGAGCGTGTAAAGAACGTGAGGGGTGGACGCGATCACCTCAGTCTTGTCTAGAATTGCGAGTGCTTGATCTTTTGATGAGTTCGGGTTAATTGCCATAACACATGGCAGTGCTAAGAGAATGATTTTGACTAGCTCTAACCCGAGGCTCTAGATTCACCAAGATGAGTATATTATCGCAGAACGTCGAAAGCCATACTTACGTCTTCCGATGAGGCCGTCTGCAAATCCACGGCTCGCGCGAAGAGTTCCTCAAATACTGGAAATATACCATCTCCCTCGAGGATCCGCTGGAGGCATCCTAGGAATCTAAGCAGATGCTTGACTTCCCGCCAGGCACCTGCGTTGAGGTACTCCTGCAGTCTCGAAGTTGCTCTTTCAAGAATTTTCTGGGACAAGTCTGGCTTTTGTTGGTCTGTTGCAAGGGTAAGACCGGCAATAAAAGGGATTTTCAAAGGTTGCTCCAGAACACTAGGCTCTCTGTTAGGTCAATTTTTGCGGAGGCTCAGGAGGTACATGTACAGTTGAATGCTTAGATCAAGGTATACAGATTTAATTTGCTCATCTTCGTGATTTTCGACGATGATTTTGGCGATACTAGCAATCTCCTCATCATTTCTCTTGAGTGGCTAAGGCCTAGGTCAGGCGCGATCGATAGGAGGATCCAATTCTTGAGGCCTTACCGACTCAGCAATGCTTAAAAGCTGTTTTCGAATCTTTACGTGTAATGGCTCTTCGTATCTCCGACGCTGTGGCCTGCGATCATAGTCATCATCGCCTTGTCAATGTCAGCCGCAGGACAGTCATTCTTGCTCGCAAAGTCGAACCCCTAAATCGCCGCTTGCGATTATTGTAGCCCCCATGGTGTCCACTGGGCCGTCGCTCGTAGTCTGCCATAGCTGCAGATACCGCAAACAGATTCGTCTGATAAAAGGAATTAGGGGTTTTGGCCGAAGGCTGGCAGGTGTAGAGCTAATATGAGAGGTGATTGTACAAGAAGCCTCGCAGGCGCGCGCTTCAGAATTGCGGCGCTGTGATTGGCTTAGCGCATCAGCTGTGGACCACCATGAGTCTTTGCTCTGCCTTGAACCGCAATGACTCTGCAACAATGCAGCTGGTTTAAAATCGTGCTCTTGTAATCGTTGCTATAAAATACTCCCGTAAGTTGCTAGTTTGGTTGTATATCATCTGGTTGTTTGGTTGTTTGATTATACAAAACTTTTTCCACTCAAAAAGCAAGAACTTTTTTGTAATATCAAGGGTATGTAGGAATTCATTTTAGGATGCCAGGTAATACTTGAGTTGAGCCAATAATACCTTTCAAACACTATCCTTAAGGCAATAAATGAAAATAAGGAGATAACTCGAATTCTATACTCGGCAGACCCAGAGATTTTCCAGACCCTCCAGATTCTAAGGCCGAATTCAACCAACAAGAAGGCAGTTTGGACGACGAGTCTGACGATGATCTAGATTCAGCTGAAGACGTCCCGATAGCTAACGCCTGAAAGGCTTTCGATCGCGCATAGTATGACCTCCAGGAGCTAAGAGCATCGGGCTTTCAATTCTCCATCAGGAAAGGCGCAAGAAATATGGTCGTAAGAACGCCCACCGGCCAATGATGTGGTATACATCATTCTCAGGGTTGTAGTGCTGATCGAATATGAATCTGGGCTAAAATCTTAGTGGGGCCTACAACGTTCGCTATAAAGCCTTTGGCTCCTCATAACTTATTTGATCACAATTTTCAGTAATTTCGCTTCGTAATCATCAATCAATGGTATGTTTATAATGTTATTCTTAAAGCATTCTAGTTGCAAAAGTGGAAGAAAGGTAACAAATCTTCTGGTGTTTATTCAAACGTGGTCTCTGGAGGTTTTTCTCATTGCCACGTATCTCAGTCCGCCCATTCAGTAACCCTCCCCTGATAAGAAGAAGTTTTCTGCAACTCGTGTCGGCGGCATTTATTCTTGCTCAAAATCCATGAACTAACTTGTTGACTGATGACCTAGCCTTCATCCCTGATCCCATACTTTTAGCCGCTGCCGAATTCGTAAGTAAGAGAAATAAAGGCACTCGTTTCATACAGTAGTGTTTCCGAGTCATGCCGTACTTTTCTGTGCTTTCTGCTTGCAACACGCACAGGCGGAGAAGACCTAGACGGTTTCTTCGCTAAGCCAGGGCGGGATAGTGTTGGGAACGATGAAATGCGACCATCGCCCGATCTCGATAAGATCTCCATAACATCGTAATCCGTTTCCTCTCATCGTATGCCAAACTCAATCTAACTGAGCTCTCATTTCGTCTCGACTCATTGGCATGAAATTGTCAGTGTCCAGGCCACGGGACAAAAGCTCCTTGCGAGCATGTAATGGAACGAGTTTCGTGTTCTTTTCCGGAGCAATGGACAATTCTGGGCCACAATCAGCAAATTGAGCATCATCGACTTCAAGACGCGACGTACCTTGGCGAGAGAAGTCGAACAGGGGAGGCAATTCTCGAGGCGCGCCTCCAGGGTGACGAGAGTCAGGAAAGCGACAGCTTGGATCTCGAAGTTCGTCAAAGAATGGATGTACCATGGCGTCAATTGCAGAAAGGCGCTGGGCTGGGGTGTATTCCAGCAGTAGCGAGATTAAGTCGATGGCGTCTGTGCTGGCTTTACGAAAAACCTAAGAGGAAATAAGCGGGCTATCCTGAATTTGACTAAAGGGGGACATTTCGTGGACACAAGTATGAAAGACAATGACATGACTGACCTTGCCAAATGGATGCGGCTTGATTTGAGGAAACTTGTGCTCCATATAATTTGGATTCATTGTGCGTATTTGCTCCCTGGTTGGAGTTCCTAGGACTTTAATGATTTCAACCAGTTGGTCGATACCTGACTCGCCTGGAAACAGGGGTTGGCCAAGCATGAGCTCCGCCATGACGCAGCCGGTTGACCAGACGTCTAAATAGTATGGTTAGGATAGATTCGGTCGGTCATTCAAAAGAGAAGGCTTACCAATTTTAGTGGTATAATTTGTTGCTCCGAAGATCAACTCGGGCGCACGATAATATCGGGAGCAAATATACGACACGTTTGGTTCATTTTCGACGAGTATCTTTGCACTGCCGAAATCGCAGAGCTTGAGAACCCCAGTATTGGGGTCAAGGAGAAGGTTTTGTGGTTTGATGTCTCGGTGACAAATTCCCATGGAATGTATGTACGCAAGCGATCGGAATAGTTGATAGATGTAGATCTTGATTTCTAGTATCGGCATCGTCGTTTTCATTTTGTTAAAGAAGCGGGAAGCGCGGTAGACGGTCTCAGGGACAAATTCGAGGACGAGATTAAGATAGACTTCCTCCTTCTGATATCGTTAGCATCGCCAGCCGTAAGTGGGAAAGACACATGGCAGGGTACCCGATCTCCGTTGGAATAATAAAAAGCTTTGAGCTCCACAATGTTCGGATGGCGTACAATACGCATGATTTGAAGCTCCCGATTCTGTACCATGTCAATACCTGGCTATATCATAGATCTTGCATCCGACGAACCTTGAATCTCTTATCTTGGAGCACACGTTTAATCGCCGCATCTTCATTGCTTGGAGCGAGTTTGGTTTGGAAAACAACGCCAAAGGAGCCGTTTCCGACAATCTTGCACTGGGTGTACTGCATTTCCTTCGTCTCTCCCGTCAAGCCATCCTGGACTTTTTCTCTTATGACCTCTGGAATCCTCATCAGTCTCGGCCACAACCATTTCCCATGTCATAAGGAACTCACCACCCATGCGAAGATTGTTGAGACCCATCCCGCGATTCTGTGACATTGTTGTAGACTCGCCGTTATTGCACTATCTAGGAGAGGAGGGGTCCCGAGTCTGGAAGAAACGGCTGAAACCCAGTGAGCTTTGTTTGGGGATGCGTAGTGGGCGAAGGAAGCTCGCAAAGAATATCGGGTGGGGGTGGTGGTGGTGTTGGTAGGACGCGAGGCTGACGATGTGGAGGATGGTGAATGACAGTACCGGGCCGAAAGTGAATAGTGGTGGCTGTGCAATGCCGACGTCAATAGGCGGTCTCGAAAGATCAACTGCTCTGTGTGTTGATCCGGGAGTGTTAGGAGTGAAGGGGGCGCTGCGCTGAAGCGGCGGAGGGTATTTGGGAGACAGTACAGCTCTCGTGGGTAGAGGATCGACTTACACTGGCCTGTCCGACCAGAGTATGGCTCGAGGAATCGATGAGCGAGGTATGATAAATAGGGTCGTTGGAGAAAGTGACGAGAGGTTTGGATGCAATTTCGTCTGGAGCCTTTGCCCGTTGCAGATGGGTCAGGCGACTACGATTGACTTCGCGCCACCCTTCGGATCTGGCTCACTGTGGCTGCTCTGACCGAGTTGAGACGGGAGGCCACTGCGCAGGAAAGGGTGGTACAATTGTTGGCTGTTGTTGAAGAAGCAAACTGGTAAGGAGCGTGCAGACTGTAGGTTGATTTTTGACTATAGGATGATGCCAGAGTGCACTGGGTAGATTTCCCAGGCCGTTGGATCTCGGATCGCTAGGCGAATTTGACTACCTTAGGAACAAGAGGGGGGAGTGTGACCTGGACCAGCCACAAGCGGGGGAGGATCTGGGCAGTGGGGACAGGAAAATAGGATTATTTATTATTAAATGGGCGGGTGGATGGCCATAAGATGAGGCTGCCTGCCTGCCTGCCTGCTGCTGCTGCTTGCTTGTGCGCGTGCGTCTGGCCTGAGACAAGGAGCAAAACGCAATGCGCCGTGAAGAATAATGGGGATTGTGGATGGTTGGTTGGTCGCTGTCACTGGCGTTCAAAGCATACGCATGGTGGGTTCCTGATTGAGTCGGGGGTTTTATGATCACGTGCGTTCCAAGGGAAGAGTCTCAGGGTGTCGTGGTGCAGGTCATTCATCAATCATGAATAATTGACAATAATGACACCAAGGTCTGGGGATTCATCAGGATTAAAGTACCGCTGGCAGCTATGCTCGTTAGCACTTAGCAGCAGCCAGCTTACGGGCGGCATTTGGAGGGGGAGGGACGTGGGCTTGCGGGTCCGCTAGCAAGGTCTTTCGAGGTCATGGGACTGACTAGTCTCCACTGAAAGCATGCCCGCTCCTATTGGCTTGCTTGCTATTCCTGTGCAGAAGCAGTCACTTGTAGACATAATAATAAACAAACAGCCAGAGTAATTATGCTATGCCCTAGCCAGCGAATGCAGCACCGATACCACCTTCCAAACACCACGCTGCCTATCCTCCTCCGCATTACCCGTCTCAACCAGAGCAGCCTGTACTTCCCAGCCCCAGCTGGTACCTGGATGGTGTCCAATGGCAACGTGCGTCTCCCTAGCCCGATGAGAGCAATCGTCAGGGACCACCGCCACAACAGCAGATCACGAGAGTAGCTCTGCTTGCCCCTGAGCATGACGAATGAGTTCCATCTGAAGAGCTTTCCGCAGCAGCACGAAGAAGCGGTCGATTTGCCTCCGTCAAGCTGCAACTCTCCGGCCTGAGCTTAGGTCGTGTGTATGGGTGTGTGATCAGAACCCCTGTCCAACAAGTATTTAAGCTTACCAGTCAGAGCCTTGAAGACGCCTCCGAAGCATTGATACACCGGCCAATGGTAGAGGGAGCCCGCCCGGGTAAAGGCATCTCACTTTCAGGTACCACCATCATAATATTATTAACGAGTATCCTCGAGAGCAGTATTGTAATTTGGGTTGAAGATATGTCGTGCATTTGCCCCCCCCTTCCCGGCCGGCTATCTGTGGGCTGTGGCTCTTGCCGACCTCCACAGGTGGCTTGTGCGCCAGATCACTGTTTGAGACGTTGTTGTCACCGGCACTCAAGACTGACCTTGTGGTCGTGACTCCAGCAGACTTCATCGTGCAGGCCCTACTAGCCGCTTCCCCATACGTCAGTGTAGGAAGGATGGGGTGGACCATCAGCGATCTTGCATGGCCGACCAATTGGACGAGCCAAGCGGAGCGGGAATTGCACCCGTGGCACTGGCATGCATTAGGCATTATTCAGTCATGTATTGTCGCTGTCTAGTAGTAGCGAAAGCACCGGCAAAAGCTTGCAGCTGGGAAAGTCATAGTGCTTATCCAAGCATCTGGGCAGGAGGGTCCCAGGCTCCGAGCAATGCGGATGCAGCTAAGATTCATCGCTTCCCCCGCCCATCCCGGAAAACGATCTGGTGTACTTCTACTCTACTACTGCAACTGGGCCTGCAGCTTAGTTCCCGGGAAACGTCATGGAAGCAGCTGCGTTACTCTTGAGCCCTGTAACATGCGATGCTGCGCTGCCGCCGCATCATCTGATGTGTAAATCGGGCTAGCCATCCTCTTCATCCTCTACCCGGTTCCATTATTCAGCTGCAGCAGCACCAGTACCTGAAGCAAACGTGCTCTAGGAATTCCTGGTTCCTGAGTTAGGGCAAATTGTGGACTGCTGGAAGAGTCTGCGTGTTCCATTGGTGTTTACAACAGTAATCCATCCGCGTTCGCAGAATCAATAATGATGAAGAAGGGCCATCGGAACTTTCCCGTACGTTGGCGGACTGTCCAAGCTTCTTCCAGTCCCATTTTGCCTTGAACAACAGTCTGGACATGCGTGGCGCCTTGTAAGCCTCGAGATTTTTCTGAAGAAAACAAATCCTGAGGTAAGTTTCAACGAGAGCGGGATCTCTGAAGACCATTTGTAGTATTGAGTATGAGTGTGTATAGGAAGCATGTTTGAAAGACCAGACGTACCCCAACTCAGGGATGTGCTGTCATATGAAAATTATGTTTGATTCATTTGATAAGGTAGTGTCTCATGGAAAGTGCGCCCTTTTGTACATACGCAATCGCTTAAGCCGCTGATTTATCTACAAACCTGTCATGTGACCCGAAGTGGTGTATCGTGCCAGTTAGAAGACCATCGCAACCCGGGAAGTTTCTAAAGACTCCGGTCGTAAATGCTGGAGGTACATGCGAATCTCCAAGGAAAGTCGAGGGGAGTATTGATAGGCTAGGAGTCTACCGTGAGGATTCAAGGTTGCAGCGCACACTTGAACCAGAAGGCTGGTTCGAAGTTTGCATGCAGTCAAATTAGAACAGTACAGAGGGTTCCGATGCGCTCGGTCCTGCCTGGGTCTGAATAGCTTCAGAAGCCACCTCGAGAGAAACAGCCATTCCAATCTTTGCCGTTGACTGGACAAGTGTCAGTATTGCGGTCAAGAAAGACGACAAACGTCTTGAAATGGTCCTAGAAGAATTCCTACCTTGAAGTGATCTATTTCTCCAGCGAAAGATATCTGCACTGGGGGAAGTACTCTTCTCTCCAGTAGACAACTCAACTTCCCCGTACTATCAAGTTGAGCTTTGAAGGACGAGGTCCTAAAATCGTACTTGGCGCCGACAGTAGTGGTCCCGACTTTACTTGCTCCAGCACCCATCAGACCTCCACCTCCCAAGCCTGGTGCGAATTGAAGATTGAGTTCTGTGCCTGCCTCGACCTTGTCCGATAATCTTCGCCAGTAAGATGTACTCAACATCCCCTGGCCCGTTAATTGGGCGGTACCTATCCAATCCTGGCCTTTGTATCTTGCACAGTAAGTGAGTATTGTTTCTGGGCCTTGGTTCATTCCAAAACGCTGCCACACGGCTTCCGCACCCAAGGCAAGGCCAGGGGTGACAGATTGGAGATAGCCACCGACAAAAGCACCACTTAGACCACCGTCAAGGATAGATGGATTCATTGATTTGATAGACGCCGTGAAATCTTTCCCTGAATAATCTCCGTCCAATTGGACTACGCTTGCCTGGCCTGGGGTCATCGATGCCTGGCTCTTGGTCACAAAAGACTTCGTCCAGCTCTTATTGAGTACGGCCATTAGTTGGCCATCGTTGTCAAGATTGCCTTGCATTAGCATCTGTAAGCCGTTAGTCCACGCATTGTGCCATTTAGGGGATTTTTTCGAGGCGCACGCTAGGTGTTCCGTATATGGCAGAAAATCCATACGGAGGGTTCTGCTGCGACCCCAAAGCAAATGCATGTGAGAACTGAAATAGGGGTGATATGCTCAAAGGTTTGTTAAGCTCCCCTTTGAGGCCTGTGAACATGAACTTGGTGAGAAAAACGTCGGTGTCGACCTCTCGCTTTATTTTATCAAATGGTCCTGGATTCGAGAGACCCAAAGCTTCCCTTCGCTTTGAGAAAGCTGTATATGTGTTACGGAACAAATTGATCAAGCCGTTGTCGGAAAGAAAAGGGGGAAGCACGCCGTTGCCCTTTGTATCACCCATACTCTCAGGGAGACAGCGCACGGCCGTCAGCCAGGATAAAAACGAAGGTCAGAATGGCGCGTGCAGATACAGGTTCATGAGGTGGGCGGTTAGGGAGAAACGTTTGTGTTCATAAATAGCCAAAGCTCAGTAACCGGAATATTTGAATGAAGCGCGCAGGTTGTAAAGCTCGTCCTGAACCCTTAGAGGTGTAATTAACATTTTCCACATGCACTAGGCCATTTCAGGAGTGCGTTATCGATAACGACATCCATGTCTCGAACTTATACTCGAGGAAGTCGAGGTCTATATCGGCAGATCTTAAGTACTTGTATAGGGCTCGCTGTTGCCAACCAATTATATCAAGTGCCAATGTCTACAGTCGCTGAAGCTCCCTCAAAGCATCTGCCCTCAGTTGTTACCTCAGACCTCTCGTACTCTTTTCCAGGCGGCTTAGGGCTTCGCAACTTGACGTTCTCCTTGCCACCTCGTAGTCGGACGCTTCTTGTTGGCGGTACCCATCTTCCTTTCACGAATCAATCTTTTTGGACCCCTATGCTAACAAGTGGATACCATACAGCTAATGGATCGGGCAAGACCACGCTCCTCCGTCTGCTGTCGGGCAAACACATGGCACCGAATTCTACCGTATCCGTCGCGGGCCTTGATCCATTTAAAGAAGGTCTAGAAGGCGTATGCTACCTCGGCACCGAATTTGTAAATAATCCAATAGTTCGTACCGATATGGACGTACCAACTCTCTTGGCCTCAATTGGCGGCGACTTTTATAAAGATCGACGGGACGAGCTCATCGAAATCTTGGACATTGATGTTGGATGGCGAATGCATGCAGTCAGCGATGGTGAAAGACGCCGGGTGCAACTTGCAATGGGGTTAATCCGGTGATTTGCGATGACAACCCCTTGTGGTGGAAATCATGCTCATACGTTCTTGCCCAGACCATGGACCGTGTTGCTCTTGGATGAAGTAACCGTAGATCTCGACCTACTCAGTCGAAGTGACTTCTTGTCGTTCTTGAAACGAGAAACGGAACTGAGGCCGTGCACAATAGTGTATGCGACTCATATATTTGATCACCTGGCGGATTGGCCGACGCACTTAGTGCATTTACATTTAGGGAAAATCAAGGATTGGGGCGAGACGGAGATGTTCGATATCGGCGGCATGCGGAAAAGCGAAAACAGCCAGCTGGGAGAGCTCATCTTGAGCTGGCTAAGAGAAGATCAGCGGGAAAGAGGACCAAGGAATGCTTAGACAGACATTGACGTCACATCCGGCAAGATATGAGGATTGTAATGCAAACTTGGTGGCAACTTTTGCCCGACTAGCTGTAGCTCACATAACCTCCTGGTTCTTGAAACCTTGTCGAGTAGACCTTCGAATACAGAGCAGACGCGCAGTCTGCCAGAACAAGGGTTCTCGATTCGAAGATCATAAAGTCTAAATCCAACAATCACCTCTTTGATTCTGAGCTTTCTCGAGTTACCTGATCATCAACCAGTTCATTGTACGCATTTATAGTTAGGTGACACCATTAAATGACCAGCGAGTATTTTCTTCTGTCAATGTCCTCGGATTTTTTGTGATAGATTGCGACGCTATCATCGTATAGTCCCATAGGCAGAATGCTGTTGGTATCCCGGCGGCATGCCAGGAGCACCGCGACTTGCTTGAGCCAGTCCCGGTGGCGGAGCGAACCCAGGAGGAGGTGCACCACCAGCAGCTGGAAAAGCTGGCTGTGGTTGTGCATTGTTAAAGCCTGGTGGTAGGAAGCCTTGAGGTGGCCCACCGTAGCCAGCTTGGGAGGGGGGCGGTCTGGCTGGAAGCCCAGAAGGCGGCGCAGGTAACGGCTGGGATGGCGGCGGAGGACGTTGCTGCTGTGGAGGATGAATATTCTGAAAGCCGTTTGGTATCCCTGCTACAGAGAGGCTTCCCGGTCGGTTTAGATCGCTGTTGAGCACCGCCGTAGGTCCTGTTGGAGTGCTACCGGTAAAAAGTCCTGCTGGCAGAGGCTGTACAGTGGGCTGTACACCATGCTTCGTTGCTTGTGCAGCCAGCGTACGCTCGGCTTGATCGCCATGGCGCTCGCCTTTTCCATCTTTTTTGTATGCATACTGAACCGATATTTCCTTGTTCATTAGATATTGTCCATTCATGTTGGCGACAGCATCATCCGAGGCGTCAAAGCTGGCGTATGAAATGAAGCCATAGCCTTTAGATAGATTGGCATCGTCCCGAGCAACCTATCAGATTTAGCATCGTAGGCCGTGCATTAACCCAAGAGCGCACCTTTGGGGCTGTCACTAGAGTGCCAAATCGGCCGAAAGTATCGTAAAGCGTCTGTTCAGAGACCATCGGATCGAGATTGCCCACGAATAGCTCTGCGCCCACCTCTACTGTTTTTTGTTTGTCGGCGGATGCTTTGTTGACCCTGATGGGCTTGCCATAGAGCCTAACCTGGTTCATTATTCTTGCAGCATATTCTGCGTCCTCCTCGCTGATGAACTCAACGAAGCCATAGCCTTGATGAGTCTGTGTGACGCGGTCTTTGGGCAAATGTACATTGACAATACGACCGGCTTGCAGCATCAGCTCCCAAACTAAGCTATCTGTGACTCGCTCGTCGAGATTGCCAATGTATACAGTCGCTTCTTTGTCCTGTTCCCTGCCCAAGTTAGTATGATAAACAATCGGAGGCAGCATAGCATACCAGTGACGCGCGCCAGACATCTCGGATTTTCGTATCAACCACGTTGGTTCAGGGAATAACGAAGCAGGCGGAATCTCGAAAAAGACATGTAATTAAAACCGTAGCGCAAGACAAAAAATTACGACGATCGAAAAGTATGCAGTCTTCATCATATAGAATCTCACCTTACTAGGATCCTTTCTAAGTTCCAACAGAAGTTCAACGTGAGTCATGAGCATGTGGCAACTCTCGGAGGACAGCAAAGTATTCTATACCCCTGGCATTGCGCCCCAACAAAGACTGATCACATCTGCAGGAAAGAATATCAAGAACTCTGGAAGTGGCGAGAGTTGCGGTGCATTAGTATGTACTCTACAGCAAGCCCATCTTTCTGTGCCTTCCATTTAACAAGAAATAGTGGCTATCTGCCGTTGATCATGTATATCGGTGTGCCTCCATCGCGACGCTGAAAATCATCCTAGCTAACAGCGAAAAGGATATACCTGGAGTAGCCCGAAACCGTCATTGTTCCAGTGATTATGACCAAATTCATATAATTAAAGCAAACACTGACTCGAGCCAAAGACTCATATCTCCGTTTGAATGAGCCAAGCAAGGGATCGAAAGACGTGTTGAGTCCTGGCCATGAGCGTCAGGGTCAAGCATGTGGAGCCTGGCTTTGTCTCTTCTGCAGACTCAAATTCGTGGAATGGAGCGAAGTACGGGGCGCTGGTCGAATAGATAATCTCGCCATTCAATTGTAGCTTTTGCGTCATGTTCTGGTGTACATAGTTTTCACACGTGTATATAAAATCTCTTTCCCGCCTCAATACCTAGTTCTTCCTCACCTCGCCAAATGACATGAATGATGCATCACCACGGCTATCTCAATCCTTCGTTGAGTCGATTGCGGGCTTCGCGGCTGGGGTCTTCTCGACATTGGTAAATGGCGTGGAAAGCTGCAAGGACTTACTGATCAGAGCTAGGTTGCGCATCCTCTAGACATCGTTAAGACTCGACTGCAGGGTGCGTATGACCAATTCAGCCCCAGAGTCGTGGACACTTATAAGATGTCATAGTTGAAACAAGAACATCTGCACGGCTAGGAAGCTCCTTTCGGATCCTGCGCCAAATTGTTCGAGATGAACGAAGCATCACGGCATTCTACCGAGGCCTCACGCCGAACCTCATCGGTAACTCGGCCAGTTGGGCACTTTATTTTGTGTGCTACGATAGAATAAAGATGGGTATGGTTGCAAATCGCGGTACGGGAGACTTGTCCTACTACGACTATTTCCTGGCATCAGGCGCCGCGGGTACGTGTCAAATTGGGCGAGAAGAACTTGCTTATGAGCTTACAGCATCTGGCAGGAGCTCTCACAGCGCTATGTACAAATCCCGTCTGGGTTCTCAAAACGCGCATGCTATCGACGTCATCGTCACACCCCGGTGCATATCGATCAATGCTGGATGGCGCTCGACAAATTTACCGGGGTGAAGGTATCATGGGCTTCTATCGGGGCTTACTCCCTTCTATGTTTGGCGTTTCCCACGGCGCTTTGCAGTTCATGGCATACGAGCAACTCAAGAAACGCCGTGCAGAGTATCGTCAGCTTGAAACCTTTGACTATCTCCTGCTCAGCGGCCTTGCTAAGATCTTTGCGGGAAGTGCCACTTACCCATATCAGGTTGTTCGATCGAGGCTGCAGATGTACAACGCAGACAGTACGTACAAGGGCGCAAACGATGTGGTGCGTCAGGTCTGGGCACGAGAAGGCATGGCTGGACTTTACAAAGGATTGGGACCAAATCTGCTGAGAGTGATGCCTAGCACGTGGATCACATTTGTAGTGTATGAGAAAACAAGAGCCTATCTGCAACAGATTGCCGTATAGAAGTGTCGCTAAGGTCACTTTAGACTCGTCATTGCATGAGATCGATAGACTTAAAATATCATCCACGCTTATGGCTCGTACACGATGCGTCCAAGCCCAAAGTGCATGCACCATCACACTGGATGCTTGACCACGAAAGGGCTTGAGCACGGCGACAGATCAGACTTCTCGTGAAGGTTGAGGTCTATTTTCAAGAGAAACGACGACAGCAATTGTCCATTGGCGTTTCAGACCTTTCCATTCTAGCCTTCCTAACGCCCGATATAGAATTGGGCATATTGGTCCAAGCGGCGTGTGGGCCATCAACTTGGGAAGAATACGCGACCGCGCGCCGAAGGAAAATAGAAAGCGAGAGATAGAACCCCTTCCTTGGCCAGCTGTTCCGATTGTGGTGCTCTATCAAAGGGTTTGCATTCTGTGTTTGCAAGCACGCTTCTTGCGCTCATGTTGTTATCGGCTCAACATGATATCCAGAAGGGTCTCGCTAAGATAGTTAGATGTGTGCCAGTCCTCTCTAGGTCTAGCTGCGGATGTGGCCGCTCTAGGGGCCGAGCAGCCCACCTCAAGCTCGCCGTGTCAATCTCTCTTAAAGTAGCGTGGCTCCGTCGTCAACTCCAACAATCTTCTCCCTGCCACTTACCTCAGGTTCACGATCATTCGGCCTCATCAGTTCAACCCACCATTGATCTGTATTTTATTCACTTTCGGATTCACTGACTTCGACAGGCTGCTTTCAGTCCAGCTCACTTGCGGCTAGCCTTTGGAGCATCACGTCTGCGGCCTGGGGTCCTCTCAGCCTCGCATTGACTGATCATCCAAGTTGAACAACCACTTCTCGTCAGATAGCGATCGTCAGAGCAGACTCGTCCCCTACGCGCCTGTAACGTGCATCGATAATTCTCCGATCGCCTGAGCGTCACGTCTGCGGCTTTTGTTTGCGACAAGTATCCAACCCTACATTAGCTTTACCCTTTTCTCCGGGACGTGGAGTCATCCCGCGTATCTGCTTTCCCCTTAATATTGGGCAGGCCAGTCCATTTGGAAGAAGCATAACATCTAGCCAACATGTATAATGCGCATCGAGGGATGGCACAGCCTGCGCCTAATCAGCGCCTGGAGGAATGCTTAGTGGGCATTAGAGAAGAGTTCGCAAATGCAACAAGCAGTGCTGGTGAAAGTGATCAGAGGAGTGAGTTCCCGTTTCTCCCTTTCTCGGAGGCGGGAGTGGGCTCTTTGCTCGCTGCCTTGGAGCCTGAAGGCTTCTCGACCTGTTATGCACTTTGAGCCCCTGCCTGCACGTTGGATCACCAATTTAGATTGATCGACTGACTCACTTATGTCACTGTAGTGCAAGCCCAATTGCAAGAGATGGAAATGGTTAGACAAAGGGTCTTTGAACTCGAGCGCAATCAACAACTCATCAAGCAGAAGTTTGTTCTCCACACCGACCCTCTAGATCCCTGGCTTACGTTGGAATCAGATATGAGGAAGACATTGCGCGCTTACGTCACGAGCTCGAAGCGCGTGGTGGACCACCTTCGCACCTAGGAGTGAGTGGTCTACCCGGTCATGGCACCGCCCATGGAGGACCAGCACCTCCAAATATTGGTCACGGCCCAAGCAATCTGTTTGGTGGAATCATGTCAAATCAGAGCGGACAAGGCCAACCTGGTTTGGCGCCTTTGACCCAAGATCAGCAGCAACAACAGCAGCAGCAGCAGCAGCAACAACAACAACAGCAGCAGCAGCAGCAGCAACAACAGCAGCAGCAGCAGCAGCAGCAGCAGCAGCAGCAGCAGCAGCAACAGCAGCAACAACAACAGCAACAGCAGCAGCAAGGTCCCCCACCACACCAGATGCCCCAGCCACCACAGCCACTGCAGCAACAACAGGGGCCGTACCAGAGCAGCTATCCCCACCAACCGCTAGTCAATGGTAAGCAAAATCTCCTTTCCGCCCGCAAATTCTCTCGAAGCATGCTACGATCCAGGTGTTGATATGCATTTTGTCAGGCTATAATTCTCAGAATCAATTGGCATCTCCTGGGGCGGGCAAACCACCTCGCAATACAATCGGACCGCGCGGTCACGCAAGTACACCTCAACAGAACCAGCCTCTACCTTATGGAGGTCTGTCCCCTCCTCCTATGAGTCGTCCAAGTCCTCCTCCTGGCCCACAGTATCCTAGCGTGGGCAACGTACTCGCAGATCTGAATCCCGACGAGCTGAGACCCGATCAAAAGCGTGAGGGGCCGGACTGGTACGCAGTCTTCAACCCTGCTATCCGACGACAATTGGATATTGATTTGGTCTGTAATCTTGCCCACGAAAGTGTCGTTTGCTGCGTGAGGTTCAGTCATGATGGTACCAGAGTGGCGACCGGATGCAATCGATCTGCGCAGATCTTCGATGTAGCGACTGGGAACAAGCTGACTACTTTGCAAGACGACACTGTCGATAAAGATGGTGATCTTTACATTCGGAGTGTATGCTTCAGCCCTGATGGTGCATTTCTCGCGACCGGCGCAGAAGACAAACAAATTCGAGTTTGTGAAACCCGGGCCTCAATCTGACTCTAGCTAATTTTCTCAGGTCTGGGATATTCAAAGCCGCACTATCCGACACACATTCGCTGGTCATGAGCAAGACATTTATTCGCTGGATTTCGCACGCAATGGTCGCCTCATCGCTTCAGGCAGCGGTGATCACACTGTTCGGGTTTGGGACATTCAGCGTGGCGGCGAAGTGCTCACCCTCACTATTGAAGACGGCGTTACTACCGTGGCCATTTCTCCTAGTGGAGAGTATGTAGCCGCCGGCTCACTTGATAAAAGTGTGCGAGTGTGGGATATCAATACTGGCACTGTCATGGGTAGACTTGATGGACCCGACGGTCACACAGACAGCGTCTACAGCGTCGCATTCTCACCCGATGGTGAATGTTTGGTAAGTGGAAGCTTGGACAAGACGATTAAGATGTGGCAATTGGCACCTGACAACAGAGGCTTGGCTTCGCGAGGTGGTCGGTGCATCAGAACGTTCGAGGGGCACAAGGTATGCTTTTATACCCTAACCACTGAAACGCGACTTGGCTGACCATCTTTAAGGACTTCGTGCTCTCCGTGGCTTTGACTCCGGACAACGAATGGGTACTTAGCGGGTCCAAAGACCGAGGGGTACAGTTTTGGAACTCGAGAACCGGTGATACCCAATTAATGCTACAAGGCCACAAGAATTCTGGTTTGTTCTCCATGCATTTCAAGTTGAAATCGTCGAATCTAACAGTGCACACTATCAGTCATCTCCGTTGCTCCAAGCCCAATTGGTGAGCTGTTTGCCACTGGTAGTGGCGACATGCGTGCAAGGATTTGGAGGTATGTTTGTTGTGAGCTAGAAGCAGCGATTTCTGCTAAGACTACCGACACAGGTTCTCGCCATACCGAGGGTAATTTCTAACATGTATATACGCTGCACACGCGAGCTTCGACGCACAATCCGGAGAAAGGTCTCTACCTGTGCATATCAGAAGTAATGTTTGGGTTTGAAGTTGGTGTCTGGTGGGAAAGTGGTCGAGGCAGACCACTCGTCAAGAGGCTCATTGTATATTGCCAACCACAGATGTATTCGACATCATTATTCAAGACGCTAGAGATCTCATCCGCACAGCGCACAGGGATCTCTCCATTCCTGATTCAATAGAAATGTTTGCTACGAACGGTCACTATCCCAAGTAACAGTGACAGGCAGTCTATTTCATCTGGCTTATATAGCTTCCAGCGGTGCCGGGCAGAAGATGTGCCGAAACGGAGAAGCGGCGCACCCGGCGAAGGCTTATCTTATCGGCCATCCGATCTCTAGAGGATGTTGATGACCGACGGGAGGCAGCGGGGATTCAGGCATGGACTCCGATGGACAGCTTATATATCCTCTCAATGCATCTTATACCCTTTGAGATGGAGAACATCCTCCCCACTCGTTCTCGTTATCTTTTATCACTATGAATACTAGTTTGCATCGATAGCTACAAAGCATGGATACACTACTGTTAGCTTCCCTACCAGCAAACTTGGCCTTGCGCACCTATCCGCTCTCCGCTGTACTTCCATGATAAGTGCTAATAGATGCACCAAATAGCACCGCCGATGTCGCCGCAAACAACCCTCGCTATCGACGGAAGTCGAGCACTTTCGTTGATGCCATCCACGACATGCCCGAGACTGGAGAGTTAGCCCCGGCGCAGCTCTACAGCACAGAATCCGGACGTCTCTTCCATTCTGGGAGGATTGTGATAGTCACGGTAGGCCTGCCTGCAAGAGGGAAGACCCACCTCAGCGTTGCGCTCGCGAGATATCTCAGATGGCTTGGCGTGAAGACACAAGTCTTCCACCTTGGTGATTACAGAAGAGCTCATGTTGGGCCTGGCAAGGATGTTCCTGAAGACTATTTTCATGTCAATGCAAGTCCAACCTCGGTGCTCATGAGGCAAAAAATCCTGAAGAAGTGTCGGGACGACATCTATCATTTCTTGAACAATGAGAATGGTCAGGTCGCTATATACGATGCTGTCAACCCCCTAGCGGCTGGGAGACGGAGTCTAGCTAAGGAGTTCTCGAAACATGAGGCTCAGACGCTTTTCATTGAAAGTGCATGCGATGATGAGAGGATCATTGAGGAAAACGTGAGAAGCGTCAAGATATCTAGCCCTGATTATGTGGGGTGGGATGAGGATGAAGCGGTCAAGCATTACCTAGCCAGAATGAAAGCGAAAATACCTCATTTTGAGACTATGGATGAATCTGAATTGAATTACATCAAAATGATAAATGCAGGGGAACGAATCTCCGTGAACAATTGCAGCTTCGGGTATGTAAGCCATCGCATCGTATTTTACCTCCTCAACCTGCACATCAAGTCGAGGCACACATATTTTGCTCGCGCAGGCACGTCGAATGAGGAAGACTCTTACAAGGTCGACGCATGTTTGTCGCAACAAGGATTAGATTATGCGAAGAAGATGAGTGAGACATTGCTCGCTCATCGTGAGACGGAACGGCAAGCTTTGATCGACAACGGAGGCCCAGACATACCACTCAAACCACTTACTGTTTGGGCATCGACGAGGCGAAGAACCGTAGAAACGAGCCAATTTTTGTTTGAAAAAGGGTATCGAGTGCGACAAAGGAGTCAGCTTAGCCAACTGAACCCAGGTGTTTGCGAGAAAAAAAGTGAAAGACGAATCAGGATTGAGTACCCTGAGGAAGTAGCAAAGCACGGGCAAGATCCTTACCATCACCGTTATCCAAGGGCAGAGGTATGTATGACAAAAATCGTCTGTGCATGGACGAACTGATGAAGGCAGTCTTACCATGATCTTGCTGTTCGACTAGAACCAATCATTCTCGAACTCGAGCGAGAACAGAATGATCTCTTGATTATTGCACATGAAAGTGTTTTACGGGTTCTATACGGCTATCTTATGGCCTGCAATGCCACAGACATACCTTCGCTCTCTTTCCCCAGGGATGAGATCATCGAAATCATCCCGGCGTCCTACAACAACGAAGCCTCTCGGTAAAACCACCTTCAGCGAAAATCGCTTAGCGGACATTGCTGACTCCAAGGTCTTCTCAGTATCAAGGTGCCGGATCAACCACAAGAACTTATCCCACCGTCACCGGAGGATATCAGAATCCCCGTTCCTCCAAGCGGATCTATCACGCCCATGAAGCTTGACACGCCACCAAAATCGGGAGTCAATTCTCCACGTGTGAACATCGGTTCATCCTCAAACGGGAGTCTAACGCCGCTCGAGTCGGGAGTAGGCCAGCATTTGCTGGTGGAAAGGGTGAAGAGGAATTAGTACCTAGCTTGTACATGCACGAGAACCATCAAATATTCTTACGCGAGCGACGCCGCTTGAAATAATCCATAGACCAAGAAAGCCTTAGGTGCTCGGACAGATTGACTATGACATGGCCCATGGTGTTTTACTGTACTTGCTTGAAGTAAATGCCAAAGCCATCTAGTGCTGTAGCTACACGGCTTGTTGGTGGAAATGGGGTGAGCTGCTGGTTTGACAGTGCAGTGGATAAGGAAAGGACTTCTCCACAGGGGATGAAGATCAGCCTCCATGCAAGGTCGAAACAAAGAAAATATTATCGTTGTGTTGTATTTCATACTGTTCACCGCCATCAAGTTCCCAGTCGGCATCGTTGATGAGAACCAGAATTCCAGGCCTCCTACGACACACTGGGTTACCATCAAAAGGATTTACCTCGTTAAGATTGACGTACACAGTACCGTCCAACACAAACATCTCTTTTCGGGGATCTCTCATCAAGTTGTCGCACAGGTAGTGGACAAGGAAAGCGATGTTCACTGGTTTGCCGTTTTTCTGGACCTTCGGGACGGAAAGGGTATGTTTCCTAATATTTGAGAACAGTATTTCAAGGCCACCGCTGGTGAAATTGAGCGAGTCCGTTAATGAACTTGGCAAGAAACACACCTGAATTCTACAATGACCGGCAGATGGTCGATTCTCTCATGGTCGATTTCCATACTGAACTTCCGTTGGAGTTATGTGGTATGTAAGGCTTGATGATCAGGAGGGTGCTATCTGGTGTACCTTATCAAAAGTTCTCGACTCCTTTACTTGAGCTTTAGAAACCCAGTACAAGATATACTCGTCCGTGACTCCCCTACCCCGCCACACCCTTCAACTGGCCAATATGTAGGCTGACTAGAAGTGATTAGAAATGCGCATCTCCACAGCTGCGTATATCTAATCATTAATGCATATCATTTGGACTAGCCGGTTGGAGACTGTGGCTTAGATAATTGCCACATCCAAAAGTCACCACTTTTTCCACACATACGACCACAGTATGCTTCAAGCACGGCAAAACTTAATCCACGCTTAGCTTCGAAAATTTTCCACACGATTGATTGCTTTTATGTCTGAATTCAAGGCAGCCTACTTTGCCGCTGGTGGTAACAGGCATCCTTCAGCAGCTGATTGGGACTGTCGATCCGGACTACTAGCATTCGGAGCTGATCAAAACGTAGCAATTTGGAGCCCGTTAGTAAGTAAAGACCCTGGATAGTGTCATTATTCAACGAGACTTAGTATGCAGCCAGTCAAGAGACCATAAATCCGTAAAATGTCTTTTGGCTGGCCACAAAAACACCGTCAATGCTGTCAAATTCTTCCCCACGCTTCAGGGATGCTCTCCAATTATCGTCAGCGGCTCTACCGACAAGACAATCCGGATATGGAGGATGTCGGAAAGTGAAGGCCAAGTGATTCGAATCCTCGACGATCATGCTTCATCCGTTAATTGCATATCTGTAAATTCGCATCCGAATCTAGTCGTGTCTGGCTCAGCAGACTCGATAATCAAAATCTGGCATCTAGACTTAGAGGGCCCGGTTGTGGAAACAACTTTACTACAGACAATTGATCTTGCTCCACGATTTTTACCTCTTACTACAGCACTGCACTCTTTGAATCAAAATCGAGATCTTGTTCTGGCCGTCGCTGGCACAAGCAGCACCGCTCATGTCTACGTTAAGTTGAAAGGGGGAATCTTCGAGCATCAAGCCTCCTTGACTGGCCATGAAGGCTGGATAAGATCCCTCTCGATCAGTGAAGAGTTCCAATGTCCGCAAAGCGATTTAGTCCTCGCTTCTGCAAGTCAAGATAAGTATATCCGCCTCTGGCGTATTGCTAGAACGGTACCGACTGTTCCGTCTCATCAAGTCGATTTGGTTGATGCTTTCGAAGAATCGCTTTCTAACAAGAGGCACAAGCTGCAAAGCTCATCGGGACATCATATGCTTACGTTCGAAGCGTTGTTGCTCGGCCATGAAGATTGGATTTATACAGTTTCGTGGCACCTACAGCAAGGTAAATTGCAGCTTCTCTCTGCGTCTGCAGATAACTCTCTTGCTATTTGGCAGCCAGAAGCTTCCTCTGGCATCTGGATACCAGTGACAAGACTTGGAGAGATTAGTCTCCAGAAGGGCTCGACAACGGCAAGTGGCAGCACAGGAGGCTTCTGGGTTGGGCTCTGGTCTCCGGATGGAACGAGTGTGGTCAGTCTTGGAAGGACTGGTAGCTGGAGATTGTGGATGTATAATGAAAAGGAAGATCGCTGGTTGCAACATTCCGGTATTAGTGGCCACACAAAATCGATTACTGACATAGCTTGGTCCAAAGACGGAAACTATTTATTATCTACCAGCTCTGATCAAACAACTAGGTTGAACGCTGAGTCGATCAAAGACGGTCTGGCATCATGGCAGGAATTGGCACGGCCTCAGATCCACGGCTACGATCTCAACTGTATTGACTCTATCAGCTCGACTCAATTCATTTCTGGAGCGGACGAAAAGCTCCTTCGGGTCTTTGACGAGCCTCGGCAAACCGCGGAGCTATTGCGACGACTATGTGGCATACACAGCGCGGAAGAGCACAAACTTACAGACTCAGCAAGCATGCCTGTCCTTGGTTTATCCAACAAAGCCGGTACAGAGCCAGACGATGAGCGGAATACCATGAAAGGGACCGTGGGAAACGGAGGGATGATGGAGAATAAGCAGATAGATACTGCTGCCATGACCATGCCAACGGAAGATCAATTAGCGAGGCATACTCTATGGCCTGAGCGAGAAAAGCTTTACGGTCACGGCTACGAGATATCAGCAGTAGCAGCCTCTCATGACGGCACGCTCGTCGCAACAAGTTGCAAAGCTAGCTCGCTGTCTCACGCTGTCATAAGGCTGTACACTACCAAAGACTGGCGGGAGGTCAAGCCCGCGCTGAAGGCGCATTCGTTGACGGTCACGGCCCTTGCATTTGCGAATGATGACAAATATCTCCTTAGCACTGGTAGAGATAGACAATGGGCTGTCTTCGAGAGAGATAGCACAAATGCCTCCAACTACATAGTCAAGCATGCCAATCCAAAGGGCCACTCGAGGATGATTCTCGATGCTTGTTGGTCCGCAGAGACTATGGGAAGAGTGTTTGCGACCGCTGGGCGTGACAAGGCGGTTAAAATTTGGCTCATGGGCAATGGGCAGGTTGGTTTAGTATCGAACACGTTGTACCCCTCTGCAGTTAGCGCGCTTGACTTTGGGCCCGAGCTATTCAAGGGACGTCGTCTGTTGGCCGTGGGCACAGAATCTGGCGATCTCATTCTGCAAGAGGTCATTTTCGGATCATGGGAGACTTCGGCGATGGTAAGGATAAAGGAATCGTGAGTTCTGATGTTCCTCACTGGGAGTATGAGGCTAACGAGTCAAGTTTGCGGCCCTCGAAAGCTATTACCAGACTTAAGTGGCGGCCGAGGAGGGACGAAGGGGAGAATGCGCGTGTGGAACTTGCCATTGCCAGTGATGACAGCTCACTGAGGATCCTCCGTGCAGTTGAGGATGGGAGGAAGATCTAACATCAGCATTCCCTAAAATACTCTTCAGGCGTCGACAGTCAGAAAGGCCAACAAAAGAGCAGGACCCTTGGAAGTGATATCGATTATCGCCAAGATATCTCCGTGCTTAGTCATTGTACGCGTTTTCCCCCTTCCCCGAGCCGTAGTGGGAGCCAAGCTCAGACAAATGCCAAGACATTAGTTTCGGGCGATGAACGGAGATGAAACAGCCAACCCTAAAAAATACACAGCCCTATGGACTAGCGAATCCTTTCAGGACTGCGCAATCTCAGCCTTGCTCACTCTCACTCCCTCCCCCCCCCGACCAGCAACAGCCAACAGCATTATTGCGGATGTTACATGACACTGGTCTGAAGATCGCACGAAGGATTTCCCGTGATTACCATTTACCATAGCTGTCTGACTGAGCGGCTACCTCTGGGGCACGATGCCAATTGACAAATCACAAGGCCCCTCAGTCTGGCATAATTGGTCAATCCATCGTCTAGTTCCGTCTATCACACTTCAATCTGACTACTGCCTTCGCTTAGCTGCACATTTAATCCGATCATTCGTACCTGTCTTTGACGTGGCTGCCGGGCCCAACAAGTTCTGTGCACCCCTCATCCCGGTAGGTGCCTGCATTGCCTTTCAGCGTGACTCTGCTATCATGTCACTCATGTTGGGTCGCTCTCTCTGAATCTCACTGTGTAACCACAACGAGAACAAGTCTCAATGGATTGAAGAAGCTGCTGTGCTATCCTAAATTTGTCGGATTTTGCTGGTCATACCATGTTGCCGTCCGCTTGCATCGGGCATCGAGCTAGCTGTTAGACGGATTCCCTAACGGTATTTGGCCCCTTCATGCTGATCTAGCTGCATGTTAGCTGCTTTTAACCACCCGCACAAGCTTGCCTCAATCTATTCGCAGTTCTGTTCAAAAGCTCAGCCTCACAGGACTCCACTTCCCCAGGTGGCTACTTGCTTCTGTGAGGTGCCACTTCTCCTACCTCTTCAGGTCCACTAACCAGCTCGCAATGGGCTCACCAAACAGTGAAAAACTCCAGGTCAGTATCTACCATGAGCCACCGCCTGTGGCGACAATGTGCTGATTCCTCCAGCCTATCGCTGGGTATCGCGAGATCCATCATGATGCCAGCGGCAGGCTCGAAGACAATTTCGATGGACGGTAAGTCGAGAATATAGGCGGCGGACAGTTCAAGTATCTGCTGAAACCAAGCGCAACAGAATCATCAATCCTATCGCGCATTACAACGATGATGAGCTGTCTCGCGATGTTGAAGACTTTTACAGGCATGAGATCCTCCGTCAATCGCCCGAGCATCGTATCCAGGATCCTATAGACAGGAGTAGACTCGGTCTCTTTCAAAAAGCTGCGCGAATCGCCCGAAATCCTCAGAACACGAACAACATTACCGAACTCACGGAAGAAGACAAAGCCGCGTTGAGGCAGGAGAAAGAACACATCCTCAGACAACCCTGGAAACTCTGGCTTACACTTATTACATGTTCCTGTGGAGCTCTTGTTCAAGGATGGAGTCAGACTGGCATCAATGGCGCCAACACCGCCTGGGGAGACGACCTACAGCTTACGAAAGAAAAGACCGCCCGTGATTGGCTTTTTGGATTGGTGAACGCTGCTCCATATCTTGCGGCTGGCTTGATTGGATGTCTGTTCATTGACCCACTCAACGACGGCTTGAAGCTGGGTAGGAGGGGCACGATCTTTGTGGCCGCAATATTCTCTCTTTTTGCGGCCATTGGCTGTGCCGTATCGCAGATATGGTATCAGCTACTTGTTTCGAGACTATTGCTCGGTATTGGTATGGGTCTGAAAGCCAGCACAATTCCAATCTTTGGTAGGTCCAGGCTTTTCTTTCGACTTAATGCCTCGGGGCATTGTGCGTACACACTATGAAATCGCTGCTAAATTGAATTTTCATCACAGCGGCTGAGATAAGTCCCACAAGAATCAGAGGTAGTATCGTCATGTTTTGGCAGGTACGTTGATCGTCGTCAAATGGTAGCGCAGTGGCTAAATTAATCTCTCTGTCTTAGCTCTTTGACGCATTTGGCATCCTACTGTAATTATTGACCGCCAGCTATACGACACTGAGGCCCACTGACATCAATTCAGGGGCTACTGTGGGAATTTAATCGTTCTCAAGTCTAGCATTGCTTGGCGCCTCCAAGCAGGGTCGTCCTTCATTCCAGCGGTCCCTCTACTCTTTTTGATATACCTCTGTCCAGGTGAGCCTCTACCACTGCCGTAGTTTCCCAGACGTGATGTGTTAACTTTATCTCAGAGTCGCCGCGCTGGTACATCAAACATGGACAACTCCTTTCCGCCTTTCAATCCGCCCACGCACTGAGGGGAAATGAGCTATTGGCAGCTCGGGACATTTATCTGCTCTTTAAACAAATACAGGTCGAAGAAGACTACCTTATTCGATACCAGAACAGCGGCCTACGATATAACCTAGAGGGTAGCCAAGTTGTGGTCCGCAAGTCGAGTTATTTCCGCCGCGTCAGTGAACTCATCACCCTTGGCCGTATCCGGCGAGCAACTCTAGCTTCAGTTATCGTAATGCTGTCACAGCAACTCTGTGGGATCAACATTGTAGGACTGCCCGTTCATTCCTTCGCTTTCTTCTTTTCCCTCCGGAACAAATTCTGATGGTTAAACTAGATCAGTTTCTACAGCTCCAACTTCTTCCTAGCCGTGACGGTCAAGGACAAAAATGCTCCAGCCTTTGCAGAACTGAGGAAGGTAAGCAATATCGCCTCCAGCTCTTCCTGGATTTCTTGAGATATTAATTCTACTCAGGCCCTCCTCTTCTCCTTCGGGACAGGTCTCACCAATTTCATGTAATTACCCCTTAAATCAGCCGACAAGTCTTTTCATAGTAAGCTTACACTCTATCAAGCTTCACCTTTCCTGCGATCCGCACCATCGACAAGCTCGGTCGCCGTAAACTCCTTCTCTACACGTTTCCAAATATGGCCTGGCTCCTCCTCGCCATCGGCTTTTCCTACGAATCCAAAGGCGGACGTTCACTTCCTCTCGTAGGAACTTTCACCATCATTTTCGTCGCCGTCTACTCCCTTGGTGGAGGCCCCGTGCCATTCACGTACAGCGCTGAAGCCTTCCCGCTCAGTCATCGTGAAGTCGGTATGGGTGCCGCCGTCGCTACAAATCTATTCTTCGCCGGCTTATTAGGGCTCATGTACCCTCGCATGAACACGAAGCTCGGATCGGCGAAGACATTAGGAATATTCTGCGCACTGTGTATGATAGCCTTCTTTCTAGTATTTTTCTTCGTGCCCGAGACCTCGCAATGCTCGCTTGAGGATCTGGACTTTAGGTTTGGAGTCTTGACCAAGAAACACGTACGCCATCAGAAAGACACCATCCAATGGTATTCGAAGTCCAAAGTCAAGCGGGGCGAGAAACCGAGTTTGTACTTCATGGACCAGCCTATCCATGTCGTTGAATCTGGCAATTGGGACATGGGCGGAGGAAGTGGGTATGATCCTCGGGGTGTGGAAGGCTTACAGGATGATGTGAGTGGGCGGGGCAGCATGAGTTCCCAAAGGGTATACGAAGCTGGTGGGTACGCCAACGGGCCCCCAGATGATGTATCGCGCACGAGCTCGGTGCATGAAATAGTGTATGAGATTGGCGAGGGGCGGCCAGCAGATCAATCCGCAGATTGGTACATCCGGCCTGGCGAGATCGGGGAGTCGAAAGGCTTGAAGATCTGACGGCAAAACCCATTTAGTCAACGGCAGTAAGAATCGAGTAGTCTTCAGCCGGGTAATTATTAATGGTGAATGATATGAGAGGTCAAGATTCGAGCCCGATTTCCAAGTCTCATGGTACCTCACAACCTGACATATAAAACCTCATAATCGCTCCGTTCGAATATTCAAATAGTGAGACCAACGCGGCTTTGTTCTTTTGCAAGGGTATCTCATCGCCGCATAGCGTTGATATCATAATCATACTTCCTGTATACAAATTGTCAAGTCCTGATAACGCCAAAATCCCCAATGTCGCCTCTGCCATGCTGAAACTCATTGCCAAGGGATACAATTTCTAGCTTGGCACATGTCTCTCGAGATCTTCACCCTTGACTCCACAGCAAGGCCTCCAGCAGGCCATTGCTATTATTGTATCGACATAGATACTTCCGACCACTAAATGTTCATCAGATATTTGCAGAATGAATTCCTCGGCCACCACGGCGATGCAAGTCAAATAGACCGAGAAGAATCATCCACTTTCCGCGGCCACACTCGCGGCTCCCAGACAGTCTAAGAATGCAGCAAGCCATTAGACATGACAAAAGCAGTTTGAGGGACAGAAGTAGATGGGTTTAAATGGCCTCGCTCAACTCTAGCCAACCAGAAGTACGCGGATTCTTAAAGGATCTGGCCCTCATTTTATGCAGCAGACTTGACTGCTTTTGAACTAAAGTCTGCAAGCCTTTCGACCTAGCGCTTTCTAAGGAATCGGGCCAATTATTTTCTTAAAACTTTGGTTTCTGGCTCGGTCGTCTTCTCCTGGACCAAGGTTCGCCGCTATGTTGGGGAGGTAGATCGCCATTGCTGTGACTCAAGCCAGAACTTAGGAGAAAGCCAGCAGACAAAGTTCGCATTCATAGGACCCAACTCTCCTGAGCTCTTCCGGCCATTTGCTATGAGCTATAGGACCTTATCTATATATCTGGCTTTCATACAGCAGATATCCTTAGTAATATCGAGTGGCTATGACTCCCTGCCAGTGGTGACAGCTAGGCCTTCTTATATCTGGAGACGATGTAGTGTGACTTGACGACTTCATAGATAGAAATCGGGATGAAGTACGGCCAGGTCTGCTGTCTTAGCTGGCAAGGTAGATATGGAACCCTGCTTTGAATTATGCCTATATTATACTTTTGTGTCTAGATGATGTTTTGCCTTCCATTTAGCGGAGAAAAAGCCTAAACTTTTCTCCGTCGAGGAAGATGACACGGTGCCACTCCGCTCTATGGGACTTAGAGGCAGCGGCTTATCGCGATATGTGTGAGATGATGTCCGGCCTGGACTAGGAGGTGCTAGGGTGGTCCATGAACGTTGCGGGACCAGTGTCGTTGTCGACGGACGATGACTGTGCTGAGGTGAGGTAACTGTAGAAGCATTCGAAGATGCATGAGATAGGAGATGATACAGTCGAGAGTTCTTGCCCTTGGCCTTCGCCGCCTCGATGGCTGTGCGGCCTTCACGGTTACGAAGTGATAAGTCTGGTGGGGGTCTATGGTTGAGCAATTGTGTAATGAGATCGATGGCATCATTGTATACAGCTGTGTGCAGTGGCGTTCGCCAGTCGTTGTCCTGTACATTGACATTGGCCCTTCTATTGAGTAGCCACGTTACTAATTTCTTAGATTTGCGTTCGACTGCGCAATGAAGCGGCGTGGTGCCAAATCCATCTGCGAAGTGAATCAATTCCGCGTCGTAGTCGTACAATCGTTGAGCCAGGGAGGTGGAGTCTTTGTCCATTGCAACGTGGAGAGCTGTCCTTCCACGCACGTCAGGTATACGAGTGTCAGGTCTTGCATTGAGAAGAAATTTTACGGCCCCTTCATTCTTACACCTAACAGCCCACATGATTGGAGTCATTTGCAAGTCTTTGTCACCATCTGGAATGTTGATGGAAGCTCCGTCATCCACAAGCCGACGTAGCATTTCAATCCCACTTGGGTCGCTGGATTGAATAAGAGTAATGATCGGCGTCATTTTGGTTTTCATGTGAAGTCGGTCTTTATAATCTCGAGGGCCAATTCCGAACCCCTGATGGAGTAGCCAATGCATCTCAGGGGATAGCTCAAGCTGTCTTTCAACCGAACTGCCAGAGACGTTTCTTACAGGCTCTTGTTGACGCCGAGCTTCTGGTGATGGGCTAGAGACTAGATAGTCGCTGTAACTAGCTCTCAACGCGAAGGCCATCGACGCAGAATCGGTATCATTCTGCTTCTCATAGAAGTCAATCAGAAATGCGGCAGATTCTTGTATCAGTGCTGCGGGCGGACCAGGCAGATTCTCCCGTTGATCGAGCGCAATACCGGCATGTAGTTCAGCATACTTCCAGTCTTTCTTACCGTCATAAACGACAGCTAGCATTTGATGCAGCGCACTAGTTACCTCCATATTATCAGTTGCTATGTCTGCCAACAATCGCTTAAGTATATTCGCGGCCTCCTCATAGCTCCCAAGTGTGTCATCTTGCATGTAGAGCTGGGCTAGTTTCTTTACATATGGGACCTTCTCCTCAAATTTGACATTGTGACTTGCTTCTAGCTCCTCGAGTAGATTGATTGATTTGATTTGATTCTCGCGCGCGTCATCAAATGCTCCAGCTGCTGCCTGCCTAGTAACTTCTTTCTGAAAGAGATCTACCCTTTTACGTATGAAATTAGGATTGCGCGAAAAGCTGACAGATATATCTGCCTTGACTTCTTGAATTGGCGGCAAAGAACTACGAATGCTCTGAGGTGGAGTCCTCAAATCGCTTGCCCCGCCAGGAATTGCTTCTGTTGCCACTTCAGCTCTCCACTGGGCAATTGTGCCCGGCTGAGAGCCAGTATCAGACCCATAGGCAGTCTGAGCTTTAATCTTCATCTGTTCCTCAAATTGACGACCTGAGTCGAGCATGTGCCTGGCATACTTAGCGAGATACTGCTCGTGCCTGAGTCTAAAATCTTCAGGCCCTCTCGAGGTTTCAATCAACGTCCTGTCTTCGCTGTCATCATCGTCGCCGGAGATGTGCTTCTCGATCGTGGCTAATTTAAACTGCACGGCTCGTAGGATTGGTTCTAGCTTTTGGATTTCCTTCTCCGTCCGCGCCTGTGACTCTTCAATGTGGTCTTGCGTACCTGAGATGTGGAAAGTCTTCACGCTGCGACATCATCATATGAGCTTCATGCATAGCATTGCACCAGGTAATTGGACTTACATAGCTATCCTCTGGAGCTGTAGCGTAAGGATCTGGGCAACCATCTGCATGTGGGCGCGTGAAGCCACGAATGCGTCCTTCTTCACGACCAGCCGAAGTCGCTGCAACAGTGACACATGAGGGTCGTACTCATTGGGCTCGGGGAATTGGTGTTTGGCCCGAATCAGATAGTCGCTGCAATTTTCCAACAGCTTCTTAATCGGTAAAAGCTGCTCTTGGGCCTTCTCGGACTTCTCTTCATCGTCAAGTAGGATGCCTTCTATTTGGCTGAGAAGTTCCTTAAATTGGAACAGCTCTTGGCGAAAGTCGGTCAAAATTTGGGGTGCATCCTTCGCCTCGTGCACAAGGCGAAAGATGGTGAGGGCAAGCTGAGCAGCAGAGGAGCTCACGGCGACGATCGTACCGAGTATTGAAGCTGAATCGGCCATGTCGGTGGTACATCATGGGACAGCCAGATCGGGAGATGTTCGTGAAGCACGAGGTGCGCGATAAAGTGACACGGGAAGAGCTGATAATAACTAAATGGGCACTTGTAGGAATAATTATTATTAGGCAGGCTGGGGCTGGGCCAGACCAACTGGTGCAACAGCAGAGCTCCTGGCTCTGGCCCTGGGGATGCTCTATCAATCATCATACGCGCTGTAGATAGCATAGCCTTACGGCTGCCCTATAATAATCAAGGACATTTGTTTTAGCCTGAAAATGTCATGCTTTTTGGCTTTCTTACAATCCTAATGAGGCAATATCAATGTCAACTGACGTGAGCTCAATGTAATCCTCAACCTCCACCTCCTGCGAACCATGCTCCCCTCTATCAATCTACCTTTTATCAAGTTAGCTGCCTCCTTAGGGGCTTCCGTGGACGAGCGTGAGATTCCTACCCTTCGCTGCTTCCAAGCTCCATGGCCAGAACTTAATCACACCAGTCAAGCTTATTGCCTCCTTTCTGTTCTCTTACCCTCTCGCGGCGGTTCTCAAACGTTTGCCGGACAACAAGCCATGGCAGAAGAATGCCTTTAGCATCGCGTACGCACAATATAATACACGCTTGAACACCTTTGACACCAGCTAGCGTCTCCTTATTCTACCTCGTCGGCCTATTTGACTTGTGGGCAGGTCTAAGGACCGTGCTCATAAGCTCAGCCGGAGCATACCTGATTGCATCCAAAGTAGCAGGCCCATGGATGCCATGGCTTGGGTTCGTCTTCTTGATGGGCCATATGTCAGTGAGCCACATATATCGGCAATTTGTCAACGACCCTAGCCTTGTCGATATCACGGGTATGTTGGTATCAATTGCTGTCTCCGAAAGCCAAGTTTGACGATCCCAAAAGGAGTCCAGATGGTCCTCATCATGAAGGTTGAAAACACTATTGCTCGTCAATATGACAAAAGCTAAAATGCTTTGTAGCTTACCGCATTCTGTTGGAATGTGCATGACGGACGTCTACCCGAAAGAGATCTTGCCGAATTCCAAAAAGAGGGGCGCTACATCAGCTTCCAGGTTTATTGGATTTTGCGGGATATGTTGTGAGTCACGAAACCATATCATCCCGGCCTATTCGCTGAGACGCTCTAGCTCTTCTTCCCGTCCCTCTTTGCAGGACCTGCATTTGACTACGTTGATTACCGTCAGTGGATAGAAGCTACCATGTTCGATGTGCCACCAGGCACAGACCCAGCTCATTATCCCAAGACGCGGAAAAAGAGGAAGATCCCTCGCAGCGGTACACCAGCCGCGATCAAAGCAGTGATCGGACTGTTTTGGATATTAGCGTTCCTCCAATTCTCGAGTTGGTACAACGCTAGTCTTGTCTTGGGTGACTCCTACATGCAACATGGCTTTCTTCGAAGAGTATGGCTTCTAGAAGCTTTAGGCCTGACAACAAGGATGAAATATTACGGCGTCTGGGCTCTCACTGAAGGAGCATGCATACTCTCGGGTATGGGATATAAAGGCATCAATCCAAAGACTGGCAAGATCGATTGGAACAGATTGCAAAATGTGAATCCTTGGGGCATCGAGACTGCACAAAACTCGCGGGCTTATCTCGAAAACTGGAACATGAATACGAACAATTGGTTGCGGTACTACATGTATCTGCGAGTGACTCCGAAAGGGAAGAAACCGGGTTTTCGAGCCAGCTTAGCAACCTTTGTGACAAGCGCTTTTTGGCATGGCTTCTATCCTGGATATTATTTGTCCTTTGTTTTGGCCGCTTTCTTGCAGACAATCGCAAAAAGTTTGTATCGACCCCCTGACCCTCATGAAACCGCTCTAAATGACATCCAGACTTTCGCCGCCACGTGCGGCCATTTTTCTTGACGACAGACGGGCAACAGCCGACAAAGTACAAGGTGTATTACGACTTGATGTCGTATATTGCTACGCAAACTGCCTTTTGCTTCACGACTGCTCCGTTTGTGCTACTTACGCTTCCCGACTCCATACTAGTTTGGGCGCGTGTGTATTTCTACACTGTGATTGGGGTCATCCTGTCGACGGCGTTCTTTGCCTCGCCCGGGAAATTGTGGCTCATCAAGAGGCTCAAAGCAAGAAATCAGAGCGCCGTACCAAAAGCTCAGAAAGAAAAGATCCATCAACAGCAATTATTAGGGCTTCCCGAAGATCCCGGTGCAGATATCGGAGAAGTAGTCGCTGAGATAAAATCAGAAGTTGAAGCTAGACAACGACGAGGAAGCAAGATAGAAATGCCAACAGCCGAAGAGATGAGGAAGATTATCGGTGAAAAGACGGGTAAAAAACTTGATTGATCCAAAAAGCTTAGACTTTCCAGCCAGCTTGGACCCAGTCTACCAGTCTGAAGTGGATACGACGATAAAACATACGTCAAACTCAGAATATAGACCTTCATTTATTCATCAAACCCTCATTCGGAATCGCTTGAACGCATCAGAAATTACCCGAAACTATCTTACATGCAATTGCACCCAGGATTCCAAGCCTATAGTCTCCTCCTGCGTCCAGTTTGAACAGATCGGGCACCTGTAATTTTGGCCAAATTGTATACCAGGGTCGCGTCCTCACCTTTCTTCACAGTAGACATCACCAAGCTCCCACCGTCTCTTTAGCCGCTCACGAAAAGCTCACAAACTTGGGATCTCTCGGTCTGCCATCCTCGCCGATGCCCTCATCCCTAAACCTTCTCTGCATATACAGCCGTCTGGCCTCGTCAAAGCCGACCTTCATCCTCTTCATGATCTTCCCCACTTCTCTCTTGCCCACTTGATCTAGACCCTGTCTCTGATCAGTGCCTTCAACATTCTGTTGGAGGTTAAAGTCGGCAGAGGTGAAGCCATTCTCGATATCGTTCTGGAATGAAGAGGGGAGGCGTGTATAAATGTAGTCAGGAATTGGAAGGTATGGGAGCCAGTGAGTACGGGTGAGGTAGAGTGCTAGAGAGTGCGAACGGTTAGTCGCAGTGTGTAAGCCGCCGGGGAGGAAGGAGTGAACTGGGCTCTACGTACCTAGGAACAGGGCGAAGAAGGCGAAGGTAAGGTAGTAGAGAAGATATCCCATGGCTATACGTGCATGGTCTGTGGGCTGCGAAGTTGTCTCAAAGGAGCGAAATGTTTGGTAGATGGATGTGGGAGGCTTGTTGTCCAATGTTGAAACCGTGGCCACCTAAGGCTGGGTGAAGGATTTGGTGCTGGCTGGTCCAACTTGCTCAGCCTGATGAGCGGCTGAAATGGGATGAGGTTGGAATTATGTAAGCTTGCACAAGATATTTCACAAAAATGTGCAGAAGTCTCGGCATCAAATTGCCGTTTAGCCCCAACTGGACACCTCGATCGAACCTATTTTCAGATCTGACTGCTCAACAACTACAATAACAATTATTATCAGTATAGCTGCATCTTAACTAGCTTATTATAAGCATTTAAATAATACCTACTTTAGGGCCTAGCCTATTATAGTTGCTTTTCGCTAGCTTAATAAGCAGAAATTATTATAGGATAGCTAGCCGGCTATTATAAAAACAGTAACTATAATAATAATAATAGCTAATAACAATAAGCCTATAAAGTTCAACCTAGCTTAATAGATTATTAATATTATATAAAAGTATTTAGAAAATAGGGCTTTAAAGAACTTATATATATATTAAAAAACTATAAAAAAGATTATTACTTTTACTAGTTAAATAGCTAATACCTACAGCGTATTTAATATACTTAATAATATTGAATTTTTATTATAGTTTTTAATTATTAAAGCTTCCTTTTAATAAAAGGCATAATATATTAAAACTATTAAATATATTAATAAACTATAAGCTATAAAAATATAAGCTATAATTGCTACTACAGCTATTATACTGCCTATTCTTTTTTTATTTATATATATAACTATTATAGCTAAATCCCCTCTAATATAAGTATAGTAGCTATAGCTTCCTTTAAAAAGTGCTACTAAAAGTAGGAAATTATAATTAATATAAAAAACTTTATAAACTAATTAGTAAGTTCTGCCTATAAAAAACTTAATTATATATATAAATAAAAGTATATTAAGTGCCTAGAAAAGAAAACTAGCATTAATATCTATATAGAAGAATATTTATTAAAAAATAAGCTAAAATATATACTTAGCTTAGCTATAGTTTAGATATTAATATTAGTCGATTTTAAGCTAGTTAAGCTGCTTTTTAGCGGCGATATATGCTTAACAATATATACTACTAAGGATAGCGAAATTATAAAGAAGAATATAAAGTAGCTAAAAGCCCTTATACCTAAGGGTAAGGCTATAATTATAGTCCCTATATATAATATAATTATTAATAGAATCTATATTAAAAGCGTAGATATAGATAACCTTATAATTATAATTAAAAAGCTATAGCGCTAGAATATAGTTATTTTAAGAGGATAATAGATCTAAAGAATCTACTAGCTCTAGAAGCTTTAAAAGCTATAGATATATATACTTTTAATACTTAAATTTATATCCCCTATAGACTATAATGCAGTAATTAATACTTATAATATATTTTAAAATAACTAAAGCTGCAGGGTATATCGATATATTAGCTAATATATAATAAACTAATATTATAAATACTATAAATATAGATATAAAGCTACTTTATATAGGAACTTAATTAAATATAATATATATTTAAAAAATTATTTTTCAAAAGATTATTTTTATTTAAAAGATATTTCTAAGTTTAAATATATATAGTATAAAAAATTATATAAGTCTTAGTCTAGTAACTATAAATAACAAAAAAAAAGATAAAATATATTAAGTAGAAAGTTATTACTATAGAAAAGTTTTAACTAAAGCTTATATTAGCTAAATTAATTAGCCTAAGGCTTTTATCTACTTTTATATTTACTTTTAGTAAGTTAGCCTTAAAAAAGGCTATAAAAAAAAAACAACTATAGCTTTTAAGCTAAAAACTAATAATTAGCTAAATATAATAAAGAAAAATAGGGCAAAAGAACTATTAACTAAATAGAAACTAATTAATAGGCTTACTATTAACTTTGCTTATAAAGAACTTAAAACTAATAAGGAAAATAAAGTTAATAATAAAAAAAAGGCTTAAATCTATTTTTTAATAGCTTAGAGCTATAGCGATTAAGCTATACTCTAAAGAAGCTTTAGCTTTTTACTAAAAAGCAGATTTATAAAAACTTAGCTATATAAAAATAAATTATACCTAATACCTATTAATACTATAGTATAATATAAGGAAAAATAAAACTAAAGTTATAGCTAAAGTACTTAGGGATAAATAAGTACTAGCCTACTATATTATTTATATATTAAAGCCTTAAAGCAATCTATTTTAAATAACTACCTATTATTTATAGAAATAAAAATATTACTTTTTTTAGCTTATAAATAAAGTTCCTAATAAAATAGGCTGAAAGCTAGCTTAAATCTATATATATATAAGCAAGAATATCGACTTTAGCTCTATATAAATTATTAACTACTCTAGTATATTCTAAATACTAATTTTAAGATTTTTAAATAAAAAAAAAAGATTATATTATTATCTATAACGTTTATTTAGCTTTATTTAATATAGCTAAAAAAATAATAACTAATAGCAATACTTTAGTACTAGTTGAAAAGAAACTATCCCTCTATAGCAATTACTAATAGCTTATTATAAAAAACTTTAATATTTAATATTTAGACTAGTTTAAAAAACTAACTATAATTAAAAGATAAACCTAATACTTCTAGGAAATTATAATAATATATAATCTCTAGCTAATTATATTGCTTAGAATAGTAATAAGATTTTTAAATAATTTTAATTTAAAAAAATCTATAATTAACCTAGCTTAAGCTACTTAAAATATAGTATAATATATCTTTTATTATAAGTCTTTAGAATAGCTTATTTTTAGATCTAATTATAACTTAATTAGAATAGTACTTAGGTATAAAACTTTAATAATAGTAGTACCTAACTATTAGAACTTTAAAAAAATAAATATAGAAAAATTTTTAAACTATTTAACTAATGCTATTTAAAACTAAAAAACCCTTAGGATATAGGCTAACCTAGATAATACTATTAAATACTTAATTAAATCTATTACCTAAGTTTTAAAAGCTTTTACTTTAAAGATTAAATAGTTTATAAAAATAAAGTTAAGCTAGAATAAAAATTGTATAAAAGCTATTAATAACTAAAAGAAAGCTAAGTATAAATATATAATTATATATAATTTTAAAAACTAAGTAATAAAAAAAATAACTAATAGCTAAAAAAAAAAAATTATTTAAAAGGCCTAAGCTAATAATTATAAATAAAAAGTTTTTAAAGCTATTAATATAAATTAACTATTCGTTTTAAATAGATAGCTAAAGATACAAGGAGCCCCCTACTTTACTTTTCTTCTATAGATTAAAAGCTAAAATAAAACTTTATAGATAAATAATATAAAGAAAGCTAAAGCTTTCTAAGTTTCTTTCTTTTTAAAGCTATTACTAACAGATTTCTCTAATATATATTATAGCCTAGAATGCTTTTTATAGCTACTTTTTTTCTAGATATTATAGAATAAAAAGTTATTAAAGCTATTAAAAAGTCTAAAGCTAATAATATTCCTAAGCTAGATATAATTATTAATTAAATTTTAAAAACAGCTCTTTTAGTAATTAATAACCTTTTTACTAATATATTTAATACAAGTCTTAGGCTATAATACTAGCTAGTAATATTAAAGGAAGCTATAGTAATAGTAATTTATAAACCTATAAAGAAAAACTATTTAGATCTAAAATTTTATAGGCTAATCTCTTTACTAAAAATATTAAGTAAAATAATAGAATATATTTTAGCTAAAAGAATCTTAGCTATAGTAGAAATTAATTACCTATTCTTAATTATTTATTATAAAGGAAAAAAAGCTACCTCCTATAAATATATTATTTATTTATTTATAAAATAAGTTTATATAGCTTAAAAAAGCAAAAATAAATCAGTAGCAAGCCTAATACTCTTAGATATATTAGGGGTATTTAATAATATTAATTATAAATAACTTTTTTAAAATATCTATAAATTTAGATTTAACCCTAACTTAATAGGCTAGTTATAAAGCTTTTTAATAAGCTAATTTAGCTAAATTAAAATTATAGAGGGGCTTATATTTTCCTTTAATATAGAGATTAAAATTCTTTAAAAATTATTATTATTATTAATTTTTTAGCTATTCTATAATTATAAAATTCTTAAGGTAGCTAAAAGTAAAAGCCTATTAATAGGATATATAGATAATATATATATACTAGTTATTAGAAAAAATACTAAAAAAACCTATTAAAAGCTAGCTAATATTTATATTAAATTCAAAATATAGATAGATAAATATAACCTAATTTATTTTTTTTAGTAACTAAAATAAATAAAAGAAAAGGAATAAAAGAAGCTAGTAAAGCTAGAACTTTAAAAAAGAATATATACTTAGGAAATTTACCTTTTTAAAAGTATTTGCTATTTAAAAGTTTAGTTTAACTTAATATTAAATAAACGATTATACCTAGAAATTGCTTTAAAAAAAACTAAAGCTTATAAAGAGGCTCTAAAAAGTTTAACTTAAATAGCATAAAAAGTTGCTTTGCTAGGAATAATAAAGCTATTCTAAGCTACTGTCTTTTTAAAGCTATTTTATAGCTACTTAATATAAGTCCTACTCTAGCGTAGATAAAGCTATAAAAGCTACTATTAAAAGATTATTTAAAGATTTAGAGCTTTCTAAAAAGAAGCTATTATAGCAGCTATAAAAGCTTTTAAGTATATTACTAGTACTATACTAAATATAGAAATAAATACTAAACCTATAGATCTATAATTAATAAAAATAATTTATTATATAGTAAATAGAATTTACTACTTATTAATCTATTAAAAGATCTTTTAACTATATAAAAAAGCTAATATTAAAAGCTAAAAAAACTAAGACAGTCCCTTATATAAGATTAAAAATATTTTTAACAGCTAAACTAAAAACGAAAATATATTAATTAAAAGAAATATTCCTTTTATAATCTACCTTTAATAGGTTTTACTAATAGTAAATATAGCTAAAAATAATAATTTAAAGATTGCAACCTATAATAAGATTTTAGAAGAAGCAAAAAAAAAATTTAAAAAGTAAATTATTTACTACTTTAATAGTAGTAATATTAATGAAAGAATTAGGGCAGTAGCAGCCTTAATTAATCCAACATACTACTAAAAGCTTATTACCTATAATACTTATTTAGGCTTAAACTTTATTAATATTGTTCCTGCAGCTAAAATAATTAAAATTATTTAATTACTAATTCTTATGCTATTGAATACTCCTAAGCGATAAATAGTACTATTTATTAATAATTAAAAAGCTTTTTAAATATTCTAAAATCCTAAAAACAAATCTAGCTAATATTATATATAAAATATAATAAGACTTTTTAATTAGCTTAAAAGTATAAGAACTATAATTAAGCTTTATTAGATACTAAGCTATAAAAAGATCTATAAAAATAAGCTAGTTAATAACTTAGCTAAAAAAGCTACTAGCTAGATAGGCAATAATAAACTACTTAAAATTACTGCTTTTTATTACCTATTAATCTATAAGCTTAGATTAGCTGCAAATTAAAAGACAAAAGATATAGTTTTAAAAATATAGAAAAATAACTAAAAGCATTTACCGATAAACTGTAATCTTTATAAACTAGTAAAAAAACCTTTTAAAAAAAACATTTTTAAGTATATAAATAAGTTATAAATTATAATATCGATTATAATCAAAGCTAAAATAGGGGCTATTAAGCTTTATAGCTATTTATATTTAAAGAAATTAGCCGACTTAGCTATATATAACTATAAATAAAGCTAAAAAACAGTTAAATACTTAATACTTAATTATCTACTATATACTAATTTAAAAAAAAAATACTAGGGCTAAAATATTTTAGCTATAAACATTAATAACTAGCTAAAAAATATTTAAAAAGCTATAATAGTTATATAATTTTTATTTTAAACTAAAACTTTTAAGTATTTAGGAAAAGCAAAGCTATAGATAAAGGTTAATTTCTATTTTAAATAGAAGGTTATAAAGCTAAATAACTTTTTAGATTAATATAAATATAGTCGGCAGCAAAAAACAAATATTTATAACCTATAATACTATATATTATAAGAAAAAAAGGAATATAGGGGCTTATTTTATATTAGTTTATTAAAAAGGTAATAGTTGTTAAAACTATTAATAGTTTTAGTAATTTAAGATTGCAGCATTTTAATTAAATTTTTAATTTTTAATACTTATTCTTTAATTTAATTATTTTAATTGTCTAAGGAGTTAGTAAGTATCTTCTATTGATATAAAGTAGCTCGTCTGCGTAGATAGCACCCGGCATAGCCCATAAGGCTGAAACGGCGTAGGATTTTAAAAAAAAATAAAAAATAAAAAAAAAGCCGTTTAGCCCGCACTCAAGGCCGTTCGCAATGCTTATCGTTTCTTTCTTTGGACAAAGCAAGAGGCAAGCAACTTCAAGCGCTGACGTGCAACAATGATTCTCCGACATCTGTGGGACTCTGAATTACTCGTCTGACCTATGACCCGCCACTCGATATCGGAGGATACTGCCTCCAAATGAGCCTTACGTCCGCTGACAACAACATTTCATCCGCTTCGTCTGCTGCTCAGCATTCTTTCCTTGAAGACAGCTGTGCAAACAATACTATGGGTTGAAGAAGTCGTCACAACCATCTTCTCTAAGTCGTCATTCTTGCCCCATCTATATCTTTGCCTACTTTCAAATCTATTGAACCATTCGAGATGCCAGGACTCTCAGACACCTTCACCTACCAGAATTTTTCCTGGAACGGTGACGATCGATGGGCGAAGACCTCCAAGTTCACGCGACAAGCTCCCACCGTTGTCTCCATCCTCTGCTTCATCAGCATGATCCTGGTAGCACTGGGCTCGACCTGGCTCGTTCAAATGCACCATGTAACCTTGTTAGCCTTCCCCAATCTTCCGCATTGTGTGTGAGCTTACAGTTGAATGTTCAGTCCCAAGATCTTCCAAACCCTCTTCATTCCCGGCTTGTCGTTTTTCAATACTCTCCCAAGCCTACACGCCCACCTGCTCATCCGTCGCAACCCCCCATGTCAGCGTTCACCCTCGGCATCTGCTTCGTCATCATGATGTTGCTCTCCCCAATTCTCATGCTTGGTTCCTGCGTCAATTCGCCTTCCGCCTCAGCCTCCCTACGACAAGCAGAATGCTATGCAGGCACACCTGGGAAGGGCGGGGATTCCGGAGTTAGTCTGTCAATATGGGCTTTAATCATTCTGTTCAGTTTTCTAAGCGCAATCGGGTATGCCATCCATGCCGTGATGGCCTGGCAGGTGCGAAAAAACCTCAAGTGGAGGAAGACAGAGGGGATCACGGAAGCGCCAGATCCAGAGGAAGAAGAGAGGAGGAAGCAGAAAAGTCATGAGCTATGGGTCAAGATGACAAGTATGGAGGGGCTATAATTATGAGCTATGATTGCATGAAGATTTCTGCTTACATGCTGCGGCATGCGCTACTTGTGCTACATAGGTGCTGATCGAGGATGCATATACCGGAGGCTATAATTGCATAACGTGCGTTGTATTAAGTAGGCATTTACATCTACCCGCATCAAAGGCGGCGCATATAAAATCAAAGTCATGGCAGCTGTCAATGATCGTCAATTATTACTGCTTTTTACGAGACTCGAAGGTCGTTCGTGAAGTTGGGTCTGTGCCCTTCGTCCAACAAATTTCTGAAGGCCATGCCTGATAAAAACGCCACAGAATGGAGGCAGGGCTTGTTATGAAAAGTAATTGGATTAGCTGAAGATTATTTCAGTTCTCATAATACATATTTAATCTAGATAGCAATACATAACACGATCCTCGGACTTAAAAGCGTCGTCATATTTGTTCATGTGTTCCAAATAGCAACGTGAAACTGACAATTCCCATACGTGACATTATCGCTCGCTCGCTAAATCGTAATGAGCCTGGCTATGTGCCAAAGAATCGTTATAAAAGATGACGACAGTGTTGTAAATTCTGTCATCGAGCATTCTCTATGATCGTAAAAATATCGTCATCGTGGAAGCATATAGAATGAAAATTCGGAGCAGAATCCTAGGTGGCCGTTACAGCAGCTATGATGATCTACCATCAATCAGCGGAATTCAATGCGTGGCATATCTATGACTTACAACAATCAATATCACAACCACCCCAGTGACGCACATGATGCGATTGATTTTCCGCCACCACCTTGCATTCTCGTATCGCGCCCAATCCGTGGGGCCTAGTTGTTTTTCAAGGTCTTGGGAGATCTGTGTATCACGGACGGCGCTCTTGCCTTTGTCCGACATGAAGACAGGCTTTGGGGGCAAAGGTAGGAAAGCAGCCAGAAACCAGGCCAGGGGAAAGATAAATCCTACAGCGAACAGAATGATTTGGTTATTGCGTTTGTTCATAACGTTCCCTTCTGCCGCTTCGTCTATGCTTGGGGCTTTGAAGATGCTTCTTCGGCGGCCCAAGGACATTCGATCGTGCCATAGGTGAGGTGACCATCGCGGAGACATGCCTTGCGGCCTGCGTGTTCCGACCACGGGCATCTCGTCTGGCCTGGTTGGGTGCATATTAAGCCCGCTTATACGGCGATCGGGCCTATGATTGTTCCCTTGTGTTCTAGTCCTTGGGCGAAAGACACTGATAGAGATATTGTCTGTTGCCGTAGAATCCCTCTGACCGGACGAAGAACTTGATGACATTGGCCGTGCATAGTAAGATCTAGCCCATGCTGGGATACTATCTCGAAAAAAGCTCGCTCGGGAGCTTGGCCGCGTCACCACAGCAGACATTCGGTTTCCAGGCACAGCAGGTTCCATATTGGTAGAGTCTCTCGAACCAGGGATGGTGTATGGGATATCCAGCCTAGAGGGCGCTTCCTCCTCCACCACTCTAATTGTCGAACCCGAAAAATCTCTTGGGCGAACAGGTGGTGGGCTTACTGACCCAGAGGTAATGGCCTCATTGTCTGAGTCTGATTCCAGCCTAAGGGTATTGATAGGAGCACTTGGTGGTCGTTCGGCACTTGGCCGAGGACTGAGTAGCTTTGACGATGCTTTGCTGGCACGTGAGGAGTCAGAAAGCCAAATTCCCTGGCTGGTCCGCTCTGCTGAAACGGAGCTTCTTCCTTCGGAAGGAACCGTTGAGAGATGAGGGTTCCAGCACTGCTGGGCCCGTTCCGCCGCTCTTGGAGGTACCTGAGGTGGTCCATGTGATGACTCGGCCCACGACCCCGAAACAGAAGGGGGTTTAATTACCGGATACTGCAGTCTTGTCTGATTTGCTTGGCTAGGCGCGGTATGATTAACAGAAGCAGTCGACACCTTGCGCTCTTTTGCGAAACCCGTTGGAGAGTCTGGAGTATCTGGGGAGCCAGTAGATTTCAGAGAGCTTTGTTCCTCTGGTATTCTCGGACTTGACCTCTGAGACGAGGGTGTTGATAGGTTTGATCGAGAAGAGCTCGGACGACCAGTGTATGGGAATGCAGAATATGAAGCACGCTTTTTCCCATCTCTGGGTTTCCTTACTACGACAGTACCAGTAGTATTTGTCGAGGATAGCGAATTATCGGAATCTTTATTGGAAGGCTGACGATCTGACGATGCAGCAGATTTATGGAGGTCCGACAGTGCCTCATCCTCTGTTACCCTCCTGATCGTCGCTGCTGGGGGATTTAGGGCTAAAGCGCTTTCACTTCTTCCTGCATTAGGAGTGGCGTAAGCGGTCGACTCCCGTTTCGATGCTGTATCAACCGTAACATCTGAAAGGTGTGACTGAGTAAAGGAGCCTGTATCACTCCCGTGCCGGCTTCCTGCTAAGTTCCACTTGCTTATTTGGTCTCCCTCTTCTAGATTGGCGGCATCTGCCAAAAATGCTGGTGCGGAGAACTGCCCATTGGGCCTCAAGATCTGCGACGGCCTCGATGGATAAGGGCTTTCCTCAAAATACTTAGCCTGTGGCTCCACGAATGATCGTGGTCTGGGCGAGCCCCTCTCGTTTGCTTGCGAGTCGCTGCGTTCGTGAAGCGCTCTACGAGGAGAGCCCCTGGATTGACGAGGCGGTGAAGGCATTGTTGGGCAGGTCTGTCATTGCTTTGACTGAGGAAGGAAGAGGCTGCCCACGGGCCTTGGTTCTTCCATGTGCTTTGATTGGCAATTGGTAGGCCTAATGTGGATTAGAGTGTCCTATCGAGCAATCCTCGCACAAGATGTGTGGACTTCTTGAGGCTAAAAAAGGTAGAGAAAATTGTAAGAAAAAGGTGCAAATACAGGACAAAGGAGCGTCGTGACTGTTCCCAATGCTTATAAAAGAGTGACTGGAGATATCAAAAACAAGAAAGAAAGAGACTGTGTTTCAAGAAGAGAAGAAACGAAAAAACGAAGAAACGAAGAAACGAGATCAGGGGAATTACGGAATAGAGCTAAGCCGTGGGCTGTCTTGGACGCTAATGCAGGTACGACACCAATGGTGCCAATGGCCTTCCCAACTGCGACTCTTCGTTCAGATATTACGATTGCGAGTAAAATGAGAAGATGGGGAGAGAGCGAGGTTCTATATCAGATATCAGATGCGATGTTGCCCAGTCTGATGGACCATCACCTTCTCGTGCTGCAGGCCTTCCTTCGTCGTTTTCCCTCCAATTCCAGACCTAGCGCTGCGGGAGGGAAGGTATCGATTGGCCCTTGACAGGAATAGAGTCAAGAGAGTCTGACTTCGGGCCTGCAAGACTACGCGATCTGCCGTGGACGATGCAGAAATGGCTTGGATCAGTCTAGTGTGGAGTACTACCTTGGGTTTCACGTATGCTGGAAATCTGTAGATGCCAATCAAGCCAGGTATAACCCCTTGCTTCGGGATGGAAGCCTCCTTCGCAATCGATCGTTGTTCGCCTCCATCGCCGCCCTGAAGGCTGTAGAGAGGGAATCGGCAAATCGCGAACCGCACCTTCATGATGCCTCCGACATTGTACAACAGGCTGTCAAGCATTGTCAAGAAACAAGGTTCGTCGGCCGCGTACCCAATCCATCCCATCGCTCATCCTCCTCACAGAAGAGGTAGAAGCGCCCATGCTCTCGACCACGTTGGTCGTGGCCCTCTCCGTTGCCTATACCGCCCTTTTTGTCCTTCCGTTCTATCTCTCTCCAACCACACGGCCTTCGCCAACCCTATCTAGAGATGCGCCGAGCGTCATACGCGAGCGCATTCGATTCGTCACTGCATCAATCACGGTGTCGACATGTATTACAAGCTATATGCTATCGACGCGCAGTGATGACACTATCTCCACCATCGCTCACTCGTTGGGCCTCTATCCTATCAATCTTTTTAGCATACTCAAGACCCTCTTCTTGACCGCCCTTTTGTTCGCCGGTCCACTCTTCGAAAAGGGTGTTGCTGAAGGCGGCCATCGCGAATGGCTCAACGGACGACTCTTGCAAGAGACCCTGAGTAGCTGGATTGGGTGGCGGAATTATATCGCAGGACCATTTACAGAAGAGCTTCTATTTCGCTCTAACATTGTCTCCCTGCACACCCATGCGAGACCCCTTCTACCAGCCGCCACTCTCACATTCGCAACCCCTCTGTACTTCGGGATCGCCCATGTTCATCATTTCTATGAATACAAACTCACACATCCGTACACCCCTTGGCTACCCGCATTACTCAGATCCGTCATACAATTTGGATATACGACAGTATTCGGTTGGTACGCTACCTTTATATTTCTAAGGACCGGTAGCTTGTGGGCTGTTGTACTCATCCATGCTCAGTGCAATTGGATGGGTCTACCTAGAATATGGGGTCGCGTTGGCGGACTTGAGGTTCAAGGTGGCGTAGTGGGAGGGCCAACAAGAGGTAAAGAGGATAGTGGCACGAATCAAAATGCCGAGGAGGAGCGACTGGGATTTGTCTGGACGGTGATGTATTATAGCATTCTTGTTGTGGGTGCTTTTGCGTGGTGGCAATGCTTATGGATTCTGACCGAGAGCGACACCGCACTGGCTGACATCAAGCCGCCATTACCGCAAGCCCGATAACGAACCCGTTGCATCTCAGCTGTTGCCGTCTTGCTCTCTTCAGGGCAGCCGTCCATTTGTACTGGTACGAAACAGACGCTTGACGTCCTTGCCGGCAATTATTCGCAGACCTGCCAAGTCCTAGTATCTTAAGGCGGAACGAACAGTTCAGGCTTCATGTTGATCTTACAAAGTCTTGCCACGACACCACTCAGCTGAACCAATGTCTGCACGCCTTCTAGGATCCTCATGTGGCAGAACCCGATTTCTCTTATGAACTCCAGTCGGGCATGCTCGCTCAATCCTGGCATTGTTTTTGTGACACGGAACATGGTGGATATGATATCATGGCAGCTGTAGCCAAGAGTCCACAGCTCTTGTAGTCCTTCAACGGCTTGCTCGATCTTCGTCTCCCAGCAAGCTTTTAACATTGCCTGCACTTTGACCGGGTGGGGTGAGTCAACAACACGGAACACATTCTCCCCGCTAAGGAAGCCGAAACCTGCCCAGGTGCTTTGCAAATTGTTGATTGCCTGACGCATATCGCCTTCTGCTGAGAATACAAGCGCTGCGAGCCCATCATCTGCATATTCGACCTTCTCCGCCTCACAGATCTGCAAGAGCCGCTGCACTACTTGAGCGTCTGTCAACCTGCCGTATCTCAAGATCGCGCATCTGCTCTGTAGGGGCTCAATTATTTTATTAGAGGCATTGCAGGCAAAAGCGAAACGTGTGGTTGACGAGTAGATCTCCATTGTTCTTCGCAGGGCTTGCTGTGCACCCGAAGTCATACTGTCAGCTTCATCGAGGATGACGAGCTTGTGTCTGCCTTGAGGAAGGGTGACTTTCTTCTGAGCGAAGCCTTTGATGCGATTGCGGACGACGTCGATACCGCGCTCGTCGCTGGCATTCAGTTCGAGGACCGCTTCTTTGTAGGCGTCGCCCAATAGCTGGCGCGCAAGGCACAATATTGAGGTGGTTTTCCCGATTCCAGGCATGCCAGAGATGATGATATGGGGGAGGTTGCCATCCTTTGCGATTATTTTGAGTCGCTCAATTGTCTCGATGTTGCCGACTACGTCGTCGAGATAGACCGGTCTGTATTTCTCGACCCTGTTTCAAGGTTAAGACGCGTCGAAGGAAATAGAGTGGATGTGATGGGACCTCTATACCAGGGTAGATCGGGGGTAGCTGCATTGGCATGTGACTTAATGCCATTGGTAGCAGCTGCCTTGGAAGACTCGGCTTTAGCCATTGTTTCGCAGGTCTTTCCCGCCAGTGAGTGAAGATGTAGTGATCACCATCGATAGCAGGAAGCCGCACAAGACGCGCTAAATGTAATGAGCCTAGTCCTATTCCGTAGCTAGGGCTTAGCTCAATCCACCCACCTTATGTCTAGCTCTTCGCAAACCGTCGATCAGCCTGCACACGACAGAGGGTGGCGACAACAGCAACATAGCTCGCACAAGCTTCTTAGTGGGGTGCATACGTGGAGCTTGCTTGATGAGCTCACAGCTCGCCAGACTAGATCGCATTCTGTTCGCCAGGCCACCTTCCTTTTCCGTCCAGTGTGCTCAATATTCTGGGTCAAGACCGGTCATTTGTCCCGGCATAGCCACAGCCTACAAGGCACTAGGATCTGAAAGGTTTCGGGTCGGCTTGTAATCGTCCTTTCCATTCTCCACCTCTAAACGCATGAAGCACCCGCCTGGCACAAACACCCATGAAACATTTTGAGCACAGTTTGTCTACCAACCGAATGAGCTTCAACATTCAAAAACAAGAGTGGCGCATCAGCAGCGTCTGTACCCTGATTTGTGTCACCAAATTCCATCGAAAGCGCTGTATTTCAGACGCTTTTCCTGCATCCTATCTTCGGCAGTATCCTTGCCGAAGAGTACGTCAGCTCAATGGACACTGACATACAATCATCAGAGCTTGGCCCTCTCGCCACCCAGCACCGCTTTCTGCCTATGCCCTATTGTGGAGTGGGTCCTTCCTTACATTTCCCCCTCCCGTCCTCTCCTTCGGCCTCTAGAAAGTGTAAGGATTGATATTATCTGTTCGCCTCACTGCCGCGTCACCCTTCTTGACATGCTGAGTTGAACAAGAAGTCCCATTTCCTATGTCAATGTCCGTAATTCCCTTTCTCCTCAACCTCATCGCCTTCTGCACTACCTGTAATCTCATCATTACAAGACATGTCCCATTCCTTCAGGACCGCCCTGGTGGCGGCTTTAATGGTATTTGAATGCGCTGCTCTGAATTTCATCCCTTCTCGTGATGTGCCACCCGCCGTCTTTGGCTTGAAAATTGAAAGATCAGGACCAAGACACCTCAATGCTCTCCGACGAAGAGACTCTGTGACCGTTGGTCTGGACAATCAAGTGAGCGTAACGTCTGTCCGGCGCTTGAAGGAGGTGCTGACTACTACTTCCCTTCAGATCAACTCATACTCTGCCAATCTTAGCTTAGGGACTCAGGAGCTGCGCGTCAGGATAGACACCGGCAGCAGCGATTTGTGGGTGAACACAAAATCTTCTCGAGTGTGTTCGCTCGGATCAGACCCCTGCTCCGAGTCAGGCACATACAATGCAAACTCCTCCAGCTCTTACAAATTTCTTTCCGACGACTTCAACGTAACTTATGCCGACGGGTCCGCAGCTCTTGGAGACTACGCAACGGACACTCTGAGTATTGGTGATAAGAACTTAGACGAATTTCAGTTCGGCATTGGCTACCAGTCTAGCACAACATCAGGAATTCTTGGTTTAGGATACACCGCGAATGAAGCTCAGGTCAATCGCAACAACAAAAAGCCGTATCCGAACCTGCCACAGGCTTTAGTTGACGCCAAGCTCATAAATTCAAATGCCTACTCTTTATGGCTTGATGATCTCCAATCTAGCACTGGGTCGATCCTGTTCGGTGGTGTAGACACCGATAAGTATACGGGTAAGTCAACCACAATTTTCTCTTATTCATTCAGTTTGTTTCATAGTCTGAGCCCGTTGCCTCGAGTTCGGGTCCTGCCGTTGATATCATTTGAGACCTCTTGGACGGCCAGAGAGGACGACATCACAAAGTACAGTGAACATAAAGAAGCAAGACTGATTCTGGTGTCTCTTCAGGATCGTTGCAGACGTTGCCTATTCAAAAGGTACAAGGAGAATTTGCGGAGCTACTCCTTTCTATTAGCGGCCTGAGCATCTCCCAAAGTGGCAACAATCAGAGTACCACTTCCGATCTTCCAACTGCCGCAATATTAGATAGTGGGAGTACTATGACTTATCTACCGGACGACCTAACGAGCGAAATCTACAACGCGTTAAACGTCCAATTCAGTCAACGCCAAGGCAGCGGCTTTTGTAGCTGTGACCTTGCAAATGAAAACATTACAGTCGGTTTCACCTTCACGTCACCGACAATTTCGGTGCCTATCAGCGAATTGGTGATCAATCCCAACGAGGACATATCACAAGACCGTCTCGAGCTCGAAAAACGCCAGGGATTATCCAACCAGGACTCGCTTTGTATCTTTGGTATTGCACCCACAGGGGGGATATAGCTGTGCTTGGTGATACCTTTCTGCGGTCGGCTTATGTGGTCTATGACTTGGCGAACAACGAAATCTCGCTGGCGCAAACTAATTTCAATTCAACTCAAAACAATGTCAGGGAAATCGGTACAGGCTCTAGTAGTGTTCCTGACGCATCAGCTGTGCAAGATCCAATCGAGGCGACCGCGTCTCGTACAGGAGGTGCTAGAATTGGCAACCCAACAAGTACAAGCACCTCTGGGGCGGGGAGTGACTCAGAATCTGGAGCCAGTGGAAACTCTTCTTTGTTCTCACTACATTTAGCTGTCACTGGATTACTGGGAGGTGTCGCGCTTTTCTTCAGTATATAATTTATAGATATTACTAAGGACGAGTCCACGAGGCATGAAGCGTATTGCACAGGGGCGCGGCAGCTATCATTTTAAATTTCATTCGTGTATATAATTTGGCATCATAATTAAGAAGTCAACTTGTTCTAATATTTCTCTCAAACCGCCCTTAGAGCCTGACAGCACAAATCAGATGTTGTTGCCCGTGCTATAGTGGACAACACTCTTAGCGTCAAATCACCTACCTGTTGGCCTCATCTTCCTTCTCTAGTCATTATTCTTCGCCTCAATGACCATTATTCTATGCAATGACGTCTAAAACTAAGAAGATTCAAAAGACTATAGAGCGGCAGCAAGAGCGGTACGTATCTTGCTTCTCGCAAATTGAAAGCCTCAATCTCTTCTCTCACTTCCCCTTGAGACTTAAATCTAAGAAGCGTTGCTTAGCTCTTACTGACCCACCAAATTTCTAGAATAGCAGCCGGAGACTACTATGAAGCGCACCAGCAACTCAGAACCATCTCAGCTCGCTATGTGAAAAGTCAGGATTGGGATAGCGCTCTCGATGTTTTACACGGTGGAGCATTAGCACTTCTCAAGGCTGGGCAGGGTGGAAGTGGCGGCGATTTAACGAGAGCGCTCGTCGATGTGCTAGAAAAGAGTGAGAAGACCGCGGATAGCACGAACAAAGGTCGGGCTCAAACCTGTGGATGTACACCCGATTGTGAGCTGATGGAGTTGGGATCAAACAGAAAAGCTGTTGTCATTGCTACGGGCATTTCCGCCAAACGAGCCTACGAAAAAGCAATTCGTGACGGAGATGATACAATGGAGTGCAAAGGTTGGAGAGTATCCAGCAGGGGACCCAGAGCTACATCACGTTGCTGGTCTGTTGTATGCTGAAGGTATGTCTCATCTACCACAGTGACACGGTGATTGACAGTAATACAGAAGCGGAGCCATATGATGCGGAACGACATCTTGCCCTCGGCACTAGAGACTCCCCTGAAGTCCTCGCTCGCGTCGAATATGACTGGTACACACAAGACGACTCTCACACAGCCGCCCTTTACTGTGCGCGTTGCATCTTTCCCTATCTCCTGACTAGCAACCTTCGCTCTGCAAACAAAGCATACCTCATCTTTACATCCCGCCTCTCCTCCTCAAATAAAGCACTCATGGTGCAAGAAGTTTCAAGCACATCCTCCGACATGCGAGTCTACCCCTCCTTACCCCTCCTGAACTTTCTAGGCTTGCTACTCCTCGCAGTCCAGCGAGGAAGCGCCGATCTTTTCAAGCAACTAGCAAAACACTATACGTCATATGTGAAGGAAGTGGCAGGTTGGAATGACGCGCTTGCACAAATTGGCGAGATGTATTTTGGGATCAAGATCCCGAGGCAGGGCAATCCATTATTTGATATGATGGGGAGCATGATGGGTTTTGGAGGCAGTTCGAAACCACAGGCAAAGAAGCGGGAACCTGTACAGCTGCCCCCAACTGAAGGGTTGGATTGACATCTCGGCTTCACCGGAGGTCGTCTTGAAGGTGGTGTTTTGTTTAGGCTGTAGACGAGTCGGAAATATGTTCGGAGATGCATATGGTGTGTCAGCCTTGATTCATCCGTCTTGTGACGGCTGCTCTGCTTCGAATATCCAATTGTCATCATCTAGCGAGGCTACTTTGCGTTTGAGGGTAGCTTGCACTGCTGCAAGAAGTTCTATAGATATCAAGTGTCAGTTTTGCTGGCATAGATCCAAATATCAGCCAGTACCTACCGGTTGGATCTCCAGGCTGCAAGCTTCGATCTTTGTATAGCTCTAACATCTTCGCTTCGAGCTCTGTTCGTGCTCAGCTTGCGACCGTTCTAAGCAAGACATTTAAACTCACTGTCCCTCTCGTTGCCCAGCTCCTCTTCTTGGGCTTGTTCATCTTCTAGGGGAGGCAACTTAAGGACACGAAGGCGAAAATTGCCGTCGCTATCCTTTGCGACGATATCATCGGCATCGTCTCGCTTTGTGTTTAAAATTGTGGTCGACGATGTGGACGCAGTCGACGCGTTAGTTGGACGTCTGCTGAGATGATGATGAAAAAGCTTGCGACTGACGCCGGCTGAATTGGTACGTGAAGGAGGGGCTTTGGATGCCATGTTGCCATGACTGGTTGTCAAAGGCTCTGAAGTCTGTTTTGTTGCAACTATGCGATACGGAGCGGAATAACCATTGTCCGGGGCAACTCATGAATCTTCATATATTAAAGGAATAACTATTAACTAACAACAACCAGTTTATATATATATAGCTTAATATACCTTATAGATATATAGCTAATTAATTTTTAGTAGTTATTATTAAATTTTATATCTATATAATAGCAATTTATTTTAATAATAAATTAATAATAAAATATACTAGCTATTTATTACTAAGGCCTAGATTATATAATTATAATATTCTTTTTTAAAACTATTCCTTAAATAATAGGTAAAAAGTTTAATTTTAATTATAAATACTTAAAGTAGTTTTTATTTAATAGCTTAATATATATATCTATAAGCTAGTCCTTTATATTAATATACTCTACCTTTAAAAAGCCTTCCTATATATATTTATAAATATAATAATACTAGACAGTAATATACTTTATTTTTTAGTAGAATTTAAAGTTTTTAATAAAAGTAATATTCTTAGAATTATTATTTTTTAATAAAATAGGATATTTTTTATTTAAAATTAATTCTATTAAACTATTATAAAGCTTATATATTAAATTTATTTCTTTTATAAAGTATTATATATTTAGCTTTAATTATTAATATAGCTATTATATATTATTTTTAAATATACTATATATATAATATACTATAATAAGTTATTATATAGCTATAAGTTAATTATTTATCTATATAATTATTTATATATAAAGTATTTATATAATAAGTAGTAATAGAGTTTTATAATAAAAATATAATTACTAAATTAGGAACTTTTTTTAAATATTTAAAAACTTTTATTAATAAGTTTATATATTATACTATAAGATTATAATAGAACTAACTAAGCTTTAATATTACTAAAGTAATATTTAAATATATTATATTACTAGCGTATATTAGCTTTCCTATTAAATATTAATACTTATATTAATTATATTGCTTTTTATTTAACTAAGCTTATATAATACCTTTATAACTATTTATAAAAATATTTATAAATTAAGCGATAGTAAGACTATATTACTTAATTAGTCTTTTAATATAGGAAGTTTAATCTATTATAATATAATTATTATAATATATTATCTATAATTTTAAGACTTTTATTAATAGTTTAGAATCTATAATTTTAAAATAATATTCTAGAAACTTTTTAATTTTAATATAAATTAATTTCTATTTATAAATAATAATAATATTATTAATACAAAGTATAATTAAATATATTTATCTATTATCTATTGTCTTTTTAAAGATATAGCTATTTATAAATATAAGTAAAAATTTAAATTTACTTATAACTTTATAAAATTTAATTACTTAGATTTAAACTAATTACTTTAGTTTATATAAGCTTTTTTAAGCTTTAAAACTTTTCTTTTTAATCGCTTATTATTTAGTATACCTTCTAATAAAAGTATAAAAATCTTAGCATTAAAGTTATTATTTAAGTAAGCTATTATAATATTAATAAAGAATTTTTATAACTTATATTTTACTATTAAACTAATAAGTAAGTAAAGAGATTTAAATCTAAGTATTAGTATAAATATTTTATTATAATTAATCCCTTCTTTTTAAGTAAATCTATAAGCTACTAGTCTAGTTTTATATTTATTTATTATACTAAATAATAGGAATTTTTTTTTAAAATTTATTTATAATTTATAAGTTTTTAGCTAGCTAGTTTATTAATAATCTCCTAAATATTATTTAATATAAAAAAGTTAAGCTTATTCTAAATAGCTTTATTCTAGTAAAATAAGTTTATAGAGTTAATTACTTGCTTATAAATAATTAAGTCCTTTTCTATAAAAACTAAAAGTATTATATTAAATTACTATTTTCTAAATATATTATTAAAAATATAAAAATTATAGGTTCCCCTATTATATATAGAATAATAAAATTACTATTTACTATAATTACTACTAATATTAAAATTAATATTAATATTAATATTTATTTTTTTATTAATATTATTTTTAGTTTAACTTTCTAATATAAGAATAAATATTAATAGTAGAAAGTTAATTTAGTTTTACTTTATATACTTATATAAATTAGACTTAAATATACTTACAGAATTACTTTTTTTTCTAATAATCCTTTAATTTAAAAAGATTAAAAAAATTATAAAAAAATTATTTTTATTCTTTTTCTAAAGAAGAGACTATTTATATATAGCGTTATTATTAGCAATAATTTATATATATTTTAATATTATTAATTTATTTATAATAATAATAAAAATAATATTATTATTACTATTTTTAATATTTAAATTAACTTTACTTATTTATTAAAAAGTAAATAATATAATAAAAGCTAAAAAATATATTATAGATACTTTTTCTTTTATATAGTAATAATTTTTATTATTAATAAAGACTAATAGTTCTATAATACTTATTAGCACTTTACTAATCTCTACTAGTAAGTATATTATATACTTAGTATTAAAAACTTTTATTTTAATAAATATAATTATTTATTATTTATATAATAAATAAACTTTAGCTTAAATAATAAAAACTACTCTAAAATATATATTATCTTTAGCTAGGCTATTAAGCTTAAATTACCTTTTTTTTAATATACTATATTTATATAATATTCTAAATATATATTTAGACTTAATTAATAGTTTCTAACTTATTTAGCTATATATAAAATAAAGTTTTTCTATTAATAGAATATAATTTCTAAGGTAATTTATATAATTTATTATATAAAGCTAAAATCTATCTAGTAAACTAGTATATTATATTATATATTTTATTATTATTATAATTATTCTATTAAACTATTTAGCAATACTATTTTACTTAGATATATAGTCTATAATATATTTTATTTATATACTTTACTATTTAAAACTTTTAATAATAATAAAAATTCTTTTATATTATTAAAATATATAAATTATATAATAATTTTTTAGCTATTATATTTTTAGTAATTATAATAATTTACTATTTTTATAATAAGCTTTTATACATATTTCCTATTTATTATTAGAAATAGTTTTATATAGCTATATACTTTATTAATAATAAATATAAAATATAGTTTTACCTTAATCCTAGGAATTACTATTTATACTTTATATAGTTTTTAAATATTATAAAATAAATATACTTCTACTTTTATTTACTTTTTATATTTATATTTTCTTATATATTTTATATATTTATTATTTTTATATATATTATAGAAAAAGTCCTTAAGGATTTTAAGTTTTTATAGGCTATATATTATATTATATAACTTTTTTATATATATAATACTAGGATATTTAAGTTAGTTATATAGTTATTTAAACTTATTTTTTTTAACTACAATAGCGTTATTTTTAATCGATTTTATATTATTAACTACTTTTAGATTTTTAATATTTTCTATATTTTTAGAATTTCTTTTAAAACTAAAGTAGCTTATATTAATATATTAGCTAGTAAGTATAAATTATTTACTTTATACCCTACTATAATTAATATATTTTTCTATATAATCTCTACTACTTTTTACTAGAATTATATTAAAAATCTAAAATATTTTAAAGCTAAAATTAATAATAAGTTATATTTTAACTTAGGTATATATAAAATATTTTTAATAATATATTTTTTACTATTTACTATTATTTTAATTTTTTTTAACTAGGTAATATTAGTATTTATTTACCGTTAATTCAAATAGTGGCTAAGACTTTATTATATATAATAAAGTTAATTCTTAAGGTTATTATATATTTAAATACTCCTAAATTAATTATTTATTTTATAGATAAAATTAAACTAATAAATATAAATTTATTTTTAATTTCTATAGCTAAAATATAATTAATTTACTATAATTCTATATTAAGTTTTATATAACTTAATATTAATTTATAATCTTTTTTCTTATAATTAAAGTAATTAATATTTATATATTTTAGTAATAAAAGTATTTAATTATAACTTAAAGCTTACTCTTTAGCAACTTTAGTATTTTCTATAGAAGATTTATTATTATTAGTATTATTAGCTATAGCTATATATAACTTTTTTAGTATTAATTTTTTAAGTTTTTTTTATTACTTTTTTTATTTAGTTTTTTCTAGTTACTAGTTTAAATATTTTTTTATTTATTAGTAGGTTTATTATATTCCCGCTAAGTATTTAAAATATTATTTAAATTATTATTATAATTATAATTATATATTATATATAGTTTATTATATTACTAATATTTAATATTCTTTTTAAGCTTATAATTTAATTTTTTTTATTTAATATAAGTAATATTATATTTATAAGTTATAGTATTTACTTCTATAGCTTTAAATTATTAAATAATTATTTTTATATTAAGCTTATAGGAAATATAAAAGTAATAGATTACTATTTTATAATTCTTATTATATTTAAATATTTTAATAATAGTGATTTTAATTATAGTAGTACTTTATTTATTTTTTAAGCTAGTTTCTTTAATTTAGTTATTTAATTATCTAATTTTAAATACTCCTATATTTATAGATTCCTTAGGTTTAGCTTTTATTACTAGTATTTATTATATTAATAAGATAAATCTAGTTATTGCTAATAAATTATAGACTTTATATTATATATATTAGATTATTTTTAGTAAAGCGTTAATAAGGAGATATAATTTCTATAAAAACTTTATAGTATTTTTAGGAATAACTTTATAAAAGTATTATATTTTTTTTAATTAATATACTCGATATTAAATACTAGCTTTTATATATATTTAAGTATATAGTTTTATAATTATTTAAATATTAAAAAGTCTTTTATTTCTATTAATTACTTTAATTAATTAATAGCATTTAGTTTTATTATTTTATAAAGTACTTTATTTATTATATCTTTATTAAAAACTTTAAAATTAAGAGTATCTATAGATTACTTTTAAGCTTACTATTTAAAAACTAAATTAATAGCAGATAAAAGATCCTTTAATAAGTTTATATAAATAACTATACTAAAGCTTATCTACTTTCATTATTATATAGTATAGATATTATTATCTATAGCGATATTTTTATAGTTACTAGATATAGTTAGTAAAATAAAGAAAGTAAAGCTAGCTTATCTAAGCTTATAATTTATTATAACTATATAATATAAAGCGAAATAACTATTGTTTAAAATAACTTATAAATTTTTATATATTAAAAGAATAACTATTAACTAATAATAACTAATTTATATATATATAGCTTAATATACTTTATAGATATATAGCTAACTAATCTTTAGTAATTATTACTAAGCTTTATATCCGTATAATAGCGATTTGCTTTAGTGGCAAACTAGTGGCAAAGTACGCTAGCTGCTTATTGCCGAGGCCCAGATTGCACGATCGCAACATGTTTACCTAGGAATTTCACAAGCAAGCCATTCTCAATATTACGCGCTTATGACGATAAATACTGAAAGGCTGGAAAGGTGACTGCCATCACAAATACGTAATTGTTGAAAGGGCGGGCTCCCAGTCAACTCTTCTCACTTAATCTATAAGGAGCTCTCATCCATTTCCACTGACAACGTTTCGTCTTCGCAGGATTCCGATGCTTTGATGAAAAGAATGAAAGACGGAAGACAGGTTCCTAAGAAGTAGTTGATTACCATTGAGTATGAATCAATTTCAAATTCATCCTTTGAAAAGATTTGCTCCTGAAAGTGGTCTGAGTGCTGCAATTCGAAGGCCAAAGGTGTTGTATTTCATGTAGGGAAAATGGTAGATCTAATATTTTCCTCAGGAAATTGCATACTTCTCTTACGACGATGAGCACCATTTCCACCTTGACGACAGATCTCTCCGTCATTACTATACGCCTAGGATAGGGGCCAACCTATCTCAAGGCTTCGAAACTTTTCGGCAACTTGATGATAGTCAAGATGACCATCTCGATAGTTTACTTCACACTATTGCCGATCTCGAAGCGAAGACTGGCTCGCAATGTGCCGCAGATATCATCACTTGGAGAGGGATGATGACAAAGGTGAATCTCCATGCAAACTGAATAGCCGCAGCTGACGGAATATTGTAGATAATGGCAACGCCGTATGACAATCTGAGCGGGTAGATTGAACGTCATCCCCAATTCGGTTTCAGTCTTCTGATGATTGTCAGCTTTGAGATGAATGCGACTAGGTTTCAGGTAGGATAATCCGAAGCATATTCATCATTTTCAGATGATTGACCGTTTAACCATCCTCAAGGAAACAATGTAGAGTTCCCTTTACGAAGAACTGACTTGCCTTCGCATTGAACTTATCTTCTTAGATATATTGAAGAGAATCACGCACACAAACTCGAGTCTCGGATGGCACAACATATGCAACCAAGCCGACCAGGTGCCCCGTCCCAGGACCTGATGAGTTTTTGGGGTGAGTCATCGAAGACAGCAATGGACAAATTGTACTGAATTTTGAAGGCTACAAATTCGAAACTCTTTCACTCTTACCTGATCGGTGGGATCCAACGTCACGGGATTTCATCGAGAATCGCGAGAACTTAATCGTGAACAACTGTGCTCAATATTGCTCAATAGTCAAGACCGGCATCGGCAAGACGAAATTGATCCTTGGTGGTGAAGTTGACGCTCGTAAGTCTGCAGAGTCGTGCCTGAGAAACTCAACATGGCTACTAAAATACTGTAGTCTGGGATTGTAGACCTGTAACCCCAGAAGCACCAGTCAATTGGGTAGAGTTGAAGACCACAGCCGAAATCAAGATGCCCAAGGATAGAACCAAATTTCAACGCAAACTCCTCAAATTCTGGATACAGTCATTTCTTCTCGGTGTTCCAAAAATAATCGTTGGCTTTCGAAACGAGCTTGGCACATTGCAGCGTCTGCAAGAATTTCAGACCCAGGACATACCTGGAATGGTGAAGGAGACAGGCGGTTGGGATGGATTTGTTTGCATCAATTTTACGGCAGCATTCCTTGAATGTATGTACGAGCTTTTCACCCAAAAGATTGTCTGTCATCATAGACTTACTCTTCCTCAGGGTTGAAAGAAGTAGTTTCGAGCGATGGGATTTGGCGCATCCGGAGACAGGAACGGTCGCAGGTAATCGAGGTATTCAAGTTAGAAGAGTCTGGGAACGGGGACATCTTGTCACGGCATTTCGTTGACTGGAGGACGAAGGCGCAGGATATCAAATCCGCAAAGGCAAGTCTATTGGCTGCCACCAACACTGGTTAATCCGCACTGCGAAAAAATCTCAGCCATCGTGGAGGTGAAGTGGTTTTTGATTCCGGCAGGACACCCAGTTCTATGGATCACCGACTTTAAGGAATTGGCTATGATGGCTATTTCTTGGTTGCGTTGCTTTTCGATGGCCTCTACCCTTCAGATGTTGAGTCCATTCAGCCTCACACATCAAGGTTTTGTCGCAAGCTTCGCAGTACTGCGCCAACATCGCTGGCTTCTCCTCTACCACGAGAGATTCCCGCGCGAGTTGAGACAACGAATCTGGCATTGGTAGACGGCGACCATCAAGAAACTTTCGCAAGATGTCAATAGCTAGTGCCTCCACCGTTGATGACCAGGTTGAAGGATCGGAGGCGTCGAGCAAGAACAGAAATCCATCCTTTCGCACTTGTCTCAAGGCTGGGAGCATTCTCAGCCGCATCCATCGGGACTGCCGCTTAGCATACTGCCTCGTCGATAACTTTATACGCTCAACACACTGTACTTTATCGGTAGTTGAAGGTTTTGGATGTGAAAGGAAGGGTAGCAATTCCTTGTAACCAATAGCGATCCAGATACCACGTCCTTGATCAACTGTGAGTCCTTGGGTGCGACTTTCCTGTGAAAACTCATGCATGGACTTTACTTCCTCGACAAGTCCCCTTGATATCATCTCATCCACACGTCTATCGAGTCTAGGATGCAATTCTCTAGCAGACGCATGAGTCCAAAAAACCAGATGATCGTCCAATACAGATGATTCAAAATGCTCCGCTGGTGGAAAAGAATCATCCTGCGAAGTCGTTTTGAGCTGTTCCTGGTATACATGAGATGCCGGCTTCCCAGTCTGTAACCAAATTTCGAGGCTACGGCGGATCTTACGGCGGTCTTTTGGATGCCACCGATCAGCCATGGCAGGATCTACGCGACGAAGCTCATCGATCATCTTTTGCGTTGGAGCCTCCAATATAGGCCACCTAGCGGCCTGTTCCTGGGGGTGAGAAATCGCGACTGGCTGTCTTCAACAACTGCATTTGGAACCAAAAGAGACTGAACGTAATATTGCGTCCCACCAACAACAATTGGGAGCTTGCCTTTCAATCTGATGGCTTCGATTGCATCCTGCGCTTTCTTCAAGAACTGCTTTACCGTCCACGGCTCCTCTTCTAATCCAATGCTTCCCAGAAGATGATGTGGAATGCCTTCCTGCTCACTTTCTGATATCTTATTTGTCGTGATCGGTAGACCTTTGTAAATTTGTAGTGCATCGCCGTTGATGATTTCACCGTTGTAATGCCTGGCAAGCGAGACGGCAAGCTATCATGATCAGCCTAATTATAATAAGGACACGGGAGGACATACTTGAGACTTGCCAGACCCAGTGGGACCGACAATCACAACCAGCGGCCGCATCGGTCTCGATGCTGACATTGTCAGCCATTTGCCAAGCTGCCGTAGCATACAGTGTAACACCACCTTTGTGATACACCATGAGGCAGTGAATCGACCATAGCACCCTCGACCGTTGAACGGGACGGCCCTCGAGTGACAGCAACGGCTTTTCTTGGCGACCAATGGCTTGGCGACAAATCGAAGCCGAACCTGCGATGCTCTCTGAATCATGTTTGTCATCTTTGACCTGGCGCTCAATGTTGCAGAATCTTTCGAGGTTCTCAAGCTTCGTCTTATGGGGCCATGGCCCTTGCGTACGGTCATTTGCACATCAACAAAGTAGGCTATTCGCCACCGTTAACGAAACATTAAGGTGAGCTATTCCAGCTGGCCTTTTACACATCTTGAGAGCTAATTTACTAGGACCTATGATGTGGTGGTCATTGGAGGTGGTCATGCGGGGACCGAGGCATCAGCAGCATCTGCCCGTTCTGGAGCACGCACCGCAATAGTCACGCCTTCAGTTTCTGACCTTGGCGTATGCTCGTGTAACCCCTCGTTTGGTGGCATTGGCAAGGGGACGATGATACGAGAAATTGATGCATTGGATGGGATTTGTGGTCGTATCATTGACAAAGCCGGTGTGATGTTTCGTGTCCTGAATCGCAAGAAGGGTCCTGCGGTTTGGGGTCCTCGAGCTCAGATTGACAGGGACTTATACAAGAAAGAAATGAGAGCAGAGCTTCAGTCCACGCCGGGACTTGGGCTCATTGAAGGCAAGGTCGCTGACATTGTTTTGAAACCAGATGTCGAGGGGCATAGAATCAAGATCGCAGGGGTTAAGCTTGAGTCAGGAGAAGTACTGGATTGTGAGAAAGTCGTGATTACGACAGGCACATTCCTTGGCGGCGAGATACATATCGGCCTGGAAGTCTATCCTAGCGGGAGAATTGGTGAAGCAGCCACCTTTGGACTCAGCAAGTCCCTTAAAGATGCTGGCTTTCAACTTGGCAGGCTGAAGACCGGCACGCCTCCGCGCCTTGACAAGCATACCATTGACTTTTCGCAACTGGAGGTCCAACCGGGCGATCATCCTCCAATGCCCTTCTCATATCTCAACGAGACTGTGGCAGTGCAAGAACAGCTTCCCTGCTATGGAACTAACACGAACTCTGCTACCCACGAGATCATCCAAGCGAACCTAGACAAGACTATACATATTAGAGAGACCGTGAGGGGACCGCGATACTGTCCATCCATCGAATCCAAGATCCTACGTTTCGGACATAGAGAGAGCCATAAAGTGTGGCTGGAGCCGGAAGGCTTTGACAGCGATGTAATCTATCCGAACGGCATTTCCATGACAGTACCTGCAGAGGCCCAGGAGAAAATGTTACGTACGATTAAGGGACTGGAGAAAGTCAAGATGCTGCAGCCAGGATACGGAGTTGAATACGATTACGTGGATCCTCGCAATCTGCGTTCTACTTTGGAAACCAAACGCATAGCCGGCTTGTACCTGGCGGGCCAGATTAACGGGACCACTGGGTACGAGGAAGCTGCCGCGCAAGGCATTGTCGCAGGCATCAACGCAGGCCTTGCAGCACAAAGCAAAGATCCGCTAGTAATCGGCAGGGGTGATGGCTACATTGGGATTTTGATCGACGATCTTATTACTAAAGGAGTGACCGAGCCGTACCGCATGTTCACATCCCGCAGTGAATACCGTATGAGTTCCCGCGCGGACAATGCGGACCTGCGTCTGACAGCTAAGGGCAGAAGCGTGGGTGTGGTGGGTGAGAAACGGTGGGACAGCCATAAGATCTTGACATCGGAGATGCACAATTTAGAACAGCTCCTTCAAAACATGCGAATGAGCTCTTCTACGTGGGTTTCCAAGGGTTTCCAAATTCACGCTAATCCGACCACCAAAACTGCTTATGAGCTCCTACAGCATGTGGGCGTCTCTATGGATACCCTTGACATTTTGATACCTCAGATTGCTTCGTATTCACCCATGGTTCGGACTCGTGTGATGATCGGAAGCACATATGCTCCGTACGTGGAAAAACAGAGGATCTCAATCAACAACCTACAACGCGACGAACAACTAAAATTGCCGGAAGACCTCAATTATAATAACGTCTCTGGGCTCAGTATGGATGAGCTGCAAGCGCTCGAGATTGCACGACCTGAAAACATCGGGATGGCCGGGCGAGTTGAAGGTGTCACGCCAGCTGGCACTCTGAGGCTGTTGGCCTTTGTAAAAGGAGCAAAGGACCAAGAGCGACGTGGCGCAGTCTGGGAAGGAATTCAATCGCGCAAAGAGCGATATGCAAAGCTCTGACCTGAGCTCTGTCATCCAGCACCTCATTTCATCTTTCTTCAAAAGCTGACATAGCTTTTGTGCACCAAGGTCACCAATATGTCGCTCAGAATATACTGTGAGACACATAAAAGCCATGCGCTGCCGCCGTGATGGCCATTCAGACACGACCACGTGCCGATCGAGACGCCCAGACCATGCTCTAACAGCTGCGCAAGTAAGAGCCTCAGAGCTTCAGGTCGCCAAAACTGCGTGTCCAAGCGCAAGCCTCTCCTGCCTCAACTCGCGAGTAGGTCGAGGTATCACACAACGGTCCTCACGCCAGCAGTCCGAGGTATGGAGGCAATGACGTACGGCGTATCCTGTCCTGAAATCTGCACGGTCGCGTCCGTGTGATGGCGTTGCACCAAGATGCCCCTCGAAGCTTGCAGTCGCAGTCAAATAAGGGGGTTCAGAGCCACGACGTTGTACTGTCTCACATCCCCAGGTTCAGAAAGCGGACCTAAGGCACCCGAACGTTTGTGTGGGGAAAAGCTTTATCCAACGTCTATACTTTATATTCTCTCAGTCAGGGCCAATCTAACGCTGTCAATGTGTGCTCTAACCCTTTCTGGGCGGTGGTAGGAGCCCGTCCCGCGGCGTCGCCCCTTTCCCTAGGGACTCATGCACCCCGCAGTCGGCTATCGCATCCGACCCCAGATTACCCTAGAGCACCCTAGAGCCCCCTGGACCACCCTAGCCTAAGTTGCCCGCCCCAGTCTCTGTAGGGCCAAGCTCCCGCGGCAATGCTCAGCCGGCCCTCTAAGAAAAGTTTCTGGAGTTTCTGTTGGCAAAGCGCTTTCTCTCGCTCCTCCCAGAAGCTCCTTCTCTTATGTAACGCGGTAACACCATTACCCTTTCAAATTTGCATACTCACTCTGCGGCTGAGGATTGAAGTCTAAACTGTTTGCTAAGTCAAGCAACTCCAGCCTTGATTTGTCTCTGCCTGCGCTCGGCCTGAGCTTGACTTTGATGCTGGATCACGTTCGCCGTCCTCGGCCGCAGACTCGACGTCAATTGCAGTCAATTAGCCAATGCATCGGCCGTCGCGACAGAGCAATCTGCCCACCGTCGTCCAGGACTAGGAAGGGCGGAATGACCTGCAGCGAGCGGTCACGAGGATGATATTTCGATCATAATAAGCACTTGGTCCCTGGGTCCTGCTCAACTCAAATGCCTCTTCTTCCCGAGAGATGCTTTCCACTTTGGACCAGATGTCACTTTGCCGAGCACTGACTTTTGGCTCTTTTCATACAACCCTAAAGTCTCAGTTTCACTGCTCCCAAGCTGATATGCTGTTATTCCCCTAACCATCCTCGTCCATTCTCACACACGCAATTTCTACCCTCATCCGACCCACTTACCGACGCGCTCTATACAGTATTCACTATTGTTGGACCCATCACTAATCCAGTTCGGGCCCAACAGCGCTTTGACTCGAGCTCGTCATGGACAGAAGACCAGTCTATAGCATCTTTCCAGCGCCTCCTACTTCGCATGCAACCCAGCAGAGGAACCGCCCATCCACCGACAGCCGAGCGCGCCCTTCCCTAGAGCAGCCTCCCTACCCTCCACCTTCTACACCACTTCCTCCGATACCAAAGCAGCATCCTGCATCTGACCAGGCTTCAGCCTCGCCTCATCAGCCGCTACCACCAACGCCAGACTCCTTGAGGTCGACTCGCCCTCCGTCACGGCGGAAAGCTTCCCCCAGTCGCGAGTTTGCAGATTTCCAGAGGGAGCTCGCGCAGCCCTCGCGCAGTCAGGCCTCCTCAGTACGTGGCAGACCAAGCTCGCCCCGTCAACGATCCAATTCACGACAAAGCAACTTTGCCCCATCCACAGGTAGTCGGCCTAAGCCTCTTTTGGGGCCCCCAGAAGATCCAATGCAAACTTCCACCCTCTCTACATCGTCGACCTCGTCTCTTTCCCTCTCCAAGCCACCGATTCTGTCCCCTAGCACTACTGTTGCCCCAACTCCTCCGCCCGTATTACCGAATCGAACATCTCGACCTAATACCGTTTACTTCCACGGCAGCATCGGCGGCGCGGGCAACTACCGCAAAGTCATTCGTGAAAGTAATCGAGCTCCTCGAGCCTACGCTGAGAACGCTGAGCCAGTTCGGCGGTCGAGCCCGACCCGGTTCCTTTCCAGTATATTTGGAAGCCAAAAGGGCAGAGGCAACGGTGGGGGGGCGGTCAATGCTTACGACGAAAGAGCGAGTGGCAGCGAGGACAGCGTCCGAGAGGAGGTAGACCTGGGAGCTGCAGAGGCCTTACGGCGGAAGATGATGGGGGCCGGACGACGGAAAAGAGGGGGTTCGTGACGAGCCTTTATTGCCTTACAGCTTCCTTGAGCTCATGGACTGATGGATTGTTCTCTCTGCAGGTAATCTGGAGGAAGGTCTGTACATGTGGATGGACTGTTTGAAAAGTTTATACGAAAAGTTTCGCGTTTCTCAGCGGCATTGAGCACCCAAGCGGAGTTTGCTTTGGGAATCGACTGGGAGGCATTTGATTGTGTAGTGTATGAGACGAAGATACCATAGCTAATCAGATTGCACATGACTTATTCATACCCTCATGTTGTGCGGATAGATGGCCATACTGCTACACTTACTGTCTAAGACGCATCACCCATTGCTCATCTTCAGCCGACACTGGGCCTACAGGTTCGGTTGTCAGCCCACATGACTGCGCCGAACTGCCTCCACCTCAGCTCCATCACATTTCTTCCCTCTCACATCTCCCCAATGACATACTCACACCCTTCCTCCCCGATCCAAACCTCATGCACCCGTCCCTTCTCCACATCCACCCTCGCCCCAACACCGAACGTCTCTTTGCTTACATCTACCTCCTTGGGATATAGGACAGTCATTTCACCGCGCAGTATCAGGTGCGTTGTCAGCATCGAGTGAGAATGGGGGGCATAATGAGCATTTCTATTGAAAAGGATGTTGGAATCTCTTTAAATGGGAAAAGGTAGCATGCGAGTGTACATACGGTCCGTCAATCCATGTGAAGACACGAGAGAAACCAAAGGATCGGACGAGAGATGCTGACTCGAGGCGGGAAGGTAAGGCCATTCTCTTAGAAAACCAAAGAGAGATTAGGCAACGTCACTTAGTTGTTCGAATATAAGAGATGAAAACATAGAACTTCGAAAAAAAATTGGTGGAAGATCAAAGTAGAAGACCGTGGATGCGACTAGAAACGCGTGAGAATGAATTACGCCAATGTAATTTCTAAGACGCCACTTACCAACTGGGACTCGAACCCAGCCCTCGAGCATGGGAAGCTCGAATTCTACCCCTGAACTATTGTCGCGTGAAAAACCACGTTCTAGTATGTTATATATACTCTGTTCATTAAGCTCTCGATTCTTTAGGTTATGTCCGCAATCTCCCTCGCCAATGTCCTGGCAGTACGAGAATTGCAGGTCTAACAATAGCAAATTGATGGAGCACGTTCAGCATTGATATCAAAGTTATAAAATTACAATCAATCGTACTTCTATGATACTACTCTATCGGGTTCCCTGTCCCCAGCGCCAAGCTAAGTACCATAACCTAAAACAGATTCACATGCCTTGCACCTTCCGATAATTTGGTGGATGTAATGTCCGCCTCAACAGCTTGATGCTGTAGGGAGGTATCAGGCTCAAGGCGCTAATAGCAGCAACTCTCCACGCAAATTGCCAGCCCCACACAAATTCCAAGTCAAAATAATCGCCCAAGAATGGTATGCTTCCGACGTAAATCATTGCCGTGCCGAGGATGCTCACATACATGATCCAGTGCCATGTCACGACTTCAAATGCTACCATTACAAGCTCGTTGACCACAAGGACCGTAAAACTGACACTGACCATGCGGTCCGAGTCTCGGTCTACCAGGAGTTGGCTACAGCCCTGGATGATTCCGCCTTGATACACAGAGACGGCTACCCAAATGAAAAACGTTTTGTAGCTTAAAGACTTGCCCAGCGTGAGTTCTTTATAAAGTTCGGGGTAGAGATTTGCAAGACCTTCGTCAACATCCTTGTCGAGGACCAGACTGAATACAGGTGCCATCGTATAGACAGTTGCATAGCCTACAAGTAGCCAGTCCCGATAAAGGGCGTGAGGCTGCAGCTCAGTAGCTACGCTATAGAATGTTTGGCAGACAGAGATGATCAGTCCCCGATGGATGACGAATTGGGCGAGCTTCGCCGAGCGTTTGTACGAATTTCGGCCATGCCAGACTAAGAGCTTAGTCAAGTGATGGAAAGACGTGATGGAGAAATCGGCTGCTAACGAAGCTTGCCGTCCTTCTTTGCCGACGATACCCACACCAATATCGGCTGCTTGTATCATGGAGACATCGTTGCCTCCATCCCCGATACAGGCGACACGTTTCTTGGTGAATTGTCGGATCAAATAGGCGACATCTGCTTTCTGGGTTGGAGAACACCGGCAAGCTATCACGGCTGGTAATTGTACCGCGAGAGATATGAAGTCGTTTCGATGATTGATGAGGAAATAGGATAGGGAGTCGCCGTCAATCAACAATGCTGTTGAGTCTGGTTTGGAACGGATGATCGAAAGAGCGTCTTGCGCCGCTGAGCCGCCTGATGCGGAGGAGATCTGGGTCACTGTGTGAATGTACTGTGTTCGAGAGACAAGCTTAGCAGAGACCGCAACGCATTTAGCAGTCTCGACTTTGTCGCCTGTTAACATCCATATCTTGACTCCGGCATTTCGGAGGAGCTCAAGTGATGGCCTGACGTCTCTTTGCAATTTGTCTTCGACCCCTGTAACACCGAGAAGTTCCAGATCATGTTCAAGAAACTCCCTCACAGCCGTAGACATGCCCGCATCTCGATCATATAAAGACAATGATGCTTGCCTGTATTTTGTGGCAAAATCACGATACTGTTGCATGGACAACTTTTTCCTTCCTACTACCAAAGTTCTAAGACCTTCTCTCGCCATATTCGCCGTTTCTTCATCCAACCAGTCGTTTGCTGCAACAATAGCACCCATGACAGTGTCAGCACCCTTTTGGTAAAACCATATCTCTTCGAGGCCGTCCGCCATGGATACAGTAGACAAGTCTCCTTTGAGAAACTGCAGAATGATGCCCATTCGTTTACCAGCAGAGGTGAATGGGAAAACCTCCATTATCTTTACGCGCACCACAACTTTGGCAGTATCAACTGACTGCAGACTGATATAGTGCCTGTCTCGATGGACCAAGCGAAGTCCCACGCTCTCAGCCCACTGCACAATCGCGATCTCATCTGGAGACGAGGCCTGGTAAGTGGTAATTGTTTTGCCTTCAATCTCTTCCGATGTGGGAGTGACGTTGTGGCAGAGCGCAAGAGCGAGAACGAGATCACGAACTCGTGAGCTAATTTCCCGCCGGCTCCTAGTATTTGAAGCTCCAGCTAATGTAGATTCGGGAGCCGATGAAGGGGTCACCAGTGCCGAGCTTTGAAGCGCGTCAGATGTGGTACTGGTAGAGTACATCTGGCGTATATAGGAGCGAACTTCATCCATGGCTTCGTTTGCGTAGGATACTGTCCCAACGTGGATCTTTCTCAAATCCATTTCGTTTTGGGTGAGTGTCCCGGTTTTGTCACTAAGGAGATACTCAATCCGCCCAAGCTCCTCGGGAATAGTACTTGTCCTCACCACTGTGTCAGGAATGCCTTGGTCTCTCTCGATGAATCGAGCGTAAACTGTCTTTCCCATATCTAAGTTGACGCGCAAACTGATAGGCACGATGGTTGAAAAAAGGACCAAGAACTTCAGGACAGCGACGTACCACTGCTCACCAGGCCGACCTTCTGCACCTCGTACGGCCACCAGAGCGATCGAAAGTGTTAGCGTTAATGCACACAATATTTTCGTCAAGTTGTTGATTTCATGCTCAAGGAGCCCTGATTTAGAGCGTGAAGCAGACGTAGAAAGTGCTTGTCGAGTTTGAGCACCAGTGTATACAATTACAGCCAGGACTGTTGCGTTGGAAGCCAGAACTGTATTCGCCCAGGCGGTATTGTCAATCGTCAGTGGGGTTGACAACACCTCTTGTTGCAGTTGGACGTCTCCAACCATCCTTAACTTCGCGCGCGGCGTGTACTCGAGGGTGCCCACGAAGTCATGGACATTGCGATCTGGCTTACCTGCAATGATTCGGAGCCTCATGAATTCTTTAGGGTCTAGTTGCTGAGTGATTGGAGGTGCTAGACGAAGTTTCCAATCGGTCTCTCCGTCGAGCTGGTCGGTCCGAATGAATGCTTCCCCAACATCACCTGCTTGGCCAGGCTTGTGTGAATCGCTGTCGAGCTGTGCCTGCCGGGCCACTGCGTCCATAGAAGCGCCAAGAGAACCAACTTCATTGTCAACATCCTCAACCAAGAGGCTAGGAACACTCGACTCAACCTTCTTCATAGCGGCTGCAACAGGATTAGCAATCGTTGTGTCACTTGTATAGCTCTTTAGAATGACGAGATCCGCTGGCACTCTCTGGTCCTTTCCGAGCTCCACGACATCACCGACTTTGAGATCTCGAGACCGAACTAATTTTTTTTCAATAGTGATATTAGAGCGCTCGGTCTCCGTATCCCCCTCCAAATCTTCTTCCTCCTCTTCGATCGAGTCTAAGCGCGTGTACTGGGATACTTGCCTTGCTCCTAAAGCTCGACTTCGCATACGCAGCTTGCTGTTTTGTCTTCCTTTATCTGCATCTGTACATGCCTCGGGTCGTAGTTGAAGTATTGTATATTCTTCCTTGTTAGCCTCGGCGTCCCGCCTACGCCGTGCTATGTCATCCGATGCCTCCTTTCCCAACGTCACTGCCAGAACAAATACTAGGGGCGCTATGTATGTTGAGAGATATCCGATTCTCAAAGAGGGAATGATTTGTGAGAACGCTACTAATAGGAAGTACATGTTGAAGAAGAAAGAGAACTCATTGTACAGGGTGCGGGGAAGGAAGCTCCAGGGTGTATACTTTGCATTTGAGATTGCATTTGGAGGAAATCTTGGTGGTGGAATTTGACCTATGGTGATGTTGCGTGAGGTTTCCGTGCGCGCTGATGTCCCTTTCGACCGTACGAGCATGTCCTGGCTTCTGTTGCCGAGTCTATCACTTTCTCCAAGCAGAGGTACAGCATCCTGGGTAGCACTCGAACTTTCTCCGAAGCCTCTGTCATCAATATCGTCTTGACTAGCATCTCTCAAGGGCTGCTGCCACGGCCCCTCGCCCTGGTCTTCTTGTCTTGCAGTTCGAAACGACCCGGGACGGCCGACGTTGAGCTCTCGAAGGGGAATCTGACGACTTGAACTAGACTGCTCTCTGATTGCAGGATGCCCACTTGAGTCTTTATACCCTGGATCTAAGTCGTCCAGATCCAGCTCAGATCCGAATTCTGGACCGCCAACATGCAAGTCAGGCGCTCTCGGCCGATGATATTGATAAGCTCTGGACATAACTTCATTTACAATCTTGATGTGTCTTCATGAACGACGGGCACAAGTAAGTCAACAGAGATACCACGTACTCTTGAGAACACTGAGCGGTTAGCATCTTCAAATAAACTTATTGAAAAGACTGGTAGGTAGTTCTAGGACAACAGCACCCTCGGCAGGCTTCCAATTCAACGTGCGGAACTCTCCCGCTTCCGAAAAATGACATTTAAGCAAATCATTCTTCGGCAGTGGAAGAATAGTCCCTTTCTTATACTTGAACGACCCTAGAGACCCTACGATGGGAGGTATAACAGACTATTTCTGGTAAAAGTGGCCTCGTGAAATGAAACCATGATCAAAGACATGTTGATGCCAATCGCGCATTGCGAAGTACTGCTTACCCATCCCTGGTTGTCTTTGAACCGATTGTGCGAAGCTGACTTCTAAGGCTTTAGCAACGTAACGGTGAACTTGCATAATGGACATGAAAGCTTCTTGGAATCCTGCCCTGCGACCCGATTCTGAGCATATAGTCCAGGATCTCGCTCCAAACAACACATCTAGGATTGAACAGGAGAGGAACGCCACCTTGTCAGGGTTCAGTGAACCCTCTCGAAATCCCCCACAGGATCTATGCGGGGAAAAGGTATCAAAGCTCGGCGTCGAAGAAAGAGATCTGCCCAAGGCAGAGGCCTTGAGCTTGGAAAACTTGGCAGGGACTGTAGTGCAAAATGGGAACCGTTTTGGCGAAGTTTTCGAGGCCTCGGTAGGAAGCAGAAGGGCTTCCAAAACCAGTCGTGAAATGGATCGAGCCTTTGGGTCAGAATCGCGGGAGGCGAAAGTGCCGCTCACAAATGGATCTACTCGAACAGACTACTTTCCTGATATACCCCAAAGCTCACAGCTAGCAACTGTAATTCCAGATTCATTGCCGAGGTCTCAGGCTGAAAAGATTCTAGAGGAAGAAGAGCTTGTGAGCGCACTGCAGGAGCCTGCACCAGTCATGGCCACGACCAAAGAAAGCCTAGACGACCGGGAGCCTTCTTTCGGCGATGATGGTCGGACAATGGCGGGTGTTTCCTCCGTAGGGCTCGAGGACAAGCTATCCCCAGCCCACGTCTTGAGCCTAAAGAGCGAACAGATTCGGTTTGAGGAAGGGCTACCACTAGTCGCCCAAACGTATCAATACCATACGCCGTCAGTGAGTCAGTCGGATGATGTCGCCGGGGAACGTGACCCCGTGGAAGAGGATGATTCCTTCTTCGACAGATCAGACAATTCCCTTATTCCAAAATTGTCCACTCAAGTACCATCGCTCAACCGCAAGTCCACGGACCAAGTTTTGAGCTCAATGAATCTTGCATCCCATGACGCGGATCACGCTGCTGCTGAGCCCGAAGTCAGACTGATGCTCTCAACATCATCCATTGGCGAAGCCAATCCAGCCATGTTCGATGTTGTAGAGTCTCAGATACAATCCGAGCAACAGCGCGAGGATACAGAGTTAAAGCTCCAAGACGAGGATCTCTCGGAATTATGGAAAGCTGCGTTAGCTGATGAAGGTCTTCTCGATGAGAGCGATCAGACTGTTGATCCTTCATCGTTTTTCGTGGACGACGGGGAAGATTTCCTTGAAGATGACGTTATTGTGAATGACTACGCGAAACAGTCTCTACCATCCACGTCGTCCAGCTATCCACAGCTAATCCATCATCCTGCCAAATCGATACAAAAGCATACTAACCCGTATGCGCCTGCTGCTAGCTCTTCACAACACCGCCCGGCACTTTCATCTTATTACACCAATCAACCTGACGATTCATCTAGCTCTACGCATCCAAGCCGCCTTTTGAGCACCTTCCAGCAAGAAAGACAAATCTTGGCTACAAATCCTTCACCCGCTCGGCCCCAACTACCAGAACCTGCTCAAAGCTTTGTTGACAAGTCAAAGGGTGGCTACAAATCTCCTTACGACCTTCCAATGGATGTGACTCGATCGAGGAGGCGCGCACCTCTTCCAACAGTGCCTCAAAGTCCTGGCTTTCCGCCTCCGGACCGCCAGCCGCCACCACCAAGAAGCAGCAGTATGACATCTGGCACGATGCCGCTTCATAGTACATATCATCATGATCTCAATCCCTCCAGTGGACGGTCTCCGCCCGCAATAGAACAGTCAGCTGCTTCAGTCTTGGCTGCCAAACCAAGCTTGGGTAGTTTCTTCGAAGATCTGCCCGATACTAAAGCGCGACCTCCGAATACCATGGGGAGAGCTTCTATACCTACAGCTGTGTCGATGCCTACGTCTCAAACACAGGAAATCCGTCTAGCCCCATTTGCTGGTCAACAACAGCGAAGCAGCTACAATGCCTCTTCGCATGCGGCCAGCTATGAGCTTTTGCCACCAGAGAAGCTCAATCTTTTTAGTGACACATCTCCCCCGCATCAGCCAAAGCCTGCAATCCCTATTATGAATTCCAAGTATTCCCCAATCCCTAGCCATACTTCCAGTGTCCCTCCGCCCGCAACTCGCTACGCTTCTTCGCCTGCACCGGCCCCTCGTCCACCATCCACTCAAGCGTTACCCCATCAGCCGCGAATGTCAAGTCCTCTGACGCAAAGCGATCTGCTCGGGCTCGAAGGCGGACATCAACAGCGTCTTGCATCTGATTCAGCACCTTATCCCGCCTTACGCAGTCACACAAACCCAAAGCCTGCGGATCTAGCCCAATACCGTTCTCCCACCAGGCCAGAGCAGTCTCAAAATGAAGGTGGCAACGCTCAAAGCCAGGCGGGCACAGTCTCGCAGAGCCAGGTCCAGGCACGGGTGAATGATTCTTCTCCGTTTCCTTTACAGCCAGTTCCACCCAGTAGCTCTACTTCAGCATCGTCACATCCTATATATACTCCAGGGGCAGATCAGCCGTCTCCGAATTCTCCCCAAGAGGATCCTCATGATCAAGGCGACATAAGCAGAGGTCCGCCCAAGAGATCCCAAACACAGTCACCCGGGGCTCGTCGGCCAGTCGTGGCTTCTGCAGGATCAAGAGCTCCTTATCACAGGCCTGCGTCTGTAAGCAACTATGGCCTTCAATCGTCGTTTCAAGACATAAGCCGTAAGGTATTTTCACATGACCGCCCTGCCCAGGTTTCATCTTCGGCTATCAACTATATCATACCAACGGATGGCCGCGAACTAGACCAACTTGAAAGGTGGAAGGGCTGCCCAATCTTTTCTTTTGGATTCGGAGGGCGAATGGTAAAGATGTTTCCCCGGCAGATTCCTCGCTACGCAACGGGACAAAAACTTCCATTGATCAAATGTAGTCCTGGCGAGGTCATGATCGATCAAGGCACCACTTTTTCGCTTCCTGAATCCGTGAAAGCATTCCCAGGGCCCCTCAAGGCTAAAGCCAAGAAGAAAGAAGTTATCGACTGGTTGCATCGAAAGCTCCGTGACATGGAGACTAATGCTTTTCCCCCTAGGATCGGTGAAATGACCCTCCTAGATCCAACGAACAATCGTGAAGAGAGAATTCTACTATGGAAGATCATGGAAATTTTCGTGGAATACGATGGGTTGATCGAAGGTAACGCACTTGCTGAGAAGGCTGTGAGAACCCTTCTTTCGCCTGAGCTGAATGATGGCGACGCAACTTCTCTTCCTCAAAATAACTTTACTGCGCCGCCAACCGGGATCACAAGACAGAGCAACATCACTAATGTGCATAATTCTCCAGAGCCCGATGCATTAGAAGGGATACGGAAGCAACTACTTCGTGGCGAGCGAGAGCAGGCCGCGTGGCATGCGGTGGACCATAGAATGTGGGCTCATGCAATGTTGATTGCTTCCACTCTAGACAAGACCATCACTAAACAGATCACTCAAGAATTCGTTCGTCAGGAAGTAAAAACTTTTGGCGAGAATACAGAGTCGTTGTCTGTTTTATATCAAGTCTTCGCCGGTAATTGGGAGGAAAGTGTTGACGAGCTTGTCCCACCATCGGCTCGGGCAGGTTTGCAACTGGTCAGTAAAAAGGACAATGCAGGACCAACCAGAAACGCGTTGGATGGCCTAGACAGGTGGCGAGAAACCTTGACTTTGATCCTAGGCAATCGAACTGCTGATGACGGAAAGGCTCTCCTTTCGCTCGGGCAATTACTGGCAGGTTATGGTAGGACCGAAGCAGCTCATATTTGTTATATCTTTGCATCAACACCAGGATTATTTGGCGGTCCGGATGATCCCCAAGTAAATGTTCACCTCCTAGGGGTAGATCATCTACGCCGACCATTCGATTATGGTCGCGACTTTGATAGCATCTTGCTTACTGAAGTATATGACTTTGCTCGCACGGTATTGTCAGGGACATCTGTTTCTACCCTCTCCCCGCATTTGCAACCATACAAACTTTACCACGCAATGGTTTTAGCAGAGTATGGTTTGAAGCCGGAGGCTCAGCAATACTGCGAAGCTATATTCAATACTCTGAAGTCAACAACAAGGCCGTCGCCATACTATCATGCCCTGCTGGCTGGGTCCCTAGAAACCCTTCAAGATCGGCTACGACAAGCACCTCGAGATGCCTCTGGGTCTTGGATTTCTAAACCAAGCATGGACAAAGTTTCGGGCTCCATATGGGCGAAATTCAATTCATATGTAGCTGGAGACGAAGATGACGCCGCATCTTCGAAGTCCGGAAAAACTCACGATCCAGCGTCAGGCCCATTCGCGGGTGTCTCGGGTGAATCGCCATCTCCCAGTCGAGCAACGTCCTCATCTGATCTGTACAATTCATACCAGGCCGGCGTTGTATCTGCCCCAACTGCCCCAGCCGCTAACGCTCGCTACACACCCGGAAGTGTATATACGCCTAGATCCTCGCTTGAGCAATCGAGACTGCCCTTCCCTGACCCTCCGAAGCACCCGAATAATGAGACCTTTCACGCCACTCTTGCACCTCCACAATACTCCTCACGACCCACCTCTTCATCTAATTTGAGCCAGGATCCCTATACTTACTCTGCACAGCCGTCACCACTCACAGTTCAATCCCAGAGCTATCTCCCAACACCGCCACTTCCTTCTGACCACAATGTCTCTGAATCTCTTTCTCCAGCACCACAGTATCAGTACCAAAGCTATACCCCATCTCCTCCAAACCCAGACTCTCCACAAGAGCATGCCCAGACTCTCCCACAAGCGGCGGTATCTAAAATTGCTGATCCATATTCTGCACATCAACACTCCACGAACTCATCGTATGGGCGTTCGCAATTATCCCGGGAAGCGCCATCGCCTACTCGAGTGTCAAATCTTCCCCAGCAAGCACCTTCAACTTACCAGCCTACCATGGCATCCTACGAAGCCAATTCTTCTGCTTATCAACCGCAGAGTTCTTACGAGCCTCCATCCTATTTTCCTGATGTCCCTCCTACAGAAGTATCGCCCAGGAGAGAAATTTCAAGCGAAATAGGCGCGGATCTTGATGAGGACGACGATTTCGAAGCCCGAGCGAAGGTTTCACGCCAAAAAGAAAGGGACCGTAAAGATCGTGAGGCAGACGAAGCTTTCAGGAAAGCTGCTGAGGCCGATGCACAACGAAACAACGCTCCAAGGCTTAATAGTAAGAAGTCTGGCTGGTTCGGCGGCAGCTGGTTTGGCGGCAGCAAGGAGGAGTCTAATGACAGCGGCAATCTGAATGCGCCAATCAAAGTCAAGCTTGGAGAGGAAAGCTCTTTCTACTTTGACAAGGAACTCGGGAAGTGGGTAAACAAGAAGGGTGGAAACACCGAAACGATATCAGCAGCGACACCACCGCCGCCCAAAGGACCCCCTTCCAGATCTGTCAGTGCGGCAGGTGTACCACCTTTAAGATCTACGCCCATTCCACCTGTCCCACCTATTCCAAAGAATCTAGGCTCTGATATGTACTCCCCGAGGGCTGTAAGTGGGCCAGCTCCATCTTTGGCACCGGGCCCTAGCCCATTAGCACGGACAGTTTCGCCAGCGACACAAACAGACGATGAGACTGCTTCAGGGCCACCTTCAGCTCCTCCGTCAAGGCCTGCTACCAGTCAGGGAGGCGCAAATAATATTGACGATTTGCTTGGGCTGCCACAAGCGAGAAAAGGCGGAACTATGAAAAAAGGGAGGAAAGGTAGAGGTTATGTTGATGTCATGGCCAAGTGATGATGTGAAGCAATGTGAGCTTTTCGGTTCAATGGATGTATTAGATTGTACGGCTATTGATCGGCGAAACCAAGCATGAGCGTTTCAGGGAGATATTCTGGGCCAAGGAAGGGTCCCCTTCCTCGCATGGCGTCGGTGCGATGCATTATTGATGCATTAGAACTAATTTTCCTGTTTGTCAGACTAGCTACAGCTAATTATTTTTAATGTCGACGAGCTTATGCAAACGATGCATGGGGTATATCGCTGATCAATCGAGACTTTGAACCCAGAAAATCCGTAGACGAGTGTTCAATCTCCTGTCAAATCCACCCACTCAGGCTCTCGGCCACTCTGACGAACTCGTTTGCGAGATCGCTCGGCACTATTCCCTTGCTGTTCACGCTTGATGCGAGAACCTGTCGTAGACTCCGATTTCAGGGGATTCGTTTCTTCAATTCACGCAAGGCGAGCCTTTTACAGTATCAGCAAGCATCGCATCTCAGAGGCTCCATTCTACGAATGCAATCATAAGGGTGCAAAGAGAACCTACTCTTAGTTCTCTGAGCTCGTCTCTCAGCTGGGGTTCCGGCGTTGGAGAGCGTGGAATTACTCCCAGAACCTGCAAGTTGTCTGGTTTCAACATTCAGTGATGCTCTGCTACACGCCGAAAGCGGCAGAAGGTTTCGCCAGACTTACGACGCGATTGATAGTGAAAAGTGTAGGAAAGACAGGATCCAAGAGGTCTGACGTTGTAAATATGTTGCTTTTCTCTCTCACATACCTGCGTATGGGCGAGTCTGGCGGCAGTCAGCGAAGAGGTTGTGTGATGTCTGATATACCATGATATACTTGACGATATTAGACACAGCCTTGCCTTTCAACGCTTTCTCTGGCAGCTCCTCACAACGATTTTGGTGGCCGTCACGTGACTCTTGATATCTGCCTGTTGCCTGCCTATTGATTCGTTGGATAGTGATTCGAATGCTCCCTAAGCCCTTTATATCTTCTGGCTTGATCTGTTTGTCATTGCTCTCCTCTGAAACCGAATCAGGATGTGTTTCTGTATCCTCAAGACCGGTATGCCACTTACTTGTGAGCAGTGCCCCAAAGCTCAGATCCCCTTTGAGCCACTTTCCCGTGTTCAGATCTTTCATGTGGATCTGTGTGATTTCCCGATAGGCAGGCTGTCCAGACGCGCGACACCGATCAATGTAGGATCTCTCAAAGTCGAGACACCAGCCTAGATTGTCATCGTCGAAGTAAAAGCAGGTCCTCACGACATCATCATGCTTCAGCAGGTGGATGTTGAAGGTAGGGTGCAGGATGACTTTCAATCTGAACGTGGATTCCGTGACGGCCTCAATATATTTACTGTGCTCATGGCTGCCGAGCTCGTGGTCTGGCTCTGGATCATCGTATTGTGTCAGGACTGAAGCATCTGACAGTACTTGTACAGAGAAATCCCTCGAAGAGACCATGATCGCTCATGAAGCGTGTCATGGGTTTGTCAATTTTAGGGCTGCTACGCGCCAAAACACGACGGAAGAGTCTAGGCCCTCCAAGGCCCGAAGCCCCCGTGCTTCCCGGGCGGGTGCCGTAGGCCCCGCCGCACCACAAAAGAAATAATAATGTCCGTGGTGGCTGATGGTGGGGCACCACAACGTCAGCGAATGATACTCTACGACTAGGCGATTTGGCATTCCATTTCAATTGAACTATATTCCTTCTCCATAGTACCTATCGTCTCTCTTTCGTACATAGCTCCTCTGACTGTCAGTCGCTCAAGCTACCCAGCATAGCAAGCATTTCTACACCTCAGGATGGTCAAAGCAGGTTCGCTCGCCGGCAATTACGACGTGGATTCACCCTTCTAATGCATCATAGTCGTTCTCGGGGCCTCCGGAGGCATTGGCCAAGTAAGTTCCTCTCAAACATCATGGTGCAGCACCCTGAAATTAGAATGACAGCCATTGTCGTTGCTTCTCAAAGCAAGCCCTCTGATCGACGAGCTTTCGCTCTATGATGTCGTCAATACACCAGGTGTCACCGCCGACCTATCTCACATATCTTCCGTCGCAGTATGTCAATTGTTCCATGCCCAATATCTGGCATACATTAAGAAGTGATAGAAAATTACCGGCTACTTGCCCGCAGATGACGGATTGAAAAAGGCTTTGACCGGGGCTGATGTCGTAGTCATTCCCGCTGGCATTCCTCGTACGTATCTTCAACGGTAGCTCCGGAACTAGGCATTCACACATTCTAGGCAAACCTGGAATGACTCGCGATGACCTGTTCAAGATCAACGCCGGTATCGTCCGTGACCTGGTCAAGGGTATTGCAGAGTCCTGCCCAAAAGCCTTCATTTTGGTCATCTCCAACCCTGTCAATTCTACGGTCCCAATCGCAGCCGAGGTCTTGAAGCAAGCGAATGTCTACGACCCCAAACGACTTTTCGGTGTGACTACTCTCGACGTCGTCCGAGCCGAAACTTTCGTACAGGATATCACCGGGGAGAAAGAGCCTTCCAAGACTGTCATCCCTGTCATCGGAGGGCATTCTGGCGAGACGATTGTGCCCCTCTTCAGTCTGGCCAAGCCCGCGGTGAATGTCCCTGCTGACAAATATCCTGCTCTGATCAAGCGTAAGTTATGTACCATGAGTGCACCTCTAGTTTCTTGTCTGATCCACTCTAGGTGTGCAATTTGGTGGTGATGAGGTCGTTGAAGCAAAGGGAGGAGCGGGATCTGCAACTCTCTCAATGGCATACGCTGGGTTTCGGTACGCATCGGTCACCAGAAATACGGGAAGTTTGTATTGCTCACATGACATGTAGCTTTGCCGAGCAAGTCATCAAAGCAAGCAAGGGCGAGAAGGGTATTGTCGAGCCCACCTTCATCGATCTGAATGGTGTTTCTGGCGGAGATGCCATCGCTAAAGAGACTGGAGTGGACTTTTTCTCTGTACCAGTGGAGCTCGGGGTATGCTCGCATTCTGATATTTCTTTCTAAAAGTCTTTTGCTAATGCAAGATCAGCCATCCGGCGCCGAAAAAGCCAACAATATCCTGGGCAGCTTAAGTGAGGATGAGAAGAAGTTGCTAGAACCTGCAAAGACGGGCTTGAAAGGCAATATCGCAAAGGGCATCGATTTTGTGCACAACCCACCACCGAAGTGATTCACCCATTCATCGCCGTTTGTTCAATCATTTGCAAGCAGAGCTGCATTGCTACTCCAGAATTCACGCTCTGGATCTCAAAAAGCGTGGCAACTACCATACCTAGATCAGATTTCTAAATAGAGCCATTCACTGACTCCTCTGTTCTTACTTACAGGCTCTAATATCTTCTCCTCTACTTTCTACTCTCGGGATGGGTGTCGTCTCTAGCAGCAAAAAGGATTTCAAGCATGCACGTGAAGCTTGACAGTCTCTGCTCATATGATACCGTGGCATTGTAAGGTCCTTCGTATGCATGAGTAGAATCGCGGAAATCTGGGATGGGTGACCTTTTGCATTTTATGATCTCGCAGAGTTCGTTTTGATTTGAAAGGTAGCGGCTGGAAGTTCTGACGTCTCCGCTTGAACAGTGGCAACAATTCCCATACTTGCAAGACTCCCTCGCACTATGCCACATGGAAACCATAGATGCTACGAGGGTCAGAAGGGATCATACTCTGTACAGTAAAGCGATAGAAGATTACCGGCTGGGCTTTTGCGAGAGCTTCAGACGATGTGGCCATGCTCATACGCGCGAAGGGTTTGAAGCTGTTGTCTGTAAGAACGTAAACACCCTTGACAGCAATCAATAAGCCATTGCACTATTGGAAAATATAGAGCTTCGACCTCACTCGGTGGTTGGTTTTAAGATTGTCGATTTGCTTCCTGAAAACGAGTGTCCACATGTCTTTGCACAGAAACTTGATCACATCGAGCGGATCCGTGAAGCGTGGCCTATCCCTAGAGAATCTACGCATGTTTTGCGATTAACAATCAATGGCGGAGCAAGCCCCTAAGGAGTATGCGAACCTCTCAGCAAGACCTTGTCCAACTCTGTATCCTAGTGACTCAAGCCGCCGATATGCTGCCTCCTTTTGCTCATCTTCGTCGGTCTCTTTGTCGCCTTTCAAGTTTAGAGGACGCAGCTCGGCAGCTAGACGGTACGCAGTAGGTACCATCTCTAAGAGCAATAATTCAATGCATGATGCATTGACAAATGAAGCGTAAGGATCCGAGGAAACCGAAGAAGGGTTGGAACTTTCGGCAGACATGAGGTTGAATGTGAGATGAAGGCAGCGTCCAGATGGGTCATTGGGTTTCCCAGCATTTCGGTTGTTGGCCGTTCATTGCTATCTTAGACAAGCGAATTTGTTCCGGGTTTAGACGGATGATACTTGACATTAGGCCATCTTTGGATTTGGATGTGCAACTTTCAGGATCCACGCCGCTTGATAGGATGATAGGAAACGAAAAAATACAGTCCCTTCGGGCATAGCACTAACGAAAATACGGGCTCTAGAGGCCGCATCAGCAGCAATGATATCAACTAAGCATTTGTATCTAAGATCGTAGAGGTTAACCAAAGAGTCACCATCGCCTTTGTGGATCCCTTTTATCATTATAAGATATCTATTCCTATCGGACCCCAGCAGAGAACCTCCATGTCAGGGGTATCGTCGCGCCTCAACGTAATGAGGATAATCACAGTCTCCGGAACGCCATGCTATTCATTTGTAATGTCGTTATAAGATGCTGCAAAGGCCAGTAAATGCTATTTCAGTAGCTTGAGGGCTGGTCGTAAGGTCGTGGATAACCTGTGGGCGGGTATTGATTTCGTGGAGGGTAGAAGTTGGAGGAATATGACGGGTGCTTCGGTGGGTATGGTGAGGCTGCACCATCAGTGAACTGTATTTCGTCAGAAGTATTGCTGCTAGGCGCGCCGTTTGTTAAGGGTGCCGTCTGCCGCCGCTTTGGCGTCCTTACAGGCTCTCCATCTTCGGAGTCAGTACAAAGATCAATGACATCTGCTGCGTATGGTGCTGGGCGTTTGTTGCCACCAAAGGATTGTTTTCCTGTTGATGTTGAGGGCTCCCGCGACGATACTGGAGGCGTACTTAGCATGTTTGGTTGCTGACTATATTCGCTTTTGACTGTCTTTCCACATGGCGGTTCGTCAATCTCCACCAGGTCTTTATCGGACTCATAACTAGTTTGTCTCTTGCTTGAGCTTAATAGGGGTTTCTCCTCACCTTTGATGCTCCAATGTCCGCTTGGCTCAATGGTAACTTGGTCTACTGAGCGTGGCGTTGACTTCAGTATATCCTCCACATATTGGTCAACCTGTAAGTTGCTAAATTTAACGTTCTCGTGGCAGACAGGGCAACTCCATGTCGGTGCCTGCTCCTGTAGTTGCAGGAAAGAAGTCGCATCAAAACACTGATTGTGTTTACAAACCGTTGAGCGACATGGAACATCGATTCTCATATACGATAACGGGCACTTTAAAGAAAGGACTGATGATGTAGCGACAATGTCTTGGTCCTCCGCCCGGCTTTGCATTTCACGCAAGACTCTATCTTTTGAGATCAGCTTGCCTTGTTTGAGTTCCAACACGAGGCTTTCGACGGGAATTTGCTTGACTAGATTCACCACCAAGTTAAAGCGATTTTTCGTCAGCGCATAGGTGATAAGAAGTTCGTTGTTATAGCCCGCACGTTTCCTTAAAAGTCCGGTAATATCTGCGGGGCGTGTAGTACCAGGTTTGTTTTTCAGCCCCCTAAGATTCGCCTTGACATCATCTCCGTTGACTTTCAGCTCGACTTGTTGAGGGAATGCTACGTCCAATAGGGTGAAAGGTGATGGTCCAACGTCTGCCGCACAGTATACCATTACCCTTGTGTTATTGTCGTCGTTGAGCATCGTGACAACATCTTGAGTCAAGTTCAAGGGATCTCTAAAAGTGTCTCGCGTAGCTTCGCGAGCTACGTCTCGGTTAGACAAGTACGTGTAGAGGCATGGAAATCACTCAAGAATGAATATAATGGCTCACCTTCCAGCTTGTGCACCTTTGACAATACCGTTATGTGCCTTGTGAATGGACTCTCTTTGAAATTAAGCTGGGACCCTGGTTAGGATTAGCTCTGACCTTGCTCGTGTGACAGCGCTTGCATACTCTGTGCAGATGCGCCCAGCGGTTGAGCTGTTCCATACGATATCGGGGTGACACCAAAAGAGTTAGGGAGATGACGCTGCGGGGTTGCCATAGGGTTGTGAGGCATGGTTCTTGCAGAGCTGAGGGGTATTGACTGATCTAAAGTTGGATTAAAGACGAGGCTTTTGAGTCTATGGAAGGCCTCATAGTCGTTCTGTGAAAGATAGTATTGGAGCTCTGGACGATCAAGGTCAGATTCAGTGGGTAGAATGAAGATAGGGATAAGCGAGTCATGATGAAGCACCAGAAGGTGTCGTAGAGACTGAAGGATTTCCTCCTCAAGAAGGTGGGGGAATAAGGAGCATGACATACGCGAGATGATTCTAGATTGCAACGCAGCTTTTGCGCCTGAGACTGGTAGGCTTGCTCCTTTGCAGACTTGTTTGAGTTGCGCAGCAATGAGTCTTTTCACTTGAGCAGAAGCAGAGTCCATACTCATTGCAGAAGTAGGAGCTGCCATTTTATTGATGCTGAAAGGTCGTCACGCTGGGTTTTGAGGCGCAAGATCGAGGGTCCTATTAGAGCCTTCCATTTGGAAACGCCGAGATTCTACGGTTTGACCTTGATCAAGGGTTTTCCTGAGCAGCTCGAGGGACAAGCCCAGAGAATTGCTGACCTCACGAGAACCTGAAGGCCTTTGATACTGCCACAACAATCTACGCTGTGACCACATGCCTCTAGCGCCACTTGGATTCTTGGCCCTAGAAGTGTTTCACCCCAGCTTGCGCACTTTCTCAGACCGGATATTTCTGGCCGTAAGATATGAATGAACGGCCGCAGCTTCAATACTATCATCGTGATCATTAGAGTGTCAAATCTAATAGTGTGTCCGACTTGGGGGTGAAGACTCCTAAGGCTGTTCGTCGCTTCAGAGCACTTCAAAGCACTCAACAAGCAAACGGCAAACAACTTGTCCACAGGCTCAGACAAATTGCAAGGGATTTAATTGTCTCTCATACTTGAGGGAAGCCTGAGAGTTCTACATTCCTAGTGGTTCGGCATACTTCCTCACTGCCATGGCGAAGGGGCTTCGATCAAGTGCCAAAAAGGTGAATAAAGCCAAGTTGCGCCGTAGGATCTTCGAACCAGCTGAGCTGTCAAGAAAAAAGCGTCTGTCTGCAAGGCTCCATGAAGTTGCATCCCAACCGCAGAAGCAGGCCTTCAATGAAGCGCAAAGTGCAACTCGAGGTCAGTCCATCAGCACAACGTTATGATAACACCTTTTGTGAGCCCATTCATGACCCTTAGTAGAGAATGAATCCGAGGATCTAGTGGAGGAGAGAACAAATGATGCCGGCGGAACTGAAGGTATTGAAAACCCTGGTCTCCTATGCTGTGGAAACATGTTCTTAATATCACGTCATCTAGCAGTCATGGATATTGAGCGAAGGGATGAGGCTTCAGATTTGCAAACACGTGCAATTAGAGGCCGGAAGTGGCTAAAGAAAGGCCGAACGAAGAACAAAGCCGCCATGGTCTTTCCCGCCTTGATCAAGCGTCGAGAGGCTGAAAAGATTCGCGCAAGGCAGCGAAGACGTTAATGAGGAGGGAGCATTCAAGATTTTTGAAGGTATTAGTGATTGATTCAGAGTCCAACGATCGCCTTTGCCCGCCAACTTTGACTGCATTAGACACCTTCGAAAATCCATGTGCATCGTTCTCCATGTTTCTGTAAACCTGCACGCTTTCACACCATACACTTCTTCCTCGTACAAGTATGTTTCTGCCTTCAGGGCACTCTTCCAGCATTGAGTAAGCTGCTAGTGAGACCGAGCTATCCTTGAACAAATCAAATCTCTCTCTCCCAGATTCCTAATTGAAGCGGCTTTTGAGACACCTACGCTCCTATAGTTGTGTTTCCATATCTCCTCGCAGGACTTGTGAGGCTTTCCAAAATTTTGAGGCTCGAGGGGGCTTTCCAAGACTCGGGAGATCTCCAGTGCTTGAGGTGGGCAGCCTTGGGCAGCCTTGGCAGCCACTGGCTGAGGCCAGTAGTGGGTACCTACCTTATTTATCAATCTACTCGTACACGCTTAATTTCCTTCCACCATGATGCCATCGAAATCTCACCAGCTTCAGTAGAGAATGACCCTCAGGGCCCCCAATGGCCAATATCTCCAATTACTCGATATTGACATTCGCCAATTTAATATTGATCATAGCTCTCGCAGTCTTTGCCGCTGGATTCTTCCCATTTAAACCGTTCATTGCCGGTAGAGCTCACTTTAGACACGGCCCACATGGAACCGCCACTGTACCTGCGCCATTTGATAAGGTGGTTTTTATGGTCGTAGATGCCCTACGGAGGTACGGAGTCAGTGTGTCGAGAATTGAATCCTACACTAAAGTACATAGTGATTTCGTATATTCTCAAGAATCTAGCTTTACTTTTGTTCAGAGGTGAGCCACTAATCAAATCAGTCTGGCCCGCAGACTTACGTCTATTCACAGTCTCATACGAGATGGCTCCGCTATCCCTTTCACAGCCCACGCTACCTCCCCCACAATTACTATGCCTCGCCTCAAGGCAATCACGACTGGATCCATACCGTCCTTTTTGGATGTCATCCTCAATTTTGCAGAGTCGGACACTAGCTCCAGCCTAACAAATCAGGACACCTGGCTATCGCAATTGAGGAGCAAGCCTGGCGGAAACTTGGTCATGTATGGGGACGACACATGGCTGAAGCTGTTTCCGGAGACTTTCGGGCGCAGAGATGGCACGTCGAGTTTCTTTGTTTCGGTTCGTTTTGACTCCCATAGAAAGCACCTGCAAGGCCTAACCAATCGTTCTGCAAAGGACTTCTCTGAGGTTGATAACAACGTCACCCGGCATGTTTCTTGGGAGCTCGAACAACAGGATTGGAATGGTTTCATAATGCACTACTTAGGTCTTGATCACATAGGGCATAAATCTGGTCCTCGAAGGTAATAACGTGCTCTTAGGTGTTGTTGTCCACGGATTTTAACATCAAGGCAGCCCAAACATGAAGCCCAAGCAATCAGAAATGGATTCAGTCGTACGAGAGATATACGAAGCCATAGAAATAAAACCTCATCTTCGATCAACACTTCTTGTGCTATGCGGCGATCATGGCATGAATGAAGGAGGTAATCACGGGGGGTCTGGTGAAGGCGAGACTTCTCCAGCTTTAGTTTTCATGTCGCCTAAGCTCAAAGCTATTTCCAAGGGGTATCAAAGTCCAGTTGCTTCGTCCAACAACGGATTTCAGTACTACACAAAGATCGAGCAGTCAGACATCGCCCCTACATTGGCGGGTCTGCTTGGCTTTCCAGTGCCATTGAACAACCTAGGCGTCTTCGTACCTGAACTCCTCTCACTTTGGCGAGAAGGTTAATAGCACTCCATTCGAATCAACCATATTCCGTTGACAGGCAGCAGATGATCAGCAGCGCCTTGTGGTTCAGAATGCTATGCAAATTCTTAAAATTGCGAGCAGTACATACCCCTGGCCCAATCTTGACCAAAACCGAAGTGTCGCAGACTGTGATGGGTTAGTTCCGGATAGCATCGCCCTGGGCTGTATGTGGAAGGAAGTGGATTCCTTATTGACCACTATACCTCAGTCACACCGCGAGGTGATTAGCGTTTCTCAAAAGGTGAGCAAAATCGTAGATGAAGTCACAGGGTTGACGATCCACAGTTCAGTCGGCGTGCTCAGAAAGTCTTGAGTAGCGTCGCCAGTGATTACGATCTTCTGAAACTTGGCATTGGCATTAGTCTTACATGTATGTCCCTTGCCCTAAGCATAGGGATTCAGGTTCGGCTCAGCTCCTCAATAAGGATTGGAAATTCAATGATTCCAATGATGACCCTTATGTACGGCTCAATGATGTTCGCAAGCAGCTATGTTGAGGAGGAGCAGCACTTTTGGTATTGGGCTTCCTCGGCCTGGTTTGGCTTGTTATTTGCGAAACAGTAAGACCACGATGCCCACATTTGCCAAAATTGCTAATGTAAATTGCAGACGGCGACGCATCTGCTTGACTCGACTTTCTAGCGCTCTTTGGGGGTTAGCCTTACTTATCACGTCCAGGGTCCTCCGTAGATGGAATCAAAGCGGTCAGAAACACACAGGTGAACCAGATATCGCAAGATTCCTGCTTCCTAAACACAATATGGTGCTATGGGCTCTCACTATCGCCACCTACGTAGACCTTATGTCGAGAATTTCCCATAGCGCTGTACCGTGGGCTCCTCGTCGGGTTGCTTCTGCGCTCGCACTGCCACTTGGCGTTACCGCAATTGCGTTCAAGGTGGTGTTCACCAAGGCCGACGCCCCAGAGCTTTTGAATGGGCTTGAGTTCTTGATCCCCCCACAGCTAGGAAAACCATCCCTCGTCGCTCAAGCAAGGGCGGTTTTCGTAAGCTCTGGTTTCATGGCTCTTATGACAGTGACGCCAGTCTTGATCAATCTTCGCTCGCGGTCGATTTCTTCACGAGGTCCTCGGCTTTCACATCTACAATTCCATTCAAAGGCTAATTCTGCTTGCAGACATTGCACAATCATTCCACGATCTGCTAACTCTTTTCCTCGTTACACAAACTCGAACAGCAAACGTCCCTATATTCCTGCTGTTTCAGATTCAACGAACCGCACTCGAACAGGCTGATCTGTCACTCAGCGCAATTTCGATAACGACGATCCTTTTTCGGTATTCAACCTTCTTCATTCTTGGTGGATCTAACGCAATCTCCTCCATTGATCTCTCCAATGCATACAACGGCGTAAGTGGATACAACGTCGCCGCTGTTGGGATCTTGACATTTGTCAGCAACTGGGCCGGATCAATATGGTGGACGTCTGCAGCGTCTCTGCTGCTCACCAGGGACAAATCGCATCGTTTGGATTCGACGTGGCTTCAACATACAACGCTGTTGACGCTAACAAACTGCGGGGGTGTCCTTGCTGTTATGCTAGCCTGCACTTTATTGAGGACGCACCTTTTTATATGGACGGTATTTTCGCCAAAATATCTGTATAGTATTGCCTGGAGTGTGGGTCAGCATATATGTGTAAACCTCTGCTTTGGTAGTACAATGTACTGGGCTAGCTCACGAAACCCCGGGTTTGACGGACGAAATCAGTAGATTATGGATAGGTTGAAGTAAATATAGGAACTTGAGCGTTCTAATGTGTCTAATTTGGGGTTTCCTCATGCAAATTGAAAACTAATCGATGCGCGTGAAAAGCTCATCGATGGCGTTTCGTGGCTTTCTATCGTTTCGCCTCAGGCCCAATTTTCGATCATTCTTGCCAACACTATCCTGAGCCCCCAGTAGTATTTCATTCTTGTTAGCTGTTGTAAATATATCTGAAACCCTCATTTTATCTGTGAGAGAATGAGCCCACTCGCCATCTACACCATTGCCCGTGTATTCACGGCAGCCGGGTATCTTTATAACTTTGTCGATGCCCCAGGTGACATCCACAAACGAGCATTCTCTTCTCAATCCCTCAACTATCGATTGCGCCTGTGCAAGTGCCGCGAGAAGCGTCAATCCCAGGGAAGAGAATTGGGAATCGGACATCAATTGACTGAAAGCTCTGAGGAACCAATAAGCCTCTAGCTAATGAGCCACCACTTTTGAGGGTCTGGCAAACCTGTGACATTTTGGAAAGATATGGCATCCAATATAGATGACGTTACATCGAATGTCATGATCGTGTGCCTGCTGACAAGCAAGAAGCAATTTGGCAAAGTTTCGCTTCAATATGCGAACCCACCTAAACCAAGGACTTCTACGATGTTGGTTCCTGTTGTGGTGGTCCAGCAGATGTAATACTTGTATGATCTTTGCCTGCTTGTCCGTTATCGGGCTAAGTGATTCGGGCATGAGTGAATCGGAATGCGAAAGGAGATGACTGCAGCCGAATTGGTGTAGGTAGATGAGTACGCCCGAGACTGGCTTTTGAGGGAACCCCGTATCATACATTAATGCTTGGCACACGAAAGTTCATTTGAGGCTCAAGGTTCAAATCAAGTAGCTGCCTACGTCTTACGGAGATTATGATCCTTTGTCAATACTTCTATTAGCTCGCTGATACTTTCACCAAGACGTCACCATTGGACACTTGTGTTTATAAGCGAACTTAGCAATCTTAAGCCCACATAGCCTTCAACATAACGAAAGCCCTCACACGTACGCTACAACCACATACACCAACGCAACAATAGCTAATTAGGTGTCCCACGTAGTTTTGCATTTGCACATTGCACCCCAATTGATTATCCACTGCCACAGATTGAATCTCGACTACTCTTTCATCTCTTCTACTCCATTGCAATGCCTGTGAGCCCAAGTGCTGTCCCGTCAGTAGTATGGCATACCGTAGCTCGCAGCCTGGTAGCTTGGAGGAAATTGATCAGAGAACATGCCAAAAGGACGAGGGGAGCGAGATCGTTGCGCGATAGCCGGCATTTTGAGACCGTCCAATTCGTAATTGGAGTCTTCCAATTCTGCAAGACGTGTGCCACGATCGTATTGCGAGCGCCGACTACAAACACACAATCTCAGCGCTTCTGCTTGCCTGCTTTCTCAGAGGCGATGCAAGCTTACCGACGTTGTTCATCTCGGAAATTCTGTCCAGCACGAGGTGCGAAAAGACCTAAATACTATCTTAGCATACTTCACGCGAGATATTCAGCACAAGAGAACCTACCAATATGTTCAGCATTCTCAACGCTGCGCCGCATCTTTGAGGGATTGTCTGGACCTGGAAAGGTTTCTTCTGATCCCACCAGAGGACCGGTACCAGTGCGGTAGAGTTTCGGGCGAAACGATGGATGCTCCAGCATGACAGAGCTGTTCCGGAATTTCTGAATTAAGCAGTCGCGACCTTGAATGGTGGCGTAGGATACCTCGGCAACTTTATCGCTGTTAAAACGATTCCAGCGGTGGCCAGCTCTGGCGTTGACGAAATCCACGATCCAGATAGGATCTTCAAAATTTATGAAAGCATAACCAACATTGCAGTTATTCGCAAAGTCGATACGAAGGTACATGAAGTCGTATTTGCCAAGACTAGTTTCATCAACTATGTCTTTGAGCATAGCCTAGTATAATTTAAGCGTTTTCGCTTGCTTTGAGAAGTACAGGTGTGGACGAACCTGATCAATCTTATTGGGGATATTCCGTAACATGATCTGGGAGACTGATTAGTTACCTTGGCTTGACCTCAAGATGCGAACTCTACCGTAGTTCGAACGTCTAGTCCGGCTCGAATGCGGTCCATATCTACCACATTGTGATGCCCTGGGGCATAATCTGGTTGCTGCCGGCCGCTAGACCTTGTGAGTGCCTTTGGTTGCGACGGGTGAGCATTTCGATAATCCCCAGGAAGTGAGGGTGAGCCTCGCTCTTGGCCAATAGCGCCGGGACTATACTGAGACCAAAGAGGCGATGTCATGCCGTAACCAGCATAAGTGTTGCAAGAGGTTGTCCATGTGGGACTGTACATTGGCCCCGGACCACCGTAGCTCGGAGCAAGGCTGTTTAGTGGTGAAGGTATATGTTGGCCTCCGGCGACCTTGCGGCCCGTAAAGGAGTCCTCTGTTGAGTTTGATTGGTACAGAGATTGGCGCGGCGTGTGAAGTAGCGTACTCTCGCGATAGCTGTCTAAAGTCATCTTTGAAAGGGCTTGGTCTAGTCTAGAATCGTCTTGACCGATGATTATTGGACCAGGAGTCTTAGCCGGAGTCTGTAGCTTTGGACCGACTTCTGGCTCATAGCGGCCAATACTCACGGAGCATGTCTCCTCATTGTTAGCATCAGTCAATGGACATGGCTACGCACACGCTTACCTTGAGTTTGATACCATCGGAGTGTAACATAACGTCATTGGCAGAGTTGATGTTATAGTATTCGACACGGAAAACAAGTTTGCGTGTCTCTGGAAGTGTGACACTGAAAGCCATTATCTGTCCAAAATCCTCGAGTGCTTCTTTAAGATCGTATGCGATTTGGTCTTTGTCAGGCTGCTGTGAAGTCCCGATGTATCGGGCAGTAACGCTGATCTGTCCTTCGTGATTCGACGTCTGGGCTTTCCCCACACTTTCGGCGCGATACTTCCAGGAGAACGTGGCTGGACTGATGTGCTGGACTTTCCAGCCCAGTAAGTGGCTTTGGACAAAAGAAAAGGCCTTGTCAGCGTCGCGAATATCACAAAATTTGACGTAGATAATACCGCGAACGGTGACATCAGAGGTGACAATAGCTAATAATGACGGATACATGGTGGTCTAGTGTACACGTGAGTAATAAGTCGAATCACACGAGTGTTGTCTTACATTGAGATGTTTATTCAGCTGGTCAGATCCACTTTCAGGACCAAGCTGCATCATCAGTGCTCTCGACGTGCCGTCGTCTGAAGAAAAAGGCCCAAATGTTTTTGACGCGTGCTCTAGTCCCAGAGTTACGGAAAAGGATTTGTGGGGGGATGTCTTTAGTGTAGACCTCGCTGTGGAGCCCAGCAGTTCATCTTGTGGACCAGACTGGGACGTCTTGAACACGGGAGAGCCAACGTCGGCCCTGAGCTCTACAGTGGCTTGACCATTCTCTTTTAGAGAGGATGATGAACCAGTGCTATTGTAATGCTCAAGGCCAGATGGGCTGTGATGTGAACTGGCAGGCGTAAAAGAGGTTGCGGCTGGAGACAGCTTCGATACATCTGCGGAGCTTTTCGTAGTCGCCGATCCTAAGGAGCTGCTGGTCACGAAAGGATCGTGGTAAGTGAAAGACGATGCATTCTCCTGCGAAGAACCATTACGACGGCCGGCAGTGGAGATGGTGAGGTCGAAGGCCGGGGGATCTTCGCCCTGACTATGCCACGACTGCCGGCACTAGAGAGTTCGTGGGTTTCTTCGGGTGAGAAGGTTGACACTTTAGTTGCTGGAGTTGCATGTTGAGATTCAATTTCCTCAGAGGAGTTGGGGCTCGGAGCAGAGCTTGAGTGACGAGCCATGCCTGCCATCTGCTCGGATCTATGGTATGGTGATGACAATGATGCTGTAATTTTTTCTGTGATCGAAAGAACGAATGAATATGGCAAGGGAGAGATGGACCGATGTGCACCAATAAGAGCTTGCTATTACGATGAATGAGGGTTGATAGTGGCCAACAGCACTGCGTTCCAAGTGCAGCTCGTCCGTCAAAAGAGCGAGATATGAACGAGGTATTGAAAAAGAAGGAACGGAGGTTAGGAACATCACCTGAAAGGTGAAGAAAGGAAGGCCGGCGCAAGTATAAGATTAAACGACGACTGCGTGTGATGGTAGGAATATTCGACTGGGCTGGGGGGCTAAGATAGCCCTTTCCTAAAGCGACCAGGGCCACGCCGGACGTGTGGAAGATGGAAATTTGGAGGTTATTCCAAATACCCGGGTCAGGCAGCCCTATCAGATCGCACTGCATCTAAATCTATCACCAAGAACTGACCATTCACGGCGCGCTGGCGACGGCCCGGCACCAATCTGACCTCGGGGACAACACGACACAACATCATGGACACCATCATCTCCATCGACAATCCGTGTTGTACAGCTCGAACCCAGACTATTCTCTGCTATTGCCCGCTGTCTGGAGATGGTGAGGGTATCGGGCAGAAAGTGAAGGGTGGGGCCAATACTCACGGTGCCATGGACGGTGATTGCCGTCCCATCTCCAGCAGAGTGGCGACACCATCACGATTTGAAGATCCCCCGAGCGACATCTCATCGTTAGATCGCGTCTTGCAGGTTGCCACTCTGAATTCGTGCAGAGCCGAACGTTTCAACGTGGATGTGCTTATATGCAGCTTCTCACGTGGAGATCGAGCGGATATGCAAACATGCAAAGGGCGCACAGACCTGAACTCTATTCATATGCACAACGAGCGTTTTCCCGTGACTTCGCGCCACCATCACAGTGTGAGGGGACAGGGCAGGCTATACACAAGTTGCGAAGACCGTTAACTAGATCGAGCGGTGTTGAGTGTCGGTTGAAACCCTATTCTCTAGCTCCCGCCGCTATCTCTTGGCCGTCCGCTCTCGCTCTCAAGGTTGCGCCGCTGGGTGGGGACCTTAACTTACTAGCTCGGTTATCCTTACCCTTCATTACCGGTCCCTGCCTTGACCGATTAGTGCTAGATCGGGACAGGTCGATGAAGCTTCGATCTTGGTCTGCTCGACTTGCTCTGATACAAGGACGGAGCGCATTTCCCCTCGAACGCCACAGCACTGTAAGCAGACGAGCTTCTCGACAAGAACATCGTTTGCGATGCTGCAGCCACGTCCCTGAAGGGGACTCTTGGTTTAGCACTCACTAGCCTATACCTCTACACAGAGCCGTCGCCGTGCAAGCTACCAGGATGCCTGCAGCCGTGAGCGCTTGGCCCGAATTAGGCTATGCAGCACAGCAGGTGTGTTGCAGAATTTCAACCTCGTCTAACACAATCACGCCTTCCTTTGGAAAACTTGGCCCGTCACTGACATCTCAGCAAGGTAGTGCAAGCACCGTCCGACGGCGAGTATCTCAACCATTTGTTGCGTGCAATTCAAGATGCGAGAAAGGGAGGCCAGAGCCAGCAGCTCTTGTCGTCCCTTACCCGTTACTCCACGGATAGGGAAGCAGAGATTGAACGTATCTGTATCTCGAATCACCAAGGCTTCGTCACCTCTGTCAACCAGCTTTTGCATGTTAGGGATGGGACAGGCCACCTGGCCTCTGACATATTGTCTCTAAATCAGTCCATGCAGTCCAGCACAGAGAAGCTGGCGGAGCAAAAAAAGGCTTTAGTCGATTCGAGAGGAGTACGGCAAAATATTGATGAAGCGACAGAGGCACTACGCGACTGCCTGGAGGTTCTGCGCCTAGCCAATCAAGTCCATGACCTCCTAGGAAGGAAAAGCCATTACTCGGCCCTCAGAGCTTTAGACGAGTTGCAAAACGTGCATCTCAAAGAGATCAGTCAGTACAAGATTGCAGACATGATCCAAAGGTCCGTGCCAGCTACAAAGAAGCTCATCGCTGAGGCGGTCATGAGCGATCTCAATACATGGCTCTTCCGGATTCGAGAGACCGAAGCTTTCTTGGGCCAAGTCGCGTTCTACCATACTGAACAACGGAGGGCTAGGCAGAAAGACCGTGCAGAAAGGTCCCAGTACTTGGCTAATTTCAAGTTGAATACTGCCATTGAGCTTGTTTCTGATGAGACTGACGAATTTGACGTGCTCGACAACGAGGATGTACAGGTGGATTTCACACCTCTTTATGAGTGTCTTCACATCCACAACGCCCTAGGCCAGACAGAAAAGTTTCGTGCTGAGTACGCAATGACCCGACGTCAACAAAAGGATTTGCTGATGCCTGTCTCAATAACGCTCAAAGAGGACGATGAGGGTGTCTCGCTCAACGAATTGCTCGAGGGTATGGCCGGCTTTGCGGTCGTGGAGCGCGCGACGATGACGAAAGCTCCGGAAGCTCGATCTACGTCTGATGTAGATGAGCTGTGGGACTCGATGTGCCAGCAAGCAATCTCTCTTACCTCTAGCGCTTTACAAGAAGTCAACAACGCTGAGCTAATCCTGAAAATCAAAACAGTTTTTGCCTTATTTATCCAGACTATGGAATCTTGGAATTACTCCGTTGCCACTCTCGATGGCTTTCTGCTGCAACTATTTGAAAAATACGCCGAGCTTCTGAAACGAAGGTTTAGCGATGATTTCCAGGAGATAGTCTCGACTGATGACTACATGCCGATGCCGATTAACAAACTAGAGGAATACGACAAAGTTGTCAGTGTCAGCTGGTATACACCGGATAAGCCACGGGTAGAGATTCAATTTCCCTGCGTTTTGCCATTTTCCCAAATGTATCCTCTTTGCTGCATAGATATTAGGAATTTCCTTAATCAATTCTGGTTTTTCCCCGACGACCATTTTCTCCAGTCCAAAATGACAGACGAAACCTTGAGGGGCTCACTTGATGAATTGCTATCTAATAGCGTCTGCCGCCTACTTATCGAACGGCTCAACTCACAATATCTGGGTCAGATCGTACAAATACTTATCAACCTCGAACACTTCGAAGTTGCCTGTCAAGAGCTTGAGATCGCTCTGGCGGAAGGGAGGCGTGGTGCTTCCGCACAGGGTCAAGTGATTCTAGGCGCTACCGAAGAATTCAGAAGCAACAAGAAAACAGCAGAGAAGCGAATTTTTGAGCTTGTCAACTCAAAAATAGACGATCTGATAGGCACGGCCGAATATGATTGGATGGCTCTCATTGTTGAGAAAGAACCTAGCAGCTATATGCAGACACTGACTCGCTACCTCTCTAACATCATGAACTCGGTATTACTTGGCTTACCGGCTGAGATTAAGGAGTTGATATATTTTGATGCTTTGAGCCATGCAGCAACAATGATATTAAATCTGCCTTTATCTTCGGAGGTGAAAAGGATCAATCCAAATGGAGTCGCTGCTCTTGCTAAAGATGTTCAATATCTTACCGAATTTGTGGATACATTGGGCAATCCTGTGTTGAGTGAGAATCTAGACGAACTACAACAAACAATTTCCCTTATGCAAGCGGATAATTCAGATGACTTTTATGATATTTCTACGCGAAACAAGAAATATGGCAGGGTCGACGCACTCCACGGCCCTGTATTACTCGAGAAGCTGACGCACACCGTGCAGTCTGCGTCCAGTATCAGATCAGACAAATTTCAAGCTCTATCGTCTCGCTTTGGGATGAAGTCTTGAAAGCACCTAATTACCTTCAAGGAATTCCTTCACTAGAGCACGCTGTTCAAATGGCGGCGGGCATGATCGAAGTAATCTTTTAAATTTGGCCGATCTTTACATGCTTAATCCCCAATGGCCCACCTCGGACACTAATATCTAGAGTCCTCGGCAAAATGGGCAAATGGGACGTTGGGGGAGATTACATGGCTCAGAAATTATACGCCACTCGTGATTATCATCTTGTTTTCACTTGCTAGGCTTAATATAGACATGAATTGCTGTAAGCCCCAAACCCGCGAAGTGCAAAACAGTTCGAAGACTTCTGGTCGCCCTCTTCATGATATTGTATTTCTAGCCAACTTCGTAATCCCTCTCGCCCTCTGCATCTGCATCACCTTCAGCCCCACCGTCATGTCTCTGATATTGATGTGTCGGTCCCTCACCGGCAGATGGATCTTGTGGCCTTTGACCGACCCCGTACATCTATGTTGGCAGTCAGCAAAAGGAACGACTCTTGAACGATTCAAGTCGCTATGAGGGCTGACCCGGCGAACGTACCTGCTGCTGCTGCTGCTGCGCAGCCATCGGATTATAGCCATATACATTTTGCTCAAACATTTGTTGTTGCGGATATTGGTTGGGATCCTGGGGCATCTGAGGAGGATACATGGTAGGCGGTGCCCGATACCCTTGATCTGGCATCTGATTATTCTGCATTTGGTAATCGGAAGGATTCATGTGATGTTGTGGATCTTGCGGCGGTTGACCACTCTGTGGCGGCTGAGCGACATTATTTGGTGTGGGCATCTGGCCGGGCATGCCCGCTTGAGTTTGTTGTGGGGCCGACCCTGCATTTGCAGCACTTTGCCCACCTTGTGACCTTTTGCTACCATGGCTAGCTGCCTCTTCCCGAGGGACAATGTCGATCAGGAAATCAAACATGTCAGATTTGGCTAATGCAGAAGCAATATCGGATCTTTGAAGTGTTCGTCTTTTGTTCTCCTCTGCATGTATCCACGCTCGCATTGTGAGCTCCGTTATGAAGATGTCGCATCCCTTTGCGAAAAGGATAGGGGCTTCGGCAGATATCATTTTTACATCTGGGTCTGCCTTCATCACCTTCTTGATCCGAGCCAAGGGCAGTTGGTGTATTTTGTAATCATGGTTTTCATTTTCGAGTTGGTGGATTGTTTGTTGCCAGTAGGTTGTAAGGATATCACGGTATTGATCCGTAAGTCCCTGGCTAACCTATGGAATCGGTCAGACTACCCAAGTCGACAAGTGATAAAAGAGATGGAGCACATTAGCCCATGTGCCTGAGTACAATTCGGGTCCAATGTAACCTCGTCTTGCGGCAGCCTTGAGTGATCATTGTCAATTTCATGGATCATCTTCTCCCAAAAAGATAGGCCAACATTGGGCCAAACACGTACTTGAGCGCTTGCACCTAGAGTCAGATGCGATTAGCATTCCATTCATGAGAGTACGTGTGCCTTCAGGCACACGTAGAGCAATGATCACTGCGGAGGACGTACCGTAATGACCACCGACGCTTGTGTCGTACATGGCGGCACCTGGCTGCTGCTGGCCTGGCCGGTGCGGGTCCTGATCCATTTGTTTTTCGATGAGTGGGACCAAGCCTTTTGAGTAAATTATGGCCCGTTCTACAGTTTTGTACTACAGGGTGGTAGTTTTCGAGAACGTAGGTAGTGGTGGAGGCAGGTCTCAAGGCGCTTGATTGCGGGTCTTGCCTGCGTCGGGTGAAGCGCCTGCAATATCGATAGTAGAACTATATGACGCGCCGACAATGATGGATCTCGAAAAAAACACAGAGTATTTATCGAGTCTCGAATGAAGGATCTCCAGTAATTAAGTACAGTGTGCCGTCCTTGGTCTCCGACTTCTGAGATGATGCCACTATTTGGGCATCATCCTCACGGTCGACGACAGTATTCTTGCCGCAATTTTGCAATTATGCCCAACGGCCTGGGCATTCAACAGAGCGTTCAGAATGGGCCGGCTGAGGATTCGACACAGTGTACAGACTGCGCTCATCGGGGTCCAATAACCCACGTACTAAACGCTTTCAAATAATCAGAAACAGGGAGATAGCCCCTGGAGCCAGTGCCTAACCCACACTTGTGACCCTTGGCACCCGTCCACATCGTTGCCACAAGCTAATTCTTTGTGCATTGATGGGGGTTGCTTGATACACTCAGGGATGGAGGTGTCTCAAATTTCGATAGCGTTAAGGTTGGGAGCAACTGTTCCTCGGTGAAGAGGTTAGTCAAAGATTGACCCTTCCGGACCCTCAAGTCCCTCTATTATTATTCAAGATTTGAGATTGCCTTGCTTGAGCTTCCGGGAGTCGGGAAAACCCTAAATCCTTAATAATGGCAGAGACTATATATACACCCCTAAATGCTACCTTCACACCCCTAGAATGCTACATCTACACCTCTCCTTAGAATATCTTATATAGGGTATAGCTCTAAGGGGAAAGCCTTTTAAGCTAAGTTTTTAATATTATAATATGTTTATATATTAAAGTAACTTTTTATAAATAATTATTTTAAATAATATAATAGCTTATTAAAATTGCTAAGTATTTTTATATATTTTATATAATTCTTTATTTTTTCTTTTTAATTCTCTCCTATATTTATATATATATTAAAAAAATATATAAATAATATAGCCCTAGCTCCAAATATAAGCCCCCTTTGAAATACCCCCTAGAACACCCCCTAGACACCCTCCGGAGAGGGGTATAGATGTAGTATTTTAGGGGTGTGGAGGTAGCATTTAGGGGTGTATATGTAGTCTCTGCCTTAATTTAATAACACTACCAGTTGCCGGTACTCCCTGTACCGGAGGCGTACAGGTTGAACGTATATGCACTATCAGTCTGAAACGGTTGCTCATGGCCGAAGAGAACTACTGCAGCGAGGAGATTAAGATTCTTTTACAGCAAGCTGAGACTCGATTGAGCACATCAGAGCTGCGCCAACATGCTAGTCCACTTGTGCAAAGGTACGCACACATGCCTAATATTGGCCTGGTAATTTATTGAGGGTTTCTAGGGTCCCAAAGCTCACCCAACACATGCTCGCCGACCCATACATTCGATCAGACGAGGATTTAGCCCTTGCAGATTCAACACGTCTTCTTGAAGAGCATGAGAAACGAGCTGCCGGCCAGATTCGAAGAGTCGAAGATCCAGCGACTATCAGGGAGCGACTTGTAGAGGTACGTACTGCCACCCACCCTTGATTACTTGTAGCCTATGAGGACAAAATCTTCCCAAAATATCTTGATGCAGTATCAGGTGCCGTTATGGCGATGACCTGCCCCAATGACGGACTTTTCTTTACATAGTTACTCTGAGGCTTCATTTTATTGATTTTTCGTGATGGTCATGATTTGGCAAGCTATTGCTGATATCCATACAGAATGAAAGGGTCTCGACAGTTGAACAGTGGTTCAATCTACCACGAACAGAGCTTACGCCCACTTCCAAAAGAGATCTGCGCCTCATGAAGATGCGTGGGGTGCTTGATCCTAAACGTCATTACAAACAGGACAGTTCGAAGGATATAGCTCCTACTTTCTCTCAAATTGCTACCGTCATTCAGGGACCAACGGAATTCTTCAACGCTCGATTATCCCAGAAAGACCGGAAGTCTACCTTTGTGGAAGAGGTCTTGGCTGCAGAATCGGCTACGGGACGAGTCAGGAAAAAGTATGGTGATATCCAGGCTACGAAAACGAATGGTAAAAAGGCTTTCTACAAGAAGCTGAAGGAGCGAAGAGCTAGCAAAACACGCAGAGCCTAATTTCATAAGCGAACTTGATAATTGAATTTCACAGCCAGCACTCACGCCTGGTCATTCAAATCGAACAGCACTGAGTTTGTAAACATCGACCACAGGAGGAGCTAGCAACTGGGTCAGAATACAAAGCAGGATGATGGATTTAGACTTACTTGGATGTCTGCTGCCGCCTTGTGGCTCGCATCTAGGATTCTAGGGCCTCTTCATGATCAGCTCTGCCCTTTTCCATGATTTGATTCTGCCGATCTAGTGCTTGCAAAGGAGCGTCATCGCCGTAAGGCCCCGGTTGCAAGACCGCATTATTCGTGACGAGACTAAGCGCGAGTACTCGCATTCCGCAATGTCTCGCGACGACGATCTCTGGAACGGTTGACGTGCCTACTAGGTTGGTATTCCAGGCCCGCAACATTCGGCATTCGGCTCTCGTCTCGTAATTCAAGGATATTTATGAGCTTGCACGTCAGACTGGGTCCTCGATGGTATCACCTTTGGGCCTATCACAATGCATAGACACCTTCTCGCAGTCTTGGTGATTTTGGATCTTCAGACTCTCCCACTCGTTGCCAAGTCCTGTGAGCGAGTCAGCGAAGGTCCAATTCATAGGTATCTGACATGGCGCAAAATCTCGGCCCAACGTCGCTCGCGTTGGGTCCACGAAGTGGGTGATTACCCGCCAAGCCTACAATGTGGATGTGCTAAAAAGTATCAGATTAAACTTCATTACGACGGATAAGAGCGCACATCTTACAGCACAACCATGTCGCCGATTGCATGGTCAGGATTCAAACTACCTGCCGCATTAGTGACTGTTTCAAGGACCAATTCGGCGGTCGTAAAAGTCATAAAGTGTCCTACCACGCAGTACATTAACACCCAAGGATTTCAAGATACTGATTGGCATGCCGAGCTCGCTGATGGAGTTGCCTTCATAATAGCTATACGCAACGCCAATGATTAGCAAAGATGAGGCGATCTAATCCTTCGACAAAGCTGACTGCGCTCCACCCACCATCAAAGCAACTGGCCATGCCGGTGCCTTTGTCGTTGCAGGATGGTCGAGGAATCCGAAACGGAGTTTGTTATCGTGACCTTCAACCAGACTTTATTAGTTTTGATTGTATCTGTTGGTTGACATAGTATACCTGAACACCACGGCATTTTGGGAAGTAAGGCTTCGGCTGAAGTCGATTTCGTAACGCGGCGCGGGTAGGAGTACACTCGCTAGACGACCAAGATCAGAGCCACAGATGATTCCAAGCCTTGGCCGTCTTACTGATTGGCCAATGTTTTGCTCGATGAATTTCGTAGCCGTTGAAACGCAGAAAGAGACGGAAGTCCGTAGATCTGCGTCAGATGCGCTGGAGAGGGGAGGAGATTCATTCGGCATATCGGTATCGCAGATTGGAAGACAGTCCCGCAACGAAGGGCTTTTAGGGCGTGGTGAAAGCTCAATTGGGGGCTACTAGCGAACCGAAGGATAAGATACTAGTGCGTCGTAATATACTTTGGAATAGGTACCCTTAGCCGTACGCTCTCAATCAATCGAATCATCTATTGATGAAGTGGTCGCTACATCACCGCTCGCTCTTTCCAGCTAGAAACAAGCTCTGTCGTCCTCTCCATACCTCAGGGCTGCCTATAAAAAGCATAGGAAACGTTCCTGCAAATTTCCCAGCGTGGGCCCATTTCAAAGTCGGTATCCACACCGCAAAATCAGAACGTTTCGAGACAAGACAGAATGATCTAGCAGATGCGTGAGATACCCGTATTGAGCTTTCTTCCGAATACACGGCTAAACTTTGCAAATCAAGATCGGAATGTGCCCCAACTATTGAACCTTCCAATATTTCCTCGAGGTATGGGCCCTATACGTCCGGTGTGCGTTGCAGCCCTGATAGGTGTTCAGCTTTGCCACGAAGTCAGCAGGAAGCCCTGAGCTAGATTTCGTGCGCCGCCATGAGCTCAACGTCAAGCCGAAAACGCCTGTCGCTGCAAATCTCGAGCCAGACAGGTCAGCCCCAAATTCAGGTCAGCCCAGAAGATTTCGAAGCCTACAAGCAATCTACTTAAAGCCACTCAAACGACAAGCACCGCATGGTGTCAGAACGTGTGATCTACAGTTGCGATCATACAGCGTCCGCAATGTCGAGTTCTTTGCGGACTTTGCTCTACGAGTGGCGTATTATCTAGGGTTGCCTGCTTCAGGACCTGTTCCCTTACCGAGAATTGTTGAGCGGTGGACGGTACCGCGCAGCAATTTCATTTTCAAAAAGAGTCAGGAGAATTTCGAACGGATCACCTTGCGGCGACTAATCCAGATCAAAGACGGCCAACCCGAGGTTATGGAATTGTGGCTGGCGTACTTGAGGAAACACCAGTACTATGGGGTAGGGATGAAGGCTAATGTATGGCAATTCGATTCGTTGGGTATGTCTACTCTGACTGTGACCGCACATCCTAGCGACGATGCTGACCAGCTCAGGGATTGGTCAGGCTATGGGTGATGGGCAAGTCGAAGCAACTCTGGCTTTGGAGACATGAGCACCTGATGCCGGGTAGAGCGAATCTTTTGGGCCACCGGGAAGAGCTCTAGTGCGATTACAGGGAGTTTACTGCGAAGAAGCAAGTGTTCCAACGCAGTCAATAATTTGAAAACGCCAAACCTTGGGCGTTGTGCATTGGGAAATTTCTTAGGCTGAACCCAGAACTTAGGTCAATACGTAGCGTTTTTCTGCTTCAGGAGAATGTCAAGCTCTCCACATAACAAGCGGCAAATCTTCTCACAAGCGCTATTCGTCTTTACCAAAAAAACACGCAAATTTACATTACATAATACAAGGTCTCGTTTTTATTTATTTGGCAACTACCTCAGAATTTTTCTTCGAGTAATGCCCGCTAACAACTATGCCCCATGGCCCACGTAGCACACATCTATTTAGCGGATGGCACAAGGTAGGCTGGATAGGACAGCCTTTTTGGAGGTTGAGAAGGCTGTCCATACGAGGACTTCACGGACATACTTCAGCGAATGCCCCCAAACAAGTGGTGCTCTCCGGTATACAGCCCACAGGGGTTCCTCACCTAGGTAATTATCTAGGTGCCTTGCGACAATGGCGGGCGCTCCAGACTGAGTTGCCGCTTTCCACGCGGTTTCTCTTCTGTGTAGTAGATCTTCATGCAATCACTGTACGCCAAGATCCAACCGAGCTGCGGCGATGCAAGCGGGAGACAGTTGCTGCCCTGCTGGCCGTAGGAATAAATCCTGAGCGTTGCACCATATTCTACCAATCAGCCGTATGCCTCGAAGAGAATTGCAAAGTTTAGTCATTCTGAAGAAGCAACAGATTGCCGAACACGCAGAGCTGATGTGGATCCTAAGCTGTACAGCATCAGTCGGACAGCTTTCGCGGATGACACAGTGGAAGGTAATAGTCCTGGATTGATCGCAGATGCACAAGTTGACTATTTCTACGCAGAGCAAGCTGTCGTTGTCAAATGATCTCCCAATTTCCAGGGGCGATACCTTTGGAAGACACCTTGAACTGGGCCTTTTTTCCTATCCTGTTCTGCAGGCCGCCGACATATTACTTTACGGGTCATACTGCGTCATCACTCTACGGAGGCAGAGCTGATATATCGTAGAACTACCCACGTACCCGTCGGACAAGATCAAGTCCAACATCTAGAATTTACCAGAGATTGTGCGGATACTTTCAACGCTCGCTATGGAACTGTTTTTACTAAGCCTGTTACTTTGTTGTGTAAGGCCTAAAAGATTCGAGTCCTTAGTGACCCCTGGCTAAATGAGCAACACAGCTCCAGCAAAACGGATCATGTCTTTGAAGTCGCCGGATTTGAAAATGTCCAAGTCTCACATGGACGATTTATCAAAAATCTACATCAACGATACTTCGGAGCAAATTTCAAACAAGATCAGGCTGGCTCTTACAGACTCAATCCCGGGGATTTCATATGATCCCAAATTGCGACCCGGTGTATCGAATCTGCTAGAGCTTCTGTCCCATTTTGATACGCGATCAAGGGCTATTGGGGATTTGGTTCGTGATTGTGGTGATCTATCTATGCGGGAATTCAAATTACTTGTTGCCTCTTCGGTCGACAAGGGCCTTGTAACGATTCGAGACAGATTCACTGAACTCCTTGAACCTCGGAATCAGGAATCCCTTGAAGCCTTAGCGCACGACGGCGCCTTAAAGGCCCGAGAAATAGCTCGAGGAACAATTAGCCGCGTAAAAGACATCATAGGTCTCTCTATTATCTAGTTTATATTAGGTGTCTATCTCGTTTATAGCTTTCTAGGGCCCTATATAATAAAAATAATTAAAATAAAAAAGAAACTCTATCTTAAGTAATAATTACTTTTTAAATAATAAGTAATAAGTATTTTTATCTTTATATTTATATAAAGAATTATAATATTTATTTAGTTTTTATATTAATAAATTTATATTATTAATTATAAAGTTTTATATTAAATTAGTTTATATTTTAATAAGTTTATATTTCTATTAAAATTATATTATTATTAAATTTTAAGAAAATTAAAATTATTATAAAATAATTTATTTTTAAAAACTATTATAATATTATAATATTTTTAAAATTTATAAACTTTTATTATTATTATTCTATATATAGCTAGGGCTCTTATTTTAAGAATATTATTAATTTTTAAGAAATAAGATATTTCTATAGCTAAACCTTATTTAAATTAATTAAAACTTATAACCTAAATTATATATACTTAGAAAAGTACTTTTTAAAATTTTTATAATTTATTTATTATTTTTAGACTAAAATTTAATATATTTTAAAATTAAAATTTATTAAGAAAAAAATACTTTTTTTTTAAATCTTAGATAAAATAATAAAAAGTAAATTAAAAGTACTAAAAATTATATATAATAGTATTACTTAAATATATTTTAAGAAAAAAAAGTTTTAAAAAAATTAATATAAATTAAATATTTTAATAATTAATTTATTTTTTAAGTAAACTTTTAAAATTAATTATTAATTTATATAATTATTTTTAGTTATAAGTTATTAAATTATATATTAAAAGTATTTTTAATAAAATAATAGTTTTCTATAAAAATATTAATATTTTTATTATTTTTATAAATTTATAAAATTTAATTATTTTAAAGACTTTTAATTAATAAATATATATTATATATCTTATATATATTAGTTTATATATTATATTATAATAATATAAGTAGCTTAGCGCAAGGGAAACTAAGTTATATATTATTATTTATCTTTTAAAATAAAGATTAAAATTTTAAAATTTTAAACTTTTAAAATAATATTATTATACTTTTTTATATTTAAAGAATATATAATTTTAATTTTATTATAATTAGTATATTATTTATTAACTTATAAAGAATTTTAGATAAGGGATTAAGATTTTAAACTTAAGAGCCTTAGCTATATATAAGATAATATAGTTCTTAAGTATATAATTTAATTAATTTAAAAAATTTAAATAAGTTTAATAAAAGTAATTATAAAATTAATTAATTATTATTTTAAAAATTTATTTTTTTAGAAAATATAAAGTATTTATATTTATTATAATTTTATTATTATTTTTATATTATTTTTAATTAAATACTTACTTTATTTATATAATAGCTTTAAGCTTAACTTAATATAAATATTTACTTAGAGTAGGCACTAAGCCTAATTAGGCTTAGTATATATACTTATTTATACTTTTATTTAATTCTTAAATAAACTTTTATTTATAGTTAAAATTTTATTAATTGTTTAAATTATTATTTTAAAACTTTAATATAATTCTAATTATTTTTAATATAAAAGACTTAATATTTTTATTTATAATAATAATAATAAAAATTATTATATTATAGTTTACTATATATATAAAAGTATAAATTAGTAGTATAATCTAGATATTCCTTAAGTAGATATAAGAAGCTTAGATTTTCTATATATAGTAAAAGCTACTTTTTAAGATATAGTCTTATCTATATTATAGTGTAGTCCTATATTTATTAAGCTTATTTTTAAAGCTTACTTCTAATTATATTAAATTACTTAGAATAAAAAATACTAGTAGTATTTATATTACTATATTATATATATAAGTTCTATTTAATACTTTATTATTATAAATACTTAAAACTTAAAGTCTAGAATAATTAATTATAATTAAAGTTTTAGTATTAATAAAATTTTTTACTAGTCTAGATTAATTATAATTAAAGTTCTAATACTAATAAACTTATTTATAGGTTTAGAGTAATTAATTATAATTAAAGTTTTAATACTAATAAAAATTTTTACTAATTTAAATTAATTATAATTAAAGTTCTAATATTAATAAAATTATTTATAAGTCTAGAGTAATTAATTATAATTAAAGTTCTAATATTAATAAAATTTTCTACTAGTCTAAATTAATAATAATTAAAGTTCTAATATTAATATATTTATTTATATTAATATATACTAAATTAAGGACTTTAATTATTTTTAACTAGAATTAATAGTATTAGAATTAGTATCTTATTATATAGGTTTAAAAATAGGTCTAAATATAGTTTTAGTTATATTATAGTTAATATTAAATAAATTTTCTATTTATTAGAGAGGGCTAGTTAGTATATTAATTAATTAATTTTTTTTATAATTTAAAATAGTCTTATATATTACTATAATAGCTTTTTTATAATCTTTAAAATTAATTAAATATTATAGCTTTTATAAAGATATATTAGAGCTTAATTTTCTACTTAGAAGTAAACTAATTTATAATAATAATTATATAAATATTTATTAGTTATTTATACTACTAAAATAGTATTATAAGCTATTATTCTAGTAATTATTTTATTTAGAAGTATTTTAGATTTCAAGCTATTAAGCTTTAATAGGAGCAAGTTAAGAGCTTTATTTAGTATAAAACCTATAGCTACTTTATTTAGTATAATACTTTTAAATACTAAAGAAAGAGAATTATTTAATATCGCTTATAAGTATAGTAATATATATAGCTATATAGAAGGCTTACTTAATATAATAATATAGAAGTATAAAATAATCTTAGTTATTTAGTTTATCTACTTACTAATTCTATTTATTTATAGGTAATAAGCTATAGAATATAGTAGTTTAATATTAAAGTATTTAAAAAAAAATTAAAGTTTTAATAAAAACTTTTAATTCTAATTTAAGATTAATACTTTAAATATACTTTAATCTATATTATTTAGATAGTTTATTAATATTAGAGCCTACTATAATATAGTCTATATTTTCTTTTTTAAAATAAATATTATTTTTTTTAATATTTTATTTAATATTAATATTATTAAATTTAGCCTTTTTTTAGTAGTAAGTAAAGTAAAAATAAAGTTAATTACTAGAATATAATATAGTGTTGCTAAAGTAATAATTAGTTATAGTAAGCTATATAAGTAATAGTACTTAATCTAAAATAATAAATATTTTAAATAATATTATATATAAGCTTAGAAATAAGTTAATAAACTATTAATATAATATAATAATAAAATAATTAAAAATTTTTTCCTATAACTTAGATAAGTATTTTTACTATATATTATAGCGAAAATATTTAAAAGAATTAATAAGGGAATATAAAACTTTTAAATATTTATAATTTAATTAATATAAAATAATAAATTATTAAATAATATTTATATATACTATATTAGTATTATAAAATAAACTTATTAATTAACTAGTAGTATTAAAATATATACTAGTATAAGCGTAATTAAATTTTTATTTTTTAAAAGTAAAACTTCCTATAATAAATAAATTATTTATTTATTTAAAAAGGTAATTTTAGATAAAATAAAGACTTTTTTAAGTATTTATTACTTCAGCTATAATTATAAATAAGTTATAAAAAAAAATTTTAAGTATAGTAAAAAGTATAGATTTAAATCTATAGCTAGATAGTTTTTACTTTTAATAAAAAAAGTATTATAGAATTTTTATTTAGTGTATTATTATTATTAATCTACTTACTTATTTATTATTAAAATTTATTTATTTAATAGCTATTAAGAATCTATTAATAGAAGGCTAAAGATATTTATATTAAAATTATTATAAAAAAGATTTTAAATTTAATATATAAGGAATCTAGTTTTAAGAAATCTTTAGTTAGTATATTTATATTTAATTTTATTTATTTAAGTTTAGAAAAGGTATTTAAAATAATATATTCTTTACCTAGTTTATACTATACCTAAAATTAGTAATACTATAGATATTAAGATATATAAATAAGTTTTATATTTATTTTTATTATTAATATAATTATAATAATAAGTTTTTAGTTTATAATATTATATAAAGCTAAATAATCTATCTATGCAATAATAAAGTACTTTAAAGATTTAATTAAATATTTTATTTTTTTTATAATTTAAATAAACTTAGCTATTTCTAACTCTATAAGCTAATAGTTTTTTTCTATACTAATTAGTATATATAAGAAATAAAGTATTAAAAGAATTAAAGTCTTTATTAGCTACTTATTTAAAATATAGTTATTTTTAATATAAAATAGTATTACTTTAAAGCCCTAGTCTTTAAAAGTATTTAAATTAATTTATAAGTTCTAATCTAAGTTAAAATAGCTTAAAATTAATAAGTTTAATAATAATTTTTAAATAAAAGAAAACAATTCTTATTTTAATATTAAAGGTTTATTAAAATAGTATTTAAAAGAATAAGTTTTTTTTAATTTCCTTAGAAAAGGCTTTCTTTAAAAAGTAATATTTTAAGCTTTTTTAATAGATTAAATCACTAGGAATAGAATAGGATATAATATTATAAATAGCTTATAAGCCCTAGCTAATATCTTAACTTTAATAATATTATAAAATATTTAAGCTTAGAAATTACTTTTAGTTTTTTTTATACTATTATTATATTAAGTAAAAAAACTTTTTTTTAAGTAATAATATACTAAGATATTTAAAAAAGACTTTCTTTAGACTAATAAAGATCTTATATTTTAATAAGAGTAAAAAAAGCTTATAAAAATAGTTAATATATTTTTAAAGTAACCTATTACTATAAATAATATTATCTATATATACTTTAATAAAATATTTAATTTTTTATATAATATAATTAATTTAATATTAAATATATATAATTAAATTTATATAGTCTATAATTAAAATATAAAAAGTTTCCTAGCTATAGTAGGAAATAATAATAAATATAAAATAATAGTTAAAATAAATATATTATTAATAAAAAAAAGATATTATATTAAGGACTAATATATAAGTATAGCCCTATAAAAGTATAAAGATATTTAATTATAAAGGGACTAAATAAGTATTATAAATAAAAAGGTTATTTAAAGCTTATATATTAATAATAAAGTAGCTTTTATCTTTTAATTTATTAAATATATTTTTCTAAATAATAAAAATAAAATAACTAAAAAGTATTAATAATTTTATTTACTTTAGCTGTCCCTATTTATATAACTTGTTAAAAACTTAGTTAATAATAGCTTTATCCTTAATACCTAATAGGTAAATTTTTACTTTATTTAATATATAACTTTACTAGTCCTCCCTTAAAAGGAATTTTATTTACTTATTTTCTAGAAAATTAATAAAGCTATTATTTTCCTATAAATTTAGGAATTTATAAATAAAGTTAGTTAACAACCTTTATATATTATTATTATTATATATTATAATAATATTTAGTAAATAAATTTTATTTAGTTCTAACTTAATAAATAATATATTAAATAAAAGAATTAAAGATTTTATTTCTTTTAGAATATTATTAATAATATAAAATACTATTACTATATATATAAAAGCTATTACTACTTACTTAAACTAACTTTAGACTAGTAAGCCTATAAGTAGTTTTTTAAAAACTATATAGTTTATATTTAACTAGTAATAGTATTTAGTATTAAGTTCTTTAATTATACTAAAGTACTAATAATAAGGGACTTTAATAACTTAGTTAGTTTTATTTTACATTAAAATACTTTTAACGTAGTAATTAACTATATAAGAAAATAATATAAAATTTATTTATAATAATAGCTTAAAAAAAATCTTAATTTAATAGTAAATTATAAGAAGCTATATTAAAAAGTACTTTACTATAAGGTAGAATAAGTACTTTATTTTCTATATAAAGCTTACACTAGACTATTTATCTATATTTTTATAATTTATAATTTATAGAAACTTTATAAAAGCTAATAAATACTTTATTATTAATAATATTAGTTTTAATCTATTCAAAACTAATAATATTATTATTAATTAGAACTTTAGCTTATAAACTATTTATAAAATAGTATTTATATATAAATAATACTAAAACCTTATTTTAATCTTTATTTATACTTTGTAAATAGATTAGAATAGTAATATATTTATTTAAAAGACTTTTTCTATCTTCTATACTTTATATATAAATTAAAAAAAATATATAATAACTTTTAATACTTAGTAATAATTTTAGAAGCTATTTTTTATTTATAAAACTAACTTTATAACTTAAGTCTAAATATACCTATATATTTATATTTTTTAGTATTAGTTTAATTTTAACTTAAGTATAGTTTTAAAATTTAAAACTAAAACCTTAGCTTAAATTAGTTAATAAAGCTAAAAACTAAATAATATTAAGGTCCTTAATTATTTTTTAATTATTTTTAACTTTAAAATTATTAGTTAATATACTTATTTTAAAGTATATATTTTTTAAATATTAATAGAACTTAATATAAAATAAAAAACTTTTTTTATAATATTAATAAGTAGTTTCAATTTTAATAAAATTTATTAGTATATTTTTATTAAATAGGAATATATCTTCTATTATTTTATTAATATAAAGATTATTTTTTATAATATTATTTTAGCTTATAAAATAGTAATTATTATTTAATTACTCTTTTTACTTTTTAGATATTAGTAATTTATTTTTATAATTATCTTCTATTAAAGCTTAATATACTATTATCTTAAGATAAAAATTTATATTATTTTATTTTTAAAATCTTTAGTTTTAACTTTAATAGTTTTAACTTTAATAGTTTTAACTTTAATAGTTTTAACTTTAATAGTTTTAACTTTAATAGTTTTAACTTTAATAGTTTTAACTTTAATAGTTTTAACTTTAATAGTTTTAACTTTAATAGTTTTAACTTTAATAGTTTTAACTTTAATAGTTTTAACTTTAATAGTTTTAACTTTAATAGTTTTAACTTTAATTTAAGTGTTTTTAACTATTCTAGCCTAATATTAATAAAATAGATATATTTATATTTAATAGAATAGTAATCTAGAATAGTTGCCTTAAAGGAAGTAGTTAATTTTATTTAGAATAAAAAATTTAATTTTAATATTATAGTTAGTTATTACTAGAATTCTATATTTAATTATAAGTATTATTTTAATAAAAGTAATTATTATTTTAATAAAAAGAATTATAAAGTAGTATTTACTAAGCTTTAAAATATATTAATATTTAAGGTTTTATTAGCTATTAATAGTTTAAATAATTACTATAAAAAGCTAATTTATATTTACTATATAATAGCTACTATTATAGTTTTAAAATATATTACTTTATAAGGTAGTATATATTTTAAGTTATATATTTTTTTTTATTTTTAATATTTAAATAAAAATAAAAATAAAAATTATATTACTAAGTAAATTAATAAATTTTTTAAATTCTATAATAATACTTTAATAAGTAAAACTAAATTAATTTTTTATATTATTAATATTTATTAATTTTATATAATAAATCATAGCTTAAATATAAATAGAAAGCTTATATCTAGAATAAGTATCTTAGAAAGTATATTTTTTAGATATAAGTTATAATAGTATAATATTTATTAGCTTTTTAAAGTATAAAAAAAGTATATTATACTACTTTTAAATATTATTTTTATTAGCCCTTAAACTAATATACTATAAGTTAAAAAGTTTTATTATATATTATAAGAGAATATTCTTATATAAGCTAAAATTAATATTTAACCTAATAATTAGTGCGCTTTTAATTAAAATAAAGTCTTTAATCTTATTAATAAAGAAATAAATACTTTAATAATAAATATTTTTATTAATAGTAATAATATTATTTTTTCTATAATTTTTATTAAAATATAAATTAAAATAACTTAAGTTTACTATATTTTATTAAAAGTTAAAACTTATAGTTATTAAATATAATATAATTTTATTTATTATTTATTATAGTAAATTTAAATTCTAAATAGCTATAGTAACTATAATATTAATTATTTACTATAATTATTTTTAACTTATTAAACTAGTTATATTAAAAGGCTATAGTTTTAGTAAATTATTATAAATAATTTTTTCTATTAATATTATTATAAAAAGTTATTAATTAATATTAGTTAATATATTAATTAACTATAGATATAATCTAATAATAATAAATAGTATATTAAAAACTTAATTTAATATATTTTTAGTAATATAGTAGAATATTATTTTAATAAGTTAAATTTTAATAAACAATTAATTAGGTAATAACTAAAATAATATATAAACTTATTAAAGTTTTTAATCTACTTTTTTAATATACTTTTATTACCTATTTAATTCCTAAATTAAAGTAATTTATTACTTATAAAAGTATTTAGTTACCTAAAAAATAACTATATATAAAGAGATAATACTATTTATTTTTAATTAATAAATATAAATATAAGATTTAAATCTAATTCTATTAGTTAAATATTATATAATATTAAGTAGAAGATAACTTCTTATTAAATAAAACTATTTTTAAATAAAAAAGGATATTAATATTCTATTAAAATAAAATTTTTAAATTAAAATATAAAAATAATTACTACTTTATTAATTTTTAAAATATTTAGATTAGCTAGAATAAAAAGTATAAATAATTATTAAAATTTTAAACTAGAATAAAAGAGTATAATTAATTATTAGAATTTTTTAACTAGAATAAAAAAGTAGTTAAAACTTTTAATATATAAATAAGGACTTTAATTAGTCTTTTTTTTTAGATTATCTTTAGATAATTATTACTCTAAGTAATTATTACTTTAGGTGATTTAGAGAAACGTAAAATATTACTATTCTAGTAATATAATATACTAGTAATCTAATATTCTAGCAATTAAAGCTTTAGTATATAAATTCTTTTAAAGGTATAGTAAATAAGTGTATAATAGAAGTAATATAAGGAAATTTTAGTTAATAGTTAATAGCTATTTAATAAAAAGTATATTTAGCTAATTAATTAATATATTATTAGTATTAAGATTTAAAAAAGAATTTCCTAGTCTAATAATATTAGTAGTCTATAGTATTAAAAACTAAAATAGTTAGTATTAATTTAATATAATTTAGATATTTCTTAAATAGATATAAAAAGCTTAGATTTTCTATATATAGTAAAAGCTACTTTCTAAGATATAGTCCTACCTATATTGCGGCGTAGTTCTATATCTAATAAGCCTATTCCTAAAGCCTACTCCTAATTATATTAATTAGTAATCTAGTTTATTAAAAAGTAAAGAAATATTTTAAAAACCTATTACTAGAGATAGAGGAACTTATATTAAATAATAAGAATTTTTACTTTTTTATAATAAGAGTTAGTTCTTTTTTATTATATATATAAGTGTATATATATATATATTGTGATCTTACTATAATTAAGTAATAGGAGATAGTTAATAAATTAATATTTAACCTACTCTAAGAATTGCTTATAATATTGAAGCTAAGACGTTAGGCCGCTTATAGCCTAGCGGCTTGGCGGAGATTATCTTTATAATTGTAGCTAGTTATATTGTAATTAATTAAATTATTTACCTACTTTTAAAAAGTTATAAGCCTAGCTGTGCTAGCGCTATATTTATAATTATTAAGTAATTATATTTAATTATTACTAACTATATATATAGACTTACTATATTATAGATACTTAAGCGCCTTATAGTCGTTTTTTATTATATATATTATACTAGAAAATTAGTAGCTAAAAGCGCTAAAGCTTACTAAAATCTAGCAGCTAAGAGCTAGAAATCTTTCTATTATAAACTTAGTTCTAAGGGGACTATATTTTTAATATATTATAATTGTTTAAAGCTTTATTTTTTAAACTTATTTAGTAGTAGATACCTTAAATCTATTATAAACTAACTTTAGTTCAGCTTATTAAAAACTTTAAATAATATTAATTTAAGGTATAATATCTAAGTATACTTACTTTAAATTTTTATAATTAAGTTCTTAGCTAGTTTTTAAGCTAAGGCTTACAACCTTTAGCTAGCTTAATAGTTAACTAGTTTTAAAGATTTATATTAAACTAGCTTTTTAGTATTTAAACTAAAGAGATTAATATTTAAACTAATTATAGCTAATAAGTTAATTATAATATTTAAACCATTAATAAAATAGAAATATTTATCTATAAAGCTAGTTAGCTACTAGAAACTAGTAGTAGGCTAGCTATTAATATAAAAATAAATAAATCTCTAGTAGATAAATACTTTTAGAAAATTATATTATAAATTTTACTTTTTTTATAATTAAAAAATACTTTTTTTATTTATATTTATAAGCGATGTTCTACCTGCTTTACGTTATAAAAACACTAAAAGTATATTGCTTTTAAGCCTCTTTAAAGTAAGTTTATTTTAAAGTAAGAACAAGTATACTATTGCTAGTTAAAAGATATTTTTTAATATTTTTAAGCTTTTCTTTAATATAATTATACCTTAAAAAGTACTATTAAATGCGAGTATACTCTACTATTAAGTATACTTTTTACTTTAAAGTTTTAACTCCTAGATTATATTTCTATTTTTTTATTAATTAGTAATACTAATCTATTTAGTTTAAAAGCGCAAATACCGCTTAAATAAAGATTATTTTTAAGCTTTTTTTTAGGAACTTCTATATCTTTTAAAGTTTTTTTAAAGTTTTAATTATAGTAGACTTTAAATCCCTTAGTTTAACTTTAAAAAAAGTTGAAAAGCTTTTTTCAAATAGTAAGAACTATGTTCCCTAGGTTAAATTAGTTAAAAATAAGCTCCTTATACTAGAGCTTTAATAATATATTGATAGCCCTAAGACTATATAGCTTATTAATTAAAATCCGCTACTCCCTAATAATTTATTAGCTAAATAAAAGAAATAGAACTTTTATAATAATATAATCTATATTAAGCTTTAAGAAATTATCAACTTTTACCTAGCTAATTAAATCGAAGATAAGCCTATAATTAGAAAGGCCTAGCTTATAATTAAGTCTTTAACTATTTAAAAGAGGAGAGCCTTCCTAAAAGAAACCTTTACTAAGTAAAACAATTTAGTAATAAAAAAGTACAACTCTTTAAAAAAGTACTATAAATAGTTCTATAATCTCTATAGGGTTTTTTTTAAAAATTATAAAATATTAATCCTATTAAATAATAATTATTTTATCTATAAGCTTTATAATAGTTTTAAGCCTAAATATAAGTATTATTTTAATTTATTTAATAAAAACTATAATCCCTTTACCAAAGTAATGCTTATAAAAGTTAAGTATAACTTACTTTATATAATTACCTACTTTTTAGCCTATAAAGCTTTGGATTCAACCTCTATATAGACTTTTATATTTGCTATAAAAGTAAAAGCTTTTATGATTTAACTACTTAATCCTAGCAAACTAATTTAGGTTAGGCTTTAACTTAACTTGAAAAATAAGCAAATAGTAAATATCCTTAAACTTATAAAGTTCTATAAGAAAGTAGGGTATTTAAATCCCTACTTTTATAATATAGTAGCTTGTATTTAAAAAGTTAAATAACTTTTCTAAAGTAAAGGCTAAAACAATAGCTAAAAAGATAAAAAACTTTAGCTAAATAATAATAAAAAAAAAAAAAAAAATAACTACTAAAGTAGTTTAAAAAATACTATTAAACCCTTTACTAATATTATTTTTATTAATACTAATAAGAATTTATTAGCTTAAACATTTATAGCTAGTTTAGTCTCTAAAGTAAAGCTTATATAGTTCTTTAACTATAGCGCTTTTTACTATATTATTAATAATCTCTTAGTCTTTATTAAAATTAAATATTTTATTTAATTTATTTTCATTATAAGCTAAGCTAGTAGTAGATATATAACTGCTTATAAAACTATTTAATTCCTATTAATAGGTTAGAATAGTATATTCCTACTTATTATTAATAATATCCTCTATATATTAAATAACTTTTTTAATTTAATCTTTTCTTCGTAGCTCTAGTAGTTAAGCTATTTATTAGAATTTATACTTAAAAATATTAAAATTAGCTATAATAGTATTCTAGTATATTTTATAGATTATAATCTTTATTATTTTAAGTTAAATTAACTAATTAATTTATACTTAAAATCATTTTTTATTTAACTAAAAAATATTAATAAAAAGAGTATAGCTTTTTAGTACAAGCTTATAGGCTATATAAAAAAATAGAATATTATTTACTTACTAAGTATAATAGACAATATTAATTTAATTAAGCTTTTTATACCTTAAGATTGTTATTATATTATTTATATTAAAATATAGATAAAGAATTTATTTTATAAAAGTTATATTTTATTTAGCGAGTACTAAAATAAATTTATTTATATAAATATTTTTAAACTAATTACAAAAGTACTTTCTAAGCAAAAGTACCTTTATATATTTATTAAAGATATAATTAAAAATATAGAAATCTATATTATAAAAGATAAGTTTAAGCTAACTCTTTAGTAGACTTTTACTAGCTATAAGAAAAAAATTAAAGTTAATTTAAATATACTTATTAAATATTTATATAACAATTTTAATATTTATAATAATAATTTATTTAATAATTATTATATTAAATATAATATTATCTAAAAACTTACTATTCTAAATAACCCCTAAATAAATAGAATAGCTAAAAGAAATAATTAAACTATTATAATATATGCCTACACCTTGTTTAAAAGTAATAGGCTTTTTAAAACTATAATTATAAAAGCTATTTATACTATAGTCTATATCTAAAACTGTTGCCTAGTTAATAAACTAGATATAATACCCTATAAAGCTGCTAGAGGAGGTTAATTAAACTTTAGTTTACTTAGGAAACTCAATATTTATAATATATACTAAAATCGAAATTTAGCTAATAAGAACTAAATTAAGTTCAAAGCTAAAGCTACTTAAGGGAGGTTTATTAGCTTTAAAAGCAATAATTTCTATTATATACTAATACCTAATAGTCTTATTTAATACTACTATTATATAGAATAGCTTCCTAATAAAAAAAGACTAGCTAAAAATAAAGAAGAAAATTTTTTTTCTTTTATATCTCTACTATAAATAGGGAGACTTTCTATAATATTATTAATATTAAAATAGCGTTATTTAAAGGACTTTAACGCTAAATATATTGATTTTATCTACTATAATAATATTAATTAAAAAAATCTTTTCTTTCTACTTACTAGAAGTAATATATTACTAATTAGGTTTAATTATTTAACTTCAAATATAAATACCTTAAAATTAAAGCACTTAATTTTTAACTTATTTATACTTACAAAATTAAACTATATACCTATAGAATTAAATTATATTTAAACGTTTTTTTTTACTATTTTAGTAGGAAATATTTAACTTAATTATTATCTTTACCTATATAGGCTTTCTAAATTACTAGATCTGCTTACTAGTATTATATTTACTATAATTGCCTATAAAAAAGCTAAGCCTTTATATAAGCAATTTTTTACTTAAGCAATAGTATACTTTATAGTATTTAATCGCCTAGAATTAAAAGATTTTAAAATATATAATAAAGCTATAGCTAATACCTACTAAAAAATAGACTAGTAGTTTACTATAGAAAAGAAGCTTAATTCCTTTATAAAAAATAATATTTAAAACTTAATTAACCCTTTAAAAAAAGTTAATATACTAGATAGTTGCTAGGTTTATACTTTTAAAAAAAAGCTTACTAGTAAAGTTATTTAGTATAAAGCTTACTAGGTTATAAAAGGCTTTTAATAATATAAAAGTATTAATTTTTATAATATTTTCGTTATAGTTGTTAAACTAATAAGCTATAGAGCGCTTTTCGCTATCGCTATAGCTTATAATCTTAAACTTAAATAAATAAATATTAAAACTATTTTTTTATAGCGATATTATTAAAAATATCTATATTAAATAGCTTAAAAACTTTAAAGATAAGATAGAAAAGGTTTATAAACTCTATAAAGTTTTATATAGCTTAAAATAATTGCTATAGATTTAATATTAGTATTTATTTAACTTCTTTATAGAGTTGGGGTATTATTCGTTTATTAAAATCTATAGTATATTCTTATACCTAAAGCTAAATACTATTATTACTATATATATAAATAATCTTATTATTATTAGCTTAAATATAAAAACTATTTTATAGCTAAAAGCTTAACTAAATAAAAAGTTTAATATAAAAGACTTAAACCCCCTTAATTATTGCCTAAATATAAGTTTAGTCTATAATCACTTAAATTATATTATTTATCTAAGCTAAAAAAACTATTTTTATAATATCTTTAAGCAGTTTAATATACTTAACCTTAATATAAAAGAAAAAGGTATAAGTACTCTAATAGAGATTACTTAGCTTTAGCTAGCTATAAATAATTATATTACTATAGTAATATTTATATAAATATACTAGTTTATTATTAGCTCTTTTATATATTTAATATTAAATACTTACCTTAATATTATATATATAATTTCTGTTGTTAGCTATTATTTATAAAATTTAAATAAATTTTATTAAAAGGCTATAAAGTATATTCTCTAGTATTTACGTAGTACTATAACTTTTAAACTCGTTTTTAAAGGGCTATTAAACCCCTTATCTAGTTTCTTTAATATAGACTATAATAAAGATTTTTCTACTTATTATTTAATATTAAATTTTATATTTAATTTAAAGAGTACTGCTATTAGCTAGTCCTTTAAACAATAGCCTATAATAGTTTTATCTACCTACGAAGCTAAATATATTAGCTAGGTTAATATAATTAAAAAGGCTATTTAGCTAGAATATTTACTTAGCTAGCTAACTAAAATTATACCTAATTTTATTATCTTATTTAATATTAATCTAGAAGATATTACTTTTAATTATATACTCCTAATTAAATAAAAGCTTATTAAAAATATTTTCGCTTTTATAATAATTATATTTTATAATAATTAGGGTATTATCGCTTTTATAAAGGACTTTATAAGCTATAGCAAAACTAAGTATATATATATTAAATATATATTCCTTAGGGAATATATTAATAATAAATAAATCGAGCTAAAGTACTATCTAACTATAGATATAGTTACTAATAGCCTTATAAAGCTACTATTTTAAAATATATTTAAGACTTTCTATTGTAATTTAAGCTTAAAATAGTATCTTTAGCGCTTTATTACCTAACTTTATTAAGTAATAATAGGTTAATATTATATATTTCTAAATACTTTTTAAAGAGGTTTATTAATAGGACTTATTTTAATATTATAAAAACTATAGTTTTATAATTTAATACTTAATTATTTTAATATTAAAACTACTTTAAAAATAGCTTTATTATCGTTAGTAAGAAGCTTGCTTTGCTTTTATATTATAGCTATTATATAAAATATAGTCTTTTAATTTATTGCTTAAGTACTTAGATAGTTTGCTTTATAAAGTTTAGCTTTTTTATTACTTATAAAAAGTTTACTTTATTTATTACTTTATTATTAATAAGGAATACCTAAGTATAATCTTACTTAAAATTTTTAAATTAGATTAAGACTTAGCTTTATAGCCTTTTTACTATTATATTTTTTATAATATAACTTATCTAGATAATATTTATATATAGTTTTAGTAGGAGCTTTTAGCTTAAATAATTTTAAATATATTTAGCTTTAGTAGTTGCTAGACTTACTTTTACTTTTATTAATTTTGCTAATTCTTACCTACTTTAAGGGAAGCTAGGCTTGTAGGCTACTTATAATTACCTTATCTATAATAAAAGTTTATCCCCCTAACATTTAGCTGCCTAAATTATATATTTTAATTCTAAAACTAACCTATATCTTAAGATAAAATAAGCTTATTTTAAGTTAAATTATTTTACTTTTAAAAGCTATAAAAGCTATAAAAAGCTTAATTCTAAATTAAACCCTCTAAAGCTACCTATACCCTATATAAAGTACCTAAATATATTTTAATATAAAAAGTATATATATATACTAAGCTATAAAAAAAAATTTAAAAAATTATATTTTAATAAAAAATAATATTTGCTTTTATAAAGTGTAGGACCAATTCTATATATATAGGGGGATATAATAATAACTTAAATTATATTTCTAATTACTTTAAATATAAATAATATAATAAGTTATAATATATATAGCGATTAAATAAAAGTATTAAAGTTAAAACGCTAAGCTGCTTATAGCCTAGTAGCTTAGCGGAGATTATCTTTGTAATTGTAGCTAGTTATATTATAATTAACTAAGTTACTTACCTACTTTTAAAATATAATATCTAGTAGTAATATGCTTAGAATATATTAGTTATTTAAATAATTATATAAAAATAGGAATATTTATTAGTAGTTTTCTTCCTTCTATATAGGGTGTCTATTAGTAGTTATCTATTATATTTATAATATTATATTAGTATCTAATAGTAGTTTTACTAGGTAATTAATAATAATATTTAATAGCTAATATAAATACTAAATTTAATATTAATTAATTATTACCTTAGCTATTAATCTATAATAATATATAATTAATATTGCTATTCTAACTAAGTAATAGTTAGACGCTTAACTACTTAATAATAAATAATTAAGTTATTATATATAATTAAATAATTACTAAATATTAATTACTAATTATTATTAATCCTAGATATTAATTATACTAACTTTATATTTCTATAACTATATTATTATAATTATTTATATTACTTTATAAATAATAAGTATTAGTTTTTCTTAAATAAGCAGTAAATAATTGTATAGTAACGCAATTGTATAGCTAATAAGTAGTATACCTTCCTAATAGGAACTAGATTTTATAAGGTGGAAAAAAGCTTAAATTTCTAAGTGTAGCGAGAGCCACTTTCTAAGATGTAGTCCTATGCATATTAATATAATATCCTACCTATATTAAGCCGTACTCTAATCCTTATCCTTAACAATATACTTTAAATAAAAAATGCTAATACTTTTATCACTAAGGATATATATATAATTGTGTTTAAAATAGTTCTAATTAAAGTACTTTCTAAGACTAATCCTTCTTAAGACTAATCCTTTTTAAGACTAATCCTAAGACTAATTCTATATATACCTGCTTCTCTAAATATAGCTATATTAGTTATTATCCTCTCTTACTACTCTATTCTTCTATATTATTTTTAATCGTTTTTTAAAATTTTTAATTAAATCTAGAATATTAATAAGGTTTTTAATATTATATTAGATATTCTATTTATTTCTATATCTAGTTTACTTAACTAGGTACTAGATTTTATTTTAAATAAAATATTTTCTAAATAGCTATTTAATTTTATATTCTTTATTATTATTCTATATTTAAATAGGGAGAAGCGCTTATATATCTAAATAATTATATAAGTTATTTTCTTCTAGTATTAGTTCTAGCTATATAATAGATATAATTAAATAGATTACTATAGTTAATAGGAGCTTAAGTTAGTATATAAGTTTATTAACCTTTTATTTTACTTTAAAAGGACTAATATATTAGAAAGTTAATTAAGAATTTAAAAAGCTTAAAATAAAGTATTTATTATATAAATATAAGAAGACTTTCTAACTAAGGCTAATTAGTTTATACTTTTAATTATAATAGTACTTAGCTATAGTATTAGCTTAAGTGATTACCTCTATAGTTTAGTCTCGATTTATATATTATTATATTATAATATTAATATTTAGTATTTTAGAAAGAAGGTATAATAAATTATTTATTTTAAAGCCTAAGGTAATTTTATTTAAAGTAAGTTCTACTATAATAAAAGTAGCGTTATTAAGTACTAATTATATAAATAGTAGTATATTAATAAAAGAGTAATTTAGATTAGCTATAAAGTAGAAATATAATATAATCTTAACTATTTAGTTAGTATATTCTAATTAACTATTAGTTTAAAAGTAGTAAGCTAATATTATAAGTATTTTTATTCCTAGTATATTAAAAATTATTTTCTATAGTTTTAATATAAATTTTTAATTTTAATTACTAACTATTAATCTAAGTAATCCCTAGTTATAGGGAAAAAAAGCTTTAATAAGAATAATAGCTTAGTTTACAGTAGAGTATACATTTTAACTTAAAATAAGTAAAACCTTTTTAAAGAACTTATATATATAAGTTAAGAGTATATTAAATCCTTTTAAAAATAATAGAAATATTATAATAAAATTAAGAGTTATTATATAATATAGGATTAATAAAGTCTATATTAGCTTAAAAGAGCTATAAAGGTAATAGTATTTTATTTAATTTATTTAATAAGAATAGTAATATAAAATATAGCTTTTAAGCTAGCGACTAAGCTTTTATATATAAATAAAAGATCTTAAATAATTATAAATATAATAAAAACTGCTATAAGCTTATTAATTATATACTAGCTTAAAAACTTCTTTAACTATTGCTTATAGAATATATAAATATTCCTAATTATTTTTATTATTAATATAGTAGAGAAGGTTATTCTATAGGCGAAAATAGAGCTTTTTTAGTATAAGTTAATTATTTTTATTTTTATCTAGAATAAAGTCCTTATTACTTATAATATTAAATATTTTCTTCTAGTATTTATTTTTATTATATACTTTTTAAAATTATTTTTTAAAGTTATTTAATATTCCTATTAGTATAATATAGTAAATTAGCAATATTTTATTTAAAGTATTAAAAGTTTTTTCTAATAGATAGTTTATTCTTTAAAAGGAACTAAGTAAGTAGGATAAAATATTAAAAACAATATATAATTTTCTTATTTTATAATAAATATTAATATTAAATTATAATAAATATATTAATGCCCTAGTTAGTTATAAATTTAACTTATTACTAGAGCTAATTATTAATTTCATCTAGTATATAATACTTAGGGTAGTTATATAATTAATATAAATTATAATTTAAAGACAATAGTTAGAAATTCTAGTTTTATTAGAATTTATAGCTTTATCTCTTATATATATAAAATAATAAATTTTCTTAATTATTTATATAACACTAGTAGTCTTTAGTTTTATAGGCCAATAATAGGATTTAGCTAAAGTAAGATAATAGCTTAAAAATATAATAAATTTAATATTATATTTATTAAAAGTACTTTTATCCCTTTTAATATAGTATATAATTACTCTAAAGCTAAAGCATTTTAATATATTAATATTAATATATAATAGTTATTTAAAGCTAGTATAAGTAAGGAATATTAACCTACTAAAGGTAGCCTATAGTATATTAAAAGACTAAAACTTATCTTTAGACTTTTTACTAATAGATACTATATTATTAAAGGTCTTTTTAATATTTCTTTTTTTTAAAGTAAATTTAAGTATAAGTATTTTCTATTTCTATAATAGCTTAATAATTTATATATAGTAGGGTATAAAATTATAAAACTATTTAGTTAAATTTAAATATATTTTAATATCTTATAGCATTTTAGGAAAATATAAAGAGGAAATTACTTTTAGCTTATCTACTACTATAGTAAGGTTAAAGCTATTAACTTTTTAACTTAATAAAGTAATAGTTAAATATCTTAAGTAAGTTTTAAATAGTTTAATTACTATATTTATATAGATAAAAAGCTTAAAAATAGCGCTAAAGTACTATATATATTCTTTTAATATATAGTTAAAAATAATAATATTATTAATATAGGCTTTTATAAACTAATAATAAAAAACTATTAATTTAATGCTATATATATATTAGATTATTATAGTATCCTATAATAGTAATATTTTAGTATTTATTTCTATAATAACTTAAAACTATAAACTTATATTAATTTTTAAAATATATTATTTATTAGTAGAAAAATTTAATATAATCTATAATACTAATAAATTTTACTTTTTATACTATAAAAGTAATATCTAACTAAAGCAATAATAAATAAAAATTTAAAATTATAATCTTATTAAGCCTTTAAATATTAACTATAATATAGCTTTTTTTAATTAATTTTTTATTAAATAAATAGATTATTTACTAAACTATAAAAATAGAAAAGCTAAAAGGTATAAGCTTTTTTATTTAAAATATTTTACTAGTATAGTATAGCTTATTAAATTCTTTATCAATTACTTTATAATTTTAAATACTAATAAAGTAGACTTTTAATGCCTTAACCTTAGTATTTTCAACTATTAAAATTAATATTTATTATTTTTTTAGAATATTAGTAATACCTCCTAAATTATACTAAATACTTAAATAAGTACCTATAATCTACTATAATTATTAAATAATATTGTTAATTTTATAAATAGTAATTCTATTATCTATAACTAATTCTTAAGCTAGTATAGAAATATTAAAGTCCTTATTTCCTATAGAGATAGTATTAATACTGCTAAAGGCTATAAGGCTAGCGATAGCTAGCTTAGCTATCTTGCGGAACTATCTACTACTAGATAGTTTAATAGCTAAAGTACTTTCTTTTATTTTAGCTTAATAATATTTTTCTTTATTTAAATTATATAAATATCTAATGTTAAAGTTCTTTAGAATAATAATAAGATTATTAATAGTGTTTTTAACCTAAATAGAAGTTATATTAGTGTTAGTAATATAAGTATAAAACCTGTTTTTAACGCTTAGAAATAAAAAAAAGTTAGTTTTTAAATAGAAAAAATAGTTTTAATTATATAGAATTAGTTTTCTTTTTATTTTAATTAGTATTATTTTTTTTAACCTAGGCAATATTATATTTTTTCTGCGGAATAAAGTATTTAATTAATATATTATCTCTTAGATATAATTTGCAATAAAGCAATAATACTATAGCTTTTAATATAAAGCTATTAATATACTATATTAATAATTATTTCTTTAAAGCTAATAATATTTATATTAATTAAAAATTTAACTTTAAAATTATTAATTAAATATACTTTATAATAGAAATAACTAAGCTATTTAATACGATTTTTATTTTTTCTAAAAATAAAGATATTTAAAAGGATATACTTATTATATTTATATAAATAATTACTAATACTTTTAATTAAAATATTTAATTTTATTTAGTAGATTAGTTAATTAGTAGCTTTAGCTTTAAAATATTTTTAATTAATTAGTAATATTATATACCTGCTATCTATATAAAATTTATTAAGATCTTAAGTTATAAAAAGGGTAGCTTTAATTATAGTATAATATTATTAATAGAAAGTAAAATTATAAATTATCTATAAGTTAGTAGACGATTTAATAATTAGTATTTCCTTAAATATAATAAAATTTAATAAAAAGGATTCTAGAGTATAAATAAAGCTCTTAATATAAAATTTTAATTTATTATTAAATAGAAAAATACTTTTATAATATATATATTTAAATAGTTTAAGCTAGACATTAACTACCTCTTTAATAGTCTTAAAGAATACTAAAGGCAATCTAGTATTATCTTTATATAATAGATAATCTATTCCTCCCCCTAGTTTATTTAGTCTAATATAATAGTTTTTATACACTGACTTATCTAGTAGTTTATTCTTAGAATTCTTAAAGGATTATTATTTTTTAATGTTTTTGCTTTTATATCTATAATCCTTTTTAATATTATTTTAATAAGTAGCTTAAAGGCAATTTATTTAAAAAAAAGGTTATTTCTATATTTTTAATAGTTATTAATTTATTAAGGTTGATTATTAGAATTTAATATATTTTGCAGGTTAAATAGAGTATTTATTAGTATATATAGTTAAAGAGGACTAGGTAATTAAAGCTTATTTTATTAATTATTTTTAAATTTTTTTAAAAGCTATTAGTACTAATTAATTTAATATAATAAATAATATAGATAGTAAAAATAGTTATTTTACTAATATAAATATTTTAGTTAAAAAAGTTATTAAAATAGCTAATTAGCTTTAAAACTTTATTTATTACTACTTTAATAAAAATTATTTTAATAAAAATTAATATTATACTAACTTTAAAAATATATAGATCTATTATTTAAAGTATATTATTTTTATATTAAATTGCTACTATAACTATAATAGATATTTTATTATATATTTTTTTTAATTTAATTATATATAAAAATAATAATAAGTTTATCTATTCTATAGGTTCTAGAATATTCTTTTTTAGTTTTAGATTTAGGTTTTTTTAAGCTTAAATAACTTACTAAAAAGTACTTTTAAAGTTAGTGTCCTTAATATAATTAGTTATTTATTAAATATAACTAAATAGTTTTCTCTTATTATATATATTTAAAAATAAAAACTATTCCAATATAAGTAAGTTAAAAGCTTTAAAAATAAAATAGCTTAAAACGTTTTATAAGCTAGTTAATCTATTCTTTAATACTAAATTAATAAAAGGTAGAATATTCTAGTTCTAAAAGTTTTAATATATATTAGATTAAGGTGCTACTATATAAATAAGTATTAAAGTTAATTTTAATAATCTTTTTTCTTTTAATATAAATAAGGTTTTTAATTCACTTTATAAAGAAATAGATATTCTAGTAGTAAATATTTTTATTCTTATATATTATAAGTCCTAGGCTATAAGATATAAGGAATTTATTATTAAAAAACTTTATATTTTCTAGTTTCTAATAACTAAAACTAGTATTGTTAGCTATACTAGCTAGTCTTTAATTACTAGGTAGTTTAAGCGGTCTTAGAAGTCTAAGAGGACTTTGTTTTCTTATTTTAGCTAATATTATTTATAGCTCTGCCCGCTAAATATTTATGAATCCTTAAGCTATATTAGTTAAAGGATTTAACTAATTATTTAAATAGTTCTATAGTTTTATTAGTTCTTTATAAATTTTTTTATTAGTAATAGTTATTAATAATAAATATTTTTTAGTTAACAATAAACTTAATTCTAGTAAAAATAATTATAATATATTTAGTAGTATATTTCCTATAAATAGATAATCTATTATTTAGAATAATTAATAGAAAGCTTTAGTTTAGTTTTAAAAGTATTTTTTATTTTTATAAAAAATATTTTTATTAATTACCTATATAGATAGCTAAAGTTTATTCCTATTATTAAGGTTAAAAAAAACTAATCTTAATTAAAAGTAATTTTCTTAATATACTAGATTTATAATTAATATTAGTATAAGTAAGCGTAGTAAGTATAGTTTTCTATTAGTAACATATTAGATAATACTAAGAGTAGTTAAGTTAAAAGTATCTATATAGCAGTATCCTATATTTAAGAAATCCTTAATCTAAAACGCTAATTATATAGTCTTTTTACTAATAAAAGCTAGAATAGAAATAGCTAGTAAACTTTAAAATAAATTATAACCTAGGAGTAATAAAAAAGTTAAATTTAATAAAGTTAGAAATGCTAAAAAATAATAGTTCCTACTAATTAGTATAGAAGAAGCAAGGCATTACTAAGCGACTTTTATTGCTTTAATAATTCTATTGTGTTATAGTTCTAGTACTTTTAAAAAGTACTAATATAGCTTAGTTAAATACTATTATAAATGTAGGCTAGATAATAATAAAGAATAAATGCTATATTCTAGTCCTAAGTATAATAATATAGTAGATAAATATCTCTTTTTATTAAGGTTTTTAATTAATTAGTTTTATTTAGCTAAAAAAGCATTCTAAAGGTTTAAATAGTAGAAGCTAGAATTTAACAAAAGTAATTAATTAGTAAAGATCGATTCCATCGATATAAAAGCTAATTAATATATATTAATAAAGTATATATTAGGCGTTTTAAAGGTTTAGAAAGCTGTCTAGTGTACTAGAATATAGTAGGTATATACTATTATTTAATAGGAACTAGATTTTATAAGATGGAAAAAAGCTTAAATTTCTAAGTACAGCAAGAGCCGCTTTCTAAAACACAGTCCTATATATATTAATATAATATCCTACCTATATTAAGCTATACTCTAATCCTTATCCTTAATACTTCCTATTTTAGAATATAATATTATAAATATAATTCCTATTTTTAAAATTAATATAATCTTTACTAAGCTTTTATATTCAATTAGATATATTAATAAAATTAATTACGTAAAAGAAAATACTAAATAACTATAGCTATAATAGAAATAAGTAAAGTAGTATTTATATAATCTAGAAAAAAACTATTATAAAAATCTTTTACTAATCTATTAAATAATATTATAAAAATTAATAAACTAGCTATTATTAATTAAGGGGATAAAGAAAATATAGTTAAATATATTTTAAAAAAGATTAATATAATAAAAAAAAAAAATTACTAAATACTAGATATATAAAAAGTACTTATTAATAGGATATAGTATATATCCTTCTATTAATAAGATAAACTTAAAATAGGATATTACTAGTTATTTACTAGGTTAGAGATTATATTATTTAAATAAATATAAATATAATATATCTACTATATTAACTCTAGTTAAAGGCAAAATAAAAGAGCCTATAAAAAAAGATAAAAATAGATTTTCTTTAACTAGAGAATACTATTTATATTTTTGAAATAGAAATTACTTTTAATAAGTAGCTTAATTACTTTAAATTAAGCCTAGATATTTAAGTAAGTGATTTAGAAATAAATCTAAATATAATATTTTAAATAAAAATATTATTAGTTTATTAAATATAGAATAATTTCTTAGCTATAATTAGAATGTTTTTTAATTAGTTCTAGCTTAAATAATACTATTATATTAGCTACTACTAAAAATTAGGGCTCTATTAGCTTTTACTTAAAAAAGGAATATAAACTTTAACTTTCCTAAACTATAGAAACCTTTTCTTTATACTAAATAATAAAAATAATAAAATCTCTTAAATATAAAAAGAAATAAGATTAAGAACGCTAACCCTCTTATATCTAAATACTAAAATACTAAGCTAGAAAAAGTAGAAAAGCTATTTAAAGATATAGAACTTACTAGTAAGTAAAATATAAGTGTTCTACTCTTCTAAGATAAAGAATAATCTTATAGTCCTTACTATTAAAGCCCGTGGCTATAGAGCTTATATAATCGCCTATATAATTGCCTATATAATTGTAGTCCTCTTTAATATAAGCTTGTAAACGCTATACTATTATAGATATGCTATACTTATGTTTATCTAGAACTTTTTAATAATCGCCTAGTATTAGCTTTATTAAAGAGCAAATTTACAATATTAGCTAGGAGAAATAAGCGCAGAAATATACTAACTATATAATAATTATAGAATAATACTATAATATATTAAAATATATTTATATAAAAATGTTTATAACTTTATAAATATATTTTAAAAATTTTATTAAATAAAAATAATATTAAATATTAATAATTAATATACTAGATATACTTTATATAAGTATATAAATAACGCTTATATACTTTTACTTCCCTAGTAGAATAACTAAATATATAATAAATATAAGCTTTTAAATAAAAGAAATAGAAAATTACTAGAAAAATAGCTATAACTATAAATATAAGTCTATATATTATAGCTATTAAATATTATATTATAAGATCTAAATAATAAAAAAAATAAAAGTATAGTATTTTTTATATATTAATTTAAATATATTACTAAGATTAAAAGTAAAATAATAGTATTATATATTTTATTAATCTATTTATACTTATTAGATAGTATTAAGTGAAAACTAAATTCAAGCTTAGCATCCTAAAAAAATAAACTATTATAAAAATATAAACTAAACTAGTTTAATTCTTTTTAAATAGTTAAAAAGTTATATTTTAGTTTTAATAAAATAAATATATCTTTAAATAAATATCTCTTTATAGAAACTAATTACTTATTAAATATAAAGATTATAAATAAATATATAGTAGTTAGCAATTTATAATAAGAATTAAAAGAATAATTAGTATTAGTAATACTATTAAAGAAAAATCTTAATATAATTAAGAATTTTAATTAAAAAATAAAAAATAATAAAACTACTATAAAATAAGTATATAAAAATACTAAAAAAGCTTTAAAAGCTATAAATAATAATATAAATACTAATTAATTATATATTATAGCAAATTACCTATATATACCTTAAGTAAAACCCTAATACTAGTAAAGTATAGTTACTACTAAGGAAACTTAGGAGATAAAAAATAGTACTATTTAGAATAAGAAAAAGTAAATTTTTAAAAAAAACTAAGTTTAAAAGAAAATAATTTAAAAAGTATATTAAGTATTAGCTTGAAATATTCCGCTATTAAAATAATCCCCTTTTTACCTTTATTAATATTATAAAAGTAATTATTAAAATTAAAATTATTTAGCAAATAATAAAAAAAATTTTAAAGCTAATCTATAAAATAAAGATAAAAAAATACTAAGTAAGGATAATAATATTATTATTAATCCTTATAATCCTAATATATATTAAATTTTTTAAATTAAGATATTTAAAAAAAATCTAAAAAAATACTAATAAAATATATAACTAATATAGTACTTATAAAAATAAGTATTAGCAATAAAGAAAATATATTTATATTGCCTATTTATATGTTTAATACTATATTAATTAATTAGTTAAATATTAAATATAATAATATTAATAAAGTATTAAAACTAGGATTAAGTTTTTAAAAATTTATAAATATTTTTTATTAATATTATATAAATAATAATAAAATAATAAATTTTATCCTAAATACTAATTCTCTAGTATTACTTATATTTAAAGCTTATTATAATACCTTTTTCTTAATTGTAAATTCTTATATAATAATAAATAGCTATTGTTTTAAATATAAAAGAATAGTAAAAAGTAATATTATATTATTGCTTTATATTAGACTAACAATTATTATAGAAATATTAAATAAAATATTAATTTTAATTAAAAGTAAAATATATATTATCTTATTATTATTTTATAACTTATTATTAAATATAGATATTTTAAAGCTAAATAATATATATATTATTTAAGATATTAAATAAAATATAATATAAATTAAGGGCTTAGAAGTTTTTATTAAAATAATAGCTCTAGAATTGGGGGTAACTATTCCCTTAATAAAAATATCTACTTTTATAATTAAAAACGTTATAACGCTACCTATTAAGCTATATATATATATAAAACAGAAACGAAAAAAGGTTAGCCTTTATATATTAGCTAATATATTTTTTCTAGCTAGATATAGTATTAATATTCTAATAAAATATTGCTTTTTAGCTTAGATAAATATATATTACTTACTTCCTAAACTAAAACTAAATCTAGTATTAAAAACGTTTTATTCTATAGTTTAAAGTATAGTTATAGATAATCTAAATAGAATTCTAGTAGTAAATTTTAATTACTATAATATTAAAATTTTCAAAAAATAAAGTCTTAAAATAGTTTTACTTTTAAAAAGGTTAAACTATATAATAGTAAATATTAACTTTACTTATATATTTATAAAAAAGTTTAAAAATAAAGCTAAAAAACTTTATATTATTAATTATCTAGAAAAAATAATAGTAAAAAAGGCTAATATTTCCTAGTATTAAAGACTTAAATATATAGAAAAGATTTTAAAAGTACTATAGCTTTATAAAAAGCTATTTTAACTAGGTCTAAAGAAATTTAACAACAGTATTAAAATATGAATACTATTCTATAATAAAAATAATTTAAATAAATTAAAATAAAATACTTTTAATTTATCCTATTAAGATAAAAAAGTAATAAATTTAATTTTAAACCTTTTTATTAAATAGAAATATATTAAATATAACCTTTTTAAAATATTATTTCTAGCTTTTTCATTAGTATTTATAGTTTAGAAAAATAGAAAACTATATATATTATTAACTTATATAAAACTAATATAAAGCTTTACTTAAATACTTACTTTTTACTAAAGTAAAACACTATTTTAAGTGCTTTTAGTAAATTAATAGTATTTTTATTAATAGATTTTATAAAAAAAATTTTTTAATAATTAATTAAAAAGTTAAACTAATAAAAAACAATATTTATAATATTATATTATAGGCAGGAATAGCTTATAGTCTCAATAATAAGTTTAGTAAATATACTTAGATTTTTTTAATATTATATAAAAAATTTACTTAGTTTATATTTTTAGTAATTTATTCTAATATATATTAATAATATTATTATTTTTTTATTTTCTTTAAATAACTATATAAAATATTTAGATTAAGTGCTTAAGATTTTAAAATAAAGCGGAGTTATACTATTAGTTAATAAGTATTATTTTATATATTTTAGTATTATAGCTTTAAATTATTATATTTCTTAATTAGGCTTAAGTAGAAGCTATTTATAAAATATAACTTCTTTTAAATTTATATTAACTTACAATAAGTTTAAGCTTCTTTAAGTATTATTAGAAGTTTATTTACTATTATACTTTTATTACTTAGCTATTAATATAGCTAAAAATATAAGGCTTTAAGTATATAATAATTAAAAGTAATAAGTAATATTATTATACTATATAAATAACTATTTATAAAGTTTTAATCCCTAAGTTAAAAGGACTATTACTATAAAAATAATTATTAAATATAAAATTAGACTAAAAAATATTAAATACTACTTTAAAATACTTTTAAATATAGGAAATACTAAAAAATAAATTATATAATATTTTAACTTTAATGTTTCTAAATTTTAATTTGTTATTTATTTTTTATATAAATAGTAGTAAAAAAAAAGCTATAGTATTGCCTTTTACTAAATTAATTTAAATAAAATAGAATAGCTAATACTTTATTTATCTTATAATCTAATAAAAATAAAAATATAGTATTAAGTAATAGAATTAGAAGCTAGCGCTCTAGTATAAATATTATTAAAATTACTATAATACTTTAACTTAAGCAATTTTATTATAATAATAAACTATATAATATTAAAGTTAGTATTATAAAATAAAACTATAGGAAAGTAATTAGTATATTTAAATAAATAAGCTTTTTATTTATTATTATTTAAACTAAAAATAAATATTATATATTAAGTAGAAAAAGTATATAGTAATATAAATAGCTTATTATATATTCTGTTAATTAAACTATTAATAGTAATTAAAGATCTACTATTAAATATAGTTTTATAAGTTTTTCCTATAATAATAATATAATTAAATAATAACTTTTTTAAAACTATTATATAAAAGATTAAAATTAACTTTAAATTTATAAAAATCTATAAAAAGTTATTAAAAATTAAAAAATTATTAAAAAATAATAAGTAAGGAATATAGATACTATATTATTTTTATTAACTAAATTTAGAAATAAGTTTATTTTATTATATTAATATTAATACTAATTACCTATATATATTAATAAAGCTTATATATATTATTTTTAAATATAAGTATAACTTTTATACTTATAAAGGGATTAAATATATATATAAATAATTAAAATAATTTATATATTTTCTAAGAATATAGAAATAAATTAAAAGCTATATAGAAATATACTTTACTTACTAACTATTAAAAGTATTTTAAAAACTTTTTTATAATAAATTATACTTTTTAAATAAAACTATAGCTCTCTTTAAAGTTATTTTACTAGATTTTATTATTATATTTTTACTAACTTTTAATAAGTATAATTTTTTATTTTTTATTATAGAAAAAATAATAAAGTTTATATAATTAGTTCTTAGAAATAAGAAATAAATAGCTAAGAAATAGGTAGAGCAATATTAATATTATATATATTATATATAGGGATAGCTATTAAAAATAATTTTAAATTAAAATTTTAAATTTATATTTAATTTCTAGAAAACTTTATTTATAAAATATAAAGTAAAATTAAAAATAATTACCTCCTATTATTCTTTAGTAAATAGGTAAGCTAAATAAATAAACTAAATAATAGAAATAGTTTTAAAATATTTATTAATTAATAAATATAAAAATTACTAAAATAAAATATTATTTAAAATTAAATATATACTTAATATATTACTAAACGCCTTTACTAAAGTAATATTATTTAAAGTATTATATAATATTTTACTTAGAAACCTATTATTATTAATAGTAGATATAGGATTAAAATATAACTAGTTAGCTAAAGAGTTTTATAAGAAATAATAATAAATTTATTTAAATATAAGTAATATAATCCACTTAGCTTAAATATATATAGTAATTAATTTCAATTAAAAGTATTACCTACTTTAATTCTAAAGATTAGTTTATTTAAAACTAGTGAAAACTAGTATATTAGGATATTATTTACTAAAAATATTAAATATTTTAAGTAAAAAAGTTAGCTTTTTTAAGATTATTAAAAAAATAAAAAACTTAGTTTATTATTTAAAGCTACTGCTAGCTATAAGTAAAATATATCCTATAATATTAGTTATTTATTTAAAATAAATAAATATAAATCTTTATAAGTAGTTAATTCCTCTATTTTCTTTAATTATTATTAATAGGGCAAAGTATTATATTATAAAAAAAATTCTATAAAAAAAAAGATAAAAATAATTATAAAGCTATTATATAAAATAGAAAAATTATAAAGAAATAATATTTAAGCTAATATAGTAATTTTAATAAAATATTCCTTAAGTAGTAGAATAGTTTAAAAAATATAGATAAAGTATATAAATATAATATACTATTTTTTTTATTAAAATAAATTTTTTAAAATTTTTTTTAATAGATTTAATTCCGCTTATTTAATATTTTATTTTAATATTATTTATTAATTTAATATCTATAATAAATAACTATTTACTATTATTAACTATATTTAATATAAATAATAATACTTTATATAAGAAAAATAAAGTTAAATAAGCTATAAATCCTCTTTATTAAATTATAAAAAAGTAAATACTTTATAGAAAACTATTAAATATATAAGAAAACTATATATACTACTTAAGTAAAATTATTAATATAATAATATAATAATATAAAAAGCTAAGCTATAGTAATTATTTAATAAATATCAATTTAAATAAATTAATAAAATAGGAGTAATTAGCTTACTTACTGGACTTATAATACTTATTAATAATATAAATAAATAATTTAAAATATTATAACTTTAAGTTTCTAAATAAATATTTAGCTATTAATATTAATTATTAAAATAATTTAAAATTAAGCTTAAATAATACTAAGGAATTAGTTTAAACACTATATATATATAATATTTTATACTTTATTTTAAATATATTTTATTTATATAAAATAATTTAAAATATTTTTAATAAAACTAGTTAGCTATATATTCTATAAATAATTAATTTAGATAATAAAATAATATATAAAATAAAGTTTTTTTATAGAAGTAATTTATCTAATATAAATAAATTTATAGATTCTCTAAAGGTATATATTAATACTTTTAACTTTTATTTTATAGTTAAAGATAATAAATAATATTATAATATTCTTATTAATATAAAAATAAAATAATATAATATATATTATTAAGTCTATATAAGTAAATTTAATATAAAAAAGCATTATAATGGAAGTAGAAAATAAAATAGTTATAAAATATTATTTTAGTATTTCTAACTATTTCTAACTTTTTAATAAGTAATAATATAATTTAAACTTAAAAAAATTAATTAAACTTTATAAAAAGGAAAGAAACTATAATTTTAATTTATTTATAAATCTAGAATTTATATTAAAAGAAATAATAATTAATTTAGAAAAATTAATTAAATATAATTAATCTTAAATATATTATAATAAAAAAGAAGTTAGTAAAATAGATATTAAAAATAAAATAGCTTTAATTAATAATAACTAAGTTCTAAGATATAATAGTTATAGCTATTCTATAAAACTATATTATAATTTATATAAAAATAAATATAATATAGTAATTTATAACTTTAAAAGAAAATATAAGTTTTATTTTATAAATATTTAGCTAAAAAATATATTTTAAAATATATAATATTATAATATTAATTATAAAAATACTAGGATTTATACTTTACTAAAGGTAAAAAATATATAAATATAATAATAGTAGTAGTAAAAAAGAAATAAAAACTAAATATATTAAAATTTATATAATAATTACTTATTTTATTTTAATTAATTAATCTTTTTAATAAATTTATAATATACTTGGAAAATATTTTCTTAAATAACTAATAAATATAATAGATTAATTATTTTAAAAAAATAGAAAAACTTAAATAATAAGTAAAATATTAATTATACTTTATAAATAAAAATAATTTAATTAAAAATATAATTATTAGTATAAAATATATTATTTAAAAATTTAATAAAAAGATAAAAAAGTAGTATTTTCTATACTATAGAAAAAAATAATATAATAGTAATTTAATAAAATAGTTTAATATTAATAAAAATTTTCTTATATTAAATAATTATAGGGAAGATACTTAATACTTAAGGAATAAATTATTTATATAATATTATATATTATTAATATTATAAATACTATATAATATATATAATATAAATTATTTATATAAAAGGAAATTAGCCTTAAAAGTTACTTAAAAATTGAAAAAGTATTTATTATCTATTATTAATTTAATATTAATAACTAAGAAAAAGTAGAAAAAATTTATAAATTAAAAAAAGAAAAAACAACCTTTTTTTTAATTAAAATTAATAGTTAAAAAACTTAAAAAAAAACTAGTAAAAGTAAAGATATTTAGTTACTAAGTCCTAAATAACCTTAGTATAGAAAAAGAAATAAATTTTTATATTAAGAAAAAAATTATTTTATTAAAAATAGTAAAAGTATAAGCGATTATAAAGTTAATATAACTTTTATATAAAGTAAAAGAATTATGATAATTAATAGAAATAAATATAGTTAAAAAGCTTTATTAAAAGCTTAAAGTAATAAATACTAAGCTATTAATATTAAATAATAATTATAAGATAGTAAAAGCTATAATAAATACTATAATTATAAATATAATAAAGTTCTTAAATAAAGGAATATAAATAATATATAATAAATTGTTTAAAAAGCTTAAAACAGCTTAGGGGGACTTATATAAAGTAAATAAGGAGCTACTTAAATTTAATAAATTAAGTATTAACTCTAATAATTATATACTAGTTAATAAAGCTAATAATATAAAAAAGAATAAAAAGCTATTATTAATTACTTTATATTAATAAATAATACCCTTTAAATAAAAAATAATATTATATTATAAAGCTTATAGTAAGTATAATTTGTATAGACAAAGCTTTATATAGAATATAAATACCTATTAAAGGTAGTAGAATCCTTAAAAGAGCTAATAAATTAAACCTAGATAATAATAGAATATTGTATATTAATAGTCTCTAAGCTATTAATAGAATTCTATAATAATAATATAATATCTATTAATAGTCTATAAGTAATAAAAGCTAAAGCAAACAAGGTTTATAAGTATTTATTATAAATAAATAATTGATAAAATAAAATCTATAAGTAATAAAACTTCTATAGATATTAATTAATATCTATAAGTAAGTAATCTCTTATATAGTAATTATTAAAGCTTAATATCTATAAAAATAATATTTTAGCTTTAAATAATATAGATTAATATTTATAATTAATTACTTAATTATAAGCTATAGATAATTAGCCTATATTTATTCTTTATATTATTTATTAATAATTATAATTAAGTAGCTATAAGTAGCTACTATCTATAGGTAATTATAGATAATTACTTTCTTTTATTATAGGGAATCTATTATATATATAAGTATATATATATATATATATATATTGCAATCTTACTATAATTAAGTAATAGGAGATAGTTCATAAATTAATATTTAACCTACTCTAAGAATCGCTTATAATATTTTTTTATAGTTTTTTAAAAATATTTGTAAAATTAAATACTTATAAAAAACTTATTAAAATCTAGTAAAAACTTTTTTTAATTATATTTCTAATATTAATTTATATTATATATTTAAGTTTTAATAGTTTTAATTCCTCCTTATTTTATATAATTTAAAATAAGTTAGAATATAACTTTAAATATATAAAATTAAATAATAGCTATAGTATATATACTAACTATTAATATAATCCCTATATAAAAATATATATAAAATATAAATAATATATTATAATAATAATTATTATATTATTTAAAGCTAGTAGTTTATTTTAAAATATTATAATAAAAATATAAAATATTTATATATAAAGTAATAGTTTTTTAATAGATTTTTAAAAAAGTTTTAATAAAAAATTTTAACTTTTTTAAATAATTTAAATATTAATAATATTTAATAAAATATTAAAAATAAAATAAAATATTAAAAATAAAATTAAATAGCTTATATTATAGATTATAATAAGAGTAGGATAGGGATATCCTAATTAGGCTTAGCTTAGCCCTACCTAGCTTAGTATAAGGCCTTACTTCTATTATATTTCTTAGATAGCTTAATAATTAATCTATTATTAACTAACTATATTGTATATATTACTTATTAAGGCTTGTACCTAGTGCGTTTCCTTATAGCTTAATTAAGATATTATACAATATAAATAATAAGTTAAATTAGAATAAATATATAGATAAAATATATTAGCTTATAATTATATTAATAAAAATAGATTTTTATATTATAGTTAATTATTATTATTTATAAGTATAAAATAAGTAAATATAAAGATTTTAATTATAATACTTATAATATTTAAAAAATAAGCTTTTAATTAAAAGATTTTTCCTAGTCTTTAGTTTATTTAAATAAAATCTTCTTATTATTATAAACTTAAGTTAACTAACTACTTATTATATAAAAATAATTTTATAATAAAGTAATATAAATAATAAGTATATAAATATAATAATTAGTTTAAAATAGTTAAAATTAATTTTAATAATATTAGAAAAGTTTATTAAAATTATTTAACTTTTTAAAGTAAAGCTTTAATAGTATATATAAAGTATAAAAAAATATATAAAAATAATATAATATAAGAAGAATTTTATAACTATTTTTTAAACCTATATTTTATTAATTTTAATTAAATAGATAAAGCTTTAAATTAGTATTTAATTATTTCCTAAAAACTTAATTAATTTATATTAAATCATAACTTTTATAAAAAGAAATTAAAAACTTTTATAAAAAACTTTTTAATAAAGAAATTTAAAGCTTAAAAATAAAAAAACTTTTATATATATTTTATTATTAAATTTAAAAATAATTTCTAAAAAAATTTAAAAAAAATAGCTAGAAATAGTATTAAACTTAATAAATATTAATCTTTTTAATAAAAACTAGCTAAGTTCTTTTAATTTAAATTTATAAAAAGTAATTTAAAAATTTTAAAATAATTCTAGCCTATTAAACTTAAAGAAGTATAAATTTAATATTTTAATTTTTTTAAGATTTTAATAAATATTTAATAAAAAACCTATAAAAAAGGAATAATAAATTATAATATATATATTAAAATTATAAAAAACTTAAGTATTTATTAATAGAATATAAAAAACTTAAGAATATAATTAAAGTTAAGATTATATAAGCTATAGTTAAAAATAAAGCTAATAAAGTTTTAAAGAAATTAAAAAAAATAAAAAAATAAAGAAGTAATTTTATTATTAAAGTTTTATTCTTATATTAAAATTATTAAAAGGATTAAATTAATTATTAAAATAGTAATAAAAATAAAATATAAAAATAATAATATATACTAAAATTTTAAATTAAAGTTAAACTTTATTTTAAATATATTTATATTTAAACTTAATTTTATAAAAACTAAGAACTTTTAACTATTTTTAATAATAAGCTTTATATTATAACCTTGCAGAATAGGTGTAACTAGGTAACTACTATAGGATAGAGACTATAGCTATACTAAGTTATAAGAAAATTAACTAAAAGAAGAAAAGGATAGCTAAAGTACTTAAGTGTATTTAAGCGCTAAGAATATTAAGTAACTTTTAAATTAAATAAGCTTAAAGTAATTAAAGGTTAAGTATTATTAAGTAGATTAAATAAAATTATATTTATAAAATCCCTTATTTTACTTTTTAAATAGATTTCTTTATATTTAATATAAGTTTTATTTTTTATTATAAAATTTAAAATAGTTATAACTTATTTTTTAACTATTATTTATATTTTAGAAAAACTAACTTACTAATTTATAGTTAAATTAATTAATATTATTTATTAATTTAAATATTAAAGTTATAATATATTAAATACTTTTAAGATAAATATAATTAAATCTATTATAAATAAGTAATACTCCTAATAAAAGTATATAATATATTAACTAATTATTATTAAAAAAGATAAAACTAAACTTTTAAAACTTAACCTCTTTTATAAAAAAAGGAATAAACTTAATAATTAGTTATTTTAATTATATTTCTATTTTAAATTAATATTTAATATTAAAGGTAAAATTAAAATAACTTTTATAGTAATATATATAAGAGGCAAAGTATTATTATAAATTAATTTAAACTTTAGAAAGTATATAAATAGAACTACTAATATAAAAATCTATAAATAAATTAAAGATTATTTTAAATTTAAAAATTTAAAAAATAAATTTAAAAAATAAATTTAAAAAATAAATTTAAAAAATAAATTTAAAAAATAAATTTAAAAAATAAATTTAAAAAATAAATTTAAAAAATAAATTTAAAAAATAAATTTAAAAAATAAATTTAAAAAATAAATTTAACAAATAAATTTAAAAAATAAATTTAAAAAATATTTAAACCTATTAATAAAAAATAATATATTAAATTAGTAATATAATAACTATAATAAACTAAAGGAGTGACTAATTATATAACTATTTTCTAGTATTATATAATAATAATAGAATAGAATAATAAAGCTTAAATATTTAAGATAAGTTTATATATTATAATAAAAAAATTAAAAATACTAATAATTTTATAAAAATAATAATTAAAAATAATAATAAGCTATATTAATAATATATAAAATAAAATAAATAATAAAAATAATATATAGAATAAATTATTATAGAATAAATTATTATAGAATATAATAATAATATAATAAGATATTAAAGACACTATAACTATAAAGTAAAATAACTAAAAAATACTAATTTATAAAGTAACTTTATAAAGCTAAATATATTAATATTATAATATAATAATAAAGTAATTATAGAAAGCTTAACTAAAGGAAGTATTATAAATATAATAAAATAGGATATATTCTATATAATTATTAATTAAAGAATTAAATATAAAAATAATTAAATATTTTATAAAGACTTTTATTATTATATTTATTATTAATTAATAATAGGGAAACTAAAGGCTTAATAAATAATATAAACTTAAATATATTATTTTTTATAATAATAAATAATAATACTTAAAAATAAATATTAATTAAATATAAAAAATAAGAATAAATTAATATATTAAATAATATTTTATAAAATATAAAAAAAGTATTTAAACTATTTAATATAAATTTTAATAAAATAATAAAATAAAGATAATAAACATAATAAATATATAAATAATATAATTATAAATAAAAATATTTTAAAAATAAACTATAAAATCTTTTTAATAAACTAAGATAATATAAAAATATAAAATTAAGAAATAGTAATAAACAACTCTTTAAGAGGATATTGTACCTTTATATTAACTTCTAGTTTAAATATTAAGTACATAGTATTATATATATAATAGAAGATAGAATCCTTAAAATAATAATAAGTATAATAAATTATTTATTAAAAACCTTATAAAAGAACTATATAGACTAATTATATAATTAATTAATATATATTTTATTTAATTAATAAATATAAGAAAAAGTTTTTTCTAAAATATAAAGATAAGTAATATAAATTATATTACTAATTTTTAATAAAGGAATTAAAAAATAAAATATACTTACTATATATTCTATAATAATAAAACCTTATATAATAATATTATAAGAGTATATTATATAAAATATATTAAAGTAAAAAACTATAATAAAGAATATTATTTAAAGTAATAATTAATAATTTTAATAAGGTATAAAATATTAAAAGATATAACTTATATATTATAATAAATATATAACTTAATAATATATTAATAACTATACTTATAAATATAAAAATAAAAAGAAATTATATCTTAAAATAGAAGGTATAAAAAGTATAGATTAAAATATAAGTAATAAATAAACAATATATAATTATAATAGCTATAGAAAATATAATAAAAATTAATTAAATTATAAAAGAAATTATATAAATAATAATAACTATTTAATAATATAATAAAAGTATAATATTTAATATACTTAAAAAAGCTATTTATAATATTATATTAAAAATACCTTAGTTAAAAAAATAGAACCTAATTATTAATTAGCTATTTAAAAAATTAAGGTTTAAAGATAAACTTATTATTAAAGTTTAGAAACTTAAGTAGTTTATAATTATAACCTTAAATAAAAGAATTTAATAAAATATTATAAATACTTATATATCTTAAATTTTAAAAAATAAATAGTTAAGTAATATACTAACTTTAGTAAATATAAAAGAAAAATTAACTAATTATAAAGTTAGAAAAAAGAATATTAATAAAGCTTTTATATTATTAAAATATAAAAAATAAATATATTTTTTAAAAAAAATAAAAAGAAGAAGTATTATTATTATATTAACCTTAGGATTATTAGATTAAATTAATTAATAATAAGTAACTAATATTTAAACTTATATATTAACTATTAAAAATAGAACTTAAAACTTTAAATAAATATTTAAAAAAAAACTTTATAAAGAGATTTATAAAGCTATTATTTTTTTAACTAAATATTTAATTTATTTTATTTTATTAAAGAATAGTAAATTATAACTATATATAAATTATAGGAAACTTAATAAAATTATAATAAAAAATTAATATTTATTATTAAATATAAAAAAACTTAGAGATTAACTATTTAAGAGTAAAATAGTTTTTAAAACTTAATATATATAAAGTATATAACCTAATATAAATAGCTAAAAGCTATAAATAGAAAATAGCTTTTAAAATAAAATATAAATTATATAAATATATAGTTATACTTTTTAAGTTAATTAATATATTAATATTATATTAGAAACTAGTTAATAATATTTTAAAGAACTTATTAGACTAATATATTATTATATATTTAAATAATATAATAATATTCTTAAAGATAATATAATAATATATAGAAGATATTAAAAAAATATTTATATATTTAATAAAAATAAACCTTAAGCTTAAATTAGAAAAATATAAGTAATACTAGATTAGCTAAAACTAATAATAATTAAAGAATTATAATTATTCTTTAAAATAATTAACTTTAAAAAAAATTTTATATAAAAGTTTTTATAAATTATATTACTTTTAATAAAGCTAATAAGAAAAAATATAGAATATAATTAAACTAAAGAATAATAATAAGTATTTAATTAATTAAAAAAGAAATATATAAGAACTTTAATACTAAGAACTTTTTAATTAAGAAAAATAAACTAAATTAAAACTAATATATTAAATATAATAATAAAGATATATTTATAATAAAAAATAAATAATAAATAGTATCCTATAGTATACTATTTATATAAAATAATAAATATAAAATAAAACTATAATATCTATTATAAAGAACTAATAGTAATAGTTAATATATTTTAATAGTAAAAAATATATATAGAAGGAGTAGAAAATATTAAAATATTTATAGACTATAAAAACTTAGTATACTTTATAATAATAAATTAAATAAATAGAATTATTAATATAATATAAATTTCAAATTAATTATATACTAAGAAAAAATATTATTATTATTAATAAACTTAGTAGATAGCTAAATTTATACTAATAGAAATATAACTATTTAGTAGTAATATTTTTAGTATAAGTAAATATACTAATAAAAGACAGTTTTATTAGCTAAGTATAAAGGTTATATTAAAATAATAAAATAGCTTAGAAATAGATTAAATTAAGATAGAAAGAGCTACTAAAATATTAATAATAATATTATATATTAAAAGAACTCTTATAAAAGTTAGTATAAAGTATTATAATAATTTAAAATATAAATGTTTAAAGATAACTAGAGTATATAGCCTATATTATTTACTAGAGCTATATATTATTATTTTTAAAAATAATAATTAGAAAAGAATTTTATATAGTTTTAAAGTTAAAAATAAAAGAATATAACTATTATTATATTTAAAATAAAAATAACTATTTTAACCTAATTATTAAAAAAAAATATTAAAATAATATAATATAATACCTTATTAATATAAATTTTATTATATTATAAAAAAATAATTTAAAGAGTATCATTATAATATATTTTTTTTAAAAAATATTTTTTCTTTTTTTAAGCTTAATTATTTCTTTTACTTCTTATTTTACTTAATATTTTAAGAAATATTTACTTTTTTATTAAAAATTTTTACTTTTAATTTAGTATTTATATAAGTTAATTTTAATTTTTTTATTATAGCTATATAGCTATACTTATAATAATAATATTTAAACAAAATTCTTTTCTTATAATTTTTTGCTTTTTTTTTTACTTTTATAGATTTTTTCTAGAAATAGAAATTAGTATTATACTCTTTTAATTTAAAATAAAAAAGATACTATTAACTAAAGAAGTTAATAGCTTACGCTAGTTTTATTTAGAGCTAAATCTACTTAACTAGTTTTTTATTTATTTATAGATATATAAAGCTTATTACCTTTTTTTAAAAATATTTAATATTATATATTTCTTTTAAAAAAATACCCTAGAATTAAATATTTTTTTAATATATTAATAAGAGTATTTTAGCTTTTACTTTATACTATTTATATAAAGTAAATTAATCTATTTACTATAATTTTAAATTATATTTCCTCTTTAATAATAGCATCTATATTAATATAAATTCTTTAATAAGTATTAAATATTAAATTATTATTATTAATAATAATATTATTATTTTTATTTCTAAATACTTTAATGGGATAATAATAAAATACTAGGATAATATTAATCTTATATAAAAAAGTTTAAAGAATAATTAAAATAATATTTATAAAGTTATTTAAATATAGGATATATAAGTTTAACTTTTTTTAAGCTAATTTTACTTATAATAAAATAATTTTAATTTTTAAATTATTTTTATTAAATTTTATAAATATATTAAATAATAAAGTAGTATACTTAAAATTAGTTAAAGTCTTAAGTAATACTATAAATATAAAAAAACTGCTTTTTATAGCGGCGCTTACTATAGCTTATAATAGTAACTTCTTTAAAAAATATATTTTTTATTTGTTATTTTTACTACTTTAGCAAGCAAGTACCTAATAATAGTAATATAATATAAGTATTATTACTATATTATTTAAACTATAATATATAAACAATATGTCTATAATAAATATATTAATATTTAAAGCTATTAAAGAATATATAAATTAAAAAAAAGTAAGTTAACTTTTTTTATATTATTAAAATTTTTACTAAGCTAGAAGAGATCTAGTTACAAAATTTTTACTTAGCTATTATTTACTAATATAGTAATAGTTGCTTTAAAGTATTTTTTTTTATTTTAAAACATTTACTTAGTATTATTTAATTATTATAAGTATTTTGTTACTTTACTTATATAAGATTATATATAAATAAAGATATTATTTAATTACTTCTTCTATACTAAGAAAAGCTTTTTAAAAGTTTTAATTAAAGATTATAAAAATATTAATACCTATTTTATTATCTATATTAAATATAATTTTATAAAATAGAAATTTAATTAAAATTATTATATTTACTAAAGTAAATAAATTTAATATAAAATTAACTTAGATAAGTATAATAAAGCTTTAAAAAAAGTAGAAAACTAGAATTTAAATTAATATATAAAAATTAATTAAATATAAATTTAATTAAAAAGTTTTTTAATAATATAAAATAGAAATATAAATTTTAAAGTAAAAATTAAAAATAAAATAAAAGGTTTAATTTAGTATTAAAATAAAAATTATAAATAAAATTTTAAAAAAAAGTAAAATTTATAAATTATTTTTTATATAATAATAAACTTTATTTATATAATTAAGCTATAGCTATATTTTTACTAATTTTTTATAAGTAGAAATTTATAGTAGAAAGTAATTAATAAACTATACTTAAAAAAATATTAAATATAAAAATAAAAGGTTTTATAAAATTAAATAAAATAATTTCTTTAATAGTACTATATTTATTAATAAATAAAGTAATAATTTTATAGAATTAGTAAATATACTTTTCTTTATAAAAATATATTTATAGTAAGTAAAAATCTTAAATTTAGAAATAATAAAAGGAAGTAGCTAATAATATTACTTATAATAATATTAATATATATTAATATAATTGTATTATAGATTTAAATTTTTAGATTTTTAGATTAAAAAACATTTATATAATTTATTTCTCTATATTATAGAATAATAAAAATATTTTAAAGGTAATATATTATAAATAATAATTATATTTAAAACTATAACTTATAATAGTTTTAAATTTATAACTAATTATATTTAAAGCTTTTACTATTATAAAGTAGATTATCTTTTTTTTATAAATATATTAAAAGCTTTAAATACTATATTAAAAGTTAATAATTATAAATATTTATAATTGCTTTTATAGTTTAAATAAATTTTATAGGAAAATAATATAGTTAAAAAATAGTTTCTATTAAAATTATTTTTAAATATTAAAAGTAGCTTAACTACTTATATAAAATATTATTAATTAAAATATACTATATTTTATATAATAAAGTTTAATAGTAACTATTTTTATAATATAATTCTATTTTCTAATACCTTAGTTAGTAAATTAATTTAAAATTAATTAAGAAAATAGTATAAAATAATACTTATAGAGGACTAAATAAGTAATATAAGCTAATAATATAACTTAAATAATCCTAGGAAAAAATAGTATAAAACTAAGCTTAATAAATACTAGATAAGTAATATCTTCTAGTAGCAAAGTAACTTAAAAGTATTTAAAAGGAGTAGTATAAGACTAAGCTTAATAAGTACTAGATAAGTAATATATTCTAGCCTTTATTATAGCGGCTAGTAAAGCAACTTAAAAACATTTAAGAAAAATAATATAAAACTAAGCTTAATAAATACTAAATAAGTAATATATTCTAGCTTTTATTATAATAGCTAGTAAAGCGACTTAAAAATATTTATAATAAGTAGTATAAAACTAAGCTTAATAAGTATTAAATAAATAATATAATTAAGCTTAGAGTATTTCTATTATTTAAGTAACTTAAAACTATTTATAATTATAGTCTAAATAGCTTAGACTATATTACTACTCTATAAGTAGTTTCTAAAAATAAAATTTAAGAATTTAAGATACTTATTTATAGAGTATAAAAAGTAATAATTTCTATTATAGTAGTATATATAGCTAGTATAATATAATTAATTATTTATAATATATTATATATTATATAAGTTATAAATTTTTAATTTTAGTAAAATAAAGTTAATTAACTTAATTAAAAAGGTAATTAAGGTTTTTATACTATATTTATTCTTAATACTATATTTAGTCTATATTTATTATTAAATACTTTACTTAATAATATTATAGTAAATTTATTATTTAAAAAATATTATTTAAGTTTATTTTATTAACTATAAAAGCTAATATAAATATAGTGAAGCTACCCTTTTTTTATATATTATTTAAAAAAGATATATTATTTCCTAGTTTTACTTTAATTAAATATTATTCTTCTTAGACTATATTCTAATATTATTCTAATATTAATAAAATTTTAGGGATTTATATTGCTACTTTTTATAAATTATATTCTACCTTTTTTTAATATAAAATCTTCTTAATATTAAATAACAAAAGTATAATTAACTATAAAAAGGAATTATAATAT